>NC_091950.1:168860669-169460669 GCF_031021105.1 Erythrolamprus reginae | reverse complement strand
TCCGGCCAGTGATGGGCTCCTACAGGTATGGTCAGGGACACAGAACCAGTAGAAAAAAATTTGATTTTTTTTTTCTTTTTTTCCCTTCTGGGCTCAGGGTATGTTTTTCCTATCACAGTAAATGAGGTTGAATTTGTATAATTTTAGAAGAGCTGTGTGTGTCTGTGTGTGTGTATGTGTGTGTGTACATATACATACAGTTAATATAGTAAATAATGTATATTTTTGTGTGCCTGTGTGTAGTATGTATGTACACATATGGCATATATACACAGGATTAAATAGTATATTTTGGATGTTCAGTAATGGTAAATAGATAGGGAAATTGTATCTCTTTGAGGCGAGGAGATGCCAGGCACCCTAACCCAAACCCTTGATGTGAGTGACGGCAAGTTGGCCACCTTTAAGCCAATCACATGACCTTTAAGCCACCCTAGTGACATGATCGTCAAGCCACTCCCACCTGGTCACATGTCTGGCAAGCCACACACACAAAATAAGCCATGCCCACAGTGTGATAGTAAAAATATTGCAGCCCTTCACTGCATCTGGCCCATGGGCTAGCAGTTTGACAGGCCTGCTCTAGTTAGTTACCATTTTGAAGTCAGTGACTCTCACTGAAGGTGCTGCTAAGGAAAACCCTTTATCTAGTTGGAGCTCCAAAACTGATCATGGTCCCCAAAGGGTATATCATCAGCCTTAACAGCCAAAATAGCTCTTTTAAAATGATAAGAAATGCCATTAGAGAATTAGAATATCACCACCTACAACAATTTTACCCCGGAAAAGCATGTGCTTAGTGATAACTTGCACATAGCATAGCTAGGCAGCATTTGAATTTCAGAGAGACATGCCTTGAATTAAGACTAGAAGAGAGGTACGCACATGGGGATTTGTTGCCTGTGTGAATGAACCTAAAGCAGAGATATTATTAACCTGGACAGCAACCCTGACAGCTCAGAACATGAAAAGAATTTCTAAGACTTTAATGCCATATTTGCAGCAGAAGATCAATGAAGCAGAAGTCAGCCTTTCTTTTTTAAACTGATTTCTGAATGTTATTTTATATTGATTTTGATTAGTCTAACTCCATCGAAAACTGAATTAAATGCTGCTTCAGATGAGATACTTCTCGGGAGCACATTCAAAAGGACACTGTGTAAAATGCAATATATGCTTGTTGGAATGCACATATCTAGCTGCACTTGAGGATACATGTTTGACCCCAGATTCTTTTTATCAGATCCTTTCTTTGTCACAAGCTGGATTTTGCTTCTCTAGCCTTTAAAAATGAGTAATACTTCATTTCCCTGTGGATAACAAAACTCTCAAAGTAACGCATCCAGCAATGTAAATAATTACAGTTCTGGATTATATTGAGGATATTTGATGATTTGGAACTAACAGTAATACATAGTGGTAAGATGCTGGACTAAGGACAAAGGAGACCCAATTTGTTCATCCTCACCCATGGGATGTTACTCAGTCACTGTCTCTCTCACAGGCTTGTTGCTATGAGATGCGATGTAAAGAGGAATAGTTATGAATACTATATTGAGTAAGCCTATGCCAAAGCCTTCAAAGAAAATGCTTCACAACATGATGCTTGAGGTACTATGCAGTTCGCTTCTGAAGCAGCCACAGCAGCCCAGAAAACATACTTAAAGTGCTTTATTGATTCAAATAGAGGAACTGTCTATGCACTCCTGTGTGTTGCAAATCTTTTCTTTCAAAGGATTTTCTGAGATCTAATCTTAA
Organism: Erythrolamprus reginae; assembly: GCF_031021105.1. Taxonomy (NCBI): domain Eukaryota; kingdom Metazoa; phylum Chordata; class Lepidosauria; order Squamata; family Dipsadidae; genus Erythrolamprus; species Erythrolamprus reginae. Next base: position 169,458,911 of record NC_091950.1, on the reverse strand, counting down.
AACTCCTGGAAGAAAGATAGCCCATAAATTTAACAAAATCTGGAGCGATATGTTGCTTTCTGTACATTTTTCCTCTTTTTTGATTTGGGGAAAAAAAAACATTTTCCAGGAAAAAGCACCACAAGGAACGGAAGAAATGCTTATTCCCTTTCCCCCCGAGTCCTGTTAATGGAGCAGGACAGATGTACCATTCAGTGGGGGTATTCAACTGGTTCGCACCACTTTGGCCAATCAAAAGTGGTGACATTCTCTGCTTCTGTTGGGAATATCAACTTTGTAGAGGGGAGGAGCGCCACATTGATTAGAGGGTAAGAAGGATCAGAAGCTTGTTTATATAATAAGTGGCAACCTGTAAGATTTGTAGGGAAAGCTGTTTAGTCAAACATTTTTCTGCCTTTTGAATGGACTATAGGTGAATAAGTATTTTCCTTTTCTTAAATTATATATTAGTCAAATACTGTAGTGTTAAAATATTATAAATATATTAGTCCCACGTTTATTATTTGTATAAATAACTCAAGCTAATGGTCTCCTTTTCTCCTGTTTTCCCCACAACAATCTTGTAAGGTAAGTTTGTCTGAGAGACTATAACTGGCTCAGTCACCCAGCCAGTCTCCTGGTTCTAGCCTGGTGCCTTCAGTGGTCAAATTGGCCATTATCACCAACTTGATTAAGATGCTGACCTAGGGACAAGAAAAACTGAGTTCTAATTTTATCTTTTAACTGGTTGATATAGGGCCAGTTATTTTCTCTCAGTCCCAGAGAATAAAGCAGTGGAAAAACACTTAGGAAAATGTTGCCTAGAGAACTACAGGGTCATGTCCATCTCCTTAATCAGGAGTTAAGATTGATATAAACACAACAACAACAAATTAATGATGCAGCCTTAGAGAGGCAATTGAATATGTGAAGCTCTATCTCAGATTGCAAAAAGGGTTTATTTTACGGGGGCAAGCTCTGAAAATATCAAAACAGGCACCTGCTATTCAAGGAGTTCAAGCATGCATGCTAGATTTGTAATTTGCATTCCAATTTTGTAATTAACGTGACCAAAATCACAACAGCTTTTTGAATGGAGAAAGCAAACAACCACCCAGAACAAAACACAAACCTTCCCAAGGGACAGCTTTATCTCTTGCAGCTGGCAACTACTCTTTCCTTAGAGTAATTCCATGTACTGACCACATACATATTCTGTTGCAGTCAGTCTGGTCTAGTCTAATGGAAGGAACGTAAGCTCAAATAAAAAATTTGGGACCCTGTCAGGGAACAGTGGAATTAAAGCTGATTTATCATTCTCAGAGCACATTGAAGAATTGTTATTTGTATTTCTTTTCACTCACTTAGGCAGATATTATGGGTACCATTATATTGTTACTTTAAAATTCCAGAATAAAAAAAATATGAACACATATGGTATTTTAAAAAAGCTAAATTTCAAGTCTGAAAATCAGTTGAAAGGTGATGACTTTCTTTCTTTCTGCCTACCATAAGTTCTTGCGGGACCAGCGCGATTTTGCTGCTGCACCTGTACTGCATCCATGTTTCAGCATGCTCAGAAGCAAAAAAAAACCTCACCGAAACACCGGCACACCGGCAAATAGGTCAGGAATAATTTACAAATACTAGGTAGGTAGGTAGGTAGGTAGAAACATAGAAGACTGACAGCAGAAAAAGACCTCATGATCCATCTAGTCTGCCCTTATACTTTCCTGTATTTTATCTTACAATGGATATATGTTTATCCCAGGCATACCCTGCTGTTCTGTTCGGGTCGTATGTGACCCAAAGCCAAGTTTGAGTCCCTGTAAAAAATTTTCCCTGCATATCTGAAACTTGAAATTTCATGTTGGTTCATCATTTCAGGGGTTCTCTCTATGAGAATTTTTTTTGGGGGGGTGGGGGGCTTAGTTTTTGCTGGGCAAAAAAAGTTACAAATCTTATGTTCCTGGGTCACCCTGACCCGGACCGAAAACTCTTCATTTGCAGTGCTTATGTTTGGTCTTTTTGAAAGCTTTTTTCACTTGGAAAGTAGTCTGAACATTTCTGCACACAATGATATGAAAATTGAAATGAAAAAAGTAAATCTTATTGGTTTATTTTGCGGATATAATGCACGCCCCCCCCGTTTTTGTGAAAATTTTTTCAATTTATGGATAGTTTTGCTTGCAAAATGCATTCTATTTTACTAAAGTTGGTGTGGGATTGGTAGCTTGAACATTTCTGAATATAAGAAAAATATAAAGGAACTGAAAAAAATGATTCTTATTGGTTTTTTAACATCAGAAATAAGGCCTCCCCCCCCCCTTGGCTGCTTGCAACCATTTTCACTTTTTATTTTTTATGCTCCAAATCCGAAATATTCTTTAAAATCTTAGGCATTCATTTACTCAATTTAACAATGCTGATCATCAAAAAATATTTTTGGGGTGGTGGCTAATTGTTTTCTGGGCAAAAAAAAATCATAACTTTGAATCTGTTTCTGTTCGTATGTGACCGGACCAAAAATATTTTTTTTAGGTACTTGAATTTGATCTTTTTGAAAACTTTTTCAACTGGAAAACTAGTTTGAACATTTATGAACATAATGATATGAAAATTGAACTGGAAAAATTGAGACTTATATTTTTATTTTGATCAAAAAGCCCCTCCCCCCATCCTTTTTTAATTTTGTGTCAATTTCTATTTTTTAAGGCTACAAATCCCTAAGGAATTTTCCCCCAAAAGGTTTGATATACTAAATTGAACATTTCTGAATATAAGAAAAATATAAATGAACTGAAAAAAATGGTTCTTATTGGTTTATTTTTGCCACAAAAGGGCCACCCCCCCTCGGCCTTGCTGTGTGCCATTATTGTCACTGTTTATACATATTTGTCTAGAAATATTTGGAATATCCTTTTGAAAATCAACCACATTGTAGCCAGAGAACTAATTTTATGAAACAAATCCATTTTACTAAAAAAAAGTATGTAAGTTTGAAATTAACAGCATAATTTTTATATAAATTGAAATAATTGAGGCATACTTTATGTGCAAAATAAACCAATATGCATCAATTTTTCCAGTTCAATTTTCATATCATTATGTTCAGAAATGTTCAAGCTACCAATCCCACACCAACTTTAGTAAAATAGAATGTATTTTGCTAGCAAAACTATCCATAAAGTGAAGACTATTTAAAAAAAACGGGGGGGCGTGCATTTCATCAACAAAATAAACCAATATGCATCAATTTTTCCAGTTCAATTTTCATATCATTATGTTCAGAAATGTTCAAGCTACCAATCCCATACCAACTTTAGTAAAATAGAATGCATTTTGCAAGCAAAACTATCCATAAATTGAAAAAAAATTCACAAAAACAGGGGGGGCGTGCATTATATCCGCAAAATAAACCAATAAGATTTACTTTTTTCATTTCAATTTTCATATCATTGTGTGCAGAAATGTTCAGACTACTTTCCAAGTGAAAAAAGCTTTCAAAAAGACCAAACATAAGCACTGCAAATGAAGAGTTTTCGGTCCGGGTCAGGGTGACCCGGGAACATAAGATTTGTTACTTTTCTTAAACAGAACAGCAGGGTTAAATCCACAGTAACTGAATTTAAACATGCTTCTGTGCATGCTGAAACATGGATGCACCTGCGGCTCCGTACGCAATTTTGCTTCCTGTACAGGTGCAGCAGCAAAATCACGCTGGTCCCGCAAGAACTTACGAGCCATGGTGGTGAGCCCAATTTAGCGTTCCAGCTCGTAGCCCACCGCTGTTTTGCTTGGATAATGTTTAACAGATTGCAGGGTCTCCAATGGTTCAGCGGGGACAGCGGGGCAGGCAGCAGCATTCAGCTACCTTATTTTGGCCTATTTCTGGACCCTTTGGTTCTGTGCATGCACAGAAGCTAAAAAAATCTGGAAATCCATACTGGGTGTGTGCGCTCCCAGCCCGTCCCAGTAGCACCGGGAATGGTGGCCTGCCCCTGCCCAAGGGCTAATCAATGTCATGTCATGTCATGTCATGTCATATCATCTCATGTCACGCTTATCCAAAATTCGATAACATAAATCTGAGTCATTTATGTCTCAAATGAAAAACCTGGATTCTTTGGCTCTATGTCCATTTGTTTGCTTGGTTTCTTTTTGGCTACTGATGGCTTTCTCAACAATATTCTCAATACCAAAGTTTGAAAGAATATTCAAATATTCTTTCCATCCTACTTCTTCAAACTCCAATTTTTATGACCATAGATTATCACAGGGAACACTATTGTACACAATTGAAATCTGTATAGGTATAGACACAACGTAACATCCAAATATCTTTTCAACAGCCTTCATTGTTATTCTATCAAATGTTACACTATGGTAGATTTCTTGACTGCTAGTTCATTAGCTAATAATCAATCCAAGAAAGCAGAAGCTATCCAACACTTCAATACTGTCAATTTTAAGGCTGGTTATTACACCTACTGCCAGTTTAGTCTTGCTTGTATTTAACCTTAATTCCATTTCTTTACTGGGCTCATATTACTAGAGCTTGCAAATCATTTGAAGGTTTAGTTATCAGAGTAGAATAATCCAGTTTAGGAGAACTGTGTTAGTTTATAACAGCCAAAAAATCACAAGGAGACTGGTAGCATCTTTTCAAACTAACAAATTATATTAAAAACACAGACTTTTATAAACTGGTTATATCATTTCATCAGCTGCAATGGAGTACAACTACAAGTTATTCATATTTCTTCTTCAGTTTTAAAACTATGGTCACATTCTTCCAACCCCTCGATATATATTCATTATATAGGTTAAATAAATAAGGGGGAAAGGTGTCTCATTGTATGCTATATAGGATTCAGTGTATTTCATAATGTTCCATTCAGACTGGGACCTCCTGCTACGTTTTGTATGAGGACAATATAATGTTTTGAATCCATTTTCCTAAGGACATTCCACCGTGACTTAGTTGATAGAATTGAAAGCTTTTCTAGAGTTAATCAAGCATATATTTATTTCCTTTTGGGATTCTTTGGCTTTCTCAATTATTCAGTGTGCATCAGAAATAATATCTTGTGTTCCCCAGTCTTTTCTAAAGCCAGCATATTTTTTTTTATCTTGTATGATAAGCTTTGTAAAAGGAAAAGTACCTTATAACTAGAATTGGGTGGAACATAGCCTATTGTGTCTGTAGAGCTTTGTCAAGGCAAATCTCATTCACATTGGAATAGTAAAAAAATATTGTCATAGTAGCAACATAGCAGCAAAAGTAGTAATCATGGCATTGGAATATTTCAGTTGGCACAATGTTGTTTTTATTATCTAATTTGGCTAAGTAATAATTTAGAATAAGGTGAGGATCCATGCACATTTGTTTCATTTTTCAAGAGGAAAATTTGGGGAATTAAATAAGGAAGGAAGGAAGGAAGGAAAGAAAGAAGGAAAGAAGGAAGGAAGGAAAAAATAGGAATCTGGTGTCTAAAGCTTAAAATATAAAACTAAATGCACTACAAAAGGGCATTAGGCTTATTGGTCTTATAACAGCTAAAGAAATCAACTTTTAAAAATAGAGTATATTCCATTATTTTCTTCATTAAGATTATTTTTTAACACTAATAATGACTTTAGTATGTACACCAAAATAGTGTTCTAGTATTTTAATATGGTCTAGTATCTAGACCATATTAAAACAAAGCACTGTTTCTGGAGTAGTTGCCTGAATATATGAATGAGGATTGGAATGTGATAAAATCTCAGCATTCCAATTCCAGAATCTTTCTTATCATTTTGCCCTCCTTAATTCTCTCCCTTCTCTGGCTCTATTTTGCAACTTCAAGTGTTGCCTCCTGGCCTTCAGCCACTTTGGTCATTTTCTGCTATCTGTGTTTTCACTCCAAATTATAAACCTCACTTGTTTTCCTTCCAAATAGCACCTGCTGCAGAGAGCAGCCCGCCTTTTAATATGTTGATTTATCATTGTCAGGTATAGGAGCTCTTATTGCTGGAATTTGAATATTGTATTTAAGGCACTTTTGCGATTACAGATGCTTTACATATAAATTGCTTTATATTATGGGAGAAAATGTCTCTGTATTTTTAAGGCTGCCTCATGTGCATGTGCTTTCCATTTTAATACCGTTCCTTGCATTACTCTCTGGCTGTGAATTGCTTTTGTTTGCTTTCTTGTTTTCTAGTAGCTTCTTTAGTTGGAACAGAGAATTTGTGGCTGTGGGAATTTGCACTGAAAGGTACAAAATTTGCAAAGGATTTTCATCCATTGTCTAAAATCCAAAGCTAAGAGCTTTCCTCATGGGAAGAAACAAATTGGGGAGGGACAACTTATGGGTTTTCAGAGCTGAGGAAAACAACTATTACTCTTTATCCCTGAATGCTAGATGGAACCAAATTATGACAATGCCTTTCCCTATCAACTACATTCACTCTATAATCTCCATCTTGAGTCTGATTGAAAAACTCATAGTGGAAAACAGCTTGTCTATAATTTAGATGTCCTTCTGCCTCATCGCTTGATTTTATAACATTTTTGATGGATGAAGGGTTATTTTGTGGAATTTTTGATTTATCCTGGTAAGGATATCAATTTTATAAATCATTTTTCTCCATAAAGTAACTCAGTTTTCAAGATAGGTACACTCTTATGACAAAAGTTGTCAGAAAAGGTTATAGCAAAACATCAAAAAAATTAAACGTTCAATAGTTATGACACCAGGAATTTTTAAAAATCGCAGGAAAGGAAAACAAATCAGATTTAACAGGTTAAGCCAATTTTACAAGGATGGAATAAATTGAGAAAGAAAAGTATAAAAAAATATGGAGCAGCACTGAAACAACCCTGAACGTGATGCTAAGCCAACCTCTAAGAGAAAATCATTCCATAATGATCATGCCATAATAAAAATGTAGCTCTTGGCTAGTAGCCATTTATTGCAGATTTCCAGATGTTCATATTTTAGACCATGATCCAAACCACATGTATACATATAATTCTTTGCAGCCATCTATATTGAAATATGGCTAAAGAAAAATTATATTTTGAATTGTAGTCGGTAGACCACTCTGAGGCTTTGGGTTACAAAGAGGATGTTTATCTCTGCTGCCAAAGAAGAATAAATGAATATTCAGGAATCATGGGAGTGGTCTTTATGGGGAATACAGCCCTTCAAAAACAGATTGTTCATGGATGATTGCCCCCCCTCCCCCGGTGAATGGTGCATATAGTTTTTGTAGTTTAACCTGCATATGGACCTATGTAGTTTAACCTGTATATGGACAGGGGGTTATATAATTTCATTGAGGGCCATATCAGGGTTGTATTTGATCTCAGAAGGGCCAGGGGACATGGCCAGAATGGGCATGGCCAGATGAACATCACTCTTGTTGGGGGCACCTGTGGTGGGCCGAGAGCTCTGCCAGCGAAAACAGGCTCCGGAGCTCCATTTTTGTCTGCGACGGCTTCATGAAATCCTCTAAAAATGAAAATAGAGCTCAGGAGGACCAGCCCTCATGAGCTCCATTTTCAACTGCAATGGCATCTTGCAACCCACTGCCAGCAAAAACAGAACTTTAGCCTGTAAAAAAATCAAGTGCTGTAGCTAAAATAGAGAACAGTGCTCAAAATGACATAAGAGGTGGTAGAAAATATGCTGGGGAATGAAGATCAAATATGCAACCAGAGGGAGATGAATAAATGTTAACATTGTCTGATTCTGCCTTTAGAAAGAGGTTGTTGTCAATGAGACAGCAAGATAAGCTAATGTTTGTTTCTGGAGCCATCTCAAGAATCTTTCAAGGGCCCCTTGCAGCCACCCTGAACTCTTTTTTTTTTTTTTTTTGGCTACAGAAGAACCTTGGGCTGGTCCTTTGCTGTTCCCAGGTTTAAGTGAGCCAGATCTCTTCCCCTGGGCCTTGAGTTTGACACTCCTGATTTATGCTTGCTGTAAAAAGCATTGCAACTTAATTCACTCTGAACTACATCCATTCATTTCAATAACATATAATTGTAGGATCAGCTTACTGCAAATGCACAGCTATAGATAATAATTTTTTATGATGTTTAGTCCAACAACTCAAATACTTATGTTCATTTTCTGGAGCTGTTGAACCGCTCCTGCTATTAAATGCTAAAGCACACCATGCGATACTCCACTATAACCAATTGGAAGATAAAGTCATGATTTTGATGTTCTAATTAGCACAGGACTGGTGAATCTAACCTTAGCTCCTATTTGTCTAGTATAATAAATGCTTATAACTCTTCATATACTTATGGCTGAGATTGCAGAGAGGGTCTGTTAAATTGGCTGAATGATGTCATTCACATTTTACATACGGTATATCCTCTCTATGTTTTAAAAAGCTGTCAAAGCCAGCTTGCTAATACTAAGGCATCTCTTTGACCAACCCTTCCTAAAAGAAACCGAGGGAGTTGCTGAAATAACACCACCATCTACTGGACAATATAAAAGAACTGCAAATACCTTCAAAAACAAAAGGAAATTTGAGTAAAAGATCTTCCCTTTTTGGAAATTCTTTCTACACTATCTTTCTGACCCTGCTATGTATAGCCTTTAGCAAAATTCAGCTTTTTACCAAACGATTGTAGAAAAGTGAGTGCAGTTTGCAAAAAAATGTTGGAACTGTTTACTGAAGACAATCCCCATAGAACGAAATGTTTAGCTAACAATATTTCCCATGAGAACTATCAAAGTCTTCTGGCTCAAATATGCAAGTGATTGCTTTTTAGAGCTATAGGACTCCTGACAGTTGAAGGACCAGGAGAGATTCAGAAAAGTTTCTTGAGATGGCTCCAGAAACAAACATTAGCTTATTTAGCTGTCTCATTGACAACAACCTCTTTCTAAAGGCAGAAGCAGACAATGTTAACATTTATTCATCTCCCTCTGGTTGCATACTTGATTTTCATTCCCCAGCATATTTTCTACCACCTCTTATGTCATTTTGAGCACTGTTGTCTATTTTAGCTACAGCACTTGATTTTCTTACAGGCTAAAACCAGTAATTCATTAATTACTTGCAGAGGTAGGACTGAGATAAAACAAATTCACCATTATAACAGCTTTAAAGGAATTGCCTTTAGCATTAGTATTAAAACAGCAGGGCGTTTTGCCTAGAAGTTTGCTGGTTCACAAACTAGCAGCAACGTAAGATGGGATTTGTTTTTTTCAGTACATTTTATTTCCTTCAACTAGCCAGTCAACTTCTTCTAGCTAGTGGAGACATTTTTAAAAAATGCAAGGCATGTTGAGCTTTCCCGAGCTAACTGAGTAGGGTTTTTTTTTCAAGTACAGATTTGCAGTATGTTATCATTTTTTTCTCAAAGGATTATTTCAAGATGGATTCTTTCACTTCCACCATCTCAAGGCAGAGTGCAATCATTTTAGAGTTCTCTTAGAAGTTAAATGGTTGCGAAGATAGAATAGATGAGGCTTAATTTGGTTCTAAATTTGGTTCTAAATTGAATACATTGCAAGCATTCAATAATGAAGAACAAGGGCTTCTTCCATGGTTACCCTGCAGGGTACAACTTAAGGAAAGAGCTATGCAGAGTCTTTCAGCCATTCTCTTTAAAGTGTTCTTCATAGCAGAAAAGCTGGCAGCACTGACCATGCTCTTCATTTAGCTATTGCAATTATGTAGACTGATCCTGCTTCCTTCTAAAACACCTTGAAGACCTGGCTTAAGGGCTTCAATTAGGGTCACATGGAGTCTGTTCCATTAAGTAATGTTGGGGACCATTCAAAAGAGAGTAGGGAGAAAATATTTATTTATTTACAATTGTTTGTTTGTTTGTTTATTTAATTCTATTTTATTTCATTTTATTTTGTCAAATACATATTGCTAGTATACATAGATATAACACAGTTTATATACATGAGGTGGGTACTAATTAAAGAGAACATTAGGATAGGGACGGTAGGCATGCTGGTGCACTTATGCATACCTCTTACTGACCTCTAAAGAATCGAGTGAGGTCAACAGTGGACAGTCTAAAGGTTTTGTGGGTTTGTGATGAAACCACAGAGTCAGGTAGCGAGTTCCAGGCATTGACTACTTGGTTGCTGAAGTCGTATGTTCTACAGGCAAGATTGGAGTGGTTTACTTTGAGTTTGTATCTGTTGCCTGCTCATGCATTGTTGTGGGTGAAGCTGAAGTAGTCGTTGACAGGAAGGATGTTTTAGCAGATGATTTTATGAGCTATGCTAAGGTTGTATCTTTTTTAAAAAATAAATTTTATGAATTTTTAATAATAACAACAGATACACACTACACAAAAGACAGTGCACAGTGATGTGTGCTCCTACCACCCAACATCATTCATTCAGACCTCTCCACCGAAATGAGCGTGTATTGATTTATATTATTTTAAACCAAACCTTGGTAAAAATATGCTTAGGTTGTGTCTAAGATTTCTAAGCCTAGGATTTCTGTTTTGGTTTTTTTGCCAAAGGGATTTTTTAAAATTGTAGCTTCCTTATTGATATGGGTAGTTTGTTTTTCTTGGTTATGGTGGTTATTAGGGGTACATGTAGTCCAATGATGGACTACCAAAATTTTTACTATCACACTGTGGGCGTGGCTTATGCATTTTGTTTCGACATCTTTCAGTGCAAATTGGGTGCTCTGGGGTGGAGCTCCAAATTTTGCTACCGGAACTGCGTTCCTGGCCGTTCCCGTAGGAGCCCATCACTGCTTTAGTCTAATAGTTCTTTTGACTTCAAGCAAGAAGATGTTATAGAGGTAATTGGCAGTGTTACAGCCAGAGAATAGAGTTGAGAGGTCAGTATCTATTAGTTCATAGTTGACTTTTTAAAAAGTTGTATTTGGATGTCCCATTATTAAGGTGATTCTTGCAATGGTGTAGATTGAGACTGAAGTCTATCATGCTGTGGTCGCTGTTGGAAAATTGTTATTTTATTTTTAGTCCATTGCACTTTTGCTGTTGCAGAGTATAAGATCAAGGCAGTTGTTGAGTCTAGTATTGTTCGTTACTAGTTGGTCCCATCCCAGATTGGTAACAGCATTGCATATGGTTGTATAGATGGGCTCAGTCATGCATTTGTTTAGGGTCCAGTTAATGTGAGGTAGATTGAGGTCTCCAAGAAAGATAAGAGGGTATGGGAAGGAGGCTGCCCATGTTAGCAGTGAATTTAATTTGTTATCATGTGTGAAGACATAATCTGGAGCTCTGTGACAAAGTAGGAGGCAAAGCGTGGCATTTAAGGAGCAATCACAGATGATGGTTTCGAGAAGGGTGAGATCATGTGTAACTTGGATATTTAGTGTATTTTTGTAGAATATAGCTCCTCTGCCTCCTCTGCAGGTTTCATGGTTGGACCAGAAAACAAGTAGTTTCTTGTTGTGATGATGAAGTTAGGGAGGGATGCATTTAGCCATGTTTCACAGACAAAAATGATGTCGAAGTTGCCAGTGTTTAGTAGTAGGAGTAATACAAACGTATTAATTACGCTTCTTGCATTAATTAGTTTGCATTTGAGATTAGTATTGGATTATATTGAGGAAGTAAGGGGCATGCTTTCCTAGTCTGGGTGGTGATGTGTGGGTTGTTGGGGCATGGTGGGTTAGGTATTGTGGGATGGATTGCGGGTCTTGTTTTGATGCATTCAGCACAGTAATCTATATATGTTTGTTTCACCTAGATCCAGTCATTTTTTGAATTCCACACGGAGTTCATGGGAGCAGATGCATTGTAATAGAGATAGACCGGTCTGGATCTACGATTGCTGTGATTGGTATTGTTTCTGGCAATGGAGTTTATAGTGTAGATAATTGTCATTTGCTTGAATCGTTTTAATGTACCACTCTGCAAAATCGGGGGACACTGAGTTGTCGTTATTCTTGTGCTCGGGGACATCTCTGGAAACCTCTATATCTTCAGGGGTAATGGTTGCATATGATGGTTGCTGATGATGTTGCATACTTTTGTGATGTCAGACTTGTCATTTTCTTCTAGTCCCATTTTTGATTGTGCTCGATGCTGTCTTTGACTATAGTGGGGATGTCTGTGGTTGAGTTGGTAGGTCCTTGTGGTTGAGGTAGTGGTTGAAGTGGTGGTGGTGGAGTGGTGGTGGGTATTTGGTTTGTGGGGTTTGCATTTTTCTGTGTTTGGATTTTTTTCCCCCAAGGATGTAAAATGTGGTAGAGGGAAAGAGGAAGAAAGACAACAGGCAAATATCTGGCTCAGCTCTATTTTAGGAGAATTGGAGTGTTTATTCCATCTTGGCTAAATTTGTGCAGATTCTGAGCTTCCTAACGAGTATCATTATCTTAATGATCAGCAGCAGGTGGAATGACATACTCTGGTTTAGATACCAGATCAGGGACAGTTTTATATCTAGCTTCATGCTCAAGCCAACATGGGCAATCTTAAGAGTGATTAGAAGTTGTAGTTTAGCAAAATGTGGAGACTACATCACAGAGGTGGGTTTCAGCAGGTTCTGACAAGTTAAACTGATCAGGAGGAAATGGACATTTTGCAGTATCCTTCCCCTAGAGTGGGGTAGGAATGGAGATTTCACAGTATTCTTCACCACCATCCCATGCCCACCAAACCACACTACACTCACCAACACATGCCTACAAAGCCACGCCCACAGAACCAGTAGTAAAAAAATGTAAACCCACCACTGCTGCATCACTGATTTAACCCTTCCCTAGATATTAGCTACTTTGCTGCAAGTACCTTACCCTAGAAGTAGCAGTCACATATGGCTGCATTGCTAATCTGTGCAATTATAGCCATGCTGCTGATATTTTATTTGTAAATTTTAAGTCCTTTTCAGTTAGGAAGCAGTATGTGTGATCCTTCTTCTATAATACTACTAAGCAATTAGCCCTAGCTGTTCCAGATGCTGCTGAGAAATAGACAAATAGGAAAAGCTTATATATACATACATATACATATACACACACACACACAAATGTGTGTGTAAACATTTTGCTAATTAATTTACAATTTTCTTCTATGGGTAATTCCCAGATTTTTTAAATTCAATCTTATATTGTAATTTTTTTTTAAAAAAAATCCAATGCATTTAATAGCAGCATCAACAAATCTTTCTTAAGAACTGAAGGATATATTAATTATTTACATGTTTCTCATTTACATGTTTCTCATTAACTTTTTACCTACTGTTAGCAGCAGGATTTTTTTTTTAAAAAGAGAAAATTATTTTCTGTGATCAAAGCATACAATGACTTTCTTTCCAAGCAATTTGTTGAGCCATTCAGTCGTTAATTATTTGTAATCTATCAAGAAATGGCATTTGCAAATTGTTGCCAATGGTAGAACGCCACAGGTACACTAGCAATTCCCAGATCTGCATTGTGTTTTTAAATTGCCATTTATATGTTTATTGCCATTAGGGAAATGTAGCAGATGCAGTTGTGCAGCCATTCATGAATATGATCTTACGTTCTCAAAATACAGTCTACACTCCCACATTTTGTAACTTAACTTTTTAATATATTTTTTTCCAAATCCTGTCAGAATATCCCACTCAGATCAATGGATATTTACAGTGGAGACGGGGTACGAGAGACATAATTGCAAACTACAGCAGCATAAGAGAATTCTTATAAAAAGTCATTTTTATAAAATCAGACATTTCTCTTTCCTTCTTCAATTGATAGAGGCGCAACAGTGATCACAGTGACCTAAAACCTAAGTACACTGGCTAGTCTTCTTTTGTTGGTATGTTACATTAAATTTAATAGATCTCTTATAGTCTTCTCACATTCTCACATTATTATAGCTTTATTTATTTATTTATTTATTTATTTATTTATTTATTTATTTATTTATTTATTTATTTAATTTATTTATTTATTTATTTATTTATTTATTTATTTATTTATTTATTTATTTATTTATTTAGATTTGTATGCCGCCCCTCTCCGCAGACTCGGGGCGGCTCACAGCACAACACAACAGTTTGTAACAAATCCAAATATAATTTAAAACATTTAAAAGAACCCCATTTTGTTAACAAGCATACACTCAAACATCCCATACATAAAATGTGCATGCCCGGGGGAGGTGTTTCAGTTCCCCCATGCCTGACGACAGAGGTGGGTTTTAAGAAGTTTACGGAAGGCAGGGAGAGTAGGGGCAGTTCTAATCTCCGGGGGGAGTTGGTTCCAGAGGGTCGGGGCCGCCACAGAGAAGGCTCTTCCCCTGGGGCCCGCCAACCGACATTGTTTAGTTGACGGGACCCGGACAAGGCCCACTCTGTGGGACCTAATTGGTCGCTGGGATTCGTGCGGTAGAAGGCGGTCTCGGAGATATTCTGGTCCAGTGCCATGAAGGGCTTTAAAGGTCATGACCAACACTTTGAATTGTGACCGGAAATTGATCGGCAGCCAATGCAAGCTGCGGAGTGATGTTGAAACATGGGCATACCTAGGTAGGCCCATGACTGCTCTCGCAGCTGCATTCTGCACGATCTGAAGTTTCCGAACACTTTTCAAAGGTAGCCCCATGTAGAGAGCATTACAGTAGTCGAACCTCGAGGTGATGAGGGCATGAGTGACTGTGAGCAATGAGTCCCGGTCCAGATAGGGCCGCAACTGGTGCACCAGGCGAACCTGGGCATGTTAGCACTTAGCTTACTATCTAACTCATAAAAGGTTTTATGCTCTGTTACTGGTTTCCATAGATTGATTGTAATGTTTATATGGGAACCTATGTATATATGTATATATGGCAGACCATCTTTTTTACATTACTGGCAATTCTGCTTTTGAGTTTCCTAAATATAACCAATGCACGTTGTATATATTCCTGATCAGTTGGAGGATGATGACGATATTGAGGACTTGGATTCAGATAGTGTTTATGAAGTAGTGGGAGGCCCGGGGTTACAGGTAGTAGAACAGGTGGGAGGCCAGCCACAGGATGGGGCTATGAGTTCAGGATCTAGTGAGGGAGAATCAGATGCTCGCTGGGTTAATCCTAAATTCAGAAGAATTCAGAAACATAGAGAGCAACGGTCTGGAAGAAGATATTAAGGAGAGGAATAGGTTAAATATTGTAGTGAGGTAATTGGCACATCAAGGGGCAAGTGGAGAAGAAGGGTGGAGTTTCAACGTTGCTGAAAAGAAATATGGATGGGGCTTTCGCCACGCTAAAGTAAGCCAAAGTATTTTGTATTGTATTTAGTCAGTGCTGCTGTCTTTTTAAAGCTATGTAATTAGGAAATAAATCTTGTCTAAGTGAAGCAGGAAAATGAATGTGAGAAATGCAGCTAAGAGAGAGATAACGGACCGATTGATGTCTGGAATGTGTTGAAATACAGGAGAGCGGAGAAATAAACGGAGTTGCTTTAGTCATGAAATGATACATTTAATGAGAGTTATTTGTAATTACTAAACTACCAGAATCCAGAACAATGCATATGCATTTAACTGAAAGCAACTGCAAAATTGCTTTCAGAGTAACTTACCTTATTCTGCTGTACTAAGGTTTCTTTTTTCTTTTCCCTCTAATGGCAGCTGTGAGAGAAATTCACTCAATAATTCCACAGGAGTCCAAATGAACAGAAGCAAGCTTTAATTACTTTGATCAAAGGTCCTTCCCGGGTGAAGAAAACCCAAAAAGGCAAAATTACATATTCAGGCATCAAGCTTTATATGACCAAAATATGTTTTTCTCTTAACACTCTCGAAAGTGAGTCTACAGAGTCTACGGAGAAGGGTGGCCTTGCTATCCAAATAATAAATGAATGAATGAACGAACAAACAAGCAAACAAGCAAACAAAATCCCATCATGACGCTAGTACACACTTCCTTAATTTGGTATTTCCCATATTCCTTTTGGTCTGCTGAACATTTCCCTTCAGTGAAACTCCCCTAAATACCTTTCCTGTTTTTTATTTTTTTATTTATTTATTTTTTGTCCAATATACAATACATATGGAATGAAATAGACATTAAGTAGTATATATAGGGATAGTAAGTAAAAAAGAAGAGGAGTGGATGAGAGGGAGAGAATATATAGGATATATGAGAAAAGGAAAGGTAATTGGACAGGGGACGTTAGGCACATCAGTGCACTTATGTACGCCCCTTACTGGCCTCTTAGGAACCTGGAGAGGTCAATCGTGGAGAGTCTAAGGGAGAAATGTTGGGGGTTGGGAATAGACACTATAGAGTCCGGTAATGAGTTCCACGCGTCGACGACTCGATTGTTAAAGTCATATTTTTTACAGTCAAGTTTGGAGCGGTTAATATTAAGTTTGAATCTGTTGCATGCTCTTGTGTTGTTGCGGTTGAAGGTGAAGTAGTCGTTGACCGGAAGGACATTGCAGCATATGATCTTGTGGGCAATACTTAAATCGTGTTTTAGGCGCTGCAATTCTAAGCTTTCAAGACCTAGGATAGTTAGTCTGTTTTTGTAAGGTATTCTGTTTCGAGTGGAGGAGTGGAGGGCTTTTCTGGTGAAATATCTTTGGACGTTTTAGATAGTGTTGATGTCTGAAATGTGGTGTGGGTTCCAGACAGATGAGCTGTATTCGAGGATGGGTCTGGCATAAGTTTTGTAGGCTCTAGTCAGTAGTGTGAGATTGCCAGAGCAGAAGCTACGTAGGATCAGGTTAACAACTCTGGAAGCCTTTTTGGCGATATAGTTGCAGTGGGCTTTAGCACTTAGGTCATTTGATATTAGTATTCCAAAGTCTTTTACTGAATGTGGGTTGGCTGTGAGGGTTTGTTTATTCAGTTCATATATGAGGTTTGGATTCTTTTTGCCGATGTGGAGGGTTGAGCATTTATTGGTTGATATTTGAAGTTGCCAGGTGTTAGACCAATCTGAAACAAAGTCATGGTCTTTTGGAGAGTGAGTGAGTGTGTTGTCAGTGGTGTTGAAAAGTTTCATGTCATCGGCAAAAAGCACACAGTTGCTTGTGATATTATCGCAGAGGTCATTGATGTATAGGATGAAAAGGGTAGGACCTAGTATGCTGCCTTGGGGAACGCCACTTTTGACAGGGACGGGGGTGGAAATGGTGCTTCCAATTTTGACGACTTGTTGCCTGTTTGACAGGAATGCAGTAATCCAGTTGTGTAGGAGTCCTGAGATGCCATAGGATTTGAGTTTTAGGAGAAGTTTGTCGTGAACCACTGAGTCGAAGGCTTTGCAGAAATCTATATAAATTGCATTGATGGATTCTCCTTGATCAAGGTGGGTGGTCCAGATATTTTTGCAGTGAAGTAGTTGTAGGTTGCAGGATAGTTTGTTACAGAATCCAAACTGTTTGTTTGAGAGTAGGTTATTAGATTCTAAGTGTCGAGTGATTGATTGGTTTATAATTGATTCCATGATTTTACAAGGGACGCAGCATAGTGATATTGGTCTGTAATTGTCTTGTTTTGTACATAATGCACAGTACTGCAAGCCACTAAAGCTGACTGTAGATCTGCAGGTCAGCGGTTCAAATCTCATCACCAGCTCAAGGTTGACTCAGCCTTCCATCCTTCTGAGGTGGGTAAAATGAGGACCCGGATTGTGGGGGCAATATGCTGGCTCTATTAAAAAGTGCTATTGCTAATCTGTTGTAAGCCGCCCTGAGTCTAAGGAGAAGGGCGGCATAAAAAAAAAATCAAATAAATAAATAAATAAATTTCTGCATACATACAATATCGCATATTTGATTATATAATTCATATATATAACAGATTATAACAGAGCAAACATTGCTGCACTTATCTTCCTTTCTTTACAAGAATAAATCATCTATTCCTTCCATTTTCTCACAGCAGCTTTCATGATAAATTGACTTCATGCCTGATGTAGGGAGGTGTGTGTTTCTTGCACTTTTTCACTGTTAACAAGAACATTTCAAATGGACAAGCAATTGAAGTGGAAGTTAACTTTTGAAAGAAGCCACTCCTGCACAATAGGAATAGGTTTTGATATATATGTCCCAAATCAAATGGGTCCCAAATTATAGTAACATGGAAAAAAGGCTAGTTGGTAATCCGTTAGCTTCTTTTAATTCACTTTGTTTACATTCACTGTATTTCTATGTGCTTATCTGTAATTCTAACCTAAAAGGCAATAAAGCATCCAAATGATAAATGCTCTTTAGATACTGTATCAGTTTTGGATGCCCCTGGAATGCTAAAGGTCAAAGTATATATTCTTTAAAATAGCAGCTAAAATAATGGCTATAACTTTATTTGAATTTAACAAAGATGCTGTATTAAAGAAAAAAGGCTGCACAGTACCATGTAGCCAAGCTTACTGACGTTGAGTAGGATGGGATACTTTATTTCTTTCTAATACTGACATAATATTCAACCTCTTTCTAACTGAGCTTTGTACCTAAGTATATTGTCATATGTTTCCATGTTGTCACATCAACATTTAGTTCTAAGTTAGGCTGCACTATTTTTCTGCTAGGACTTCTTGGTAGTAATACTTTAAAATACAGTGGACCTTTAAGGAAAGAATTGAACTATCTACTTGTACTGCTATTTTATAGATACTGACATTTAATTTTCTGAAAAACAGATTTAGAACTCAGTAATAGATATTCCATTGGCAAAATACCCTATGATAAAAATCTGCATCCCAAATAGTAATTGTAAGTACTATTAATTGCAGGAAGGAATGCTATAGTGGCAGAAAATAAATAAACCCAAATGCTCAGAAAGCGTCTTCCTCACAGAAGGTCAGGTTCAGCATTCATAATTTATTAAACACATTCAGTACATTCAGTATGGTGAGCAATTGCGTAAGTGGACAGAGCATAATCGTACATATTTATCTGTTTTACACACACACACACACACACACACACTTATGTTCTTACAAGCAGCCTTCCCCTCAAGACATCTTTTGATTGGATCCGATCATGCAAAATTTTGATCATTAAGCAGCAGTTGCCATATGTGTACCTGGCATTCTGAAAAATCTGACCTAGTTTTCAGAATCCCATTATGTTTATAGTCCACAAAATAGCAAGTTTAGAGATACGTTGAACCCCTTGTATAACTGAAGTAATGTGGCTGAAGGGGCTGAGTACTCTTTTCTCTCATGAAATAAATAGTTGATAATAAATATTTTATTTATTATATAGATGGCAGGCATGAGACCCCAAGTTGAATCTGAATAGCAATGGAGAGCACTCCTTCCCTAAAAATGCTACAATCACAATCTGATTTAGTCCGATGGGCTTAAAAAAGGAAGAGACTAGCTTGGTAGTTTAGACTCTGCTACCTTCAGCATCATCTACCTGAGATATTCACTTCACTTTAAGTATATGGCTTCTCTTGCAGGAGCTAGATCAGGGCTGTTAAACTCTCGGCCCATAGAATGGATGTGTCCTGCTCTGGCCACACCCAGCAAAGGGGAAACAAGTTCTGATACATCATGTGTTTCTACCTTGGTAATGTGAATTTGACACCCCAGAGCTAGATGATTAACTAGCACTTTCAGTAGTTATAAATCAGAATCCTTTCTTATTTTTTGTCAGTTTTGCAAGGTAGTACAGACAGGAAGCCCAGCATTTGAACTAATTCTACTTTATTATAAAATTATATCAACAGAATTTTGCATGTTTGTAAGTATATTTCTCCTCTGTGCCCTTTACAGCCCAAAAACCTTGGGAAAATCTCTCCTGAGATGCTTGCCCTGCCCTCATTCCTTTTGTGGGCTAAATTCAATGGTAGGATTCAGCCAGTTCTCTCCAGATCACATAAACTGCTAGCGGCTACTGTGGGAGGCTCCACCCACCCATCCTGATGTAATGTGTAAGTGAATCCTACTTCTGGCTAAATTGCCTTATCTGACCAATGCTTAGTTTTGGTTAGCTCTTCTCCCTGTCCCCTAAGGTCATTGCTACATGCCATTGCACTTTTCCAGGCTATATAGAAATGTCATAGGTAGAGATAAAAGTACCAATTCTTATAAGTCTAAAATCGAAGGGGGTTATAACACAGGTTTACATATTTCCTATAGTCAAAAATAGCTATCCAAATTGCTGCCTTTCTACTCACTCATGGTATTGCATTTACCTTAATCTGTGCGTTGTCAAAAAGGTTTACGTTTGGAGCCTAACATCTCACTCCATGTACAAATGAAATTCTATCAGGTACACTAATTGCTAAACACCTAATGTTTTATAAATTATTTTATTTCGGTATTATAATCATTTCCTTTCTTAAAGATTCTGTGTGGCAAATTTAGCATTATATGATGCTATTATATCAGAAGTCTGTTAAGATGAATTACTAAATGAAAAAACAGTGTAACGTTTACTGGAAACAGTATCAGAATCATGGCTCAGTGATGAATTGCTTCATTCTATAGTCTTTGATCAATTATTTAACAGAGCATTTTTCTTCTTTTGACTTACAGCCAAAGAGCAATAGAATTTGACACAGTCCAGTATAGAATAATACTTTGGCTGTAATGCATCATAGAACATGCAACAAAAGCTGAACATTTCAAAATGGGGTTACAAATCAGTTGTTATTACTGGAAACCTTTGTTGTTGGAGGAAGATATGGACTATATGACAAATGCAGAAAAGCCAAAGGATGTCTGCATCACCAAGCTACTACTACAACCATTTTTCTGTTCAGGATATTCAAGGATTTTTGTGGTATCTTAAACTTTCAGTGTAACCCCTCACCTTTAAGGGAAAAGGCTAGGATTGGAAAGCATTTTGGGTCTCATCTTCTTTACCAAGCAGTAAGCTGACATAGGCTAGTTTAGACATCGCATATCTTCCTAGGATTTCCATGCAAAATGATTTGGAACAGACCATGGCTCTCAGACAATTTCTAGGTTGCCCTTCTTTGCATTTTGGTGCGCAATAGTGTTCTTGTAATTGCTTGAATAAAGGATGTATCTGATCAGTGGCTCAAGGTTGACTCAGCCTTCCATCCTTCCGAGGTGGGTAAAATGAGGACACGGATTGTAGGGGCAATAGGCTGGCTCTGTTAAAAAGTGCTATTGCTAACATTATAAAACTCCAACTATGTATTTTGATAATTCCACTGAAAACTAAGCTAAGCTAAGTAACCCTCTTTTGCATGTTTCATATTCTACATATGAGGTACAAGGGAGAACTTTATTATAGTAATAGTTTCCACTTTATGACATGATCATTTATATGATATCCACTAAGCCATTAAAGAAAGCATTTGGCTAATATATGTTGGCTTGTCTCCCCTCTTCTTTCATGCCTGCCTGCCTTCCTTTTTAAAAAAAAATAATCAGGCTGATTATATTTGCTTTAAATTTAACCCTAGAGAAATAGTGGAAATAAGTTACTAAAACAGAAACATCTTAGTACAGTGATACCTCTTCTTACGAACCTCTCTTCATACGACCTTTTTGTGATACAAACCCAGTGTTTAAGATTTTTTTGCCTCTTCTTCCGAACTATGTTTACCTTACGAACCTGAGCTGCCACCGCTGGGATGTCCCTAAGCACTGGGATTTCCCTGGGAATCCGGACTTCCGTTGCCAGCCAAAGCGCCGGTTCTTGCATTGCTGGGATTACCCTTAGGCTCCCCTTGCTGGGATTCCCTTCATTTTTGCCAGTGCTGCTTTGAATCCCAGCGACAAACTCCCCCCTTCCAAACTGCATGGGGGAAATGAGCACAGTGGAGTGAACAAAAACGGGAGGCAGGGACTCATGGAGCTCAAGAGAGGAGAAAGGTGTGGAGGAAATGAGCACAGTGGGGGGGGGACAAAAACTGGAGGCAGGGACTCACAGAGCTCAAGAGAGGCTCTTCTTGCCTTGCTTCATTGGGATTGCCACCTCTTGCCACCTCTCACTGTCCCTCCCCTCCACTTCGTTCACCTCAGCTTAGTCTGCCCGCCGCTTTTTTAAAAAAAATCCTTAATGTTTTGGATTTTCCTAATGGGCTTGCACGCATTATTCTCTTTTACATTGATTCCTATGGGAAACATTGATTCATCTTACCAACTTTTCTTCTTATGAACCTCACCACGGAACGAATTAAGTTCATAATACGAGGTACCACTGTAATTCTGTACAAGTGTCTAGGTATCTAAATATCTGTAAACATGGTCCTCCATATTGTCAAAGGGGACAATTCTTAGTTTTGCTTTATAAGGCAAAAGTCTTAATGCAAATCTTGCACTACCTAACTACATGTCAGCATAGGTCAGAGGTTTTAGTGACTTGGGGTAGTATCAGGGTCACTTGGAAGCTTGCAAATAAATTGAGAACATACTATTTCCTTGTGCAAATATACGTTTCAGGGTAATAATAATAACAACAGCAATAACAATAACAACAACAGCAAGAGCAATAATCACAAAGTCAGCCAGATATTTAGACTGGATTTGGCATTTTTGTCTACCTATTGAGTCCTTATCAAGGATCTGAGATAGGCAAATCTGGATGATGATGGTGAAAATGATGATGATGATTTTGACAGAGGTCTGCTTTTAAACTGTAAATTGTCTATTTTACAGTTTACAACTTTATTTTCTTCTGTTCCTCACCACAAAATTGTAGGAAACAATGCTGTCAATTTTAAATTATCATGGCCACAGAGAGTTTTAGCAATCACATGGCTGGAATTACAGAATTCCCATCTATGTCATAAATTGATGGATGGATGATATGTTGTGAAATAACATCCCAATCAATTTCCATGCAAATTTCCTAAATCAGTTTCCTTGGTTGGGGAGCCTTTTTTTTTTGGAGATCTGAGTAATTTGCAAAAAAGCAGGAAGCAAAAAAATAGGGAAATCTTTTGCATTTACAGATTTGTAATATTAATATTGGCTATAATTACATAAAGGAGGAAAGTTATATTTATTTATGCCCCAACTTTGGAATTTCTCCCAAAAAAACCCCCCCACACCCTTGTCTAAAATGTCAATTATTCTCAACCTAATCTTCCAAGTAGATGTTCTAGCCTTCATGCTTCAGTCTTTCACCTTCTGAATATGTATCTTCTGCCATTTTATTTTTAATTAGAAGCTAAACCATGTCAGTTAACTAAATCCCAAAACATCATAGTCATATCTTGTTAAGCCATTCTGAACATACTTCATGCTAACTTTACATTTAATTTATTGGAGCATTTTAGTTCCTGCATGAACTGAAGCAAATCCAGTGTTATTTTGCAATTAAAATGTAAACCTGATAATAAATGAATTCATGAGATAAAAGCAAAAAGAAATAAAACTATGAAAGGAGTACAATTTTGATCGTGTTCATAATAAAGCTTTTTTTAAAAAAATCCCCATTTTCTTAAGTGTCATTCATCTCAACTCGTAATCAAAGTTGAGTATTTCTTACTAATTAAAACGGAACATGTTTAGGTATTCTGCTGGGGTTGAAGTACTTCTAATATCCTCTGGATTATGTCCTTAATTCATTCCATTTGTTTAATGGTATCATTATCTAGGGCAGTGTTTTTCAACCAGTGTGCCGCGGCACACTAGTGTGCCGTGAGACATGGTCAGGTGTGCCACGAAGCTCAGAGAGAAAAAAAACAAGAGAGAGAGAGAAAGAGAGAGAAAGAGAGAAAGAAAGAGCAAGAGAGAGAGAGAGAAAGCAAGGGAGAGAAAAAGAAAGAGAACGAGAGAGAGAGAGAGAAAGAAAGAAAGAAAGAAAGAGAGAGAAAGAGAACAAGAGAAAGAAAGCAAGAGAGAGAGCAAGAGAGAGAAAGAAAGAAAGAAAGAAAGAGAGAGAGAGAGAAAGAGGGAGGGAAGGTGGGAGAAAGACAGAGGGAGGTAGGGAGGGAGAGAGAAAGAGAGCAAAAAAGAGGAAGGAAGGAAGAGAGAAAGAAAGAAAGAGGAATGGAGAGAGAGAGAAAAAAGAGGAAGGGAGAGAAACAGGGAGGGAGAGAGAAATAGAGCGAAAGGGAGAAAAAGAGAGAGAAATTTTTTTTGTCCAAACTTTTTTTAGCCCCCCCCCTCTCAATGTGCCCCATGGTTTTGTAAATGTAAAAAATGTGCCGCGGCTCAAAAAAGGTTGAAAATCATTGATCTAGGGGTTAAGGCACCAGGCTAGAAACCAGGATATTGTCCTGCCTTAGCCATGAAAGGTATGTGACTTTGGACCAGTCACTCTATATCAGCTCAAGATAATGGTTTTTGATGGTTTTTCTAGAAACTTACCTTTACGTTTGGTTTCTGGGAGGGAAAACCCATAGTGAACAGTGGATTTACTTAATGACTGCAACATTCACATAATGACTATGGTGTTTGTGTAACAGCTGAGGTGGTTGTTTAACAATCTCTGCAAAAACTATCATAAAATAAGATCCAGTGATATGATGACTCAGTTATGATCATCATGAAGTATGACTATAATTGCTAGACTCAATTACATTCATATCTCAAGACTAACTACATTATTAACCTAATTTATCACCATTCATGATAGTATGGTACAACCATTGAAGGGCTACCAAATTTTTTACCTGCATTTTCTTTCAATATCTTTCAATGCAAATTGGATGCTCTGGGGGGAGTTCCATTTTTGCTACCCCACTGTATTCCCCCCCCCGTCCGGGCAGCAGCCCACCCCTGGGTACAACCATGAATGTAAGAATACGTTTGTGATATAAAACTCATTTTATTTCAAATTCTTCCAGGCTATATTAAAATAAATATGTAGTTATTGATTTTAAAAATTAGGCTTATGCAATAAAACCTACCTACGTAAAAAAAAAATTGCAATTGAAAAACTATTACCATATATGCATGAGATCTGATGCCTTCAATCTTGCTTGATTGTTGCTGGCATCCAGGATTGTTGTGATTCAGCCTGAGGCTCCTCAGGGACCGGCTGGAGCTCTGCCGGATCCATGCCCAGAGGAGGAGGACAGTGACCAGGAGGGGGAGGACCAGGCAGACGGGGGAGAGGAACGTCAGGAGGAGGAGGAGGAGGGAGAGCAGCCTGAGACCCCCGGGGGGGGCTCTCCCCAGCTAGTAGCCTGGATTCATTGGATGAAGACGCACAGGCTATAATAGACATGAGGCAGAGACGTGCAGCTCAAAGAAGGGGCCAATTAGAAAGATATTTCCATCCCTGAATTGGCAACAGCTGGATTTGGGTGTGGTTCTCCTCAGCAGGGTTGCAAAGGCAGGCCCGCCCTTACAGTCTCGTGGAGAGTTATCAACTGGGAGTCCTGTGACCTTGCTTCGATTCTTGGCGTCTCCGATCTTGGCTTGTGGCCTAGAAGCCTGGAAGACTTGGGGGAGGCGTGGGTTTTATTATCTCCAGAGTTGTTTTTGCCAGCAAGAATCCTGTTTTATTGCCTGGCCTTCGTGAAACCTCTGTGAAACTGCATCGTGTTCCTGTCTGTAAGAACAGTTTTTGTTACCTGTGTTTGCTTTCCAGTATATAAACTGCCTTTGCTTTTTACCAGTGTGTCTGGATACTCTTTTTGGTTGGTGTTGGCATCTGGGGGGACCCAGACAGAACAAGGATTCTATTGGTTCATGACAAAAATGTAGAATTTCTAGGCATTGACATTTTGACCCTTGTTCTTGTGCAATACGTTTGTACCTGGAATCCATCACATCAAGTGTTTTTGAGAATCTCTCAGTGATGAATAGCAGATCTCTGTCAGATTACTATAATACTGCACAAAGGTTCAAAGCGTGCACGAGAAAAGCCATTAAGAAATAAATATAGCTACATCTTTTGAATTTAGATAAGAGTTTAGAATGGAAAAATGGTAGAATCCAGGGCTTGTTGGTTTAATAAAATATGTCTGCAGGAAAAAAATGATTCACACGAGTTCAAGAAAAAGGAAGAAAAGTAGCTATCTATATTTAAATATGAAAAATAACTGCCTCAAGTTCAACATCTTATTTTCCTCAAGTTTATTGTTTCAAAATTGAACACCTCTTCTTGCCCTTGTCCTTGTCCTTCTTTTCTTTTTGATAATCACCAAGAGAAGCAATATAAAACAGTGAAGAGTCTAATAATTACATCTGGAGTCAACTGCTAAGAATGATAAAATGCATGATAGTGCAGAGAATAAAATCGAGATGTGGTAGAGAAAGATTAGTTTTGCTAAACATAAACCAAATCAGAGAAATAATAACTATCAAGACACAGCTCCCCCCTCTTTTCTTCTTAATATTAAAAACAGATTTCCAAATGTAAATCGCTCCCATGACATCCTTTCCCCACTAGCACATCTGTTCCTATATGGAGGAGAGACTTTTACATCTGTGAGTTATGTTTGAAGGAAAGAGAATATTTTTATCAACACTTTTGTACAAGCTCTGTAACCGTCTGCTCATATCCCCAGTATTGACTCAAAGCATCTCCTAGCCGTGCTTCTCAACTTACAACCTTATAATCCGTGGACGTCAACTCCCAATATTCTCCAGATGGCATGGTAGCTAGAGAATTCTGGGAGTTGAAGTCCAAACATCCTAACATTGCCAAGGTTCAGAAATGCTGTGTGAGAAGAAAAATCTGGTCCAGTTCCAAACTGGGAGAAAAGTGTTGGAAATAAAACAGAGGCTAAATGCAAGAAAAGGTTTATTTGGTTTCCAGAAACTTCAGTGATAGCAGAAATATTTCTGTGGTGGCTGACAAAACGGCTGAATGAGTAGATAGATCTTTTAAAGGTTTTGATTGAGATGCTCCAAAAGGTTTGTGCAATGTAATGTGTCTTTTGCTTTTTATTATTCTAATCATGATCGTCCTCGTCCTCGTCCTCGTCCTCATCATCCTCATCATCCTCATCATCATTTAATTCCCCAAAATTCCTTGTGGGATGGAGTCTGGGCAATGGAATGAACCTAGCAGAGTGTTTACTGGCCTTCCTGAGGCCAATGTGGAGATTTGTTCAGCAGATATATCCTCATTGTGCCCAGAAAGAGAAATATCTGCCTCTACCTAGGGTAGAACTCACAGTCTCGTGATTGTGAGGCAAGAGCTCCACCTCTAGGCCACTACACCACTCCCTTTTTATTGTTATTCTAGTGGTGGTGGGTGAATCCTATTATATCCTAAAGCTTATGTCCTGTCCTTAGAATTTGAGCAGGTGGGGAATAAATTCTCAGTCCTATCAGCTCTAGAACTGTGGCTGCAAGTGTTTTGTTTATGAGTAGATTAGCCCTGTCTTTCTGAATGGATACAAAATCTGCATCCCAAAAGACCAGTCTTTTCTGCTTGAGGCTGTTTTCCTATGCAGGAAGACTGGGTCTGCTCTCTTTCTTTTAAGAACATGTTTCTCCATTGGAGAAATGTAATATTCTGCCTCTTTATTAAGAATAAATACTATTTTACACTGGGGAGGGGGAGCAAGAATTCCTACAGCTGTCCTAAAGTCTTTCAAATATTGTGCCAAAGGAATAGAATAGATTTTGTATCACAGCACTATTGGCTGGGTGTTGCTAAGAAAAAGCACTAAGAACTTGTGGGAAAGAAGCCGTTCTACAGGAGTTGCCATATCAATAACCTCTTATTATGCTGAGTATCCAAGGGTTTGTTTTTTTTACCACCCAGGTTGGGGTTTTTTTCTCTCTCTGCTGCTGCTTTTTCTTATTGTTTTACAAAACCTCCCTGGTAGTAATAGACATCCCTGCACAAGTGAAATCAGAGAGATTTAATTTTGAACAAAGATATTTAGTGTCTGGGCAAAAAACATCGTTTAGTTAATAATTTAACAGGCAGAGTTTAACCTCTCAAGTTTAGAAAGCTTGCCTCTTCCAATCATTTCCAGCATGCAATTCTTTTTGCAACAGATTTGTTGAGAGAGAAACCCTTGGTAGTCTTGGAGTGAGCAAAAGCAATTTGCTGAGGGTCACCTAATAGTTGGCAACTTTTTGTGAGCATACAAAATGTTTCTAATTCAAATTGTTTTGAAGGAAAATGCAATTAGTAGCATGGTTACTACAGGACAACATGACTTCTACATCTGCATTTCCTAACAAAACACTTATTTTACGTCCACATGTATTTACAATCTGTGTAACAATATCAACATAGCTCTGGAATTTACAGTCTGGGGAAATTCCAAATTATATTGCTATTTTGTGTTGAAAGTGTCCAGAGCACGTCAACAAATTTCCTGGCCAGATCTTTACAGCAGTTTTCCAGAATCTCTGGTTTATAATATTAGCCTTTGTTAGCATTTGTTACAGATGTGAAAGCAAAATGTCGACTTCATTTTCAGTCAGTGTTTCAAAATTAAATGAAAGAAATTGGAGGTTGCTGTAGCAAATTAAATAATGTAAGAAGTAGCCAAAGCAAATTATTCGATGGGAAAGCTCTCCAAGGATACATATTTAAGTACTAGCCAATGGAAACAATTCCTAGATTTTGCGAATTGAGAAAGCACTTTTTGTTTCAGCATAGCTGATACAGACACCTGGAGCAATTGCAGCCTTAGTTAGTAATTAAAAAAAGCTCTTTTCTAATATGAGTTGTATCATTATTTGAGGCATACAATTTAATATTTTCCATGTTTTTATATTCTCGTTTTCTGGATTGCAAGGCACCCAAACTGTTTGCTAGTTAAATGGACGGCATATAAACTAATTAAACAAACAAAGAAAAAACAAACAAATATAGCTCTCTAAGTGTTGGTGCATACACTGAGAAAGTACCTTCATGCAATAAGGGGCGAGTACAAGTGCATTAGAGTGCCTTCCGTCCCCTGTCCTATTGCTCTCCTATATCTCCTATACCTTTCTTCTATTCCTATATCTCCTCT
This sequence comes from Erythrolamprus reginae, assembly GCF_031021105.1. Lineage (NCBI taxonomy): Eukaryota > Metazoa > Chordata > Lepidosauria > Squamata > Dipsadidae > Erythrolamprus > Erythrolamprus reginae. Next base: position 169,430,173 of record NC_091950.1, on the reverse strand, counting down.
TCTTTCATTGATATGTTCTATTACTATACCTTCTTTTCTATTATTTCTTTGATATATTTTACTATGAGTATCTCCTCTATAACCTTCATCATGTATTTTACTATGTGTATATAGATATATACCCACTAAAACCCTCATTGTGTCTGTTCTGTCGGGCTGTCTGGTAGAATCCTCCCAAAAATTCACAGGTACAAATTTCAGACACACACACATTTGAAAATTCAAAACAATGTTCTTTATAATGAAAATTCACTTAAACCAAGCCCTCTTTTGGTATAGCAAAGAGCACTCGTCTCCAAACAAACTGGTAATTTGTACAAGTCCCTTATCAGTTCTGAGATACTTACCTTGCAGCTGTGAGGCAATTCACAGTCCTTCTTTCACAAAGTGAAATACACTTTGCTCTGGTTTAGTTTCAAAGCAGGGAAAAATCAGCACACAAAAAGTCAAAGTCAGTAAAGCAGTCACGAAACACAACAATGAGATAATCCTCCACAATGGCCAAACCCACAGGCTGCTATTTATAGCAGCCTCACTAATTACCACAGCACCACCCAACCACAGGTGGCCTCATTTTCTTTGATAATAATCTCTCAGTTGTTGTTGCCTATGCATCGCTCTCCGCATGCGTGGCTGTATCATTAACTCTTGTTCTGAATCCAAGGAGGAGCTAGATAATTGATCTCCTTCTGAGCTGTCTGCCACACTCTCCTCCTCCCTGTCACTCATGTCTTCTTGGTCAGAGGAGCCTTCATCAGCAGATTCCACTGGGGGCAAAACAGGCCTGCAGCATGTGGATGCCTCCCCCACATCCACAGTCCTTGGGACAGGAGCTGGGCCAGAGCTAACCACAACAATGTATTGGACAAAATAAATAAATAAAAAATAAAAATAAAATATATACCAGAGGTGGGTTTCTTCCAGTTTGGACCAATTTGCCCAAATCGGTAGCAAGTGGCTGATGATGACACAATGATGTCACTGAACGTTTTGATCGGTGCCAGTCCATGGAGGCTGCCATCTTTTTAAAAAAAATTGGGGGATTTTTTTTTTGAACTTTTTTCCGGTTTTTTTTCCTACTACATATTGGAAAAAGCTGAGTTTCCAGCACTGCACATGTGCTTGTTTTCAGCTTTTGGTTTTTTAAATTTTCTCTCTTTTTTTGCACTGTTTATGGGCAGCCACGCAACACAGGAGGAACTGAATCTGCAGCAAGGTAAGTTAGAACTCACCCCTGATTTATACATGCATAGTCCTGCTTCATAGAGAATGTCTGCTATATAGGCAAATACCTAGAAAATGAATTCATTAGTGCATGTAATTATTTGGCACAGAGCAGGGGTGAAATCCTCCCAGTCCAGGTATGCCTGCCAATGGTCATAGAGCCGGTGGTGATGTTAGCATGAGGCTTGATCCACTGGCCTGGATGCTGTCCTTTGGGTTCTTTTACCCTCTGTACTGCATACTTCTGTAAAGCTTTCTGTGCATGCGCAGCGGGTAAAAGAACCAAAATGGTGGCATCCGGGTGGGTGGGCAAAGCCTTGCGCTACTGCCGCTACCGACTCTCTGACCACCAGCAGGCATGCCTGAACCAGGAACATTTCACCCCTGGCTCAGACCTATTATTTCCTACATTTTAATTCAATTGCATTGTATGTAATCTGATGCATGATACTGCGCATGTTCATTCAGAAATAAATTTTGAATTGAATTGAATTAACATTTATTGGGCCAAGTGTGATCTTGACACATAATTTGTCTCTGGTACAAAAGCCCTCAAGTGTACATGCAAAGTAACAGAATAATAACATCATCATCATCACCATACCAAGAAAAGTGAGGAGAAAAGAAAATAAGATTAATAATAATACTACAACCATACTACATGGGTAAATATACATAGACATTAGGTAGCACTGTAAGAATTAGGTGTTCAGCTGAGTTACAGCACGGGAAGGACTGTCTCTGTCTCTAGTTGTTTTGGCCTACAAGTGCCCTATCACACCAAACTGTTGAAATACTTTATGTCCAGGATGAGGATCTGTAGATATCTTCTCAGTCTTCCTTCTGAACTGTACAATATACAGGTCTTCTATGGGGGCCAGACTGGTTGAAATTGTTCTTTCTCCAGTCTTAACTGTTAAATCCTGTAAGTTCTGTAATATTCTATATCTAGGTTAACTTGTTAAACAGTGTTGTTAAGCAGAAATTGTAATAACCCATAGGAATTGTTTACCTGCTTCCTATTGGTCGCTGTAGAAGGCGCCAAAATGGAAGAGCTGTCAGTCGCCGGTTGTTGCTGGGGGAAAGTCTTTAAATAGAAGCGCTACTTGTCTTACGCGCCTTCTGCTTCACTCGCGCCTGGAGTGAAAGTGTTTCCAGCCGCTCGCTACGAGCCTAAGAGAAATAAAGAGTTTAAATTGGAGACCGTGTTTCTCGGTTATTACATTGGCGACGAGGGTCTTAGCGGTGATTTTTTTTTAGGAAAAAATCAGTATGTCGACCCCTTCACTTATTCAGCCTCCGGAGCTGTTTGACCCAGAGAGGTCCACTTGGTCAGCCTATATGGCTAAATTTGAAATTTTCTTAGAAGCTGCAAGTCTGCATACAGCTGAGGACAGCAGGAAACGTGCCTTATTTTTGAACTATTGTGGCACACACATATTTGAGTTAGCAGGGACTTTAACAAATCCTGAGCCTCCTAATTCTGTGCCCTGGGCTACTTTGCAAACCAAATTGGCTGCTCATTTTAAACCTACTAAGCCACCGATAGTTTACAGGCACTAATTCTCGCGTATGTCTCAGTCGGATGGGGAAACGATTAACCAATTCGCAACCCGTTTGCGCACTATTTTGGCAAAATGTCAATTTGACAATCCTGAAGCGAGATTGACAGACGCCCTTATATTTGGAATGCGGAACGTCACGATAAGGAACAAGCTGTTGGCAACTGAAGACTCGTCCTTACAGGACGTGATTAAGGCTGCCCAGACAGCTGAGGTAGCTGAGGCTGCGGCAGCTGATTTAAAATCTAATGACAAGCTGCAGACTGTTTTTAAAATCACAGAAACTCAGCGTGCCTCTACTCGCCGCCAGACTGACGGTCAGCTCTCCGACTACGATGACTACAATGAACACTGCTGCTACCTACGAGGACCTCCGGACAGACAAGCCCGATCAACTTTTCCTGCCTGTGCCGGTTGCAAGGGTCAACATCAGAGATCCCGATGCCCCTTTAAGGACGCCTTTTGCTACAGATGTGAGAAGAGAGGCCACATCGCCGCCGCTTGCAGAGCTGCCATGCCCGATGACATCCCTTCCACCCAAGGTCAACAGCCTACTTTTTCTTCTCAACGATCCTACCGTCCTTTCCGGCCACAAGGACGGGGGTACCGACGACCTTGGAATGCCAGAGGTAACCGCTCTCTCAGTGACTCTGGAGTTTACCCTCCTGCCCCAAATAAAATTATTGTCCCCCTTTTCTTTTTTTTTTTCAATTTTTTTATTATTTTTCATAAAAAGACAAACAGATACAAACAAACAATAAACATAAAGTGGGGGTGTATTTCCCCCGCTTCTTATGAAAGTATAAATTCAAATATAGAAAAAGAATACATATGTATTAACTATTATAAAAAAAAGAAAAGAAAAAATTAATAAATTTGAATTGAAGTTTACAAATCTTAATGTGGGTATTAAGGTTAGTATAACATAGTTACCAAAAAGGAAAGATACCTTTAATATAATCCTAATTACTGTAATAAAATAGTATTAAACCTTCAATCTAGACAGTAAGACTAAATTCAACTATTATACTTCAAAAATCTTAATATATTGCTTATACTTATACATACATAGCTATATCATAATCATCAAAAAATCCTTTTAAACTAATATTGCTATTATTATCATCTAGATAAAAACTAATACAAAATAAAGAAAAAGAAAAAAACAACCACTAACAATATATCTTATTTTTTCTTATCTATCCATTTGTAAACGTTGTTCCATGTTTCGTAAAATTTAGTATCCTCTTGATCGTTTAATCTTCTTGTCATCATATCCATTTCAGCGCAATCTAATATCTTAGCTATAACCTCTTCTTCCTTGGGGATTTCCTCCCCTTTCCAGTTTTGCGCATATATTATTCTAGCCGCAGTTAATATATGTATGATTAAATAGAAAATTTCTTTCTTATAAATCTGGGTTGTGACACCTAATAAATAAAATTCCGGGGTATTATCTATATCTTGTTTTATTATTTCTTTTAATATTTTTTCAATCATCTTCCAATATATTTTTGCTTTGCTGCATGTCCACCATTGATGATAGTAAGTTCCTATATCCTTCTTACATTTCCAACATATTGGGGATGTTTTGGGAAACATTTTTGCTATCCTATTTGGTGGGAGATGCCATCTATAGAACATTTTGATTTGGTTTTCTTTTAAAGAAACTGATTTAGTCATTTTCCAATTATTGATCCACACTTTCTCCCATGTGTCTATATCTATTTCCTTGCCAATATTTCTACACCATCTTATCATAGTATCTTTTAAAGACAATTCTATATTTTTATGAGCAATAAGTAGTTTATATATTTTCCCTATCATTTTTGTAGGGTTAGTGGTTATTAAGGTAGTTAAAGAATTCTTACTTTTATTAAAAATGTAAAGAGTTTTATCCTTCTGATATCTAGATCGGATCTGGGCATAGTGCCACCAATCTATTATTATCCCTTCTTCTTGTAGTTCAATTCTAGATTTAAGCTTCATCTGATCATTTAATAGTTCTTTATATCTATGAGTCATTTTCTTGTCCTTTATAGACTTTGGATGCGTTATTGCTTCTAAGGGAGCTAACCAATCTGGGATGCTTAAAAAATGATTCTTCTTTATATCTTTCCATACTTCTAGTAAGTATTTCCTTAATGTATGCCTTTTAAAATATGAATGGTTTTTGTCCTTATCATACCATAAAAATGCGTGCCATCCAAGCATTAAATCATGTCCTTCTAGTTCAAGTGTTCTTTTATTATCTAAAATTATCCAATCTCTAAGCCATGTTAGTGCAGCGGCCTGATAGTATAATTTCCAATTTGGAAGGCCAAATCCTCCTCTTTCTTTGATATCTTCTAAACAATTCATTTTTATCCTTGCTTTTTTACCTTGCCATATAAATTTTTTAACTAAGTTTGTTAAAGTTCTTAAAAAGATACCCCCTGGGTTTATTGGTATTGTCTGAAAAAGAAATAAGACCTTGGGTAAAATGTTCATCTTAATTGTTGCAATTCTTCCTAAGAAAGATATTTTCAAATTGTTCCAGGTTGCTAAGTCTTTTTTAATTTCTGCTAACAATTTCATATAATTATCATTTTTTAATGTTATTGTTTTCGCTGTTAAATTTATTCCTAAATATTTTACCTTTTTTACAGTCTTTATTCCAGAAATAGTTTCTAATTTAGTTTCTAGTGTTTTGTTCATGTTTTTAGTCAAGTAATGTGTTTTGTTTTTGTTTATCTTTAAACCTGCTACATTTCCATATTGTTCAATGGTTTGTAATAAAGTAGGAACTGTTGTGGTCGGTTCTTCAATTATAAACATTAGATCATCTGCAAAGGCCTGGAGTTTATAGATTTCATCTCCTACGGTTAAACCTTTTATTCTGGGGTCCGCTCTTATTTTAATTAATAAGGTTTCAAGGGTCATAATAAATAACAATGGTGATATAGGACATCCTTGGCGAACTCCCTTATTTATATCAAGCATTGGTAATTGACTGTTATTCAATATTATGTTCGTTGTTTGTTTTGAATATATAGTATCTATTAGATTAACAAATTTTGGGCCAAATCTCATTTTATTTAATTGCATTTTTATAAATATCCAATTAACGTTGTCGAAGGCTTTTTGAGCATCCAAAAACATTAAAGATGCCATCTTATCTGAATGTTGTTCATAGTACTCTAGTATATTTATTACAGTTCTAATATTATTTTTAATTTGTCTCCCTGGAAGAAACCCATTTTGGTCTTGGTGTATTATTCCATTTATAACTCCTTTAAGTCTTTCTGCATAAATGGCAATAAAGATCTTATAGTCTACATTTAATAGTGATATAGGCCTATAATTTTTGATTTTTTCTGGTTCTGTACCCTGTTTATGTATTAAAGTTGTCAGTGATTCTGACCAAGATTTAGGAATTTTTCCGTCAAGTCTACAGGAATTAAAAGTTTCTAACATATGGTTTCTTATTGTTTCATTATCTATCTTATACCATTCTGCAGGTATGGCATCTGGGCCTGTGGCCTTGTTGCTTTTCTGTTTTTTAATTGTTATTAGGAGTTCCTCCATTGTTATTGGTCCGTCCATGGTAGCCTGTTGATCTTCTGTTATTTGTGGTAGATTTGAAGCCTCTAAATAATTAAAAACTTCATCTTCAATGACATGATCTTTAGCATATAATTCCTTATAGAAATTATACACAATGTCTGCCTTACCTTCTGTATCGTATTTTATTTTACCATCTTTATCTTCTAATTTTTGGATTAATTTTGATTGACTTTGTTTTCTAAGTTTATACGCTAGCCATCTGCCAGGTTTATTTGCATATTCAAAGTATTGTTGCTTTGCTCTTTTAATCTTTTCAGTTAATTGGTTTTGTTCTATAACTCTAATTTTATGTTTAATTACGTTTATTTCTGTCTTTAGATCTCTATTCTTAGTATGTTGCTGCGATAAGGATTCTAATTGTTTTAGTTCGTTTGTTAATTGTAAATACTCTAATTTCTTTTCCTTATTGTATTTTGCTGTATAAGATATTGTTAAACCTCTTATGTACGCTTTAACTGTATCCCATAAGTTCTGTGGAGTAGTGTCTGATGTTTTATTAATTTCAAAAAATATTTTTAATTCCTTTTCAATCCAATCCTTATATTTCTTGTCGTTTAATATATGCCTGTTCATCCGCCAATTGTTCTGTTTATTATTCATCGTCATATAGACCACTATTGGATTGTGATCGGCCCATGTATTAACGTCTATCTCAACTTCTCTTATTTGTTCTGCCACCGTTTTTGGTGCCCATAACATGTCAATTCTCGTCCAAATTTTGTGCGGATTGGAATAAAAGGTAAATTGCCTTTTAAGAGGATGTCTTTCCCTCCAAATATCGCTTAATAATAGTTCCGCTTTCATTTTTTGAAAAGTACTGGGTAGCAAGTTTCTTCTTGTTTTTTTACCTTTTCCCCTTTTTTTATTACCTCCCCCTCCTGAGTGGTCTAATTGTCTATTCGCGATAGCATTAAAATCACCTATTATCAATAGATTATCAATAGCTAAATCTGTTATTATTTGGTGTAAATTTTTATAGAATGTCATTTGGTCTTCATTGGGGGCATAAATAGAAACAACCACTAGAGGTCTGGGTTCAATATCTACTTGTACAATCAATATCCTACCCTCTTTATCCTTATATATTTGTTTGGAATTTATAGAATTCTTGACATACATCACTAAACCTCTTTTTTTTTGGTCTGCTAATGCAGCATACATTTTTCCAATTTTGGGATTCAACAGTAATTTTTGGTTATCTTTTTTAATATGAACTTCTTGTAGTATTGCAATCTGAACATTTTGATTTCTGATTTTGGAAAAAATTTGCTTCCTTTTTCTTGGTTCGTTAAGTCCATTAACATTTACGGAAAAGATTTTCAAGTCTTTATTCGTTGTCATTTAATAGGTTTTTTGGTTTCTCGCTGAGGTTGAACTCTTCTGGAACCTTGGTCCTGCTCTATTACTTGGGCAGTTGCCCCCAGGTTTTCTTCTTGCTGAGTTAGTGATTTTTCCCCTGGTTGCTGTTGAGCTGGCTGTAGTTGGACCACTAGTTGCTTACTTGCATGGTCGGAGTGGCCCAAACCACTCTGTTCAAGAAAGAACATAGCTTGATCTACGTTTTCCAGTTTGTACCTTGTAGAGCGCCATGTCAGAGAAAGTCCTTGTGGAATAAGCCAACGGTAAGTGATATTTTCTTTAATCAAGATTTTGGTTAAAAAGTGGTAATCTCTTCTGTTTTCTCTGACACTTCTTGGAACTTGTTTTAATATCTTTATTTCTACTCCATGTCGTTGAGGCGGGGAGTTTCTTGAATAATGAAGGATCTCATCTTGCAACGCCTTTCTTGTAAATTTAATATGTATCTCTCTTGGGAGGTTGTGTCGACGGATATAGCTATTCGAGATTCGGTATACTTCATCGATTTCTTTCTGTAAAGCCATGGGGTCCTCTTGAAGTATACCTCCAATGATTTCCGCCATAGTCGTTTTTAAGTCTTCATCTTTTTCCTCTTTTATATTCTGAAATCGAAGTCCGTACGAAGCTCGTTGCATCTCCAGCTGGATGATAGATTCATCATATCTTTTGTATCTTTCATCAGCTCTCCCTTCAAGATACTCCATTCTTTTCTCATTTTTGTCAGCTTGTTCTTCAACTTTTTTAACTCGGTCATCACTTTCTTGAAGAGTTTGTTGGATCTGCTTTATCTGATCTTTCATCTCGCCCATATCAGCTTTCATTTGAGCCATCTCCACTTTAAATTCTGCCAAGTCAGCTTTTATGGCTTCTCTTTGTTGTGTTGCCTCCTCCTTTATGGCTTCTCTTTGTTGTGTTGCCTCCTCCTTTATGGCCTCTCTTTGTTGAGTGGCATCTTCTTGTGATTTGACCATAAAGTCCTTCAAAGCATTCAAAGTCTCGTGTATAGTTGCAAGATTGGACTGCATTGTTTTGTCTTTGTCTTTGTCTTTGGTAGACATGGTTAACACTTGATGCGAAGGAGAAGAATGCGGTGACACTTGTGGAGATAGGGTAGTTGGTGTTGTTTGTTTCTTTGTTGTTTTAACAAGAGTTGAGGTGTGGGACATTATCAAATTAGAATCCACTATTTCAAATTTTAAGGTTAGTTTCAATTTTATATATAGTGAAAAGGAAAAGAAATTACTATAAATTCCAAATCTATTCAATATATTTTGTTTCCCTTATAATATGACTATACCAATTCAATAGCAATTCAATTAATAACAGAGTTCAAAAGAAGAAGAGAGAAAAAAAAATATTATTGTTTAGTGCCACAGGGAAAAAAAAAAAAAAAAACAAGTATTAGCCTTTTCAAGTAAAAGGAGGACAGAAAATAAAAGAAGAGAAGGAATATCAACTATATATAGAAGACAAGAGAAAGAAAAGAAAAAAAAATTTTTTTTGGAGGAAAAGACTTTGGGAGGAGGGGAGAAAAAAGAAAAGGGGAAAAAGTAAAGTAAAAAAATTGTTCAAAAAGAAAAAGAAGGAGGGTGGTATTTTAGTTCAACTATTTAGAATAGAGCAGGAACCCAAGGATTATTAACAATGCATGTAGTTCAAACCAAACTTCTTCTAGTAATAGAAATGTAAGGAAGAAAGTCAAAGAAAAATCAGGGAGAAAAAAAAAACCAGATAGTTATTCAAAGACACAATAACAGTATTGTATACTTAAGTTCTTCTTATAAATCCTATAATTTTGCTAGGAAGTAGAAATGAAAATCCAAATCTCAAAGGGTAAAGTTATATTTGATTTCAATTCAAAATTCAAGGAGTAAAGCAATTCCAAAGCTTGCTTGTGTTCAAGATGGAGTCAGTTTATTTTCCAAATTCAAGACAGGAACAAAGAACAAAGAAAGAGATCCCAAGATGGAGTCAAGTTAATTTTCGTGCAGCAGGCAGATGTTAAACCAAGGAGTTCTCAGCAAATAATCCAAAGGGTGTCAGCAAATAGTCCAAAAGGCTCAGCAAGTATTCCAAATAGGTTAATCCAACAATAAGTAATCCAAAAAAGAAGTGATTTCAATCTCTTCTAGATTCCATTTAATTCATGATTATTAAGTTATTCATGTTGTGAAAATAGGCAGCAAGAAAAAAAAAGGCAGCAAGACTGTGTTCCTCCGCTTCAAAAATTAAGTCCAGAAGATTATGATTTTAAAAGTCTATCAAGAACAAATTCTGATCATCACTAGAAATTTCCTTTAGCAGTTAAAATTTCCTAAATAGTCATGTCAAATTTAAACTATTTTGTTAAGGCATAAAGTCAGAAAATTATTTTGTAGATTCCCAAGTTCACGTTCAAAATGGAAAAGTAAAAGTGAAGAGAAAAAAAAATTAGGTCCGGCTGTTATTTGCGGATGGGTTTAAACAAGAAAAAACTTTCACTTTCGCCCTGGGAAAAAAAAAACTTTCACTTAAAAGTTTTACGATCTTCTGAGTTAAAGACGAAACACAATAGAGATTTTTACCTTAAGTCCTTTCTCTGCTATATTCTTTTTCTATGTAGATGTAGATATTTTTACTTTCGCTTCTTTGCTTTTATTCTTCCCGCTGAGTGAGGGGAGAAAGCGCTGGCCGGTCCTCTTAAGGAAAGAGGAGCGGTTCTCCCGTCTCCGAAGCTGCGGGGCGAACCGCTGCCTCTGGAGTCCTGGCGATGGGTCCTCGGGCAGAGGAGAGCCCCCTGTTCATGGATCGGGCCATCCGGGCCCGATCCGATCGCAAATGCGACCTTCGGAGGGGGTAGAAGAGATTCGCCTGGCAGAGCCCTGCCAGACACGTCTCGCCGCGATCTCCACCAAACCGGAAGCCTATTGTCCCCCTTTTCTTAAACCATCAGCCATGCCATATGGAGTTGGACACTGGCTCCAAATATACTCTAATGCCATGGCATAAATTGCATTTATATGTACCGGGTTTGTCACGGGACGTTTTACAGCCTTTGGACATTTCAAAAAATGACTTCCAGGGTCACCCTATTAGGGTTTTGGGTAAAACCAAGGTACCTATAACCTTTAGAAATATTCACCATGTTTTGTCTATTTTAGTTGTGGAAGGTGCTAATCACTCCCTTCTGGGTTTGGACTGGATGGCACATTTGGGGTTAGCTGTCACCGGCCTGAACAAATTGACATATTCCACTGTTCCTAATTTTGTGCATGAATTCCCTGAAGTTTTCCGTGATGGCCTGGGTACCTTTAAAGGGCCTCCTATATCTTTTTCTTTAGATCCTGCTGTTCCTCCCGTTAGATTAAAACCACGCAGGGTGCCCTTGCCCTTACTCAGTAAGTTGGATGAGCAATTAACTAAACTGCAAGCACAAGGCATACTGGTACCAGTTGAACATGCTCCCTGGGAAACCCCGATTGTAACCCCACTTAAGCCAGATGGTTCGCTTCGAGTTTGTGCAGATTATAAGTCAACCATTAATAAGGCACTACAGCACAACTCGTACCCCATTCCAGTAGTGCAGCAACTGTTGCACACATTAGGTTCTGGTAAAATCTTTGCGAGGCTGGACCTTGCCCAGGCATACCAGCAGTTAACAGTTGACAAGGCTACTGCTTTATCTCAAACTATTGTAACACACAGAGGTGCCTTCAAGTGTACTCGTCTACAATTTGGGGTTAGTGTTGCTCCTGGCATATTCCAACGGTTAATGGAGCGCTTGTTAGGGGGCCTTGATGGGGTGGTCCCTTACTTTGACGATATATTAATTTGTGGTGACAACTCTGCCCAGCTACATACTAGGATTAGACAAGTACTCACGAGATTGCGGGACAAGGGTTTGAGACTGAAACCGGAAAAGTGTGTGTGGGGAACTCCCTCGGTGGAATTCTTAGGGTTTCGTATAGATGCTGAAGGCATTCACCCCACAGAAGAAAAGGTGAGAGCCATCAAAGAAGCCCCTGCCCCAACCTGTAAGGCAGAGCTGCAAGCCTTTTTGGGGCTATTAAATTTTTACGCTGTTTTTCTAAAACAGAAAGCCTCCGCAGCTGAGCCGCTTCATAGGCTCCTCCACAAAGGGACACCTTGGCAGTGGGGTGAGAAGGAACAACAGGCGTTTAATACTGTGAAAGATCTTTTGTCATCCCACAGTTTAGTGGTGCAATACAGCTCGACACTTCCCCTGAGGCTCACATGCGATGCTTCTCCGTACGGGGTGGGCGGAGTATTAGCCCATATCTTCCCTAATGGTCAGGAAGCTCCGATTGCCTATTTTTCAAGAACGTTATCTGGGGCTGAGCGCAATTACGCGCAGATAGACAGGGAAGCTTTAGCATTGGTGGCAGGTGTGAAAAAATTTCACCACTATTTGTTAGGGAGACCTTTCCAACTAGTGACAGACCACAAGCCTCTCTTGGGTCTGTTGGCCACAGGATGGCCAACTCCTCCTTTCGTGTCTCCCCGTATGTCCCGATGGGCTATCTTTCTAGCTGCCTATGATTACAAGATCATTCATAAAGGGGGATCTGCTATTAACCACGCAGACGGCCTTAGTCGCTGTCCATTGGGACAGAGGGTAGAAGACCCAGCTCCAGCATCAGAGGTGCTCCTCATTGAATTAGATAGAACTCCTGTGGTCACTGCCAGGGAGGTTGCAGTAGAAACCAGGCGGGATAAGGTTTTGAGCAGAATTTTAAATTACATTCTGAAAGGCTGGCCATCGAATGGAGACGACCCCTCAGCAGGAGAATTCAAGACAAAGCGGCTGGAGCTATCGGTTATGCATGATTGCATATTATGGGGGGAGAGAGTAGTCGTTCCCGTTGCTCTGAGGCCTTGGGTAATGAAAATGCTGCATGAGGGACACCCAGGGGTGGTGAGGATGAAAGCATTGGCCAGGGGATATTTATGGTGGCCTGGCTTGGACAGAGAAATAGAGAATTGGGTGGCAACATGTGGCCAGTGCCAAGAAACTCAGCCAGACCCACCTAAAACCACCCCTGCACAGTGGGACAGTCCCCAAGGGCCATGGTCAACAGTGCACATTGATTTAGCAGGGCCAGTGGGGAACAACATGTTTTTAATTGTGGTTGATGCATACTCAAGATGGCTTGAAATAGTGCTGCTAACATCTACCACATCATCTGCAGTGATACATGTACTAAGGAAATTATTCACAACGCATGGGTGCCCAGACATATTAGTCTCGGACAATGGGCCCCAATTTACGTCCAAACAGTTTGAGGTGTTCTTAGCTAATCTAGGAGTCCGACACGCACTCACATCGCCCCACGCAGCCTGGTCGAATGGAACAGCAGAACGGTATGTTCGCGTGGCCAAAGAGGCCATTAAGAGGTCAGCTCCAGGTGACATCCAGGAAAGATTAGATACATTCCTGCTGACCCAACACATAACACCTAGTTTTACTACTGGGAAAAGTCCTGCTGAGCTGCTTATGGGGAGAAGGTTGAGATCCTCCCTTGATAGGCTGCACCCCTCCTATATTAAATTAAAACCGGACAATGTATTAATGCCTGAGCGTGCAGTGGCTGTGGGACAAAATGTATATGTTAAGAATTTTGATGCTGGTAAACATTGGGAAAGTGGCATAGTGCAAGATCAGACGGGTCCCAAAACGTATATGGTCAAATTACTGGATGGCCGCCTCTGGAAGAGGCACATAGACCACATTCGGGGAAGAGTGGAAAAAGCCGAGAGCGAAGGGAATAAGGCTAACACTCATCCCCTCCCCACAGGGAATTTCGCAAGGTCTAACAGGAACCCGGAACCAGTTGATTGGGACTTACCTGGGGGAAGTAGCCATTCCAGCGCTGCCTCTGCTCTGCCATCTCCTGGGCATGGAAGCAATGCGTCTGCTGGACGAGAGGAACCATCTTCGTCGGTGGACACACAAGTTATGAGCGACCCCAGGCGATCGGATCGGACCTCTCGAAGACCTACCCATTTGGAAGACTTCGTCACTTATTTGTCCGAGTGAATACCTGTAAAACTGTCCAGAAGGGGGAGGGGTGTTAAATCCTGTAAGTTCTGTAATATTCTATATCTAGGTTAACTTGTTAAACAGTGTTGTTAAGCAGAAATTGTAATAACCCATAGGAATTGTTTACCTGCTTCCTATTGGTCGCTGTAGAAGGTGCCAAAATGGAAGAGCTGTCAGCCGCCGGTTGTTGCTGGGGGAAAGTCTTTAAATAGAAGCGCTACTTGTCTTACGCGCCTTCTGCTTCACTCGCGCCTGGAGTGAAAGTGTTTCCAGCCGCTCGCTACGAGCCTAAGAGAAATAAAGAGTTTAAATTGGAGACCGTGTTTCTCAGTTATTACATTAACTATCTGTAGGAATCTGTACATGTCCTGTTTGCTTGCTTACCAAAGCAGACAGTTACAGATGTACAAATGACAGGCTCAATAATTCCTCTGTAGAACTGTATCAACAGCTCCTGAGAAAGTCTGAATTTTCAGAGTTGATGCAGGAAGAACATTCATTTGCCATTTTAATTGGAACACATACCAACAAATAAATTGAACCCTTTTAATTGGAATATAATCCAAGATAAATAGAAATTTGACATGCAAGTGTAGCAGGGATATTTTCATAGTGCCAGAGTCCACTGTAACAACATTGCCAAAAAAGCACTAAGAGTTATTAATATAATCCTGCATAGTTTCTTTTGTGGCAATTTTAATCTACTAACCAGAGCATACAAAACATTTGCTAGACCAATTCTTGAATACAGCTCACTTGTCTGGAAGCCTCACTGCATATCGGATATCTATACAATCGAGAGAGTCCAAAAATATTTCACAATAATTCTCCACTCCTCTGCTCGCAACAGAATACCTTATTCCATCAGACTTGAAATTTTCAGCTTAGATAGCCTAGAATATCATCACCTTTGATCTGACTTACCTGTAGTTCAATGTCCTACCTGGTAATGATTTCTTCAGCTTCAACCACAACAATACAAGAGCACACAATAGATACAAACCTAATGTAAACTGCTCCAAATTTGACTGCAGAAAATACACTCTGTGAGCTGCACTGGTTTCCTATAGTTTCCAGGCACAATTCAATGTATTGGTTATTACCTATAAAGCCCTACATGGCTCAGGACCAGACTATTTACAGGACCCTCTCTTGCTGCATACCTCCCAAAGACCAATAAGAGCACACAGAGTTGGCCTCCTCCGGATCCCATCGACTAAGCAATGCAAGTTGGTGGGGCCATGAGGGAGAGCCTCCTCTGTTGCCACCCTGGCTCTATGGAATCAACTCCCTCCCAATGTCTGTACTGCTCCCATCCTACTGGCCTTCCGCAAGGCCACTAAGACCTGTCTTTGCCAGCAGGCCTGTGGGGCCATGAATTAACAACTATCATGGCTAAATTGTATGAATGCTTAGTATGCATGTCGTGGTGATTGGTTAATTTATGGGTTTTTTAAATTAGGGTTTTATTATCTTTTATTCTTTAAAATTGACTTCTTTTTTATCGTTTTGTATTTATATTGCTGTTATAAGCCTCCCTGAGTCCTTCGGGATTGGGAGGCATAGAAGTTGAATTAATTAATTAATATGATTTGACTCAAAATATTTGCCTTAACATTTGTTTTAGAAAACTATTACTACTAATAGCTTTTTTTGGATAAAAAGTTCTGATCATATATGAGTAAATCTATAGATCACTTGTCTAAGGGATTTTGGGAGGGAGAGAGGAAGGAAATTTTCTAACATTCACTTCCAGTTTCCCAAAAGAAAACTGAATGAGGAAACCAAGAGGAGGCTGGAATTCACTCCAACTCTGATTGATTTTTTCATCTGCTCATGGTCATTCTGTGTCTCTGTTTTGGTAAGGAAATATCTCTGAAACGATGACTCAATAAGTCATAGGTTGCCTAGTTTAAAATTAATTTATGTTTCAGAAATAGAAGTGCACCAATCTTATGTAATACTTTGAATCAGCATGTTGATACTTACAAGAATGTGTGAAAAATATTGAGATTACTCTAAAACCAATTTTGTGTATACTAAACAATGGAAAACATTAAGATTTACAATTGTTTTACATGCTCATATACTTTTCAGTACATAGTTATTGCCTTCAGGTTTAATCTTTGAGAGATGAGTAGAATGTATCAGAAAATGTAATATCTTGTTACCAACTAAGTTTAGTGACAAGAATGTCTATTATTCTGTATCATAAATATTTCATCTTGTCAGACAAGAAGGAAAACTGTTTCATCTCACCACATCTGTAGCTGAAGATGATAAGTTGACATCTGAAGAAGCCTGATAGGCGTTCAAAGCTGTTATTGTGTCAAAGTATCTTCTTGTTTGTATTGCCAACATAAACAAGTCAATTCTTCAGAATTAACTTCATAATTTTTATGTAATAGAGCATAGAGGTCAAATATTGGCATCACTAAAAGTACTAGGGTACCACAAAAGTAGTATACAACAATAAAGCCTACTTGGGTAGTAAAAGCCCACGTTGTCCCAGTATCTTTCTTCTGAGAAAAATATTGTAGCCACGTTGTTCCATGTTGTGAGGAAATTGTATCTCATTTTCAAGAAGGACATTATAGATATGCAGAGCACAGGTTTTATTTGAAATCGCTTAGCTCAATATATCTTCTCCTGATATATATATAAAGCCATAATAAGAGGCATCTGATCCTTTCCCAAACCAATCTCCTGATGAACCACGGAGCCTTTGAACATTGGAGAAGGTTATCAAGCAAAGTAATCTTCATGGCACTGGAAAGAATCCCTAGTGGTGAACCCTGATGGGCACAGCCAGAAACCCATTATAATACAAATAATTATTTTTAGATGAAACAAATTTTACAATGTGTTTTAATTACTTTTAGAGTTTTTTCTCAGATAAACTCTAACCTTTCACATAGCCTTCCATAAATGTGGCACAGCTATCAAGCTTCAGTATGTAATTTAATAATAGTTTTCTCACACTTGGCCTGATATGAAATTAGTAGCAGGTTTTACTTTTATGTTGAGTAGATTGTTCTCATTCTTAGAATGCACTGTGATTTTTCCTGCCCCCCCCAAAAAAATTATATTTTAAAAACAAATTATTAAATTTCTTGCCAGAGGGCAATCAATGTAACTAAATAGAACTTTATTTAAGTTGTAAGTCTTGGCTGAAGTATCAAGCCATTTTATTTTCATAGTAATACAAACCTCTTCTATAAAACATCCATACAGTATTTTAGCAAGGCAGAAAATAATGTCTAATGTGATTTGCTTTTGAAATTAATATGGATGAAGCAAATTATAATCCATAAATGAATACTTAAATACCAATGCTAATATTACAGTCAAAGTAGCAACTGTAACGAACAAACAATTTCTCCATAGTTTTGTTTAATCAAATATCTTACCATTTGGGTTCTTTCGACTATCTGTCTGTCTGTCTACCTATCTTTCTAATTGTGAGTACACTTGATTAACAAGTGCATTTTAAGTAAATTAAATTTTACTGGCAATGTTTAGTGAAAATTTGAATAAGGAATAACAAAAATGGTAATAATAAGAAATGCACCTTTATATATCTGTTTCTGTGTTGAAGGATATGTGAATCAGAACAGCTGGAGTGCACACAGCTGGACTGTGAACTAGATTTTTGTTTCTTTTTTGGCTGATCAGGGCGTGTACTCATAATTCTGAATGTCATTAGGAGAAAAAAAGTTCTTAGAAAGTTAGAATTAACACTATAGCAAGATCAACCCAGAACTGAACTATTTAAGGACGATGAACAAAAATACACAAGCAAGCTGATTTCTTCCAAAGTTAAACTCTCAAAAAAAATTTATTAAGAGAGATATATGGATGAAATAAGACTGGGGAAAATGCAGCACCCATCAGCTCACCACCTGTGTATTTTATTCCTTTCATCTGTCACTTGGACTTCGTTATTTATTTGTACTGGGGCCACGGAAATAGGTAAGATTACTGAACTTTTAAAATTTGGTCATGACAGGAAGTAGTGGAATATGGTGAGGCTAAATTGCAAAAATAATTAACTGTGCTAGCTTTGCATAAATGCATATCATATTTCAGAAGTCTGGTTAGCAGGTATTATGTGTGGGAAAGGATTTTAGCCCTGAAGAAGCAGGAAGTGGATTGAGATAGTAATGCTGTATATTTTGCACTAGGCATGTCATATAGTTCAGTCAGT
This sequence comes from Erythrolamprus reginae, assembly GCF_031021105.1. Classification (NCBI taxonomy): domain Eukaryota; kingdom Metazoa; phylum Chordata; class Lepidosauria; order Squamata; family Dipsadidae; genus Erythrolamprus; species Erythrolamprus reginae. The sequence continues at coordinate 169,412,175 of NC_091950.1, read as the reverse complement.
GGATCACTTACTATTGCTGAGAACCTGACTGTGTGTAGATGTCACAGTAAGCAAAATGCTAACTACTCAGTAATAAGATACTTTTAAGCACACAAGTGCAGCTACCTGAAAAGTATTAAGAAAGATCAACCATTCAAAACACAATACATCTGCAGATACTGATCATTTGAAAACATCTGCAAACCGGGTTGCATATAACAGGAACACAACAATGGTGACAAGTAAACTGTATGTGAGAAAGCATAGCAGTACAAAAATGTTTTCTATAGAGGCATCCATATGGTTTCTAGTTGTCAATGCTCTCCATGTTACTCTCTCTATTACTATATCTTCTTTTCTATTCTTTCTTAGATATATTTTACTATGAGTATCTCCTCTATAACCTTCATCATCTATTTTACTGTGTGTGTGTGTGTGTGTGTGTGTGTGTGTATGTGTGTGTGTGTGTATATATATATATATATATATATATATATATATATATATATATATATATATATATATATATATACATACACCCACTAAAACCCTCATTGTGCATTGGACAAAATAAATAAATAAAATAAAATAAAATAAAAATGTATGGATGTTACAGAGTGGCTGATAAGAGCTGGATCTGGTATTTCTTATTGCTAATATGACACAGGATATGCTTTAAAAAAAAGTTCAGCAGCAGTGGTTAATCAGTACGGTTACAGCTTATCTTGGAAAAGTGCCCACAATTGAAATGGGGTGAAAGAAAATCTCCAAAGATTAGACTTTCTGCTGGTTTGAGATGTTATGATTTGGTGGTATCGCTTCGGCACATATAAAGAAAGGATCATTTGAAGCGGAGCTCACTACAGCATCAAAGGGACAACTATGCAAGATTTTTAGAGCTAAAAAACAAAGCAAGCGAGTATATTTATTTGATCTTCCAGTAATTTTTAATTTTTAAATCCTTGTGGAGAAATGTAAGAAATGTAACTGCATATTTATCTAGAATGGTAGAAAAGACATCAAGGGGAAGTGACCTTTTAATACCTGGAGGCAATTGTTTGGTTGGAGAGTTATAATCAATGTACACAATATTTATAGCTATTGAAAAAGAAATGCCCCTAAGCATGTATTAAGAAGCAGATAAAATGCAGCAGGTATTATTATGTACTATGAAAGCATTATTTTTAAGAAAGCAATTTTTTTCTTTCTCTCATTTCTTACTCCATACTCCATTCAAGTGAAATTGCTTTGAAGACATTTACATTGTGGCAGATTGCATTATGACATTATGAAGATATTAACAAAACCATATGCTGTTTGCTTTCATATTCTGATAACAAATCTGCTAATTCCACAGCAGATAGGAGATGAGCAACCAGGAAGCTGCTAGAAGGTATCTAATTAAGGAGAAGAGAAAGTCTTAAAAGAGCAAGAAAGAACTTTCTCTTTGTGATTTTCTTTCTTTCTATTTACAAGGCTATATTGCAGTCCCAATTTAAAGGAACTTTCATAGGTTTGTTTGTTGGTTTGAATTGCACTTTCATGTTTCTTGTAAGGAAGACACATAAAACGATTGCCAGCATTGCTATGGATACATAGCTGCCTTGTAGTTATTGCTTATGAATTAAGTTAAAGGCACAAAAAATAAAAGTTACCGAGAACGCAGAGGATACTTTTGGCAAAGAACATTGAACTAAGAATGCATCACCATTTACTCCCACATTTCATTATGCACATCTGTCAAAAGTTTTTGGATAGATTTCAAGGAAACATTCTCAGTTGGTAAGCAATTAAGGAGAAGTTGTAGAATCAACTGTTCTTCCATCCTCCTTCTAAAATTCTGATTCTGCCTGAGAACAAACTATAAAAATCCATTCATCTCATTGACTTTCCTCAGCCAATTATATGTTATATTTTAATTTGGACATCATATCAATATTGCTGACCCTGCCAAAAGATTTCACAAGAGCGGGGAAGTTGGACTAGAAGATTTCCAAGGGTCCTTTTACCTCTGTTATTCGGTATTTTGTAATGTTAAGGAAAGACCAAAGTATTTTGATAAAGCTAAATAATTTTACAAAATTCAGAGGGAAGATGCTTTTGTTTCCTGGCATTGAAAAAGAACCAATCAGAGACAGAAGCAGCATGAAAATTTGGTTCCTTGGGAGAAACTCAGAGTAGATTTGCTCTGCTTTGATAATACTTTATTGTTCATCTATCTCTATATTACTTAACAGAGATTAAAAAAAAGATGCACTGTAGCTTTGCAACACCAATGCAAATGTACCATTTTTCCTGGATAGCATATATACAGATACCTATGCACAATAGGGCAAAGTGAATGTACTACTGCAATGTGTTTTCAAGTCATTTTCCTTTTATTTAAGAGCTTCATGTTACACTTAGTTCAAAGGATGTGAAGACAAGCAATGCCAAAACACACAGCCATTTTCTCTGTCATAATTGAAAAATCCCTTTGCACAATGAAAGATAATTCTCTTTTCCTATATCTTTTCAGATTTTCTGAAGCCTGAATTTTCTAACATTTGATTTTGATTTAATTTAATCTAAACAGTTTAATAAATTACACTGCAGTTGGAAAACTTGTTTCTTTATTTTGTATGTTAAAATGAAAGAATAAAAAACCCATATACTACTGATAATCTTTTAAAAAATCAGCTGTTTTTTTAAATAATTTTTTTTATTAATTTTCTTAAAATAAACAGACACACATACAAACATTAAACATAAAGTGGGGGTACATTTCCCCCGCTTCTCTTGAAAGTATAAATTCAAATACAGAAAAAGAATACATAATTGAATATATGTTGAATATTAAAAAGTCTAGTAAATTTGAGTTAGAATTTTCAAAATCTTAAGTACTATGTATATATAAACTAAAGTTCTTAATATATTGCTTATACATAAACTAATGTACCATAATCATCAAAAAATACCTTTAATCTAGTTTTAACTACTATGCGTGTATAAACCAAAATTCTTTATATATTGCTTATACATAAACTAATATACCATAATCATCAAACAATACATTTAAACTAATTTCAACTACTATATGTATATAAACCAAAATTCTTAATATGTTGCTTATACATAAACTACTGTATCATAATCATCAAAAAATACATTTGTACTAATGTTAACATTGTTATCACCTTGGTAAAAACAAATACAAAAAGTTAACTAAAGATAAATTTATATATCTTATTTTTTCTTATCTATCCATTTATAAACATTGTTCCATGTTTCATAGAATTTAGTATCTTCTTGATCATTTAATCGTCTTGTCATCATATCCATTTCAGCGCAATCTAATATTTTAGCTATAACTTCTTCTTCCTTGGGGATATCTTCCCCCTTCCAATTCTGCGCATATATTATTCTAGCCGCAGTTAATATGTGTATAATTAAGTAAAGAATTTCTTTCTTGTAAGTCCGGTTGGTAATTCCTAATAAGTAAAATTCCGGGGTATTTTCTATATCTTGCTTTACTATTTCTTTTATTATTTTCTCTATCATCTTCCAGTATATTTTAGCTTTACCACATGTCCACCATTGATGGTAATAGGTTCCTATTTCATTCTTGCATTTCCAACATAGTGGAGATGTTTTGGGAAACATTTTTGCTATCCTATTTGGTGGGAGATGCCACCTGTAGAACATTTTAATTTGGTTTTCTTTTAATGAGACTGATTTGGTCATTTTCCAGTTATTAATCCAAACTTTCTCCCACGTGTCTATGTCTATTTCCTTGCCAATATTTCTGCACCATCTTATCATAGTGTCTTTTAAAGTCAACTCTATGTTTTTATGAGCAATGAGGAATTTATATATTTTACCTATCATTTTTGTTGGATTGGTAGTAATTAGATTACTTAACAAATTTTTACTTTTATTAAAAATATAAAGAGTTTTATCCTTCTGGTATCTTGATCGAATCTGGGCATAATGCTACCAATCTATTGTTATCCCTTCTTCTTGTAATTTAATCCTAGATTTTAACTTCATCTGGTCATTTAGTAATTCTTTATATCTAAAAGATATTTTCTTGTCTTTTATAGACTTCGGATGTGTTATTGCTTCTAGGGGGGCAAGCCATTCTGTGATATTTAGAAAGTGATTTTTCCTTATGTCTTTCCAAACCTCTAATAGGTACTTCCTTAATGTATGTCTTTTAAAATATGAATGGTTTTTTTCCTTGTCATACCATATAAATGCATGCCATCCAAGCATAAGGTCATGTCCTTCTAAATTTAATATTCTTTTATTCTCTAGAGTTATCCAATCTCTAACCCATGTTAATGCAGCAGCCTGGTAGTATAATTTCCAATTTGGAAGGCCAAATCCTTCTCTTTCTTTGATATCTTCTAGGCAATTTATTTTTATCCTTGCTTTTTTCCCTTGCCATATAAATTTTTTAACTAGATTTGTCAAAGTTTTAAAAAAGATTCCCCCTGGATTTATTGGAATTACCTGGAAGAGAAATAAGACCTTGGGTAAAATATTCATCTTAATTCTTCCTAGAAATGATATTTTCAGGTTGTTCCACATTGCTAAATCTTTTTTAATTTCTGTTAGTAATTTTGTATAGTTATCATTTTTTAATGTTATTGTTTTCGCTGTTAAATTTATTCCTAGGTATTTTACTTTTTAAATAATCTTTATTCCAGAAATGCTTTCTAATTTGGTTTCTTGTGTTTTGCTCATATTTTTAGTTAAAAAATGTGTTTTACTTTTATTTATCTTTAAACCTGCCACCTTTCCATATTGTTCAATAGCTTGCAGTAATGTGGGGACTGTTGTTATCGGTTCTTCAATTATAAATGTTAAATCATCTGCAAAGGCTTGAACTTTATAAGTTTCATCTCCTGCAGTTAAATCTTTTATTTTAGGATCTGCTCTTATTTTAATTAATAGAGTTTCAAGAATCATAATAAATAGCAATGGTGATATAGGGCAACCTTGACGAACTCCCTTATTTATCTCAAGTTTTGGTAGTTGGTTATTATTTAATATTATATTGGTTGTTTGTTTTGAATAGATAGTATCTATTAAATTAACAAATTTTGGTCCAAATCTCATTTTATTTAATTGCATTTTTATAAATATCCAATTGACGTTGTCAAAGGCCTTTTGGGCATCTAGGAACATTAAGGATGCTGTCTTACCTGGATATTGTTCATAGTACTCTAGTGTATTTATAACTGTTCTGAGGTTATTTTTAATTTGTCTCCCTGGTAGAAACCGATTTTGATCTTGGTGTATTATTCCATTTATAACTCTTTTAAGTCTATCTGCATAAATAGCAATAAATATCTTGTAGTCTACATTTAATAATGATATAGGCCTGTAATTTTTAATTTTTTCTGGGTCTGTGCCCGGTTTGTGTATTAAAGTTGTTAGTGATTCTGACCAAGATTTAGGAATTTTACCCTCGAGTCTACATAGATTGAAGGTTTCTAACATGTGATTTCTTATTGTATCATTTTCTATTTTATACCATTCTGCCGGTATGGCGTCTGGGCCTGTGGCCTTATTATTTTTCTGTTTTTTGATTATTATTAGGAGATATTCCATTGTTATTGGTCCATCCATGGTGGCCTGTTGGTCCTCTGTTATTTGTGGTAATTTTGAAGATTGTAAATAGTTAAAGACTTCATCTTCGCTAATATTATCTTTTGCATATAAATCTTTATAAAAATTATACACAATGTCTGCCTTTCCTTCTGTATCATATTTTATTATACCATCTTTGTCTTCTAGTTTTTTTAATTAATTTTGATTGTCTCTGTTTTCTAAGTTTATATGCTAGCCATCTGCCAAAAAAATCAGCTGTTTATACTCTGTTTGAATATATTGTGAATTGTTATGAGAAGAGAAAAAAAGCTTTCCAGGTAAACAAACCAATGGAATTGACATTATACTTTCCAATATAGAGAGTGTTCCAAAAACCAGGCTCCATAGACCAATCACAATATTTGTTTGTTTGTTTGTTTGTTTTTATTATTGATTGGATTTGTATGCCGCCCCTCTCCGGAGATTCAGGGCGGCTAACAGCAACAATAAAGCAATGTACAATAGTAGTAAGATGTTAGAAATAATTAAAAGCCCATTAATATATTTTTAAAAATAATAAGTTATTTCACAAATAACTCAAGGCGGTGAACACATCCAACATCTTTCTCCCATTTTCCACACAAAAACAAGCTTGCAAAGTGAGTTGTGATGAGAGAGAGTGACTGGATTAAAGTCACCCAGCTGACTTTCATGGCTAAAGTGGCTCTTGAACGCAAGGTCTCTTGCTTTCTAGCCTGATGCCTTAACCAAGCTGGCTTTTTCAGTAAAAATGTTACTGTACTTAAGGATGTTCAAAGGTCATGTATGAAATGAGGAAGTGTTTGGAAGAAAATGAGAACCACATTGAATAAGAGCCTGACTTTTAGTACACTCTATGTATTCCCCATCCCTTACACACTTGAGCCCAAGTGATAGGTACCAACACCCCTCCATAATGTTTATGATTGGAGAGATTTGATTGCTTGTTTTGCCTAAACAGTTTTCTCCTTGTTCACCAATATAATTGTATTTTTTATTTGGAAGTATCAATAGGACCCCATTTTTCAAGGGAGGTAAACATACAGTTTTGAAATTTTGCAGCTTTGTGCATGACCTGTTCATTCATAATATTTCATTGGAAAGTAGTATGCTGGGGAAGGAGGTAAGAAGTCCACTGCGGATTTTTGGTTGATATCTTATAATGGAGTAGCTTTTTTGTCTAGTTTAGTGATGGAATTGCATTTAGGAAAAAATCATTATCTGGTTGGTTTAAAAAGGATGTCTCTATCAAGAATGATGGAAAATTCGTTCCAAATGCAGAGAATGCAAATACTGTGATATGCATTAGATGGAATGAAAAAATTGCAGCGGTTTAGTCACATGGTTTGGCGCTTTGTCCTTATTAGAAAACCAACAATGAATAATAGGGACTTGACAAGCTGTGGCAAATGTATATGGACAATTAATCGGTGAACTGATACAATGTTTTACATTTGCTAGGGCTTATTGGTACTCTAATGTATCTTAGCTCACTCACCATCACCCATAGCCAAGAACATTGGCAGCTTACAAATTAATTTAGGAGAGTAGGGTCTTCAGCAATAACCCTCTAAAATCAGTCACTTATTGGTGCATAATATTATGAAATACTACAAATCTCTCCTTAGGGAAGAGAAAAACAAGGCCAGTATGGATGTGTGGATACTACAGATTGGTGCAGTTAAGAAGATCCTTTGTTTGCGCTTCTCAGCTATAGATCTAAAAAAATATTAACCAAATCTTATTAAAGAGGTCCCAATTATGAGAAATACTTTCAAATATTAAATACTGTGATCAGTGGCGGGGCATCATTCCCGGTGCTACCAGAACAGGCTGGGCGAGGAAGCATGCGAGAGAGATTTCCAGGTTTCTTTGCTTCTATGCATGCAGTTTATTCATAAGAAATGCATTGAAAAGAATTAATTTAACTATAGACCTATTAGCTTTTTGATGCTAATGGCTAAAATTTATGTTAGACATTTGAATGAAAAGTCTGTCCGGACTCAGAAGGAATTTTTGCTGGAGGAAGATAGTTTTTACTTGGACTGGAGCAGCAGGAATTTCAAATAGGGTGTCCAACTGTAGACAACATTTTTATACTGTACCATCTGATAGAAAAATACATTTACAAAAAAATCTTTTTATGTGGCATTTCCCAGTTTAAAATCAGCATTTGATTTGTTGTCTCAAAGTTTAGTATAGAAAAAATCCCAAATATAATGATGATGATGAACATCTGATATGTTTAATCCAGAAGTTATATCTGAGTACTTCATTTCAAATAAGATGCAGCTCCAGTGTACTAACTGCAGAAAGGCTTAAGCGTGGTTGCATTTGATTTCAGGTGTTATTCAATTTCTGGATTAATAAAACAAAGGTGGGGCTGGAGCTTTAGATCCTTTGGAGAACCATGCCTCTAAAATTGCCAGTTGCAGGACTCCCTTGTTTCTTTGCGCAGATGATAGCGTGATTATATTTTACAGTTTGAATCAACTCCGAATAGCACTGAAATCTATTATACACACTACAATGTGTTTGTATGTGTATGTGTGTTCTTGCATATATAAAAATTGATCTAATCTTATTTTATACCATTTCAGACAAATCAACTATCTAATCTCTTCTTAAAAATCTCCAGTTTTGGAACACACGCAACTTCTGAAATCTAATTGTTCCACTGATGAGCTATTCTCACGGTTAGAAAACTTCTCCTTAGTTCTAAGTTAGATCTCTCCTTGAGTAGTTTCCACCCATTGCTTCTTGTCTTGCCTTCAGGTTTTTTTGAGAATATGTTGACCTCTTCTTCATTGTGGTAACCTCTTAGATTTTGTAACACTGCTATCTTATCACCCTTCATTCTTTTCATTAAACTGGACAATTCCTGCCACCATTCTTCATATGTTTTAGCCTCCAGAATTAGAATAGAATGGAATGGAATAGAATAGAATAGAATAGAATAGAATACTTTATTGGCCAAGTGTGATTGGACACACAAGGAATTTGTCATTGTTGCATATACTCTCAGTGTACATAAAAGTAAAGATACATTTATCAAGAATCATAAGGTACAATATTTAATGATTGTCATAGGGTACAAATAAGCAATCAGGAAACAATCAATATTAATATAAATCACAATGATATAAGCAACAATATAAGCAATTTATACAGTCATAAGTAAGAGGAGATGGGTAATAGAAATGATGAGAAGACTAATAGTAATACTAAGTCTGTGTTTGTCTTGTTGGGTTGCAGAACTGAACCAGACAGTTATAGAGGTGCAGATGAGAGACTCAATAATTCCTCTGTAGAACCAAATCTGCAGCTCCTCGGGCAGTTTCAGCTTCCTGAGTTGGCTTAAAAAAACCATTCTTTGTTGTGCTTTTTTTATGATGTTTTTGATGTTAGGTGACCATTTTAGATCTTGAGATATCATCTCAAATCATCTTTGTTGCTCTTCTCTGCCCTCTTTCTATAGTCTCAACATGTTTTTTATATAGTGCCAACCAAAACTGGATGCAATACAAGAGGCAACAGGGTTAGGGAAGATTCTAAAATTTATGTTTCTTTGCTACATTTATTCTAGGCATCACAATACCTTACTGCATGAATTCCATCAACGGAATCTGAGAAGTCAAAATCACATGCTTCAAAACAGGCCTTGTCTAGAAGCTTTAGAAACCTTTTGTCCTCTCTGAAATATGAGGAACTGAATGTATTTGCTTTTTCTTGGGTTTCTGCTTTTAAATATAATACTGTTGGAGGCAAACATATTATCTCTTTCTCCTTTTCTCAGTGTTCTTGAGAGAAGAAATCTGACATGAGCAGTTGTTAGTAATGCAGGCTTTATAACTTTCAAAGGAAGCAGATTTATTTGAGGAACTGTATTACAGAGGTAGGCAAGAACTGGTGACACCTAACTTCCTACTAGGAAGAAAGAGAGAGATGGAGTATACCATGCAAGAGTGCCTTGGAAGGAAGTAACCTGAGGACATCAATCTCTTAGACAAAAAAGAGGCAGAATGACAGACACAGAGAGAACATGGAGATCCTTTTCTATCTACACATTTTTATGGTCAATAGGTTATAAGTTTCTGGACTCAAAAGTACTGTATAACAACAAAATTATAGTCCATTCACATTTCCCTTGGACGGTGCAAGGATTTATCAGAGGCCACAAAGGGATATACAGCACATTAATCAAAATTTATTGTTCTCAATATGCTATTTTACTTTTTATGCTAAACTATTGCGGCGCAGGCGGAGTAACAGTCGGACACAAGGTATGGGTATAAATAGGGTCACTTTTATTAAACCAACTCAAATTAACTATTTAATCAAATAAACCCACGTGCCCTGCAGTGGTGCATAAATCAAATGGGGGCGGAGTTAACTTTCCAACAAACCTCAACTGAGCAACTCTAGGGCAAAAGCTCCTTGCCTGGGTGCAGGGTCATGGTAAAATTACACCTGCCCCCTGCCCCTTGCCACGCCCCCACGGCGTGTGGGATGGCTCGCCACTGGTCTCTGATAATCTCCATGCAGCGAGCCCCAACCATTGAACAATCACATGCTGGTCAAGTTCCAACCGCGTGCTGGGTGTCGTCACCTGGGCCCTCCTTTCAGCGCAGTACACCATGCTGTGGCCACAGATCAGGATCCTGTGCGCACCCTGTATGTCATCTAAAGGAAGGGAGGAAACAAAGCAGCGTCAGAAGTGGCGGCGCAGACTGCACCCTGTCCCGCCCTACTCACCTAAGGGTGGATGTAAGTCCGGAAGGCCACAGATCTCCATCGGCCCACTGCACGTATGTCCGGTGTGCTGAAACCCTCTTCAGCTGCAAAAGAAGCTGCACCAATCCTAAAAGAGTGAGTCCCATAATGCTTGGGGTCCAGGCCCATCCGAGCCAGGGCCTTAGTCGTCACCGCCCAAAACTGGTACCTGGTGAGAGGTTCCCCGGAGGAATGACAGAAAATTGGGCCGGGATCTCTGCCCCTAAGGGCCCAGTATGCTGAAATTGCCCCCACGGGGCACACCCTCTTGCTGCTAGTCCGGGAAAGCTTAACCGTCACGCCCCGTCCCTTTTGATCAGTCTTGGATCGTCGCAGCCGTAGGAACACCGAGTCCCACCTAAATCTAATATCCCTTGCCGTCAAGGCACGGCCGGAGCTATTGAACCTGGATGCCGCCAAAACCTCGCTGATACGGAAAGCTCCAAAAAACAATGTAACCGCAGCCGCGTGGTAAAGTGCTGCCTCGTACTGAGAGCGGCAGAGCCCATCCCACATGTCACACAACCCCCTTAGGTGAACTAGCTTAAGGGGGCGCCTGCTGTCACCCCAGACCGGACCCCTCTCCCTGATCCAGCCCTCCAGTGTTTTCCTAACCCTGAAGTCACCCGTGGTGTCTGAGAAACCCCTTGACTTGGCTATAAAGGCCAAGCCTGCCAGTTTGCCCCGTATTGTGTGGGCTGACAACCCCCGGTGTTTGCTAAGCGCACAAAACTCTAGTAGGTACTCCACCGGGGCAGGCCATAGCTGATCGTATCTCCTGAGGTGGTGAAAAGCCCAAAATTCCCTACCTGCCCGCTGGTATGACCTCCTGGTGCTTGCAGCTATGGACATATCCATTGCCCTGTTTACGTCGGCCCTCCAATCAGCCACAGGTGATGGGGGGCTGCCTCTGGGTGCTCCTCGGCCTGTGGGGCAAGCAGCCGGAACCTAGCCAACTGCCCCCTTGATAATGCGTCAGCGACCCCGTTCCTAATACCCAGGACATGGTGTGCGCGAAAGAGCATGTTATGGGCCAGGCACTTCACTACCATGTGCCGAACCAACCCCATCACCCGCTCGTTTTTGGAGGAAAGCGTGTTGACCACATGTATGACTGCCATGTTATCGCACCAGAAGTGTACCGTCTTCCCGGTGAAGCTAGGGGACCAAAGCTCGATGGCTACGACAATTGGGAACAGCTCCAGGAATGTCAAATCCCTGCAAACCGCGGTACCCCACCACTCCTGTGGCCAGTCAGCCCTAAACCATCTATCCTTCCATATGACGCCAAAACCAGCCGTCCCGGCTGCGTCAGACTTCACCTGCAAGTCACCTTTCAACAGCATGTCCTGTCTCCAAAAGGAAATCCCATTGTATGTGTCTAAAAGTTGCTGCCACACCCCTAGATCCTTCCTAACGCTAGCCGACAGGCGAATCCTGTGGTGCGGCTTGCTCAGACCCACCGTAGCCTGGTAAAGCCTATACATGAATGCCCTACCCGGCGCTATCACTCGACAAGCGAAATTCAACAGTCCAGCTAGCTCCTGAACCTGCTTAAGAGTCACCCTTCTGGCGGCTCGAACAACCTTCACCGTGTCCCTAAGCCTAGCCAACTTGTCCTCAGGTAGCCTACACGTCTGCGCTTCTGAATCTACCTCAATGCCTAGAAAAGTGAGCCTGGTGGTGGGCCCCTCAGTTTTTTCATGGGCTAGAGGCACGCCCAGGTCAACGCATAAATCCTGAAATCCTGCCATCCCACGCTGGCATTCGTCAGAGCCAGCCGGCCCTGCGAAGAGAAAGTCATCTAGATAATGGACAACTGACCGAATCCCCGTACCCTTCACGTGGGCCCACTCCAGGAACGAACTAAACTTCTCAAACAAAGATCATGACACAGAACAACCCATCGGTAGGGCCCTGTCCACAAAGAAGCCCCCCTCAAACTGAAAACCTAGGAGGTCAAAATCCTCGGGGTGAATCGGTAAAAGTCGAAAGGCCGACTTAATATCACATTTGCCCATCAGGGCCCCCACTCCACACCCTCGGACCATCGAGACAGCCGTCTCAAAGGGCGTGTAGTGCACAGAACACAGTTCCTCAGGGATGTGATCATTTACCGATTCACCCGGAGGGAAAGACAGATGATGAATGAGCCTGAACTCCCCGGCTGCTCTCTTGGGCACCACTCCCAGGGGGGATACTTGCAAAGAGGGCAGGGGCGGCCCCGTAAAGGGGCCCAACACCCGGCCCTCCCGCACCTCCTTCATAATCTTTTCACGTACCACGTGCCCCATGCCAGCCACTGACCTCAGATTATCTGCAAGGCAGGTGCTCCTAGGCCCCTTATATGGGATCCTAAAGCCCTCAGAAAAACCTGCCATCAAAAACTCGGCACCCTTCCTGGGTCGATAGCCGTTAAGTCTGTCCTTCAACCTATCCAACCTAATGGGGGTTGGGCCCCTTACCCTGAGCTCCTCCCGCCTGGGGTTTGGAGGGCCCCCCTGCTTCTTTGTTGCCGCCTTCCCCCCTGCCCCTGTAGCATGCTGAGGTTGGGTGTCTACCATTGCACAAAGTGCATGCGTGGCGAAAGCGGCAAACTGGTCTTGAACAGGTTCCCCTGGTGCCGTACTCGTAACAGTACGGCGGGATCCGAAAGGACGAACCCGACCCACTACGCTGTGTAGAGCCCTGGGTCCCCGAACCCACCGCGGGGCGGGGGAGGGTGGCTTCCTTTACTTGGGTCAGCAGCAGGTGGCCAGTAGGCGTCCGCCCGCTAGCCGGGGTAGCTGCTTGCTGCGTGGCCTGAAGCCACAGATCGTTATGCCTCATGTCCCAAGGCCAATGTCTATTGTGCCCAGCAAATCTCCGAAATGTCTCATCGTACTGTTTCCATGCCTCACCCCCAAACTCTTGGTACGCCTTCAAGATCATATTCATATATAATATGAGCTCGTGGGTCTTGTGCACATCATCCTCAACTACCACCGAATGGTAAGCCAAGAAGGCATATGACCACGCTAATATCCCCTTGTCCATTTTAGTGTCCTTCTGTTCATCAGACCCCTTCTTACCGTCCTTGTCCTTGTCCTTCTTGGACTTATCTGGTAACAAAATATTGAATATATCCACATAAGCCCCATGCCAAATTTTTCGCTTAAGGGCCTGCAACATATGCATGCTTAGCGGGGTATCAGGGAGGCCAGGGGCAAAAGGGTTGTCACTGTCGCCCTCGTAGGGGTCAGTGGACTCCGTTGTTGTCGACTCAGAGCTATCCCTCGATGTGTCCCTTCTCTTCCTGCCCTGTTTTGTCACCCCCCGTCTGCGCCCCCTCCCCCACACCTAGGCTGCTGTGCGCGAACGCCATGTTCTGTGTGACTTATGTGTACTGCATTTAACAGCCTGCAGCCTGCCTCGTGGCCCCCTTGGACGGGACCACCGATGCTTAGGCACAGGGCACTCACCCCAATGCGAAGAGTCATCGTCGGCATCCTCAGAGCAGGAAGCAGCCCTGCTTCCCCGCCTCCTCTTGCGCTTCTTCTTAGCACGACGGTCTGATCGCTCCTTCTGGGACCTCTCTGCCGAATCCGAGGAGCTCCGTGTCCCCTCCGCACTCGTGGCGCCCGTGGCGCCCTCATGCCGGGGCCTGCCCCTCTTCCTTGGCCCCTTATCCAGTTTCTCGAGTAAGGCAGAGAGAAGTTGTGAGGAAACAGACACCGAGTCATCCCCTGCACCCTCCTTCCTAGCTGTCCTCACCGCAGGGGACCCCTCATCTGACACACTAAGTTCTGATGCACTGGGTTCCCCATCCCCAGGTTCAGAGGCCTCAGCCAATCCACCATGCGGCCCTCGAGATGGGGCCCGCCCCTGGCGGCGGCCTCCTGCCCTCGGGGTCAGCCCCCGGTGGCTTGCCGCCCACCCCCTGCTTCCTTCCTCCCCCCTGGAGCTTCCCTCTCTCCCAGGCCTCCTGGCCTGTCCAGCCCCAGGGGCCTCCAGCCATGCCCTCTTGGGGGCCCTCTTCCTTCCCGTACAGCGGGGCTCGATGGGGGGGGTGCCCTGATCCCCAGCCTGCTCCCCCGCTGCCCGCCGCCGGGTTCCAGCCCTTGCCCTGCTGCCCCGCGCCATAGCACCGGCCCGCACTCAAGCCAAACCAATCTCCCCGACAAACAGCTGATCCGCTCACTGCCGGCCCGAGCAGCCTCTGAGTGCCGGCTGCGCTCTCCGCTGTCCTCTTCGGCCTTCGGGCCTCGCCTCGTGCTGCGCTGCTGACTCCAGGTGCTGCAGGGCTGTCCCACGAATGCCGGGCGAAGAGAACTGCGCCACGAGGCAGCCCCTTTTATAGGGCTGCCTCCCTCTCGCCCGGCCAATGGGTGCCCAGCGCACCCCAAACTCGTCACTGCGGCCCCCGGGGATGACGTGGGGCCGCAGGCTCCGCCCACAAAATGGCGGCCTCCTTCCCCGACCGCGCCGCAACCCACGCCAGCTGGTAAGTCGCCAGCGGCATTCTGAGCTATTTTTGATGAAGTGTTAATTAGTGTTATTACTGTTTTTATTTTCTATTTCTATTTACTACTTCTATTTAAATATAGGCAAAGTTCTGAGTTTTAAATACAGTATAGGCAAAGTAAATGATGACAATTAGCTGTTTGAATCATAAAACATTTCAATGTAAATCCAAATGATATATGCTCACATAAAGATAGTTTTACTTGGTTGGTTAAACTGAAGACTCACCTTTAAAATGATTTTTATTCTTGCTTGCATGATTTTCAAAACACAATTTAACAAAATACTTGGAATAGCTTGTTGAGTCTATAATCATCATTGAAACAGTATTTTCTGCTGCTTTTTCAGTTCAATAGTTCCATGTGTACACGTAAATTATTCTTACTTTCATGATCACACACAATTATCGATTGGTGACTTGAATGCCAGTCGGTGGTTGTTTCAGACCAGAAGCAGCGGCTCTTTGTTCTGACAGGCTGGGCAATCCCATGGCTCAAAGGGATCACCCAGCAGTCTTTGCAGTGCCTGCACATGTTCAGATTGGCCTGATCTGAGCTCCACATGGCCGTGCATTCTCAGGGAATTCTGGGATTGCCCAGAAGGCATTGTGGCGCTGTGCACACTCCAGCAGGCCAGGGGGCTGGGCCCAGGCCTGGATAAAAGGGCCTTTGCTCCCTCAGCTCAATCCTTTTATTTTATTTTGTTAATTGGATTTCTTTGATGCCCCTCTCTGAGGACTTTTGGATTTTCTTTGTTGACACCCACCTTCCCTCCCCTTGTTTCAGTGTGACTGTTGGTTGCCAGTTGGGGCCGAGTAGGATTTTTTTGCGACTGCAGCAGTTTGTGGTGTAGCCATTTTTGCACCTACTTCACACTGAGATTTGGGGATAGGATCGGTTAGGGGGTGGTTTTTTCCAGCTATTGTTAGCTTGATTTGGCTTCAATCTGGCTTTAATCCATGTTGGGGCAGACAGAGGTGTTAGCAGCAGCTGCATGTTCTCCTTTAGGGCACCTTTTGGAAGGTGATGGGCTGCCCCTCCCCAGAAGCTCCGGGCATATAGGGCCTGAGTGATAGAGAGGGGGTGCCCTTGGGTCTCACCTACTCAGGTCTCATGAAGGGGATATGGGGGGTGAGTCTTCCCACATGCCTTTTGGTGTGGCAGAGAGCAAGTGAAGGGCCATGGTACCCTCCCTTTGTTTAGCAAGAAGCTTTGCCCACAGTTGCTTAGAAATGTTAAGGTTTCTTTCTGCCCAAATTCTGTTTACCTCTGCAGGTCTATTTCATTTATGTATTAATAAAGTGACCCATTTATACCCAGCTCTTTTGTCTGTGTGGTTCTTTCCACATCCGATGCAATCACAAAAGCATATCAATCTCTTTAGCAATGCTTATATGAGTAGTACCACTCTATAAAGCCTTAGTAAGGCCACACCTAGACTGCTGCCTCCAGTTTTGGTCACCACACAATAAAAAAAGATGTTGGGACTCTAGAAAGAGTGCAAAGAAGAGCAACAAAGATGATTAAGGGCCTGGAGGCTTAAACATATGAATGGTTACAACAACTGGGCATGGTTAGTCGACATGATAGCAGAGTTTCAATATTTGAGGGGCTATCACAGAGAAGAGGGGGACAACCGCTTTTTCAAAGCACCCAAAGGCCAAACAAGGAACAATGGATGGAAACTGATCAAGGAGAGATTTAACCTAGAAATGAAAAATTTTCTGACAGGGAAAACAATCAACCAATGGAACAACTTGTGTTCAGAAATAGTGGGTGCTTCATCACATGAGGCTTTCAAGAAGAGACTGGACATCCACTTGTCAGAAATGATATAGGGTTTGCTGCTTGAATAGGGGATTGGACTATATGGCCTACATGGTTCCATTCAACTCTGTTAAGTACGTCAGAATGTTTTCATGCATTTGCCTTTTTTTGATCTATAGAACATTTAGAGCAGGGGTCGGCAACCTTAAACACTGAAAGAGCCATTTGGGCCCATTTCCCAGAGAAAACAAAAAACCTGGGTGGGTGTGGCCAACTCTATGTCACTCACTCCCACCCAATCACATGACCCCCCTAGCCACACCTACCCAGATTTTATGGTTCAGTATTTTCTATGGGAAATAGGTAACTCCCTCTCTGTATCTTTCCCTCCCTCCCTCATTTCTTTCTCCCTCTATTTCCCTCTCTCTGTATTTTTCTCCCTCTCACCCCCTCTCATTTCTCTGTCTCTCTCTTTGCCTGTCTTTCTCTCCCCTATTTCTGTTTCTCTCTCTCTCTCTATTTCTATTAATGTGTCTGTGGGTGTCTTGCTCTGTCTCGCTCCCTGCCTCTGTGCCTCTTCTCACTATCAGAAAGCCCTGCCACCCTGCCTGCTCTCTTTTGGGCTTCCCCCCTCCTTTTGGAAACCAGGCTGCCAGAGCAATGAACACAACATGTGATGGAGGCTTCCCTCCCACTCTCCTGCCCTCTTTATCCAGCTGTGGTGAAACCAGAATGGCGTGCATGAAAGAAGGAAGAGAGGGGGAGAAGAGAAGAGCAGATTGTGCTCATTGCTCTGCCAGTCTGGCTTTCCAAAAGGAAGGGGGGGGGAAACAACAACTGGTGAAAAGCCCCAAAGAGAGCATGAAGAGTGGCAGGGTTTTCTGATACTGGGAAGAGGCACAGAGGCAGGGAGTGCGAGAGAATGATATATACGCACAGAAAGAGAGAGATAGTTTTTCTCTCCCCCTCTGTATTTCTCTCTCCCCATCTCCCTATCTCCTCCTCTCTCTGGGCATCACTTTGTGTGTCTCTTTTGTCTCTCTCATCCCCTCTGTGTATCACTCTGTATGTTTTTCTCTCTCTCTCCCAACCTGCTCTCTGCTGTGGCTAGGCCAAGCCAGCAAGCTCCTTTTTGGGGTGCTTTGCTACAACTTTTATTTCTTCTTTTTGGCAGAGGAATGACTGCCAGCAGCGGCAGAGGCTTCCCTTTGGCCAATTGTTCTCCTCCTTCCTTTCTCCTCTTGCAAGCCCCTGCCCAGGTGTGGCTGAGCCACGGGCATGTGCACATGTGGGGAGACCTTCCCCAAGCAAGCGGCTGCCCAGCTCCCATGTGTATTTCCTGTGCTTTGGTGCTTGCTTGAAGAGGGTCTCCCTGAGCTTGTGCAAGTTCCCTGCTCAGCCACAGCTGGCCACAAGGGGAGGAGGGGGGAAAGGATCGCCTGAAGGGAAGCTGCCACCACAGCTGGCTATTGTTCCTCAGTCCAGATTTCAAAAGATATAAAAAAAAAGAACTAAGAGCATTGAGAGGCAGGACCAACCAGTGAAGAGACAGAGAGACATAGCAGAGGGCCCAAAGAGCCACATGTGGCTCTGGAGCCACAGGTTGCTGATCTCTGATTTAGATCAATGCAGATTGTGGAAACCATGTTTGATAGAAAAGAATGGATTGTAGTTTCAATTATAATTTCAAAAGTACCCCACCTGATGTTCAGTGTGGAGAGTAGGAAAGATGACCTGATAGAAATATGCAGAAACCATAACTAGGTAAAAGTGTTGGATATATATATTTAAAGTCTTGAGAAATGAAGTAATATTTGGAAGTGACTCAGGCAGATGCATCACTTATTGACTGGAATTTAGGAAAGGGGAAGAGATATAGCACAATCAGACTTGCAAGATTCTGTATTAAAGACTCATTAAAATATAATTTTAGCCTTCCTGTAGAATTGATTTCCTGGTCTGGTCTACCTAGTGAGGCTGACAGTTATTGGAATTTGATTCAAATGAAGCTGTCTAAAGCACTATTTTGAGAGCTTTATTGTTGCCCTACAAATCTCAGCCTAATGATCTCCAGATTTCTAGGGGAATTTTCCAGATAATTTTTAAGAGGTTTAGCAATTCTGGGATCTGATGTGCAGCAACATCAGGCCTGATATATATATTTTTCCTAATCTTCATTTATGATGGTAAAAAGGGCACAGTGCAATGCTGTCAGCACAAATTGGTTTAAAAAATAACTTTCAATATACTCATAGGTATTTGCAGTAAAAAAAACTACTTTGTTTTATAAAACTGTTGATCAGTGTTAAAATTCACACAATAAGTAGGTTTAGAATGAATTAGGCAGTGGTCATTAAGCAAACCCATTTTTCCCAATGGGCATTTTTTACCAGAAACTGGCAAAACCCATTGAAAAATCATAAATAGACATAAATGTGAGTCAGTTGCCAAGTTTCCAAAATATAATCACATGATTGCAGGTTTTGTATGCAGCCATTGTAATTCTGAAAATGGGTGGTTAGTAGCTCTCAGAAGCTTTGTGATAACTTCAAACAATCATTAAGCTTAAAAATCACTATGTTTGCTTCAAACCAGTGCATTTGCTTTACAACCATCATAAGAAATGTCTGTAAGAACAGAATAGAACAGAATAGCATTTTTATTGGCCCTCTTTTAATTCCTTTTAAGCTTTAAGTCTTTATTGTAAATTGGCCAAACACTAACCCAGCTCAGTTCTTCTTCATCTCTCTCCAGCACAAACTCTTAGATCTTGTCACTCGGGCAATCCACCATCCCTGCATTCAGTCAACCCAATTGTGCTTGTCCCAGCTATGGTGAGTCGTTTTATCAGCTGTTGGCTGAGAGTCTGGTGCCATGTCTCTGGGGGGTTTGCAAGCCCCCACCAGACCCCGACTGGTTCCTTTCTTCTTCACCTCCCCTCCAGGGCAGATCTGATCTGGTTCCAGTTCAGTTCCAGGTCTCCTAACAGATGGGGTTTGGGGTTCCTTGCGGAACAGGTGAGACACACATATCGCTGGGATGTTGGCCATGACCCTTTCAAAAAGGACTTATCTTGTCTGGGCCTGGGGCCTTTCCTGGATTTTGTCCATGAGATAGATCTGCATGTTTCTTTTGTCCATGAGATAGGTCTTGCAATTCCTTTTCTGTGATCATTAGGGGTTGTGAGCCCAATGGGATGGGGTCAGCTGTAGGAGGCTTGGCTGTTGTTAGTGTGTCTGAGATGGGGATTGTGGAGATAGGTGGCCATAGTTTCCTTTCAAACCTGCAGTAAAAAATGTTCAAATCATCTGCCAGTTATTGAGTTCCTTCAGTCTGGAAAGGAGGTTTGCCATAACCAGTGATATTTTTAAGAGTTTTCCACATGTTTGTTGGTTCATTTGTTAAGAACTGATTATATAGCTTTTCAGAATAGCTTCTTTTTGCTGCTCTGATCTCTCTTGTTAATATATTTCTGGCCTGATTGTACAGCATTCTATCAAACTATTCCAAAGAGGTTTCTTCTTTGGAATGATGTAGCTGCTTAAGTGTAGCTGTGACCCAAGGTTTATTATTACTGTATATTCACAAGTTCCTGGTTGGTACACATAGGTCTCCACTGAAGCTGTTATATGATGTTACAGTATCTGTGAGTACAATATCCAGGTCTGCAGAGGTATCTTCAGAAAAATTCCCGTTTGTAACTACAAAATTAAAAATTTGATACCTTGATTGATGACAACAATAACTTACGACAGTAATTCTAGACTCACTTATAGTTGTAAGTCAAGGACTAACTTTAATATCAAAACATTATAATACTGAAAACATTCAATGAGGGCAATATGAATGTATAATCAATAACATCTCCCGCTCTGTGGCTGGCTGATGTAGAAGAACTCCCATATGGATGCCATTGTAATCCATGTAAACTGATCATTTGAAATTGATAAATTTATTTAAATAATTCTAGTCCACTCTTATTCAGGATTTCATCATGTGACATCCAAGCCGCCCTGAGTCTCCAGAGAAGGGTGGTCTAGAAATTGAAATAATTAATAGATAGATAGATAGATAGATAGATAGATAGATAGATAGATAGGAGGGAAAATAAATAAAAATAAAACATCTACTGGTATTTGAAAAAGATACTAAAACCAAAAGTAGTAAAATCAAACATCCATTTGCCATTGTGATAATAGGATTACCTCATTTACTCAGTATGATTGACACTATATTTTCAGATACACAACCGTGAATGTGCTTTGTATGTGTGTATTGTTCCTGGTAGTTTATATGCTAAAGCTATTTCTTCATGGGCTATTTGTTTAGATGAAATATATTCTCATTCACCCCTTTCTGACACATATCTCTTTAATTAGCTGACTCCAATTTCTTCAATTGTTCAGTTCATGTCACTGTGACAACTTCTAAGAATGACGAGAAAACACTTTTAAAATGCCAGGAACAAAATTGATTATTTAATCTATTAGTAAGTAGAAACATATATATTTTGCTTCCCCTCACTTCATTATTGCATTGATTTATTACATGGTATATTTTATTGGTTATTGTAGAAAACAGCACCTTTACTGAATGTGACTATCTGCTGGTTTCATAAGTATGATGCATTTTTGGGGCTGAGATGCAGGTAGCTCCTTGACAGCTGGGTCTGTTGACGGTCCCAGCACATGTTCCCTCTGGTAGATTTGTTAATATCTCATCAGTTCAATGACTCTAAAAGCCCCACTGTCTTTCCTATAAACTAGTAAATATATTTTTTAGTACGTGATTTATATCCTAGAAAAAAGTGCACATATCAGCTAACTGCTTATCTCCTTAACTTCTCAGTTCCTCAGTTTTGCAGACCTGATCATAATAGCAAATTTTGTCCCCTAGTAAGAGTAATATTATCTGGTTTCATATTATTACACTAAATTAGAACTGATTAAACCTGAGTGTTCAATAAGTCAAAATAAATTGGATCACATCGCATCATAAATCAAGGTTTGCAGGTTACAATGGTGAAGGGTTACAATTCAAACAACACACTACTAAAACCAAGCCATGTTATTGCTTGACATAGTGCATAACTCCAACTATTGCCCAATCATGAATAGACAAATACAGTCATAATAACCCAGAAGGAATGTCTATGGTGATTCATAGTCATCCAAGTCGTTGTTGTCTCAAAGGTGCTTTTTCAAGAGGCAACTGGGCTTTCTGTTTTTTCTTTGAAGACATTTTGCTTCTCATTCATGAAGCTTCTTCAATTCTGACTGGATGATTTCCTCCCTATCCAGTCAGAGCTAAATCTTTACTCAGAAAAACAGTCTTCCTATGTTCAGGTTGACTTATTTCATACACTCCCCTTCAAATTTGTTGAATTACAACACCCAGAAATAATTTCATTGCAAGGGGGGAGGGGTGAAATCAAGGTATTTTTCAATACATTCTAAATTGGGGTGTCAAGCCCTTGGCCCATGGGCCAGATGCATCATGCACTGGTCATGCTCATACCCATGGCAAGATGTGTCATGTGCTGGCCATGCCCATGCCCAGGTTAGCAAAGCCAGGGAAAGTTGTGATAAACATGTGATGACTCTGATGACACCCCTGTTCTAAATCATAGTTCAGGAGATTAGAAATCCTTTGATTCTTCAAATCCATTCACATCTTTGAGAATAAAATCAAATAAAAGGTACATAGTAATACTAATATGTTGTTTGTTTGTTTGTTTGTTTGTTTGATTGATTGATTGATTGATTGATTGATTGACTTCTATGCCGCCCTTCTCCTGGGAATAAGGGCAGTTCACAGCATGTAGAAATCCAACATTACACATTAAAATCCTCATAATTAAAAGTAAACAACACATTCATGCATCATTCTACCTAAGCTATATTTTTTTCATACATTCATTCATACATCTTCCTATCAAATTATATTTTTTTTCTAAAAAAGCTCTGAAATCAGTTTTAAAGGTGAAATCTTGATAATCTCATTATTGAAATGGTATGACTATTGATTTTCTAGAAACATTTCTTTAAAAAATTAGCGGAGCTGAGAAATCATTTGAGACAGTGCTTAATGGGTTGAGTCAATAGCATGCCTATCTATCTCTGCTACTAAAAGTCCATTTCAACAAACCACACCATTTTATTTAAAATAAAACATATCTGTAATTGATTAATCTACCTTCTCTGGTTCATATAAATGTCAGGGATCTTGGCTAATATGCCTCCCTTAAAAAATATTCCTGTATCAAAAACAAATCAGTTCTTAAAAGTTGGGGGGTTACTGCAAATCCAGTAGCAGACTTTACCAGATCATATTTAGTTAGAATGAAGTTACCCAGCTGGGAGGGCAAGCCCAACTATTTTTTTAGAATTCAGCATCAGAGCAGAGTATCCAACATCTCTCAGACTCCCCAATAACAGTAACAACCTCCTTCCCAAGCTCACACCTGAAACCCAAGAAGATATATTTCTAAGAGGGAACACCACCCTGTACATGGCTTAAAATAAGAACTGATCTTACTTTAACTGATTTACATTTAAATCAGTTCTAGTTCTTACTAGAACTGATCTAAATGTAGTTCATAAAATTATCTGCCACAATGTTCTACCTGTCAATGACTACTTCAGCTTCAGCCACAACAATACACAAGCACACAATAGATACAAACTTAATGTAAACCACTGCAAACTCAACTGCAAAAAATCCGACTTCAGCAACAGAGTGATCAATGCTGACTCTGTGGTTTCTTCCCCAAACGCCAAAAACTTTAACCTTAGACTTTCTACTGTCAACCTGATCGCATTCTTAAGAGGTCAGTAAGGGACGTGCATAAATGCATCATCATGTCTACCATCCCTGTCCTACTGTCCTATTGTCCTCATTTATCTGTACTTATCTTGCTTATGTTTATGTTTATAGTTCTACCTTGTACATGTTTGACAAACAAACAAATAAACAAACAAATATGCTTGGTAGGAATTATTTCCCCAGCGACTAGTGCTATCATAAAACCAATGGATTTTTCCTTCCTCTAACAGGATATTTATGTTACGTTATGTTATGTTATGTTATGTTATGTTATGTTATGTTATGTTATGTTATGTTATGTTACGTTACGTTATGTTATGTTACATTATATTACGTTATGAATGACTAAATCTAATTGAATGAATGTGGATGATTATGTTTTTTAGGAATAATGGGGTTTTAGAATTTGTATGTATACTTTTGGAAGCCGCCCTGAGTCAGTTGAGAATGGCAGCATAGAAATCTAAACAAACAAACAAACAAACAAACAAGCATTCTTTTAATCATAGATTGAAGTCTGGTCCAGTTAAAATATAGTTTCAATACACAAGGATTGATTTAAAACCTGGGCCCAGAAAAATTGAGATGGCAGGGACAGCCACACAATTAATTATTTAATCTCCATGTTTCTAGCTTGAAGCCTTAGCCATCACTCCAAACTAACTTTTTGGCTCTTTGGGGTTGTGCAGGTCAAGGCAACTACTACATTGCACTTAAAAAGGACAAAATTCTCTGTTACCATCTGGTGGTGGTTATTAGATCAAGAGTTTATGAAAAAATCAGAGAGGATGTTAATTGAGTTGAATGTCCAGACCTTACAAACACCAATCCAGCATGCCTTTGTAAACCGTTGATGGTGACTTTCCCCGTGATTGCTGTCATTCAAACATCAGTCAGGGAAAACCGTCATGGATTGTCCTTACATTGCCATGCAGCAATTGGCTGCAGCACAACGCAGCATAGCATGACCCCATTCCATATATGTTAAGGGCATGCTAAGCGTTTTGTCTTAAAAGTCATCACATTATATAGCATGCTATCTTAGGAGACTATGTGAGTTCTGAAGTTAACTTATAGTTAGAGTTGATTTTGTATGCATTTGGTGCATTCTAACCATGCCATCTAACCCACATATCATAGATATTATCTCTGCATCATGATTACGGACTATAACAAATGGAAATTACACTAAAAATTCCAAGACAAGTTTTATGTCTTCCCAAATTATCTTATTTCCATATTCATATCCAGCGAGCTATCATTTTCTTTTGTATGAAACGTCTTGCTGCCACTTTTTCCTCTCCTTTGTCTTCTTTTCTTGTTAATATTGATTTAATATATGGTTTTCCTCAGAGAGGAAAAGACAGAGAAGATTCACAAACTTCAATTATGCCAATGTAATTCCCATCATAATATTCGCTGTTAATTAGTACTTTTTGTTCTTGTTTGCTATTAGCCACATCCTGTGCATGAACATGTGGGCAATGCAACTCATTAACATTTTCAGTTAGAACGTAGTCTTTTTAATCTTTTTGTTTAAAAGCAACTCTACCCTTTCTGTCTGAGGGCTGTGCTTACACAGTCATTATTCAACATATCCATAAATTTTTGGATTTCCCAGAAAGAAAGGTTTTTTTCTGAGCATCTAACATAGTTCACAATTGGGAATACCCAATGATTACATAGTCGAGCAAATTTTAATTGAAGGACAGTACAAACATTCATGTAATGGAAGGATGGTAGAATATTTCTGCATCTCTGAAAGGGAAAAGAAAGCTTCTAGAATACCCATGTTTCCCTGAATATAAAACTCTGTATTATCTTTTTTTGAACCCTGAAATAAGCACTTGGCCTTATTGCCATGCACTCAAATGCTTTCAAAACATGGGGCATATTATCAGGGGATGTCTTATTTTGGGGGAAACAGGATATTTCAAGATCAATTTCAGAACATTCATGTGAAGGAGGGACAGGTTTCTACTTCTATTTTTCTAGGATAAAGGCCAAGGAGACATTATGTATACCGTGACATTGTTATGCAAATTAGACAAATTATACAGTATATAATATGCTCAGTGGTGTCAAAATGCACACGATGTGACTTGCCGCTCTGACACCCATGTGGAAGCCTATGACAGTAACTGAATTTAAACATGTCTGGGATAAACATATATCCATCCTAAGATAAAATACAGAAAATAGTATAAGGGCAGACTAGATGGACCATGAGGTCTTTTTCTGCCGTCAGACTTCTATGTTTCTATGTTTCTATGACATCTACTGTCATCCAACTTCAAACTATTTTCTTTTATGTTTGAAAGCCAAATGGTCTAGTCAGCATATATAACTGAACAAGAGATAAAAACTCTTGTTCTATATTTTCCCCAGATTTTAAGTAACGATATCCAATACAAGTGGTCCTTGTTTAAGAACTACCTCATACAGTCAATCAACCAACAAACCAATCAAAATAAAGCTGGAAGGGACCTTGAAAATCTTCTAGTCCAGCCCCCAGCTCAAGCAGGAGTTCCTATACAATTTCAGACAAGTGACTGTCCAATCTTTTCTTTGAAACCTTCAGTGATGAAGCTCCCACAACATCTCAAGGCAAGCTGCTCCATTGGTTAATAATAATGATGTTAGGCTGATTGGTCTGTAGTTGCCTGGGTTTTGTTTGTTTGTTTGTTTGCAGTTACAGTGGGAATGAAAAGGTAACTTTACAACTGTACCCACATTTTTAACTTCTGTAGTGCCTCTTTCAGTCTATTGTTTACATTTATATTTGTGCCTTTTTTTCTACTCAGCCCCCTCACAAAATGGAGAGATTGCCTAAATAAGTTATCTCTTTCTGATCTGCTTTTCTCTGCAGGGCAGCCCATCCCTGCAAAATGCTAACCACAAATTAACAAGGTCAGCTCTTCTGACCTTAATTAGCTGATTAGAACAGTCAGCGGATTCACAGCTGCTGCCTGAAATTGACTGCATGCTAATCTGTTTCATACTATAGGGTTTGGGTTTTTTTGCTCCCTAGGCAAACAACCAGTCACTAGTGCCTTCCTTTCAATACACATTCACCATTGTGTGCCTGCTTATTATCTTATAATCCCTTCCTTTCCAATGAATGTAAATAAAAACATCAATTCTCTTCTTGTTAATTATTCCAGCATCAGGGTGATTATTCTAAAGGGCAAGGGAGTGGGGCAAAAGACTATACTATTTGCCCTTTTATTTGAATTCCTTGTAAGTCAAGTTCAAGAAACTGTTCCAGGCATTTGGTCTCACCTGGCTGTTTGGGTTGTATACTTGACACTCTAAAGCAAAGGAAAGCTGAAAAAAAATCACTTGTATCATGTGACTTTTCATTTAGCAGCCATTTTACTTAATGGTCAGGCTGTCAGTCACAATCAATGACAGTATAACAAGGCCTAGCTGTAATGCAGAAAAAATGCTTAATAATATAAAAAACAGTTTTCCAGAGACTAAGGTTCACTACTTCATTAGGTTTCTGGCCACCTTTGTTCTAAAATTATGATATCATACTCAAAAATCATGTAAGTTCCCATTGAAGTAACCTGATTGTTTTCCTTATTCTTTCTAATGTTACCTATTGCCTTTGATCCAGGCTATTAGACGTCTTTGTAACTAGCTTTTAATTATACATTTCTAGTTCCTTCTGCACAACCTTGATTACAGGAAATGTTTATGGATTGTACTATTCTTTATTGTGCTACTTCCTTTTTTCTTTCTCCTTCCCTTTATTATCCTTCCCTCTTTTTATTGGCATTTATTAAATATCATTTCTTTCATTAATCTTTTTTACTGGTGTGTAAAGCAGTAAAAATTATAATCTGATTATTTTTGGGATAGGATTGTGAATATGTGCTATAATGTTTAACTAGCTGTTATTATTAGTAGAGGTTGATTTTAAAAAAAGAAATATTGGAATATCATATCTTCTGAGATTAGGTTGGACTCTCATTGCCATTTTTAAAAAGTTTTAAATAACTGATATTTCCTGGAACATGAAAGTTGGGAACTTAGTTGGACACTATGAAGTAATGTTAATTTTGGTTGGGCTTTGTCCTAAATTGTAAGTATATATTTTTGTATGTTATTTAGTTTTTAGTTTTTTAATTTAAAAATATTTAACAATACTACACTCTGTGCAGTATACAATGACAGACAGATAGAAAGATAGATTCACTTCTACTTTTAAGCACATTGTCAGTAGCCTGTGGTGGTTTGTTGATTCATCATATAGTCAGCCAGATGTTTAGATTTGATTTGATAGTTTTATCCACCCACTGAATCCTTCCCAACAACCTGAGATCCGCAAATACTGTTGTTTGATAGTGTTAAAGGTATCATTGTGGGATGTAATCTGTTCTGAGTAAAGCTGCCTTTTAACAATGCTGATGGGTGCTCCAGTTGAATCCAAGGTACTTTTGGTACTAACTTTTTCCTTTTGCCACAGTCATTCTATTTCTATTATTATTATTATTATTTACTCAACAGTATAAAATCATAGCTGTCAGCTGATGTTGTCCTTCAAATATATCAAATTCTTACAAAGATCATAGGATAATGTAATATATTGGCATTGTATATAGTATAGTATATAGTAAGTAGATCCAAGCCCTTTCTAATTGATTGATGGAGATTTTGTCAATGCACATATTTTTTAACTGTTGTCCAAGATTTTTTTAGATGACACCCAGTGTGCTGATCACCGCAGGGAACACCACAGCTCATTTATGCCATATTCTTTCAATTTCAGTTTTCAGATCTTAATCTTTCTGATCTTTTCCAATCTTTGTCTTCTGTTCTACCATCTCCTGGTATTGTCACATCAACTATTCATATTTTCTACCATAGTAAAACCTGTGTGTTATGAGCCAAGACCTTATAAATTTTTACTCAGAAATCCTACAATATTTCAACCTTCTCATTTTTATTACTTTTCAACTATATGTTACCATTTTTCATTACTGGCACAAGATCACTTCAACAGATGCTCCAGTGAATCTTTTTGATGACTGTCCTTTGTCATTGTTTGCAACCAGTTTCTGCAATGTTCTTGCTTGACAGAGGGCCTTTAAAACAATGACAGATTTTGAAATGATTATAACAAAACCAAGATCACTTATTAGGACACACACATGCACACACACACACACACACACACACACACACACATCACTTTGAAATAGAAACAGAATACATAAAAACAAATATGATAAATAGGATTTAAACATTGCTTTTAAAGCACCACAATTTCAATATAGCAGGGTTGAGGTTTTAATATGGTTTAGCTGTCGAGAGGTGTACAGACTGAGTAATGAAAGATTAACATTTCTAATTTTTTATGATCCAACTACAGATTTAATTAGAAAAAGTACAAGATTGTTTTCAACATTTTATATATATATAAAACAGTTAGATATAAAATTTGAATCAAATTTTGGTTCTTTATTTTAGACTTTAATACCCACTGTCTTAACTTCTAAAATGCAATTTATCATCATAATGATAGAATTGTACTATCTTTTACATTATAATTTTGAATTTAATATTGTATTATTTCTTCCAAATAGGAGCTGACCTTTCTTTTTTTTCCACATAGGAATTGCTTTTATAATTACGAAATTTATAATTAAAGAAATAATTGCTATATTATTTCTTGTTTCTTAATTCTTTGGTATCTAAATTTAAAGCATGGGATAATATGCTATTATCCTTTCACCTTCCTATGGAATGAAGCTGTTGTCTGGTTCGTACTGGTTCCCCCGAACTGGTAGTGGCCTGCTGGTGATGTTATGATGATGTCACTGAACCGGATCAGTTGGTGCCAGTCCATGGGTGCTGCCATCTTTTTAAATGTTATTTTTCTTCTGAGCATGTGCAGAAGCCAAGTTTCTGGCACTGTGCATGTGGTCGCCATCTTGAGAAAGCAAACTGACAGCGAGGTAAACCTACCCCTGCTCAACATTTTAGCCCTGGAAAGTTTTTATTTGCTTTTCCCTCCCACCCTGAAGGTTTGGAGTTCAGAATCCAGAGTATGCCTTTTCCCTTTTCTCTTGCAATGCTTTTATTTCCAAAGGACTCCCCCTTCTCTTTCCCTAAAAACAGAGGTCTTGGTCTGAAGCAATTGGTGTGAAATGAAAGAAAGAGTCAGTGTCCCAAATAGCACCTGAGAAATAAATCAAGTCCCAGTCCAATTCTCTCAATCAGAGCTCAATTTATTAACAGAACCATGTTGGCTACACCATTGTCATTCAGATTCTGAATAGTTTCCAGAATCCCACCTAGGGAAGTCTTCATGTGGAGTTAGAGAGTTCAGCCTGACAGCAAGATTTAAAGGAAACAAACTTGAGCTGTAGGCAGCCATACTGTAGACCATGGCAAAACAGGCCACATGGCCATGTGGTTGAGGCAAGAGAGCCAAAGAGCAGCTGCAGCTATGCTGCTGCATGATGCTAAGGCACGAACCAAGGCATGCGAAGCTAATAAGTAGTGATGGGGTGGGGTGGGGTGTGCCCAGTCACAATTTTTACTACCGGTTCACCCAAATCACCCTGAACCAGCTGAATACCACCACTGAGTAGATGTCACAGTTATTACCAAAGTGAGCAATGATTTTATTTATTTAATCATATGGCTAACACATCTGTTAAAGGTCATCTTATTATGTATTTAAATAAAAAGAAGATACAATTAGCAACATTTAAATTTTAAAAGCACTATATTAAAGAATTATATTCTTTAACTTTATGCTTACCATCCATCTCTGAACCAACATAAATCTAAATATAAACTTAACAAGCTTCTAAACAGAATTTTATTAGGTTGTATAAAGCAACAATATTGTGAAACAGGAGAGAAATCTAGTAAGTTATTGGCTTCTGCACTTAAACAAGTTAAGCAATGTTTTTCATATGTTCCCCATACGAATGGGAAGATGTATACAGATTTGAGACTCATTAATCAATAGGGGTGGGGGGATGGCATAGTGGGGAGGTAATTGTAGCTGTATAATATTAACTCTTAATCAGCAAAAGATGTGATAGATTGTTTGTTTCTTTTCAGCAGAATGAAGGCTTACCACATTTATCACAAGATCAAATTACTAATTTCATTTCCCTTCTCTTGCTTCCAGGAATCATCACAAGACACTAGTTCTATTCGCTTTTTATTGACTGGGATAACAAATGCATTGGATTTTTGTCTCCTATTTTACTGGAGAACTAAATGAAGATTTTTCAGATAAAAATCCTATATTTTAGATAAGGAAAAAAGTCAGAGTTATTACAAAACTGAGCAATGGTTTTATTTATTCATTTCATCATATTTATATGCTGCCCATCTCATACAACCTTTGATCTGGATGACAGATGTCAAAACCATTAAAAACAAAAATTACAAAAATACTCAAAATGTCAACATTAACATTATTTTTATTTTTAAAAACCTGAAAAGGGTAGGGAGAGCACATATGTTACATACAATGTATCCACTTCATTAAATTCCCATGAAATCCTGAAATGTGTTAACATACAGTATATTTTGGAGTATAAGAAACACCTTTTTACTCCCCAAAAGAGGGTCAAAAACTGGGTGAGTCTTATACACTGAATGCTGCATCAGACATACCCGGGGGAGGAGGAAGGGAGTTGGCGCAACAGTGGCAATAGCTGCAATTGGTGGTAAAAGACAGCTGATTGGCAATATTCTAAGAGATTGATCCAATCACCAATCAGAAAGGAAGATCAAAGGGAGAGATAGTGAAGTTACAGTACTTTTCTCATCTGTTGAAACCGTTACAGCAGCAAAGCATTTTCAGGCACCAGATTGCGCTGTCTCTGAGTGCAAAAAGAGTGCCTGAAATGCAAGGATTGTAGAAGAAAGCGTTTCCAGTTGAAGGATTTCCTCTTCCCAAAAATGGAGGGGAATCCTTCAGTTGGAAATGCTTTCCTCTACAATCCTGATGTTTCAGGCACCAGATTCCCTCTCTCTGATTGCAAAACGTATCCCCTAGGTCCTGCCAACTGATATTGTCTAGTTGATGGGACCTGGAGAAGTCCGACTCTGTGGGACATCACCAGTCGCTGGGACTCATGCAGCAGAAGGCGGTCCCGTAGGTGAACTGGCCCGAAGCCATGTAGGGCTTTATAGGTCATTACCAACACTTTATAGGTTATTACCAACACCAAAACCAATTGGCAAACAATGCAGATTTCACCTTTTTTTCTCAGCCCAGTGGTGGAATTCCATGCACAGAAAGGCTCTGTCTCCCCCTCATTCATCAGGTGGCCCTTTGTCTATGTCCACTTCACAACCTGCACCCGTTAATGACTGCAGCAGGAGATATGGGTTTCCAGTAGTTGAGCAAAATGGTCAGGTCACCACTAAGTAAACTACTGCAATGAATTACAACTAAAATTCAAGGACCATTCCATAAATACTTTCCAAAAAAGTACAATGTATTATTTCCCTGGCTATCTCAGCTAGAAAATTAAAATTAACAGATTGAAATCTATTCAACAGCAGACATTTTAATAATTATTGTTGAATCAAAAATGCTAAATAATCCACTGATTCTGTTGGGAAATATTTTGGATCATTATGCCAGCATGAATAATGAGTTTGAGATGCAAGGCTCAGTGTGTTTAAATATATGCAAAGCTTTACCACTTATCTCTTATGATACTGTTTCCTTTTTAAATAATACAATAACTCTTTCCTATTGTGAGCTGCAACCTCACAACAGAGCAAATTGGGAAAAGAAAAACACAGGAGAGGGTAGTTGGGAAAATATTTATGGTTACATAGCAGAAACAAGTGAAAAGGTTAGGAAGATGGTAGAAGCTGAGAAGGTAATGAAAGTGGCCAGTAGATACCACATATAAAGAAAGACACAGAGGAAAAGGAAATGAAAAAAGAGAGGGATATGTTGTGAGGGAAGATGGAGAAAAAATAACAGACAAAACCTGGTACTTTACAAGTATTTGTGAGTTGTCTTCCTACATGAAAGATAAATATTGCCTGTCTTTTCCTACTTTAAGAGCTCAGAAAAATATATTTTCTAGGAAGCAAGTATATAATATGGATCATATTTCAAGATTAATAAAAAGAACAGGAATACACTATTTATCAACGTATGTCAACCAGTTGGGTTTTGGTTATTGCTTTTGTTGAAAGAAACAGTCTATCACACTTGTACTTTCTGTACATTATTGACAATAAAGACAAGTTGTGCTACTTTTTAAAGAAAAATCTTTATTTATGTATCATTTTCTTGAATCTCAGTTGCATGTTTTCCATATAATTTATATAATTCATATAATTAGGATGTGATCCATCATTTGTTTGCTAGCTTGGGTTCCCAGAAAGTGAATACAAAATAACTCAATAGAAATGGAAAAAAGTTATGAGATTTGTAAAGGTAATATTCTTGTCCTTATTGTTGGCTTGCTTGTAAAAAGATATTTTGAGTTTCATTCTTCCTTACTATTTTGGGGTGATATTGCTGACATATTATTGCCTCTTACCTAATATCAATTTTAAAATGATAGCTAGCTTTAGTTAATGGTAAAAATTAGAACAATTATATTCTTTTTACCAAGGAACCTGCTTTTTGAGAACAATTAATTATCCCATAATGGGTATATATCATGGTGAGATTATAGTAAGGTTCTACTCAGTGGTGGGTTGCTCCTGGTTTGATCCTGTTCAGCAAACTAGTAGTGGTGGGAGACTCTGCCCACCCACCCAGGATGCTTCTGCATATGCTACAGGATTTAGAACCCACTACTGGTTTTACTCATTCTTAAAACTCACTTTAGAGTTCCATTTTATTATTTATTTATATATCAAAGTTCTTAACCACCAATCTCCCTCATCAATAGCTCAAAATTAAAGAAAAGCTGTGTTTAAAACAGTTTTAAACTGCTTTAAATACTTTTGGGTGATTTAGTGGCCCTCAAATTGTAAAAGCATTAATGAAAGCATCATTATCAGGCCTTCTGTATCTTCTTATATATGTCGACAGGCTGCTATGTTGCCTAGCACTGCAGTTTTGCTTTCCAATTTTATTTGTAGAGAAGTTCAGAAGCGATTGGGCTCATGGGATGTAAAAACACCTGAATCAGCATCAATCAATTGTGAGCTTCTTCCAGTGATGGGTAAATGCGCAGCAGTCGAAATTTCACTGCAGTGCCTAGAGCAGCAGCTGGCAAAATCAGCCTGCCTGAGCTCCGCCGCAGGAGAGAGATGCCTGCAGCATAATAGAGCACAGAGCAGGCTGTGTAGCTAGAGCTCGGGGCCACCTGGCCTGCATGCTCTCAGCGCCCCTGCAGGAGGTCACCAGAGCAAGGTAAGGGCTGGGCAGGCTGCTCGCAAGCACATGGCTTGGGCAGTGGTGAGTGGGAGGTGGGGGAGCTCACGGCAGAGTGGGCAGTCTGCTTGTGGTGGTGCCAGGGGGCGACGGAGGCGATGGGGGCTCATAGCATGGCAGGGGTTCATAGCATGGCGGAGCTCGCGGTGCAGCGGGGGCTCACAGTGCAGTGGAGGGGTGAGCTGACAGAGCTGCCACTTGTGGCAGATTGGGCAGGCCGCTCGTGGTGTTGCCGTGGGGCAGCGGGAGCTTGTAGCATGATGGGGGCTCATGGTGCAGTGGGGGCTCACTGCATGGTGGAGGGATGAGCTGACAGAGCTGCTGCTCACGGCAGAGTGGGCAGGCCGCTCATGGCAGTGGCAGGGGCTTGCAGCAGGTGAGGGCACGTAGTGTGGTGGAGGCAGCTCTGTTGGCTCACCCCTCCACTGTGCCATGCAGGCAAGTGGACAGGAGTGGACCCCCATGATTTCTGTGTGTGTGTGTTGCTTCTGCGTATGCGCGGAAGGAAAAAGACCCAGAAAATGGATAGAAGAGCACCCGGATGTCCTTCCGGCAACAAAAATTGCCTGTTTCTTTGCTTCTGCACATGCATGGAAGCAAAAAAACTAGTATTTTTTTACCGGAATCATTCTGGTTGCGTGTGCATGGCACGTGCATGCTTGATAGCTACTGGAGTGAGCCCACGGGCTTCATTTTCCCCTTGCAGTGGGCACACGCACGCTCCCAACCTGTTCCAGTAGGGCCAGGAATGGTAGCCCACCCCTGGCTTCTTCCCAAAATAAGTTCTTGCCATGTACTACAAGAATTAAACCAGTATCTTTTCTTTCCTTCCTGTTGGAAGTGAATTAAGTCTTATAATGAAAGAAGAATTAGGAAAATGATTGTGGCTTTCATGATAAGGAAGGGCAACTCATCTCTAGATCTGATCATACATTTTATAATCTTTTCGTTCATTTTCTAACTCAGAATTATACAAAGAAATTTCAGGAAATGTAGTCATAATGAAGTCTAATTAGAATGCACACGGTGTATGCAATAGCTTTGTCTTTTTCGACAGAAGTTAATGGGGACAAGAAATAAATTAGTAAAGTAAGTACAAAGTAAAATTGAGAACAAAGATTAAAAATAGTAAATATGTAATTTTCAAAGTTAGAGAAATCTGTCAGTTTTGCCCTTTGCTTATTTTCTTTTCTTTTTTTCCCAAAATGATTCCATTTGGATTACATTTCTACAGTAATTAATGGATCTGTTGAAAAAACCCTACGTAACAATTCACAATAATTTTATATACTGTACATTTCACTTTAAAGAGTATGTGCATATTTTTTTCCTGGTGAGCATTTCTTTCTTTCTTTCTTTCTTTCTTTCTTTCTTTCTTCCTTTCTTTCTTTCTTTCTTTTTGCAAAAATCTATTCTCTTCTATAATTTTACATAAACTTTTCAAAATAGATTCATTTTTTTGTGCATTTCCTCTTATTGGATATATTTCTGTGCAGCTCGCCCATTCCAGAAAGATGACAACATTCTGAAACCAAATCTTTTGGAATGCATATGCATTTCAATTCACATATCATTTGGAAAGCATCAACTCACAGAATTATAGATGTATTGTGAAACAGTTGGGAAATGGTTGAGAAAATGAACTGGAGGACCGTTAAAGAGGGCAAAACACATGTTAAATGACTTTCCCATCACCTATTTTCCATTTATGAGTGCCCCATGCTGTGGATACATTAGAACTGTAATCAAGCATTATATTTGCTTGCAAATCCTTGAAATAACCCAATTAAGAGTAACACTAGGTGACTGTAGAATGTAATGTTCATGCCTTCTGTAGAGTCTGAGATTCCTAGGGTGGTAATTAATATGAATAGTTACACTAGACCACATTATTCACTACCAAATAACAGTATAGGAAAATAAAATAAAAAACCCAAGGAAACACAACTACAAGATTGTTAAGTAGATCCAACTATTTTATATTTCTGATTATCTTATTCTCTTCTTCATTTGGATCTTTGTGAAATCTGCCAGAGAAAAATAACCAACTGCCCACAGTCTTGTTTCCCAAGTGATAAAACTTAGCACAATAATGACTGAATTGTTACAGAACACTGGCTTCTTGACAGGAATCCTAAAGATTTCTTTTTCTTCCTATCTTGAACAGTAAAATTGATCCCATTCTGTTTGAGATTATTTGCATTTTCAATTGTCCTGCTTTTCAGGCTTCACTAGGGGAAAAACAGATATATATGCAGGAATGGGCTGCTGCCTCGACGGGAAGAGACGGGACACAGTGGAGTAGCGAAAATGGAGCTGCACCCCAGAGCAACCAATTTGCACTGAAAGATGTGGAAAGAAAATGCAGGACATCTGCATAAGCCATGCCCACAGTGTGGTAATAAAAAATTTGCTAACCCTTCATTGTATACATGGATACGCAAATCCCTTTTGGTCACTCAGCAAGTAGTTCCATATTGTCCTTGGTTTAAGAATATAAAATCGTAGGCCAAGAAAGAACGTCTTAAGTCATCTGCATCAAATATAATCCTTCATAAATTCTAATAAAAGATGCCTTTTTGAGTGAATCCTGTTTACATTAGTCCTTGAACCATACTGTTATATCCAGATTTCATTTAGTGTTATAGTTAAATTATTAATGTATTCAAATCATTGCCTTTATAGATCAACAATGGTGACTTGCAAAATTATAGCAACTACGGAAACAAAGCAAAATGTGTATAGCGACATTTTGCTCAAACAGGCCACTTCTATATTCAAATAGATGAAAGACATTTCATTATATTTCCCTGCTGAGATTGATTGACTTATTGCTGTAGGGATGAGGAAGTGTGGGGGGGAGGTCTTCTATCATGTGCTTGGTAGAACAAATAAACCAACATCTGAAGAAATGGCATATCTTCTTTGCAAAGAAAGAGCAACTCATTAATTCTTTGATGTGCATGGAGGAACAAATCACATTTTTGCACCGTATCATAACTGCTGGCATTAGCTGATAACTGATGAGCCAAGGAATGAGTAATTGTACACTTGTTATATACCTCATAAAAATTAAATCCATTATTACCCTTTGTTTAGTGGAAAAAGTAGCAGCCACTTTAATCCTTCTGAGAATTTCCTGATGTCCAAAATTATAGTTCCTTCCTTCTAAAGTTCCTTCTAATAGGACAACAAAGCCGCCCCAAGTCTGCGGAGAGGGGCGGCATACAAATCCAATAAATAAATAAATAAATGAATGAATGAATGAATAAATAAATAAAGGTGAAATTACTGTATCAAGTAAGAATCATTTGAATCATTTAATTTTTAAATTATATATAAGATATAATTTATGTATATAAGCATTAGTTTTATATCCCAACTTTTTTGTTGAGTAGCTCAAGGTAATTTATGGAGCAGTTTATCCTGCTATATTATCCAAGACTAACAACACTTCCTTGAAATAGTTGAGCTAAGAAACAGTGACTGTTTCAAAGCCACACATTATCCAAGGTTGTGTGTGAATTGGAACCTATATAGCAATAACAATAGGACTTAGACTTATATACTGCTTTACAGTTCTTTACAGATCTCTCTAAGCAGTTTACGGAGTCAGCATATTTATTTATTTATTTATTTATTATTTAGATTTGTATGCCGCCCCTCTC
This sequence comes from Erythrolamprus reginae, assembly GCF_031021105.1. Lineage (NCBI taxonomy): Eukaryota > Metazoa > Chordata > Lepidosauria > Squamata > Dipsadidae > Erythrolamprus > Erythrolamprus reginae. Next base: position 169,374,652 of record NC_091950.1, on the reverse strand, counting down.
CGCGAACTCGGGGCGGCTCACAACAAAAATATAAACAATCGTACAAATCCAAATAGATTCAATAAATTTAAGTATTTAAAATAGTTTTAAAAAGAACCCCACTATATTAACAAGCACACACACAAACAAACATACCATACATAAATTGTACATGGCCGGGGAAGGTGTTTCAGTTCCCCCATGCCTGACGACAAAGGTGGGTTTTAAGAACTTTACGGAAGGCAGGGACAGTAGGGGCAGTTCTAATCTCCGGGGGGAGTTGGTTCCAGAGAGCCGGGGCCACCACAGAGAAGGCTCTTCCCCTGGGGCCCGCCAACCGACATTGTTTAGTTGACGGGACCCGGAGAAGGCCAACTCTGTGGGACCTAATCGGTCGCTGGGATTCGTGCGGCAGAAGGCGGTCTCGGAGATATTCTGGTCCGATGCCATGAAGGGCTTTAAAGGTCATAACCAACACTTTGAATTGTGACCGGAAATTGATCGGCAGCCAATGCAGACTGCGGAGTGATGGTGAAACATGGGCATACCTAGGTAAGCCCATGACTGCTCTCGCAGCTGCATTCTGCACAATCTGAAGTTTCCGAACACTTTTCAAAGGTAGCCCCATGTAGACAGCATTACAGTAGTCGAATCTCAAGGTGATGAGGGCATGAGTGACTGTGACCAATGAATCCCGGTCCAGATAGGGCCGCAACTGGTGCACCAGACGAACCTGGGCGAACGCCCCCCCCCAACAATCTGGGTCCTCCTTTTATCAATCTCGGAAGGATGGAAGGTTGAGTCAATCTTGAGCCTGATAAGAGGGGTTGGACCCGATAACCCTGGAGGTCCCTTCCAACTCTATGATTCTATGATTCTATGATTCTAAGAAGTGAAATGCCAAATTGCAGGCAGCAGGCAATCAGCAGAAGTACCCTGCAGTACTGCATTCCAACCATTATGCCACGAAGGCTCCCATTCTTAGTTCAATGCCTGAATCACCACACTAAAACACATGTTAATTAATTATAATTATGAACTTATTTATTAGTGCTATCCTTTCATCCCTACAACTTTAAATACCACTCCAGTATAGTCCTGAGCTCTTAGGGGAATGGGTGCATTTTCATAAATAAAGACAACGATAAAGTTCAAATATTCAGAGACTATCCTACAGTATCTTTCTCGATGAAGTTTCTTCTCCATCGGGAATTTTAAAATATTTTTTGACCATTGCTATTCACTGTTATTATTATTATGTAATTCAGTCCTCAGTTCCTGACTTACAAACTGCAAATGGTCAATATCATACATTCAAGGCTATTTATTTAGGTGACAGGAATAAAATGAAGAGTATGCAGTGATTCTATAGGTACCTAGGGAAAGAAATGTTACACTTTAATATTTGCTTAGCAGAAAGGGACTTCAGAATGATTTGACTTCTATTTTTGACATCCTATACTAGTTGGTATTGGAAATACAATTTGCTGATATAAAATTCTTAATGTGAAGATTCAGTGATTCTGATTGATTGACCTTTATATATTTAAGATTCCTAATAACCTACTGGTACACTTCTTTAAATCTTTTTTGACATGTACAGTTGGTAGTAACAAATGGTATATGTCTGGTGGCAAAACTACCCTGTTTCCCCGATAGTAAGACACCCCCGATTGTAAGACGTATCAGGGGTTTCAGGGGGGTCGGCTAATATAAGCCGTACCCCGAAAGTAAGACATATGTCTTACTTTCGGGGAAACATGGGGATATTGCCGCCTCCCTCTCATCTAGCTGCGCGCCGCCTCCTGCCCACGTCCGCACCGTCCCCCTCTCCATACGTCGCCGCATCTGCCACCTCCCTCTGATCTTAATGAGCGCCGCCTCCTGCCCACTTCCGCGCCACCCCCCTCTCCATACGTCACCGCGTCTGCCGCCTCCGTCTGATCCAAATGAGCGCCGTCTCCTGCCCACTTCCGTGCCGCCCCCCTCTCCATACGTCACCACGCCGCCCCTGTCTCCATACGTCACCACGCTGCCCCCCCTCTCCATACGTCACCACGCCGTCCCCCTCTCCATACGTCACCACGCCGTCCCCCTCTCCATACGTCACCGCGCCGTCCCCTGCACTTGTCACTGCCGCCTCCTGCTTAAAATACGGTAATGTACACAGTATTAATCATACATCAGTAAAACATACACACTGGCATACTGGGGTTTCATCTGCTGTTTTGTTGTGAATACAATACTGTTCAGGTTGTTAATAAATGTTAATTTTATGGTTAAAACAAAAAAATTGACAATTTGTTTCCAATATAAGACATACCACGAAAGTAAGACATAGTGGGGCTTTTGGGGATAAAAAGAAAGTAAGATACTGTCTTACTTTCGGGGAAACACGGTATATTCCCAAACATCTTACAATATATTCTTGGAGCCAACTTTCATTCATGTTTCTTCCAATCAACTCCAAGTCCAAGTTTTGGGAAGAATACGAAAGGGGCAATCTGTAGAGATCCACTTGGATGACATTAGATGTAGTCCAGTGGTTGTACAGTTTATCTCCGATCCTCATATATATGTTGAAAATATACAGGTGTTATCCCCTTTATATACAGGTTTTTTAGGTCCTATGTAGGAATTACCCTAAGACCCATCATGGTTCCATCAAGTTCTAGCTTAGTAAGGGTACTTAATAAATGCAAGATGAATCTCCCTATCAGAAACTTAGCCATGCTGAAAGGTTTCAAAAGCATGTTTTTCCTTTAAAAAAAAGTTGGAAAAAATGAATGCTTAAGAGTCCTCACAAGGTTTGCAGAATGAGAGAAAAAGAAAAGATGCTGACCTATTCTTATTTCGGTAATGCTATAAATCTTTCTCAATCTTTCTTTCTCGGGCTCTCTGCTGTGGGAGGATGCATTAGCTCTTTGTATCTAGTCTGGCTACTTCAATAAATGGCAAATGCTAGTTGAAGAAGGGACTCCACACTTTGTCCTTGTGCCTCTTTCTCCCCAGTATATTGTTAATTAAAAGCAGAAAACAACAGAGCTACCTGTCACTATTCATTCCCCCTCCCCCGCAAAATCTCCTTGCCTTTCTTCCAGTATGAAGAGTCCTCATGTACTGTATTTTTGAAATGTATCTACCATTTATATAAAATACAATGAATGGCTATCAGCAATAAATCTGTATTCTACATGAAAATGGTCCTGTATTATGAACATTTGTGATGGGTCATTATATTACTTAACAGTTCAATATTCTTTCTTTTTTTAAAAAATCATGTTTTATTAAATTATATACTTTAAAACAAGTAATACAAAAAATCCAAAAACAAGACAAGAACACAACAATAAAAAACACATAGAAATTATAAAAACATTACATCAGTAATTAATATATCAATATTTTGCATATTACCCCATAAGGTTTTCTTACAGCTGTTCCTATTGACATATTGATTAGTTTGGTTATTTATATTATACCTAATGTTGTTTTACTTTTTTCTGCCTTTTTGTTATCATTTTCAAAATAATGAATACAAATCATATATTCTATTAAATATCATTAAAAAAATTCTTTAGACAAAGTTAGTTTCTTTACTTTTATAGTTGTTTCATTAATATATTCTAGCTTTGTTTTTTTCTTGTTTCTAACCATTCATAAAGTATGTTTCAAATTTTGTAGTATTCCGAGTCTTCTCTGTAGTTTAATTTCATTGTCAGCATGTCTGCTTCAGCACAATCCATAATTTTTCTAATCAACATATGTTCATCTGGTATCTCCTTTCGTTTCCGGTTTCTTTCAATACCTTGTTATGTTCATGTTCTTTCACAACAGGTCCTATTGAATTCCAGTCTTTAACCTCTTTTTCTTTAACCACCACAAGCACATGTTTTTCCCTTGCCTTTGAGTTTCTGATATTCTCTCTGTATTTTTTTCTTCGACATTTGTTGATTCATTTATTTCAAATATTTATATAGATTCCCATTTTCTAACCACCCCTGGATGACATTCAATCCAGGGTGGGTTCCACTTACCTTTGCCACCGGTTTGCAATGTGACATTTTGCACATGTATGCATACTTTGCATGCGTGCACACATTCTCTTGTGCAATTTGGCTTCTGGGCATGCTCAGTAGTTGGAATCGGCCTGAAACACAGATGAGGAACTGATCAGCTGTGCTCCCGGCAAAGGAATAAAGGTTAGCTTAAACCAGGGGGCAGGCAAGAGGCCCTTTTACAAGCAGGAGAACAGGAAAAATCTTCACAACAGTAAAAAAAAAATGCCAAAAATTGCCAAAAGAAGATGGTGGCGTCCATGGACTGGTACCGACCAAACTGGATCTGCAAAGCCATCATCATGTCATCAGTGGGTCATTAATGGTTCAGGTGATCTGGTCCACCCCTGATTCAATTTCAGCACTGCTCCTTCTTTTACCCATCTATTCATTCTCCATGGTAGGAGGACTTAGTCTCCAAGAATGGGTTTGACCTTATCCAATAGCCAATCAGGACTGAGTCTAAAAGATTGAGATGGAGGGTATAAATAGCACCCCCCATCTTACATTCCCCCTCTTTGACTCAGTCCTGTTCCAGGACACATGCCTTTGCTTCCAGCAATTGCTAAGTCAAGAGTTCCTAACTGTTATCTACCTGTCATCCGCTTCTATCATCCTTTGATTGTAAGTTGTGTTGTTGAACTCTGCTGTTTCACTGTTTTTATTAATATCCCAACTTCATTATTTTTATAAATAACTAAAGGCAGGTAACATGCCTGATATCCTCCCTATTTTTCCCCACAACAGTCCTGTTAGATGAGTTGGGCTGAGAGAGAATGACACAGCCAGTTTTCCTGTCTCAGATGGGACTAGAACTCACCCTTTCCTGATTTCAAGCCTGAAGCCTTAACCAATAGTCCAAACTGGCTGCTTACTGACATAATTTTTGTCTTGCTTTTTCTGTCTTCTTCCTTATTTGCTGCCTCACTCTGTTCACTTAAAGCTTTCACTTTCTTAGCAAATCACTCAATGAGGAAATATGTAGGGAGAATTCTGCAAATGTTTCAGGCTGCAAACTTTTTTAAAAAAATCCGCTATTCAAGCTGTGGAGAGTGTGTGCAGAAATAGTGATTCAGGTTCTTAATGAACCTCATTCTTAACACTACAGATGTATTTTTGCTTTAAAAGTTCTTTTTGATGAGTCACATACATTGCTAAATTTCACATATGGTACTATAAATATAAATTTTCAGATGACCTGAATTTATCCACCCCAAAAAAGTTATCCCCCAAATGATTATAATGAATAAAGTCAAAATATGTATTGGTGATTTCTCTATGCTAGCACCATGATGTACTTATTTATGTTCTATAATTTTATAAAAGATTTATTCTTGTAAATATTGTAGTCTCACTTTTGTTTGGTTTATTTTATTTATTTATTTAATTTATTTATTTTGTCAAGTATATATTGGTAATATACATAGATATAACATTGTTTATTTCTATAAGATGGGTACTGATAAGAGGGAACATTAGGACAGGGACGGTAGGCAAGCTGGTACACTTATACATGCCCCTCACTGACCTCTTAGGAATTGGGTGAGGTCAACAGTGGACAGTCTAAGGGAAGGTTGAGGGGAGATACCACAGAACCAGGAAGTGCATTCCAGCATTGACCACTCTGTTGCTGAAGTCACATTCTGCTCTGAAAAGAGGAGTGGAGGACTCTTCTTGTGAAATATTTCTGAACTCTCTCAGTTGTATTAATGTCTGTAATGCAGATGTAATGGCTAATTGGATGTTACATGGTAAGTTCATAAAAAGCAGATTTATTAAAGCCTACTGGACTTGAAGATTTAGGGACAGCAAATTTGAACACAATAATCTTATTAGTGGCAACTTGTTATTATTTAATATCTATCATGTTAAATGTACAATTTAGTATCAGCTTTAAAATAGGCCCTGGGACTGAAGTTAACACACCCCTAAGTTTAAGTTTAAGTTTAAGTTTAATCAGATTTGTATGCCGCCCCTCTCCGCAGACTCGGGGCGGCTCACAGCAACAGCAATACAAGACAAATCCAATATTAAATTAATTTTAAGAACACCACAAGTTAAAAACCAATCATACACACTAGCATACCATACACAAATTTTATAAGCCTAGGGGGAAGGAACATGTCAATTCCCCCATGCCTGACGACAGAGGTGGGTTTTAAGGAGCTTACGAAAGGCTAGGAGGGTGGGGGCAACTCTGATATCCGGGGGGAGTTGATTCCAAAGTAAAAGGAGATTGGCTTCTACATATAAAGAACCTTTCATAACTGAATGCTCTTCAGATATGTTAGATTTCAGACAACAGAGTCTTGAAATCCAGGCCTTCTGGAGGACTCCGGGTTTAGGAGAATTCCATATGAAACAGGCATGGAGTGATAGAACTACATACTTTAATGCTTTGGGCTGCAGAAACTAACTCTGGTGCTTAGTATGGGACTCTTAATTTTATGTAGAATGATTCTTGTGTTTATAAAGATAGAATTTATATTAACGATAAAATTATTAACTACTTTTGATAATCCCTCAGTAGCACAAATCCTCATAAGCATAGGGCTAAATCCAGTAAAATACTGCACAAGTCAGTAAGAGGCTCAGTCTTCCCTCATTTATACCACTGTAATGAGCAGCATAATGCAATACCCTATCTCTGCAAAGAAGTGCATTTAGATTAATTCTTCTGTGGGAGTTACATTCCTCAGAGTAAACCCTTATCCCAGCATGCAGGTATCTAGCCATTTGAATGCCATTAATATTAATGAGACAAACTGATGAATCAATATGTGCTGTAATGAAATTATCTGGAAAGTGTAAGCACTGGGTTTTCATTTTTGGTTTACTTCTGAATTAGATTGCAATGTTAAGGATAAACAAGGGGAAACCAAATTACTTTGACATTTATCAGCTTGATGACAATATGTGGCTGTGGGAGATCTCTAGATTCATTTCTTCTTTCCCACTTGGAAATTGTTATCCCCAAGCACAAGGGAAAACGTTTAGGATACATTAGCCACGGAACAAGAGGAGAACCATTCAGACAAATACCGGTAGTATGTTTATTCTCTGTGTAATGCTGTGGAACTTGAAAAGTATTAGGAAAAGCAGGACATACCTGTCTGTAGGAATGTGAGGTACAATCTGCACAATTTTCATGCTTTCTGAATTTTTAAAGAAAACACCAGTATCCTATATTCCTTGTTCTTTTTGACATTTCTACATTCCGTTAGGAGAAGTAAAGGGGAGCAGTCCTTGGGCTTGCTTGAATGTTGATGCAGCTGTCCATCTATATTTGAATCCTGCAGATTTCCTTGCAGAGGTTAGAGGGAATAAAATATGGTGGGTAGGAAAAAATACATACGTAGGAATTGAAATCAGCTTACATAAGACTATGACTTATTTATATTTCATATTGTTTGACTTTCTTCAAGACATGCATGAAAACCAGAGTGGGCTGCTCCTGTTTCAGACCAGTTCTATAGAACTGGTAGCAGGAATTTTCCCCTGCTCGCCGAACTGGAAGTGATTGTCGGTTGGTCACAACCCTAATCTGGCTCTAATGGTAGTATCTACGATGCTGCCATCTTGTTTTTCGCTTCTGCACAAATGCGCTCACATGGTGCCACCATGCCACATGCAATGCACATGTGCCATGAAGCACAGGAGGAAGTGAACTGGCAGCGAGGTAAGTTAGAACCCACCCCTGATGAAGACAAGGCTTCATATGACTCAATCAGAATGTACAGGGATAGTTTTAGGTTTCAGAAAGTATTTATAAACATTTTAGGATGAATGAACAGCTTTTTATGTTACTTGAAACAAAATGGTAAGAAAGAGATTGAGCTAATGATAAAAATGATCCGTTTATATTTAATATTAAATATATGAATGGCATGAATTTTAATGGAAATTCTTGATCCAAGAAGTGAAAATTCTTCTAACAAAATTATGTAATAGCAAAAGAAATACACTTGAATCCGTTATTAATTCAGTCCCAAGTTTCATCTTGGCGGCTTCTGTCATATACACAATGCAGTGCAAGCATATTCAAGAAACATTTTGCATTGCGCCAAATATGCCTTTTAATAAAAACTAATGTTTTAGGATTGCAGAGACCAAGACAAACAGAAATTGTTACAGAGTTACTTTGCCCATTTAGAGAGAATCCAAGCAAAACTAACATTTCCACTGAAGCTACACACAATGTAATTATGCTGGAGACAGTTTCTGGGAGTGTAAGAAAGTTAGAAACCTCTAACCATAAACATTTTAATGTCACTGACATTGTCAATTAACTTCTGTTAACAAACACTTGCCTTTCTTGAAGATAGGCAGAGCTTTATTTATGTGAAAAGCCAAAAATAATTTGTTTATTGCACCAAAAGATAATTTGAAATAATAATTTTCTTTCAGAACTCCTACCAAGTCTTCACTTAGAATCTCATCCAGATGCCACTGAGTCTTTGTGATTAGATAGATCCCCATTATTTTGATTTATCCTTATTGGTAATCCATAGCTCTTCCAAGGACCTCCTCCTCTTCATCTTCTTCCTCCTTCTCCTCCTCCTTCATTTTATCAATTGTCTTCTTCTGTTTAACCGAACCTTGCCAAGCAGAATAGTTTTTCTAATCCACAATTTGCTCAAAGTATGTTAGATTCTGCTTATGGATCATCACTTTAAGGCAACAATCAGTCATTATTTGGTGGAGGTCTGATGGATTGTTTCTTATTGCAGTCTCCAAATCCATAATTTGAAGACATCTATCTTCTTAGACTCATTCTTTCTCCAGCTTTCATAGCAGTATATTACCAGTTGAAAAATGACTCTTTATTTTGTTCTTTACTGTCACTGGAATAACCTTATCCTTCATAAGTTATTAAGTTTCTTATTGTCTTCCTCTTTAGAATTAATACCCCCTTACATCTCTACCACAGTATATATATATATTTATTCTTGAGCCTAAGAATAAATAATTATCTACAACCTTCATTGCTTCTCAGTCAACTCTGATATTCCTACACATGGTGAGTTACATTAATTCTGTTTTAATAGTTAACATTATCTTTTTTATTTTATCTTTTGTTTCCATAAATTGTCTTTTAACTAATAATACAGCAGCATCTGCGTATTTCAGACTGTTAACCTTTAATTTTGATACCAGCTGGCATCTTTTCCAATTCTGCCATTCTTGTAATATATTCACTGTGTAAATTAAAGAGAAATGGGGACAATATGAATATTTTTTCATACCTTTCTCTCTTTTGAACCAGTCTGATTTCCTTGACTCACAGTATAGTTTATTATTCACTAAAATGTTTTCCCAGAAGGATAATCAGATATTGTGCCATATACATAAGTCTGAATTATTTCACTTTCTTGCATGAGGCAAAATCCTTGCTGTAACAAATTATCGTATACACTTTCTCTCTCCCAAGTTTTGATATTATGTTGGTCTCATGTTCATCCAACTTTTCTGAAATCTGCCTATTCCTTTGGCATTTCTCTGATCAAGTATGGGTCTCTTAAGCAAAACTTTTCATTAAAAATAGTGCAATGATTTGGGAATTTGTACATTCACCTTCTCCAAATTCAGTATAAAGTATATTCTATTTTTCCCTGCCTCTCTCATATATTGCCTTGTTCCATATTTGTCGATCTACAGCTGTTAGCAGTTCACTCTCTCTTATTCTGCAGCTTGAAGCAGGTCAGTGAACATGCCTTGTCTGGTGCTTTCCCAGTTGACAGCTGATCTATTCCCTTTCCAATCTCACTTCTTAATGGAATCACTCCCTGAATTTATTCAATTTCTAGAAATGTTTTTCCATTGCTCTACGTGATTCAATATTTCTAATGTATATAGGTCCAATAGTTACCCATGGTTTAAGATCCCTGTAATAGTATATGGGAAAGACCTTGGGAGATAGGGCAAAGGGAGACCGTAGAGAACGGAGAATGAGAGAGAGCATAGCTTGCAGGTGTATAGTGGGCACAGATAGATGACAGGAGATTTGCACTTGCAGGCTTGCATGATAGATATCAGTCTTTCCATATCAGGTAGACCAAGCAGGAAACACAACCAATTGGATTTATTGTACTTTATTGTAAGGCTTCATGAACAGAATCTGCAAAGCTTTTATTAACGTCCACCCTGGACCATAGTCCACAGACTATGAAATGCTCTTGCTGGTACTTACAATTTGTATTGCAGAAGAGGCGGAGTAACGACACGGACACAAGAGCTGGATTTAAAACTGGGTCATTTTTATTAATTAAATTTGCATAATTTATTCAAATAAATTAGCATAAATTAGCATAATTAACTATAACCCTAACAAGGACCCGCAGGGTCAAACAATTGCTTCTGGGGCGGAAAATGATGTCAGAAAAACTTCTGGGGTAACTTATGGGCGTAGCTCCATGTTGATCCAGGTGAGGGCCCACGCCCTCACCTGAGTCACTGCCATGCACTTGCATGTGGGAGGTCCCGCTTTCTAAGCCCTACAAGGGGAAGGAAATGGGTGGGACCCAAAGACAGGTTCCCCCCAATTGCTCAGGTCGCTCAAACCATGAGCATTTGGAGAGAACCTGTCAATCATCCCCAAAGATGCCCAACGGAGAACACGCAGTTGCTAAACCACCACCCAGTTTTCTGCCCCTAACCTGCCTACCCAAATGACCAAAGGTAAGCCAATTAGCCTAACAGGGGCGAAGCACCCCCTAACCGCCTATCTATTGCCGCAGTGTGGAATAGGTGAAAAAACGGTCACAGAAAATGCCGAGACCGCCAAAAATTCCTATTCGGCTCCCAAAGGGCGACCCTCATTAGCACACTGAAAGATAGGGAGGGCGGGTGGGTGTTCGCTTGGGAAGTTGTCCAGGGTGAAAAGAAAGCCCTGGAGCCTGCTCAGCCCTTTTATAGAGCTGCAGGCTCCACCCTGGACAACGTCATTGGGTAGGCCGAAGCCACCCGAAGTTGTCCGAGATCTCACGAAATCTCACAAGATCTCGGCCTACAAAGATGGCGGCAGTGCCGAGGGCCGTGTCTCCCTGGCCCTGCTGCAAAACGGACCGGGGATAAAGTCACCGACCAGGTATTCTCATGCCTTGGATATCATCAGAGTTAAAGCCAGTTTTAGCTTTTAGATTCACTTGCTGTTTTAAACTGCTGTGATTTAGAACATATTTTTGCTCTTATACTATGTATATTTCATACATTTATATATTTTTGTGTTTCAAAAAGCATTGCCATGTTCAGCTTAACATTTTGCTTTCATTTGTTTAATGGAAGACAGGGAAAAACTATACTGAAGATCCAGGTTTCCCCTTGGATTGTAATTTTTATTAGTCCTCAGGGATTTGCTTCATAAAGCCTCATATTACCATAACGTGAATGATCTATTATTCTTATATGCTCTTGCTTGTTTTCTTGAGATATATGTAGCTCTTTATATAGAGCCACTCTGTTGGTTCTTCTCATTTCCAGGGGAGGAAATGGTTTACACAGTCTGCTTATCTGATTCTTTTTACTGAAAATGTCAGGGTTTAAACCCTGGATATTCTGTCTGCAAAAATTATATGTGACTTGGCTAGCAGCCTAATGCCTTAGAAGGCCACTTTTCATACATTTTCCAAAGGGAATACAGCATCCAAAGAAAACTGGTATGAAAAAAAAATTCAGTTCTAGCTAAGAAAATGCTATTACTACTATATAATATTTGTTAATGAGCCATGTTATAGCACTATACTAGTAAATGGATATACAGTGGATTCTAGGGGAAATCTGCAAATGGCAGTAGATTAGTTCTAAAGAAAAACAGCTGCTCTATCCTGCTATCCCAAAGCATCTTGACTCAAAGGCATTGATAAATGGCTTCACATGTGGCACAGACATCTGAGCAGAGAGACTCCATGCATTATAAGACGTAAAGCTGCACAATCGCATTGTGTCCTTTATCAGGGGATCTTCTGAGTCAGTACAATAAAGACTTCACTAGAATGAAAGAGCCTCTTCCCCCTGCTTTCCCACCCAATCCTTTTTTAAAAGTCTCTTGCAGCATCCAGTGATGGGCTCCTATGGATATGGTCAGGTACGCAGAACTGGTAGAAAATTTTTGATTTTTCTTTTTTTTTTCCCCTTTCAGGGCTCTGGGTATGTTTTTCCTATCACAGTAAATGTGGTTGGATGTGTATAATTTTCGAAGAGCTGTGTGTGCATGTGTACATACACATACAGTTTATATAGTAGATAATGTGTATTTTTGTGTGCCTGTGTGTAATATGTATGTACACAAATGGCATATATACATAGAATTAAATAGTATATTTTGGATGTTCAGTGAGAGTAAATAGATAGGGAAATTGTATCTCTTTGAAGTGAGGAGAGGCCAGGCACCATAACCCAAACCCTTGATGTGAGTGACGTCAAGTTGGCCACCTTTAGGCCAGTCACATGACCTTTAAGTCACTCCCACCTGATCACATGGCCGGTAAGCCACACCCACAAAATAAGCCATGCCCACAGTGTGGTAGTAAAATATTTGCAGCTCTTCAAGGAATATCCCAAATCTAATCCATAGCAAGCAAGGCTCCCTGGAAAAATCTGTGGCTTAGAGTACTGTAAGGTAAAGAAGAATAAACAAAATTTGCCTACCACTTGTGTTTGTTGACTGAAGCCTCCGCTGATCGCAGAGATTTCCTTCAGAGGGGAATGATTCTGCATTGTAATGATTCTGGATTTAATAATACTGCTTTGGCACTGATGATATAAAATGAACAGAACAAATTCAGAATCATGAAATGTAATCCATTTATAACTAAATGGATGATGATAATAAATCTTCATAGGTGTAGAAACAGACACTTTTGAGACTAACTCATTATTAATTATTAGATAATCATCTCTCTTCCCAAAGTAGCAAAATGCATCTTAATAATTCATACAAAAATACTACTTTCACTAAGTAATCTTTTAAATCATCTCAATACTCTAATTACATTCACATATTTGTGGTTTAGATGATTGAAAGAACTATCAAAAAACAGCTTTTTTTGTGACCATAAATAGTTAATGTCATAAATCTACTTCATTTTCTGCAGAAGAAATTGGAAGGGATTTTTTTCCCCTATTTCTTTCCATTCTTTTTGCATTTTTACTCTTTTCTCTTCTTTATTTTGCATTGTATAAAGACATTTTTTTCTTTACAGGCAAACATCGATCTCACTCGTCCCACTCCTTTGTTATGTAACATTTTGGCTTCTTTATTGGGTGACTTAACAGCATGGAAATTCCCTAGCATTTTCACATAACATTCGGACATCTGCACATTTCCTTTTCTAATGTCAGCGTGTCCTGGTTTCACACTTTTCCCTGTTCATGTTCCTTTGTATGTCAGCATTTTATCTTGTAATTTCCTTGTTCAATGAGAACAGAGAAGCAGTGTGAGAGCTGGCATGCACAAATTGTATCTTGATTATATAATATAACATGTCGTACAATATGGCTGCACTCTTGCTCTTTTGTCTGGGATGTATGACTGTTTTTATATTAAGGTTTTTAAATTGCTTTTTGGATTTGTACTATGTTTTTTGTTGTGAGCTGCTCCGAGTCTCCGGAGAGGGGCGGCATACAAATCTAATAAATAAATAAGTAAATAAATAAATAAGTAAATGAATGAATGAATGAATGAATGAATAAATAAATTTTTACAAGAATAAGATTCCATTTCTCTCATTCTGGGACATGTTATTATGGGTTTCAGCATCATTTAATCAGATTGACACACATTACAATGGCTGAAATTTTCCCATATTTGGCAGCTATGTATACTTAATGAAGAATTCATACAATGCAGCATTTAAATTACCAGTAGTCAAAATCAGTACTTTACAAATAACGGAAATAGAACTTGATAGGAAGCAGTAAAAAAAAAAGCTTGACAAATTTGGTGCTTTATTCTTCTATCTTAACAGTGTTAACCTTAGGAGATTGGACAAAGAGACATTGCCTAGTGACTGGTCAGATAAGAGTCAGATAGTCCACAGGTGGATAGTGGCAAGAGGCTCAGCAGAGATTCTCCCTGGTTTCTTGGACTGTAAAGAAAATGGCAGACAATTGTACTTTCAGACTTGCAAGATTCTGTCAATGATTCTGTCAGCGTTCTAAATAGCATCTGAGAAATAAAACAAGTCCCAGTCCATTTCTCTCAATCAGAGCTTGATTTATTAACAGAACCATGTTAGCTGCGCCATTGTCATTCCAATTCTGAGTACTTCCCAGAATCCCACCTAGGTTAAGGTTCATCTTACATCCCCCACACCCACAAGTTCATCACAAGAGCCAGTCTGTGTGCAGGAGCTTATCAACTTCCTCTTCTCTTCAGTTGAGGCAGAACAAACGGTGGCCTTGGTATGGAGAAAGGAATCTTTGGTTGTGTCTAGTAACTTTCCCCTCTGACTACTCACTACCCCTCCCATCCCCCCTTGTGTTGTGTCAGGCTGAACTCTCTAACTCCACATGAAGACTTTGGCCTGACAGCTTTACAATAAACTAGAATTAGCTCAGCTGACTGTGTTCCCTATCTTGTCATAGCCACAAGACTGATACGTATTCAGGAATAAACATTCTATTTAGTCATGATAGCAAGCGAGTTGAATGCTTCCAACTGCTTACAGTTCTGATACTCAGCCTAAAACTTGCTACATATTTAAGCAATAGGCAAAGAATTATTAGTGACAGGATTTAAATTTGCTCCAAGAAGAATGAGTTATTCCATACAAATTGTGCTGAACCTCTGTTATTAAATTATACAGTTTTAATAAGTTTCCAAGCCTGAGGTGGTTGAAGAGAAACCACAGCAAGTGTTGGTGAATAATAACTAAGCCTTTGATTTAACAAAGCTGAGTTTAGTGTCTTTTGGATGCAATCGACCAAATCTATCTCTGCACTTTATATTTTTGCATATGTGTAAAGTTCCATTTACCTTTTATGCATGTATAAAATATGTAAGATTTGCATGCTAAAAATCCAAGTCCTATTTTATAAATATAAGAAATGAATAAAATATCAAACATATGCATGGGTAAACCCCCACTTGAATCGAACCACCTTCCTCTCATTAGTCTATTCAACTGAGAGTTTATTATATATTGAAGTACAAATGGAAACTGAAAATCAAACCAACCATCTGTTAGAAAGGAAGTGTTTAAAGAACTATTCAGGACTATTGCTGAGAACTATTCTTTATATAATAGATAGATAGATAGATAGATAGATAGATAGATAGATAGATAGATAGATAGATAGATAGATGCATGTACAGTGCTAGAGACACAGCTTCGGTGGATGCACAGAAGAAAAAAAACTGAAAAAAATTCCCTCCAAAAGATGGCGGCATTTATGGAATGGCATCGACAGAACTGTTTCTCTGACATCACTGTGACATCACCAGTGGTTTGCTACTGGTTCTTTAGAACCGGTGTGAACCGTGAGGAACCTAAGGGCTAAGTCAACCTTCATCCCTGTCAGGATCAAATTGCTAGCAGTGAGGTGAATTAGCCTATAATACTGCATTTTAACCACTCCACCACCCTGGATGGGTGTATAAAATGATGTTATAAAGAGAATAATTCCCCAACAGTGGCTATATATTACTCAAAAGTCTTCAATGACTCCCAGAAAAGGAGCCACCGACAACCCCCACCCTGCAATCCTCCCAATAGAGTCTGCGGAGAGGGGCAGCATACAAATCTAATAAATAAATAAAATAAATAAATAAATAAAAGACAGCTTGGAATAGATTTCTTCTTACATATCCTACAAACATTTTTAACCAACTTCCATGCCCAAAGTACTGCATTTGCCAGAATATTAAAACTATGGAGTGAAAACATCCCATTACTGACTGTCTTAGACAGTTTGCTGCCTGAGGCAGAGTAACAAATGATTCCTCTTTTCTATCAAGTTAGGTTTAGTATATAGAGGTCTAGTCTAGTTATTTTAGCGCATGAAGCTTTTTTTTAAAATCCCAACATATATTTTCTTCTAGCTGCCAATAGAAATGCAATAACAAAATTCAATAACAATATACTGTCCCTTAATCTACTGCCTGAAGTGGTTGCTTCTCTCAGTGTTACATTAGAACCAATGTTCCATTAGATTACACTTCATCCCTATCACCAACAGACACACTTCTCTTCAGTAATCTGTTTGGTGGTGGAGATGCCGTAATATAAGTCAACCTAGCCCAAAATATCATATAACCACCCCAGCAATTACTGCTATGAGTTCCTAACCATTTTGCATTGCTTTGGTTTGGCATAGTGAACCTAAAGTGGAATTACCTCAAGATACTGAGCAATTTTTGAATTTGACATACAGCAGAGTAGCATTTCCTTGTACTGCCAGAAATAAAGTACACATTTTAATCTCACAAGTCAATATAGAATAGAATAGAATAGAATTTTTATTGGCCAAGTGTGATTGGACACACAAGGAATTTGTCTTGGTGCATATGCTCTCAACGTACATAAAATAAAATATACATTTGTCAAGAATCATGTGATACAACACTTAATGATTGTCATAGGGGTCAAATAAGCAATGAAGAAGCAATATTAATAAAAATCTTAGGATATACGCAACAAGTTACAGTCATACAGTCCTAGATGGGAGGAAATGGGTGATAGGAATAATGAGAAAAACTAGTAGAATAGAAGTGCAGATTTAGTAGAAAGTCTGACAGTTTTGAGGGAATTATTTGTTTAGTAGAGTGATGGTGTTCGGGAAAAAACTGTTCTTGTGTCTAGTTGTCTTGGTGTGCAGTACTCTGTAGCGACATTTTGAGGGTAGGAGTTGAAACAATTTGTGTCCAGGATGCGAGGGGTCAGTAAATATTTTACCCACCCTCTTTTTGGCTCGTGCAATATACAGGTCCTCAATGGAAGGCAGATTGGCAGCAATTGTTTTTTCTGCAATTCTGATTATCCTCTGAAGTCTGTGTCGGTCCTGTTGGGTTGCAGCACCAAACCAGACAGTTATAGAGGTGCAGATGACAGACTCAATGATTCCTCTGTAGAACTGAGTACCAGTCTGAACTGAACAAAAAGGAGGAAGTTTCTCCAATTGTTCTCTACTCTAAATTTCCTTTTCACTATTTTTATTCATTTATTTGTGGTATAAATGCAACTGACGGAGTGATGGTGAAGGAGATATTGACAATATTCAGTTACAGTTCTAGGAATAGTATGAAAAAGGCATGTTCATTCTGACTGTAATTAAATTGCATTATGGATTCTTGAAGGAAAAAGAGGGATTCTCGAGAGGGGAAGCTGTGAAAATTAAATTTTCATCTGAATACAGACTCATATCTTTTAAAATCAAGGCATTTACATTAATAACATTCTTGTTCTTCATGGGGAAAAAACATTTGGAGGGTATACCTTTAGCTGAAATTAAGTTGCAAAAATCTGTTCATTTTGTCACATTGCTTCAATCTGAGAGATGCAAAAAAGGGGGGGAAAGCCAATCAATAACCATAATTATAATTTTCTTCTCATTGATTGCTCAGAAGTCTTCAAAGGCACCTTCATTAATTTAAAGTTTCTGAGCAAAATGTTTAGAATTTAAAAATCCTTTTCTGGGGAAAAATACAAAAATAAAACTTGTTCAATATGGACAAGTTGGAATGTATAATCTATGTCCATAATATATGGTAAATTCTATAAAGGCTAATAAAACCAGAAAAGAAATTCTCTTTCTAAAATTTGCTAGCTTTGTTAGCTCAGCAATACAAGAAATGACCATATGGCCATATTTTATTAGCAATGGACATGAGTATTTATTATTAGGAAGCCAATAAAAACTTATATTGAAATTAGTGCAGTTCAGCTTGCCTCCTCCTCTATATTTGAATATATATATGTAGATACACACACACATACACACACACACTTGTCCTAAAAATGCGAGTTCCTGGTGTATTTATAAATGAAGAGGCAATGAGCATTGCAATCTTCGGGATGTTTAAAATTTATTCAAAAATTACTAAAATTAACTAAGCTGTTGGTAGTCCCCTACTAATGTTATCAGAGTGTTAAAATCGCCATTGAAGATGCCTGGTGCACCAGTTGCGCCACTACCTGGACCGGGACTCACTGCTCACAGTCACTCATGCCCTCATCACCTCGAGGTTTGACTACTGTAATGCTCTCTACATGGGGCTACCTTTGAAAAGTGTTCAGAAACTTCAGATCGTGCAGAATGCAGCTGCGAGAGCAATCATGGGTTTCCCTAGGTATGCCCATGTCACACCAACACTCCACAGTCTGTATTGATTGCTGATCAGTTTCCAGTCACAATTCAAAGTGTTGGTTATGACCTATAAAGCCCTTCATGGCATCGGACTGGAATATCTGCGAGACCACCTTCTGCTGCACGAATCCCAGCGACCAGTTAGGTCCCACAGAGTTGGCCTTCTCCAGGTCCCATCGAAGAAACAATGTCATCTGGCAGGACCCAGGGGAAGAGCCTTCTCTGTGGCGGCCCCGACCCTCTGGGATCAACTCCCCACCCTCCTTGCCTTTCGCAAACTCCTCAAAACCCACCTCTGTTGTCAGGCATGGGGAAATTGATTCCCCTGGGCCATTTCCGCTTTATGTATGGTCTGTATGAGATGTATGATTGTTTTTATATTGTGTTTTTATATTAAGGGTTTTAATTTGTTTTAAGCATTGGATTTTTATTGTTTCTTGTTGTGAGCCGCTCCGAGTCCTCGGAGAGGGGCGGCATGCAAATCTAATAAATAAATAAAATAAATAAAATAAATAATGCTGCTCACTTTTCTCATTGCCCGTGTCACAGGCTGACACCCTTCCTTCCCTCCTGTAATTAGCTTAGCCGTTGCTAGCTTCATCATGTAAACAGGTGAAGTTGCTGTTCCCTCTTTATCTTTTGCATATTGCCTCTTTCTTTCCCCAGGGGGTAGAGTAGGGTTATGAGGCAATACTTGGGGAGTGCTAATCACCACTTTCACCCCCTTGTTGTTATTCCTCCCTTCCCTAGGTACCTGCATCTTTTTTGCCCATGATCGTGTATTGGCTCTGCATTGTTCTACACACACACACACACACACACACGCATGTCTCTGTGCTCTTCCACTTGCTTTCCTGTATGCAATTGGAGCTTGCCCCACCTTCATTAGGCTGTTCTTAACACTGTATGCTGGTGGTATATCAATGTGCCTATTAAGGGATTTTTTATTTGAAAACCAGGCTTCTTTCAGGAGAAGGCTTCCCTTTGTTTCGTCATGGGCCAGAACCTGTGATGCTGGAATTCCCTTAATAGACACAAATGTGTGTGTGTGTGTGTGTGTGTGTAGTTTCTCAGTAGCTAAATGGAAAGCACAGTTATCCAGCATTTTAAGAACAGAAGCATTTTTATAACCTAATAGAAAACCTAAGATGGTAGGTGACCTTCCTTCAACTAAATAATGCTTTAAACTTTTATGCAAATCAGCAGTATTTTTTTGTTTGTTTCACAGAAACAATGAAAAAGATTACTCTTGTTTCTTCCAAATCCAGAATAATATGCTACTGAATTAACCTTTATTTTCAAAGCCACTTCAAAGTCCTGTGTCTGTAGTACGTTGTTCCAGATTAAGTGGTTTGATGGTAGAATTAATGCAAAACATCAGTAGGTTCCCTATTCATGTTTCATGTTTTGAATCAAAGTTTTAATCTCCTTTTTCATTTCCATAATACCATTATAATTGTAATGCCTTTCAACATATAACGGCTTGTTACATACTAATCATGTTGGCAACAAGGGCACATGCTCTATTATGATGAAAAACTGCTAGAAATCTATTTGTTTATTAATTAATAGTGATCCTTGTTGTTCCTATGGAAACATTAAGACTGTGTGGTATTTCACATCTGATTCTCAAAATGTGCAATATTCATGTGGACATAAATATTGCACTTATTTGCAACTTAAAAGCATTGTTTGGATGCTTGGTGGATTGTAGGAGTAACTTTACATAGATTACATAGTAAAAGGGAACTCCTTCCCTCAGCCATGATAAATCATCTAGGTAAGAATGAGGAAGGGAATTTTTAGTGGTAGTAGAACTATGTGAATGGCTTCTTATTTGATTTTGGAGTTGAAGGAGCATAATATTGGCAGAAGCTTACATTCTGTTGTGGCAGCATGACATGGAGTGGAAGCTATTTAATTTTTCATAAAATGAATTACAGTAGTCCCTCACCTATCGCTGGTGTTACATTCCAGACCTGGCCGCGATAGGTGAAATCCGCGATGGGGAATTTATTGACTGATAGTACTTATTTAAGTATTTATATTGTAATTGTTTGGTAAGTTTTCATTGTTTTAAGTGTTTATAAACCCTTCCCACACAGTATTTATTTTAGATACAGTATTTAAATACAGTATTTACAATTTTAGACATATATTTTTTTTGAAAAACCTGCCGATCGAGTTTGGCGGGCTGTTTAAATCTGCCAATCGACTTCCGCGATGAAGTGAAGCCGCAGTAGGTGAAGCGCAGTATAGCGAGGGACTACTGTATATGATTACATAAATGTATGATCCACAAGATAGAAGTAAATTTCAAAACATCTGAAAGGGTTGTTGGGGGTGGGGGGTTGTTGTTGTTCATCTAACAATAAAAAAATAAAACAAACAAGGCTTGGTTGGGTTAGTTGGTTTAATTAAATGGAACGAAAAAGGCTAACAGGAAATTATAGAGCTATTCACACCTAAGAATAGCATTAGCATTAGCACTTATATTTATATACTGCTTCCCAATGCTTTACATCCCTCTCTAAGCAGTTTACAGAGAGTAAGCAATTTGCCCACAAAAATCTGGGTCCTCATTAAACTGTCCTTGGAAGGATGGAAGGCTGAGTCAACCTTGAGCCTATTGAGATTCAATCTGCCAAATTGCTAGCAGCTGGTGATCAGCAGAAGTAGCTTGCAGTACTGCATGCTAACCACTGCACCACTGAGGAACTCGTCTTCAACAAGTGTATATACATTATTATCATCTTAGATCAATAAGCCAGTGTTCTCAAAGGTGGAGCCATACAAATATATGATTCTGATTAAAAATGTTGGGAATTTTACTCAATTACACATGAAGAGTTTGGAGAAGACAGTTGTAGACAGTGAAGAAGTAAAATATATCCATCTTCATAGGACCTGGCTAAATCTTGGTTGATTTTAGTAAATCAGGCAAAGCTGGTTTGTATTTGAATGGAAAATATTCATGAATATCCAAATGAAAAGTCAATAACAATAGTAATAACAAATCAACTGATGCACATCATGGTTGCAGTTATAGCTGAATACTTGGGATGCAAAATCAATAAATAAGAAAAAAAGCATCAGTGCAGTGCATCACCAAAATGGAAAATCAGATTTGAAAATAAGATGCAAGCAAGCTAGAACAGATGAAAGAAAAGAAGATGAAAAACAAGAAGACTAAAGACTATCTGATCAAGAAATATCACCTAGAAACAAGAAAAAACAAGGAAGTAATGGAAATAGTAAATTGGGTTGATACACTTGGGACAGGTAACTTGAAATAATGCATTTGACATTGGCAAATGTGTGGCAAAATTAGTGCTGTGGGTTTCCTGTGGGATTGTTACATTTCATCTGATTCTGGCCTGTTCTCTTGTCCTTAAATTCCTGTTGGTTGTGAGAGAGACTGGTACCCTGGCTTCCGCAATCCACCCACCCCTCCCTCTCTGTTGATTCATTGGCGAAATTCCACTATAAATTAGTTTTCTGGGAAACAAGAAAAAATATCAGTGTTGCTTTTAGCAGATGTAACACTTGCTTTCCTGTAATGTTCAAAAGTGTTCAATAATTTTGAAACCTCCTAGATCTGTGATGGCGAACCTATGGCAGGCATGCCACAGGTGGCACATGTACCAGTGTGGGTTGTTACTTACCACCGCTATTGGTGTGATGTGTGCACAGCTTCAGTTTGCCAGCATGCACGCACGTGTGTCCCAGTAAACTTTTTGCTTCTGTGCATGCACAGGAAGCAAAATCTCACAAGAGGACAAATGCACATGTGAGATTTTGGCAAATTTTTTTGCTTCCGTTCATCCACAAAAGCAAAAAAATTGTTGAAATCTCGGTGGCACATGCATTCCCTCATGAGATTTTTCTTCCTGCTCATGCGCAGAAGCAAAGCCTTACTGGAATGCATACGCACACACACTGGAGTTGTGGAGCTGCGTGCACAGCTCCATTTTTGCTAATGGTGCACAGTGTGGCTTGTACCGAGTAGCAACCTGATACTGCATGTGTAGCCATATCTGAGGGCACATGAGGCCATATGTCAGCTCCAGCAGGATTGTGCATGCTGGCTAGCTGATTTTTGGACTTCAGTAGGACAGGGGGTCATTTCATCTTCCCGAGGTTTCCGAAGGCCTCCAAAACATATTGATGGTGAAAAACTGACCCATTGGGCCAGTGTTCCCTCTAATTTTTTTGGGGGGTGGGCGGAAAATATAGTGTTTGAGCGGCAGTCCCTTCGGGACTGGGCGGCACAGAAATAGTAAGTAAGTAAGTAAGTAAGTAAGTAAGTAAGTAAGTAAGTAAGTAAGTAAGTAAGTAAGTAAATAAATAAATAAACAAACAAACAAATAAACAAATAAACAAATAAACAAACAAACAAACAAACAATAAATAAATAAATAAATAAATAAATAAATAAATAAAAAACCCACCCTGTTTTGCCTCAGAGAATTTCAAAATAAAATACTGTACTGTGTGTCTATAACAGTGAGCCCATACTAGGGCAACTCTATCAATATCAAAATGCCACTTAAATAGTTGAGCTAGTTTCAAACTAGATTTTGATTTTCTTTCTCTCTTCCTTACTCCCATTCTTTTTCTTTCTCTTTTCCTTCCTCTCTTTTTTCTATCTGTTTCTCTCTCTTCCTCTCTTCCTCTCTATCTCCTTCCCTCTCACTCTTTCCCTCTCGGCTTCTGGGCAGGTTTGGAAAACTCTGAGTTGATGATGATTTTTAAGTGAGCGATTGCTCACTGCTCAGCTTAGAGGGAAC
The DNA here is from genome assembly GCF_031021105.1 of Erythrolamprus reginae. NCBI lineage: Eukaryota > Metazoa > Chordata > Lepidosauria > Squamata > Dipsadidae > Erythrolamprus > Erythrolamprus reginae. The sequence continues at coordinate 169,351,521 of NC_091950.1, read as the reverse complement.
TATGCATTGGGCCTATCAGAAGTTTGGAAACTACCGTTGGGGCCATTTTTTGCCATCCACAGGTTCCAAAGGCTTCAGTGAGCTCTGTACGCATGTGCGGGTTGTACACACATGGATGGGAGAAGGCATTACATTATGTGTGCAGGCATGCACATACACACGATTGTGCACACGCGCGGTCTTTTGGCATCCAGAAAAAAAAGATTTGCCATCACTGTCCTAGAAGGTCCTATTTTGGTTTGGATCACTTTAGGAGACTACTGCTTGTTTTTGTAGTATTGCAGAGTACCCCAGATTTAAATTTCAGGTGAATTCTCAGCCTCCAAATAATTCAGGCAGCAGAAAAATCCTTTATTTTGCTGTGTATTTACTCCATGTTTTTATCTTCCATTTTCCTGTGCCCTTTCAAATGCTATAATAAGCAGATCCCCTTAAAAAGCACAATTCTTTGCAAAAGCATGATTTAGGTTTTCTGTCTCACATTAGCTATATACATTTAATCATATGCATTGTTTTCACAGCTCATTTTCTCTCTCTCTCTTTTATATTATATGTCAAGAAAATTCCTTGTGGTGTGCATGTTGCATTTTCGAAAATACGCCTAAAATCAGCATTTCCTAGACCTATCTTTGATCAACAAAAGGTCTATTTTAAAGCAGTCCCATAGCAATTTTCAGAATTTATATGAAACAAGTCTGGGCCATCTTATGTCTGTTATGTTTCTAAAAAAAATATACTGAGCAGCCTTCAGATTCAAAAAAAGAACACGCTGCTGCTTCTAATACATCTAAATCTAGTGGTATCCATGAAGGGGCACAAGAGAGGGGGGAGGGATGGAGAAGGAAAGGGAGACATCCAATGAGATTCTCATTCTTCTGTTTTGACATATTGTAAAAGGCATTCTTAGCGTGGAAAGTATCATCCTGTTTAATACAATGTTTAATGTTTAGAAAACAAATATATATTAACTAGTACTAGTATTAGTATTAGCATTAGCATTAGTATTAATTACAATATAAAACAGTGAATACAAAACAAATCTAATTAATTAAAAAAACTACGTAATCTAAAAACCCAGTATATTAAAATCAATCAAACAATTCAATCGCAGCCATACATCACATTTATTGGCCAGGGGGTCTAGATCTTATTGCCCCAAGCCTTGGTGGCGCAGTGGCTAGAGTGGAGTACTGCAAGCTACTTCTGTTGATCACTGGCTGCCAGCAGTTTGGCAGATCAAATCTCAGTAGGCTCAAGGTTGCCTCAGCCTTCCATCCTTCCAAGATCGGTAAAATGAGAACCTAGATTGTTGGGAGGGCTGTAAACCACTGTGAAATGGTATATAATATGTTGGAAGAAACCCCCAGGAGACTAGTTGCAGTAAATGGTTTATTAACGATCAGCAAACAGAACGGGGCAAAACCCCTTTGACAGGTTATTTATACTCACAACTAACTGACAGAACAACCAATCACAGAGCTGTAATTATCCCGCCAAAACAAAGCTCCCCAACAACAACCAATAGCTTAAGGGGAAAGGTTTACCCAATCAGGAGATACATAACAGTATATAAGTCTAAATGCTATTACTAATGCCATAATGCTATTCTATTTTCTGCCTTTTCTGCCCTTAGCTCCAGAGTGCTTTCCAGAAGGACATCGTATTCTCCATCATGCCTATCGCAGCATCCATTTTGATTCTCTGGAATTGCAGGAAAAAGCCATTCAGGACATGATTTGTGATCATTCACTTCCACAAGGGTGGTACCGCTTCATGATTGAAAATAAACCTGCAGAAATGCCAACTAAGTGTATAGAAGTAAGTCAGATAAAATGAAATGGAATGAAATGTGTGGTCTTAATAAGTGTTTAATAAACCCAGGTTTTCCCCAGACATTTTGAGCTCTCAGCCCTACAAAAATTCCCAACAACTCCCAGAACCCTTAATCCTCTTCTATAATATTTAGGATTTCTGGAGTGACAGACCCAAACAACTGATAGGCACCAAGCTGGAGAAGGCTTTTTTTGAGTACTTGAGTGGCACCATCTTTCCTCAGATGCATTCTTCTATCGTAATTAGTGGATACGGTCCATTAAAAGGGAACAATGTATGATTAGAAGCACAAAGGAATTTCCTCATCCAGAGAACAGCTTGATATACTTATATAGATTTAATCAAATTTGTTTCTTTTATATGCAAATGAATTCACCTCATGCTTTCTAAAGCTCAAAAAATTCATTTCACAGGCTGGAATATTAGCAATAGTTCAACACTTCTACTGTATTATAGTTCAAACCCGTTGCTGACATGTTTTGAGCCATATGAAATATGTGATTGGATTAAGTAGCAAGTGTGAGCAATTCAAGAACCTATTTTTTATTTTCATTTTTTCCCAAGAAGTTTTTAAATAATGCATTATCTGCCCCTGGGAAAGTAGGTAATTCAAAATATATTGGGCATTTGCTTGACGGAAAATCTTCAGCAGTTCTGATCAGTGACTTAAAGGTTATAGCACCTTTGAGGTTTTACTTCTTTGATGAATAGCTTCTTGATTCAAAATAAATAATATATTGCTTTGCTTCTTTTATAGATTCAAAAGAAATAATAACTTTCTAATTCAAAGTACCACCTCATCTAAAAAAATCTTCATTTAAACCACAACATAAAATAAGATTCAAACTGAGAAAGAAGTAATTTAATAATAATAATAATAATAAGAAGAAGAAGAAGAAGAAGAAGAAGAAGAAGAAGAAGAAGAAGCAGCAATTAAAAAGCAATTTTAATTAAAAACTGTATCATTGGCATTTTTGTGATAATTTTAAAATGCGTAGGTTCAACAAATAGAACTAAATTTTACACAAAATAAATGATCCTGATTATTTTAAAAATTTATTCAATTTTAAAGCCATCTCACAGCAGTGAATCTGAGCGGATAAAGATTACAATTATCATAAGGTTGTGAGCCGCCTGGAGTCCTCGGAGAGAGGCGGCATACAAATCCAATAAATAAATAAATAAATGAATGAATGAATGAATGAATGAATGAATGAATGAATAAACAAACAAACAAACAAACAAACAAACAAACAAAATCATGACACCCCAATGAAAATTAAAATCCCTAAAACAAAAAGTCTTATTCTCTCCCCCCCCCCCCCCCTTCAACAGAGCTCACTTAACTTTATGGTATACACTTAAAAATATAAATAACAAACATTCCTTGATATCAGCTAAAGAAAAATTCTGAAATGTAGGATGATTTGCTGTGAGCATTTAAAATTGTCACTCTGAATTATGAACAATATATGAAGCTTTTGTGACCTCAAAATATGTAAACTCTAACACTAAATATAATATATGTTCCTTCTAGAAAAGATCAAAATGGTCCAATTAATGCTATCGATTTGTTGAATGTGTGTATATGCTATGCAGTAGTTACACTTTACTACCAGTTTGCACACGCACAATGTTTTTGCACATGTACAAAAGCATTGTGGTGGGTGGGCGGAGTCTTCCATCCCTGGCGCTACCATTTCTAAAAACCAGTCTGAACCAGGAGCAACCCACTGCTGATTTCATGGCAATGAAATTCAAGGTATAGTTAATCAGTTATCCTATGATAAATAAAAAGCCTTGTTAGTAAACAGAAGCATTGCTGGTGAGTAAAGAATATTAACTAACTGTGATTCCTCTTATAATTCTTTGCAACAAGATATATACAACATGATCCAGATGGGTTTTCACTCACTCACTCACTCACTCACTCACTCACGCACTCATTCACTCATTCATTCATTTATTGGATTTCTGTGCACCTAGCCGAAGAGTCGAATATTATATTTGAATATTACATATATGAACTGAGCTTTTTAGGATTTCAGATACGTCATAAAAACATGTATATACGCTTGCTTCCTCATCACACATATGCAATCTCTGATGCATTAATGATTGTTTTTTTGTTTATACATATTTCATATCATTCATTTGTGTACTGAAACTTCTTCAGTGACTATATTAAAGGTAGTCTGAATGCAGTTATTGATTCACTTCTATTATTAAGAATCTTTCTTCATTCAGAAATAACTTGCAGTGCCATGGCATTTGGATCTATGTGTTATCAGAAAAAAAATGTATATACAGTATTTTAGATGCTAATTGCTAGTTAACTCAATAAGGGAAAATCCATTAGAGCTGAACCAAATATATTCAGCACAGTTAATAACATCTCATTTAAATTATATTAATCAAACTACTCCAGATGTGAAATCTGCTGTAATTTTTCAAGCCTTTTCAAGCTTTGCAACCTCATATTTCAATATGAATTAATATGTATTAGGAATTGAAATGGAAGTGGGCTGGTTACATAGCAAGAAGAACTGGTGGCAGGTAGACCAAAACAGTCATAGAATGGCTCCCACATGATATAAAATGTCCACGAAAGAGACTGAAACAAAACAGATTGACATCAGCAGGTATTGTGGGTATAATTGGCAAAAGGAAACTTGGGAAAAAGGAAGTACTGATTAGAAGCATGTTGAAGAGGCCTTCATCATTCAGTGAATAGACAATGACTAAAATGATAATGATGATGATTTTACTAACATTTCCTGGAAAACTAAAATAATGAAATATATTGCACTATACATTAATGAGTATGTCATATGGTGATGCCAAGACTGATATATTGTTTATTTTTCAATTAATTTAAATAGAACATTTGATATGTGAAGCTCTAAATAGCCTGTAACCAACAGCCTGGAAAATACTGAAGAACTTGCTATATTAATTAAATGTAAGCAAGAGATTCACACATAAACTTTTACTTATATTTAATAACATACAGTATCTACGGAGACCATAAACAAACCAGTGGCATGATTTCTCCCCATATAACTAGGAATACTCAATCAGTGGTGGTCTATAAGTCATTTGATTATCTAAATCCTGAATAAATAGGATAAAATAGATAACTCAAAATGTAGCAGAGTAATGCTAGTAAGTTTATCATTTAATTGAAATGGGCAACTCTTTCACTTTTTAAAAAATAAAATGTGATATTTGTCCATCAAATAATTGGATAGATTAACTTTACATTACATTATATTGGCAATCTTCAATCTCAAGAGATTATGATATTGTGCTTTGGAAAGAATTCCTAAAATAAAGTGACCAGATTTTAGGGTTGCTAAAGCAGGACCCCATTAATGGGGAGGGGGATTTTTTTCTCTTTATTTCTCTCTATCTCACCCTCACCTGTCGGCAATGTACTGGCTGCTGGTGCCCAGGCCATGTCCTGCAAGCATAGTCTCAGTAACGGTTTGCTGCAGCCGGATCCTCTCACTCGGTTTCCAAGAAGAATTCTTTAGGAAGCTCATCACAAGCACAAGGCCTACTCTGAGCTGGGAAACACAGGAAGTACAACCCGCCCAGGATGACCTGAAGATGCTTCACCATTTCCTTCCGCCATCATCACAGAGGAGAGAGAAAGAGAGAGAGGAAGTAAGAAAGAAAATCGGGACATTTTTGAAATGGCGCAGGACACGGGACAGATTATGGAAAAGCGTGACTATCCTGCAGAAAATGGGACGTCTGGTCATCTTATCCTAAAACAGTATCTAGTGTGGTTAAAATCCGAGAGTGCAAATCCCTTCTACACTGATTCATTCTGTCCATGCCCAGCCCCTAGATTTTGCTGGTTCAGGGTCTGCCTCCTTGCCTCAGCCTACTGAACAAGTGTCTTTTAGAAGTGGAGAAGGCCATGCAGTGTCTTTAGTATCAAAACTGAACGATCAGAGATCAAAGTTTCCCAGCTGTTAGGCCATTCCTAAGGCCTTTAAATCCATCTTACAGATATCCTTATATTGCATCTGTGGTCTCCCTCTGGGGTGCTTTCCCTACATTAATTCACCATATAGGAGGTATGCCATAAACCATACAGGAGGTGTATACATGCTAGAAATTCCAGCACATTTCAAGACTATGCAATTTGGGACTTTGTCTTGCCAGTTGATGCCAAGGATACTTTGGAGACAGTGCATATGAAAGGTATTCAACTTTCTCTCTTGCTATGCATAAAGGATCCAAGACTCGCTGCAATGCAAGTGTGCTCAGGACACAGGCTCTATAAACCTGCATCTTTGTATGTTCTATTAGCTTCTTATTAAGCCATACTCTCTTTCTAGAGAATGTGGTGGCCACTTTACCGATAGGTTTATTCAGCTCAGTATCTACAGAGAGAGTGTCAGCGATGGTTGAGCCAAGATACACAAAGTCATGGATGACCTCCAATTTGTTGTGCAAAGATTGTAATATAGGGAGGTGAATCCATGGCCTGACCCATGACATATTTTTTTCAGGCAGATTGTTAATCCAAAATCTTGGCAGGCCTTGCTAAAACAGTCAATGAGCAGCTGAAGGTCTTTGGCAGAATGAGCATTAACGGCAGCACTGTCAGCAAAGAAGAAATCCCATAAGTATTTCACCTGGACTTTAGACTTTGCTCTCAATCTAGAGATGCTAAAGAATTTTCTATCTGATCTGGTCTGGAGATAGACTCCCTCTGTTACAATTCCAAAAACATGCTTCAGCGTGACAGTGAAAAAGATCCTGAATAGAGTTGGCGCAAGGACACAGTCCTGTTTTACTCCACTTCGAATGTCAAAGGAATTTGATGTTAAGCCATCAAAAACTACCATGCCCTTTATTTCTTCATACAAGGACCTGGTGAGGTTGAGGAGCTGGGTTGGACAGCCAATTTTGGGGATGATTTTATAAAAGCCATCCCTACTAACCAGATCAAAAGCTGTTGTAAGCTCTATAAATGCTACAAAAATTGGCTGTCTTTGTTTTCTGAATTTCTTCTGCAGTTGTCTAAGAGAAAATACCATATCAGTAGTGGACCTGTTTGCTCGGAATCCACACTATGATTCTGGATAGACTGTCACTACAAATACCAGGAGCCTCTTCAACATGACATGGGCATACAGCTTCCCTACCACACTAAGTAGAGAGATGCCACTGTAGTTGTTACTGTCTCCCCCGTCACCTTTGTTCTTATATAGTGTGATAATATTTGCATCCTTTATGTCCTGTGGTACTCCATCTTCCCTCCAACAGAGACAGAAAATTGCATGTAGTTCTGTGGGGATGATCTATTTGCAGCACTTCAAAACTTTTGCAGGGATATTATCTTTCCTGGATGCCTTGCCTGAGGTGAGGGAATCCAGAGCTGTGTTTAGTTCCTCTAAAGTTGGCTTATTGTCAAGCTTCTCCAAGACAGGCAAGCACTCAATGCCATTCAAAGCCTCATCAGTTATCACATTTTCTTTAGAATATATCTCAGAGTAGTGCTACAACCAGCATGCCATCTGTTGTGTTCAGTCTTGGATAGCCTCCCCTATAGGAGACTTCAAAGGGGAGAGATTTATTCTGTGTTGGTCCAAAGGTCTGCATGATGCCATCATACATTGTCTTGATGTTACCTGGTTCAGCTGCTGTCTGGATTCAAGAGCAAAGCTGTAACCTATAGTCATTTGCACTTTTCCAGGTGGCTGGTTGGACTTTGCTACAAGCAGCTCGTAGAACCTGTAGATTTCATGCATTGGAGCAGGATTTATATGCAATCAGTGCTCTCCTTTTTTCCTTGATGGCTGGTATCAGCTCCTCCAAATGGGCTTCAAACCAATGGGCTGTCTTTCTGATCTTCTTACCAAATACCAACAAGGCAGTGTTATAGACAACATTATTGAATTATTCCCATCTTTCGGACATATTTGCTTCAGCCAAATGTTTCCTCTAGTGCATGTGCAAATTCCTCTACTTTGTCCTAGTTGCAGGTCTTGCTGATGTTGATTTGTGGTCTTTCTTCCTTCTTTGAGTGATGCAGTCTTTTTGTTTGCAGTTTTATTCTGCTGCACACCAAGGAGTGTTCTGTATCGCAATTAGCACCCTAATATCTAGATGGGATTGTAATACTAGAAGCATTAGCATACCTGGTCAGAATCAAGTCAAGCTGGTACAACTGCCTTGATCTTGGATACCTTCAAGTGACTCTGTGTTGAGGGTTTGTTTTTAAAAATGTATTGCTAATATATAAACTGTAGTAGCACTCAAATTGTGTTCGCTGTTTACAGCAGGTGGCGTGATGAATCCTAGTAGAGTATTTTTGACTGCAAAGCCCACTCGGTATTCCCTATTCTCATTTGATGGTTTTCCTTGCCAGAAGAATGAGAAATTTATCTCCTTAACAGATCCTGAGTCTGACAGCCTTGTCTCTTGAAGAGCAACAATGTCCATTTGCAATCTGCTCAGCTCCATATTGATAACAGAAGTCTTGCATATTTCATCTTTATTTTTTTGTATATCATCAGAGAAAACAGTCATTGTTTGAACATTCCAAGTGCCCAAATTTAGGGATAAAGTTTACTTATAGTTATTGCACAGTTCAAAATTTTCAATCTGCTTATCAATATGTCAATAAGGTATAATGACATTCACACCATCGAAAGCGACCCATGGCATCATGCGCTATGCCAATCAAGCAAAGACTTATAACCAGTAACTGTTCCTTTCCATCTTGTTTCAGTGCTGTATGAAAAGCTGGAGGGTCCTCTCAAGAGCACAAGACTGGGGTAGGTTAGTATAGAGGATAGTCTGTTACCCAAGTATAAGGTGACCAGACGTCCCGGTTTCCGTGGGACAGTCATGCTTTTGAATGATCTGTCCTGCATCCCACCTGCTTTCTCAAATGTCCCAATTTTTTGAATAGAAGAGTGGGATGGCCAGCGGCGGGGGGAGAGCAGGAGAAACCCATGTCCCTGGAATGTAGGGTTTGGGGGGTGCTAGGGGCCTCTGTGCCTCTTCTTGGATTGGCCTCATTCCTCCTTTCCTCCAGCCCTGAGAGAAATCTCCTCCACGTAGAGAAGACAGAGCTGCCCGCCCACCCACCTCCTTGAATCTTAGCGCAAAAAGCCTTGGTGGGCCTCAAGTTCTTTTCCTCCCGCCAGCTCCCAGTCTGGGCTTCTGTGGGAAGAGGAAGGGAAGGAAAAGCTAGAAGCCAGCAACCCAAAACTAAGCGGCCATCTTAGGACCCTCTTGTAGCCTGGCAGCCGCACCAAGGCTCTTCCTCATAGCTCCCCACCTCCACCCTCTTCACTTTCTTTGGCGTTGCCTTCAGTTCTCGTCGCCTCTCAGCTCCCCCCATTGTTAAACGCGCCAAAGCTTTTTTACATGGGAGGCCCCCACTCAGACTGCGACCTCCTGCAGGTTTGGATCCGGCTTCAGCTTGCGGAAATTGTTGGGTCCAACTTGATTTCTGCTCTTGGCGGTGCAGTCTCAGGGGTGGACTCTGCTCTCTCCCATGATTCCTTTACTTGTAAAATCCACGATGGTATTTTGAAGGAGAATTTGTGATGCCTCAACCTTTAGTCCATTTCTGCCCCTGTATTTTTTTTATACATCTGTTTTTCTTTCTTTCTTTCTCCCTCCCTTCCTCCTTCCTTCCTTCTTTTCTCTCCCCTCCCTCCCTTCCTTTCTCTCTCTCCTTCTTTCCTTCCTTCCTCTCTCTCCTCTCCCTCCCTCTCTTCCTTCTTCTCTCTCTCTCTTTCCTTCTTTCTTTCCTTTCTTCCTTCCTCTTCCTTCCTTCCTTCCTTTCTTTTATAGCAATAGCATTTAGACTTATATGCCACTTCATAGAAAAAAGAGAGAGAGAGGAAAGAAAAGAGAGAAAGAGGGATAGAGAAAGAGAGAAAGAATTGAGAGGAAGGAAGAGAGTGAAAGAAAGAGGGATGGAGAGAGAGAAAGAGGGAGAAATAGAGAAATGGAAGAAGGAAGAGAGATAGAGAGAAAAAGAAAGAGAATTTTTTTTTTGCTCCATGTAAACCAAATTTTTAATCAAGATACCCCCCCGCTCCCCCCCCCCCCCGGTCAATGGTGTCCCTCTTTAACAATGTAAAAATCCGGTCACTTTACCCAAGTAGCAGATCTCCTCTCTCCACATTGCTGAAATAATTTGAATGGCAAAGCTGTTCCAGCTGTGTCACAAAAGTTATCAGAACATGGTTGTATACAGCCACGAACTGCTTCCAGGACTCTGACTCTAGATTTTGCCTCAAGATTTACTCCTGAAGCCTTTTCCAATTATGGATGTAGCCACAAGGCAGTTGAGGTTTGACGTCAGAGTTTCCCTTCTCCTAGAAGATGGTTTTGCCATTTTATCTTCCGTTGGGGTATAGATCCCTCTTCCACCTTCAAAACTGTAACCCTGGAAGGGGCCCTTATGAGGTGCTACCAGCCCGGCCAACTGGACAAAAGTTTTTTAGTGAGGTATTATTCCTCCAAAATAATGGTCTTTCAAGCATCTGTGTGGATTTGGACAAATTCTTCTCCCATAACACTTCTCATAGTGTAGTGGTTTATGTGGTAATTCTTCAATAACTGGGATGCCAATCCCTTACGGTCTTTCCTCAAAACACAAACTACATCATAACCATAATAAAACCATAACAAACAAAACCATAGCAAAATAAAACAAATCACACCAAGGCAAATTGCAACAAACCACTCCACAACTAATAAAACCAGGCCACAACAGGTAAGCCAAAAAACAAACAAAGCCAAGCCACAACAAACTAAACCAATAAAATCATAGTTAATAAAGCCCCATCAGACCAAACCACAACAAATAAAGCCACAATAAATAGGACCAAAATAAGCCAAGCCACAACAAATAAAGCCAGGCTACAGCAACTGACTACAAGGCACTACAAAACCACAATAACTATTTTACTTCCATTGCTGAGAATCCTTAATAATAACAGAGAGTAAGACTGCTAAGAATCCTTACTAAAACAACAAACCAAACCAGTAAAGCCACAGTTAACAAAATCCCAACAAGCCAAGCCATAGCAAATAAAGCCAGTCTACAGCAAACAAAAAAAACCCAAGCCACGACAGACCAAGCCACTACAACTAGAATCAAACCACAACAAACCAAGCCACTACAAATAAAACCATGATAAGCAAAGCCCCAACCAACCAAGTCACTACAGCTAAAACCACAATAAACATTTAAAACATCTAAAATAGAACTTAGTGACTTCCACTACTAAGAATCCTCAATCAAACTAAAGTTAAACTAAAACTACCTATACTAGTTAAAAACTACCAAACTTAAAATGTAAGCCAAGCTCTTGCAAACACAAATCAGTAAATATTTCCAGTAAATATTTGCCTATTCACAGTTAAATGAACATTTTCTATGAAGTGTAAAATTTTATTCAGTACATATTGTATCCAGTCCTTTCTATAAGGTTATTATTTTCAATTTCTTATTTATTCATTTATACAGATATAAGAACACTCCAAAGGTTTATCCATTCATCTGAAACTTAGATAAGACCCTTTCAATTACTGATTAGTAATAGATAACTATGAGTGGTATATACCTAGCCCATGGCAGTGCTGCTTAGATTAAGAAATATCAGCAAAATATGAAAATGAACAGTGAGAAATAGGCTAGACAATGGGATTTCTGATTCCATTAAAAATATTTTAGCTGAATTTTAGCTAACTACATGATAGCTTCTAATTTATGCAAACATTAGAAACTAATTTATTCCTTATGTAATTGATTTGTAAAGCCATTCATCTCAATAAATGACTCTGGGTGGCAAACAAGAATGAACAGAATATCAACAATACCACAGATGCAAAAATTAAAATCCATAGCAATAAAAAAAACCCTACATAGTTGACAACACTAATATCGCTAAGATTACATTTTTAATACAATACAGCTTTTGCACATTTGGAATACCAGGTCCAGAACTATGTCTTTAGCACTTCGCAACAGGCCAGCAGGGTTTAATTCCCGTGTGTCCCATGTGCAATGCCCACCACCTTTAACTCCCATGTGCAATATCCAGTGATTAACCAGCCCTCCAATCCATTCCAAGAGCCTGTTCCAGGATCCCTGCAGCCGACACCCAGCTGTTAGTCAGGAGCATTGGTATCTGACATAATCTGTGAGCACCCATCTATTTGTGGCTCCATATTTGTTTCATGTTAGGCTTTGCATCATCCAGCTCTCCTGCCTAAATGCCAGCTCCGGTCCGGAAAGCTCGCCAGAGCTGACAAGTGATTTATAACTGTTTTTCATAATTATGACCTTTTCAACATCTCTATGATCATGTGATCAAAATCCAGATGCTTGGCAGCTGTTTATATTCATTTATTTATGAACATTGCTGTGTCCCAGGGTCTTGTGATCACCTTTTGCAACCTTGTGAAAAATCAATTTGGAAGCAAGATTAACCGAACAATAGGGTTACTAATTTATCAGCTGCAATGATTCACTTAATAACTGTGTCAAGGAAGTTTGTAAAATCGGGTGAAACTCACTTAACAAATGTCTCACTTAACAACAAAAAAATTTGGGCTCAATTGTGCTCATAAATTGAGGACTACCTGTAGTTAGCTAAAATTATTAGATTTGATATGCACAACCCTAAATGTCCAGTAAATATAAGCTGCCTTTTTGCTGCATTTAATGGCCATTCAGAGTTCATGCAGCTCAGATCAAGTAGTCCTACTATAACTTTTGCGTAGCTAAAAGAGTATGATTGTCTTTCCCATTTAAATCTTTTAAATGCTCACTGCTTTATATTAAGAGGAACAGGTTAATCCTTTCAATAAAATACCAGTTTCTAGACTCTCTTCAAAGAAAGTTCTGCCTAGAATGCTTTAGAAAAAACAGAACTATGTATCATCTGCTTACAGGCCATCCTCAATTAATGGCCATTCATTTAATGACCATTCAAAGTTACAGTGATGCTGATAAAAGTGTCTGATTTTCACACTTATGATCATTGCAGCATCCCTGCAGGTACGGAATCAAAATGAAGGCTCTTGGCAACCAGAATGTATTTACAACAACAGGTCTGTGCGAACTTCCTAACGGGTTTCCAATAAGTAAAACCAGTTGGGGAAGCCGGATTCACTATCATTAAAAAAAGATCATTACTTTTTTAACTCACATGACTCACTTAAAGGCCATGTTGCTTAATGACAGAAGTTCTAGTCACGGTTATGGTTGTACCTACCTATGCAATACAGCATTTTCTAGGCCAGAGGTACACAATGTTTTTCTTAGCATAAGAGGACTAGTAGTCAGGTGGCAGGCAGGGATCAGACTGGATCAAATCAAGGATTGGAACATTTTCCCCCCCTCCATCCTTCCATGGATCATTGTACCGCTCAGCACTAGAATATCGCCGGCTGACTTACCGGCCCCACGGCGCTTTTGCGGAAGGGCCGGGCAGACTCGGACCCTTCCATGGCGGCCGCCATCTTGTTTTCGGCCGAAATCTCGCGAGGCGAGATTTCGGCCGGGAATGCCCTGCCCACGTGGCTGGGCATGACGTAGGGTCCGGGCGGGGCTTGCTGGCCCTATTTAAGGGCAGCAGGCCTCGAAGCAGGCCTTTTCGCCCCGGACCCAGCTCACGAGCAGACACATGGCTGTCTGCTCGTGGAATTCTTCGGCAGCCGCGTGGGCGGCCGCTGCTTGTGGAAGCCTCGTCGGAGGCTTGAGGAGGCTGCAGCTTAGCCCTTCCGAGGCCTGCGGTCTTCTCCTCTTCAGGCTAGGCTGGAGTCCGGCGTGAGCCCCCCCCGCTTCGTAAAAGGCGGCTGCGTGTCGCGGCCGCCATCTTGAGAGCCTCATCGGAGGCTCATGGAGCGGTAATGGGCTTCGGGTCCGGCGGGGAGGCTGTGCCTGTGCCGTTTTCGGCTGTTGGCCCCTCTATTTCGTCCAGGGGGGGATCGTTCCGGTCGCCCCCTCGGGAACGGGGGGATCGGGCGGAGGGCTCGCGTGGGCGCCTCCCCCCCGGTTCGTGGCCCCTGTTCAGAGGGCAGTTAGGCCCTTGGCGGCAGCTTCCTGCTGCTGCGCTGCCTGTTTGGGCAGAGGCCATTTGCTGCCCTCTTTTGGGGCCGGGCAGCCCCGGTTTCATTATTGTTAAAATAAGAACCATGGTGTAAAACAAAACATACATAATAATACTACTGATATTTATAGTTACTATTATTTAATTATTTATATAGAAACACTGAAGTCAGGAAAAGACCTATTGGTCCCTCTGGTCTGCCCTTATAATATTTACTGTATTTTATCTCAGGATGGCTATATGTTTATCCCAAACATGTTTAAATTCTGTTACTGTGGATTTATATACCAAGTCTGCTGGAAGTTTGTTCCAACGATCTACTACTCTTTCAGTAAAGTCGTAGTCAAACCAGTAAAACAGTTATAGTCAAACATTAATTATTTAAATAGTTGGTTGCCCCATGGTAGCTGTTCCTGGGAAGGTGATGAGGCCCTCGGCCAGGGTAGCCAGGAAGCCCCCCCCCCCGTGGGTCCTGCTGGGGGAGGGACTACGGTTGGTGGCCACCCGGTCCTAGTTTTTGGGGGTTTTCGGGGGGGGGGCACCTGTAACCAGGTTTGCCCCCCCCCCGCCGGCTCCTACTGCGGGGGCACGGGCCCCTGGGGCAGTTTTTTGCTATGGCCTGGTGTATCAGGGGCGGGGGGTTCGGATCCCGCCAACGCGGGCCGTAGTGCCTCCGCCCCTTTTGAAGGCTTACCCGTCGGGACCAGGGGTATTAGGTACGGGGGCCACCACAGTGTGGGACCCGTTTGCTGCATGTCAGGGCTTTGCTGCAAGGGGGCTTGTTTTCGCCCCCTTTTGTAGGTACAGCCGTGCGTGCGGGAGGGAAAGGTGCCCATGCCGCTTCGGTGTGCCCCTGCCCCTAAAAGGGGACGGTTAAGAGGGGAGGGGGTCCAGGGAACAAACCCCACCTACTGGGGGAAAATGGGCCCAGCCCAAGTATGTAAGCACGCTCGAGGGTTGGTTGAGGGACTACCACCCTCGCTCGAGAGCGGCTGCTCTCTTGCTAGGTTTCTCACAGGGATTCAGGATCCCTTGCAGGGGAGGGGCCCCTTTTTAGGGGTGGTCCCCTGAAAGGCGAGGGGTGAATTTAGGTTGATTCACCACTTGTCTTTTCCTAAAGGGGAGTCAGTGAATGATTTCATTCCTGACGAACTTTGTTCGGTGCGGTACGCATCATTTGATGCGGCCGTGCCATGGTTAGGAAGTGTGGGGTAGGAGCCCTTATGGGAAAATGCGACATTGAGTCGGCATTCCGGCTCCTCCCCATACACCCAGACGGATTCGGGCTTCTGGGCTTCCATTGCGAAGGTGGGTTTTTTGTGGACAGGGCACTGCCAATGGGCTGCTCTGTCCCATGCTCTCTTTTTGAGAGTTTTAGCACCTTCTTGGAGTGGTCGCTCAGGAGGCGCAGCGGTCTGGGATCGGTCGTTCACTACCTCGATGGATTCTTGTTGGCGGGGCCTGCGCGTTCAGAGCATTGCTTTGCTCTAATGCTGGTCTTCGAAGCCCTTTGTGCTCTGTTGAAGGGGCCTTTAGCCTCTGAGGGGACCGAGGGCCCCGCCACCAGGATTACCTGTCTCGGTATTGAATTGGACTCGGAGGTGCAATCTTCCAGGTTGCCCCTAGAGAAGTTGCTTAGGATCAGAAGAAAGCTCGATGAGGTGCTGGGCTGCCGGAAGGTTACCCTACGGCAGCTTCAGGAATTGGCAGGCATTCTTAATTTTGCCTGTCGGGTGGTTGTTCCTGGTAAGGGTTTTTTTTCCAGGAGGTTGTAAGACACGATGGAGGGGCTCTGTCTGCCCCATCATCGTACCCGCCTTTGCGCTGGGGTCAGGGCTGACCTCGGCGTGTGGCGGGATTTCTTGGTTAGGTTTAATGGTTTGTCTTTCTGGAGGCACGAGCTTCTTTTGGAAGCTGAGTTGCAGCTCTGCTCTGATGCCGCAGGGACTTGTGGTTTCGGGGTAGTGTTAGGTGACCAGTGGTGCTGGTCGGCATGGCCTCCGGAATGGAGTGCCTCTTCGTTGGTTAAGGACCTTACGTTCTTAGAGCTCTTCCCCTTAATAGTGGCCTTAGAGCTTTGGGGGGAGCAGTTTAGGGACAAGTCCGTGCACTTTTGGTGTGACAACCTGGCGGTGGTCCATGTGGTGAATGCCCTGTCCTCTATGAGTGACAGGGTCATGCGGCTTGTCCGTCATTTTGTGCACAGGTCCTTGTCCCTAAACGCATTGTTTTTGGCTAGGCATGTCCCCGGGGTGGATAACGGGGTCGCTGATGCCCTGTCCCGTGGTCAGTTGTCCAGGTTTCGGACCCTGACCCCGTGGGCCCGGGAGTCGCCAGTGGCGTTCCCCGGCCACCTTTGGAGTCTGGGGGGGCTCCCGGGCGTAGGAGAGAAAGGTCTGCTGGGCTATGGCCCTCTCTGTGGTGCCTGCACTCTGGGGGATTCACAGCAGACAGGTGCAGAGTTCGGGGAGTTCAGGCAGGATACAGGTTACCCCTATAGCTGGCCTGCCCCAGTTGTGTACCTGGCCATATTTGTGTCCAGTTTAGGCAGTGTGGCCTTTCAGTTAGGACTTTGAGGTCCAGGTGGCCGGCCTCGCCTTTTGTCTAAGGCGGGGGCTGGTTTGTGGATTTATGGTGAGTTCCGCATAGTGAAAATGCGGGACAGCTGGCCAGGGCCTTATCACTGGTTGCTAGGTCCTTTTGGCCTTCCATCTCATTGCCTTAGTCGGGCGGGTTTTGGAGTACAGGGTTTGGCTAGGCCAAGCGTGGATCCCGCCGCTTGTGGGAACGCTCGTTCCGCAGTGGCGCCGCCTCTAGTGCGGTGACGGCGTTCTCGATACTGAGGATTCGGGGATGCCGACCGCTGGCGGTCGACGGCCTGTTTTAGGCTACGAACGGCCAGTTGAGGGTCCGGGGTAAGATCTTAGGCCAGGGCTCCCTTTGGTCCCCTTCTATTCAACCCCGCCAGGATGGACCGACGGTGTTGCTTTGGGTCATGAGTGCTCCGGGACCACTCAGCAACACGGTGCCGTCAGGGGTGGGGACCCTGCCGTCGTGGCGGCGGGGTCCTTGTTGTCTGGCGGGGGAGACGGGGTGTGCGGTAGGACGGGCGTTTCTACCGCTATGCTGGGAGGGCGGCATCCCATTGCTGCGCCCAGATTGGTCCTGGGAGGGCGGCATCCCATCGCTGCGCCCAGGTGGTGCTGGGAGGGCGGCATCCCATTGCTGCGCCCAGTTGGTCCTGGGAGGGCGGCATCCCATTGCTGCGCCCAGTTGGTCCTGGGAGGGCGGCATCCCATTGCTGCGCCCAGTTGGTCCTGGGAGGGCGGCATCACATTGCTGCGCCCAGGTGGTGCTGGGAGGGCGGCATCACATTGCTGCGCCCAGTTGGTCCTGGGAGGGCGGCATCCCATTGCTGCACCCAGTTGGTCCTGGGAGGGCGGCATCCCATTGCTGCGCCCAGGTGGTGCTGGGAGGGCGGCATCCCATTGCTGTGCCCAGTTGGTCCTGGGAGGGCGGCATCCCATTGCTGCGCCCAGGTGGTGCTGGGAGGGCGGCATCCCATTGCTGCGCCCAGTTGGTCCTGGGAGGGCGGCATCCCATTGCTGCGCCCAGTTGGTCCTGGGAGGGCGGCATCCCATTGCTGCGCCCAGTTGGTCCTGGGAGGGCGGCATCCCATTGCTGCGCCCAGGAGGTGCTGGGAGGGCGGCATCCCGTTGCTGCGCCCAGATTGGTCCTGGGAGGGCGGCATCCCATTGCTGCGCCCAGTTGGTGCCAGGGGCGGCATTTCATTGCTGCGCCTGGATGTGTGCTGGGAGGGCGGCATCCCATTGCTGCGCCCAGGCGGTGCTGGGCGGGTGGTCACATGGCTACGCCCAGTTGTTCGGGGAGGGCGGCATCCCATTGCTGCGCCCCGGTCGCTGGTCTTGCTCTTGGGGGCAAGGACCGGTACGGCTTGGGGGTCGGCTGGGGACCCGCCAGGCTTGCGGGAGCCTGCGGTGGCTTCACGCTGTGTGGCCCGCCATGTATGTGGTGCGGTCTTCGATCCCCTGGGGATCTTTGTGGGTCGCCTTTTCCCTTAGGGCCATTCACCGGGTCAGGTGTAGAGGCAATAAGGCCCTGGGAAGGGTAGTCAGGGAATTTAGGTGGGGTTGTAGTGGCCCATCCCCTCATCACCGTAGATCGGCCGTGGCTTTACCGGGCCGATGGCGTTCACCTGTCAGAGCAGGGGAACGCCATTTTCTTACAGGACCTGCAGGGGTCTCTGTGTGAGCTGGCGCAGATAGAGGGGGGAGTTGGGGGGCCAAGATAGAGATCTGACCCCCGCTCCGTGGCAGGTTAGGGGCGGAAATCTGGGTGGTGGTTCAGCAACTGCGCGTTCTCCCTTGGGCATCTTTGGGGATGATTGACAGGTTCTCTCCAAGCCCATGGTGGGTGCTACCTGCGCACTTGGGGGGAACCTGTCTTTGGGTCCCGCTATTGAAGTCCCAGGGTAGGGGTGAGCCGGCGGGACCCCCCTCATGCGAGTGCATGGCAGGGTCTCAGGTGAGGGAGAGGTCCCTCACCTGGACCAGCATCGACTACGCCCTTAGTTGCCCAGGAATGTTGACCTTTTACGTCATTTCCGCCCCGGAAGTGTTTGTTTGACCCTGCAGGTCCACTGTTTCCGGGTCATAGTTGAATATGTTGATTTATGCAAATTTATGCTAATTCATGCTAATTTAATTAATAAATTATGCAAATTTATTATAATAAAAATGACCCAAGTTTAAATCCAGCTCTGGTGTCCGAGTCATTACTCCGTCTCTTCTGCAATATCGCCGGCTGACTTACCGGCCCCACGGCGCTTTTGCGGAAGGGCCGGGCAGACTCGGACCCTTCCATGGCGACCGCCATCTTGTTTTCGGCCGAAATCTCGCGAGGCGAGATTTCGGCCAGGAATGCCCTGCCCACGTGGCTGGGCATGACGTAGGGTCTGGGCGGGGCTTGCTGGCCCTATTTAAGGGCAGCAGGCCTCGAAGCAGGCCTTTTCGCCCCGGACCCAGCTCACGAGCAGACACCCACCCGCCCTTCCCTATTTTGCAGTGTGCCTGGTGGGTCGCCTTCGGGGGCCGAATGGGAATTTTTTGCAGCCTCGCCCATTAGGCGGGGCTGTTTTTTCGCCCATTCCACACTGGGGAGATGGATGTGCGGTTAGGGGGTGCTTGCATTTAATAGGTTGATTGGCTTACCTCTGGTCATTTGGGTAGGCAGGTTAGGGGCGGAAATCTGGGTGGTGGTTCAGCAACTGCGCGTTCTCCCTTGGGCATCTTTGGGGATGATTGACAGGTTCTCTCCAAGCCCATGGTGGGTGCTACCTGCGCACTTGGGGGGAACCTGTCTTTGGGTCCCGCTATTGAAGTCCCAGGGTAGGGGTGAGCCGGCGGGACCCCCCTCATGCGAGTGCATGGCAGGGTCTCAGGTGAGGGAGAGGTCCCTCACCTGGACCAGCATCGACTACGCCCTTAGTTGCCCAGGAATGTTGACCTTTTACGTCAGGGGTAGGGAACGTTGGCTCTTCTATGACTTGTGGACTTCAACTCCCAGAATTCCTGAGCCAATCATGCTAGCTCAGGAATTCTGGGAGTTGAAGTCCACAAGTCACAGAAGAGCCAACGTTCCCTACCCCTGTTTTACGTCATTTCCGCCCCGGAAGTGTTTGTTTGACCCTGCAGGTCCACTGTTTCCGGGTCATAGTTGAATATGTTGATTTATGCAAATTTATGCTAATTCATGCTAATTTAATTAATAAATTATGCAAATTTATTATAATAAAAATGACCCAAGTTTAAATCCAGCTCTGGTGTCCGAGTCGTTACTCCGTCTCTTCTGCAAAGGACAAACTTGTAAGAAAATGTATACAGAAAACATAAATGATTTATTAAATTAAATTAATTATCTTTGTATTCTAAATCACCTCAAGATCCATTGGCACAAGATGCATTGTATGTGCATTGCATTAATACAGACAACAGCAGGGTTACCTCGTTGTTCACTCTGGAAAGGGATGGGGGATTTTTGAGTGGAGGGGTTGTCATAACAAAAGCCTCACACTGATCTGAACAAATATGAAAAAGAAAAAGACATATTTAAATACCAGCAGCACCAAAAGGGATGAAGCATAGTGAAAAGGTTTATATTTCATGACTTTAAACTCTCCCACAATAATACTCTGTGAATCTTAAGTGACATTCCCAATTTGCCGTTTGCCATTAAAATAAATATTACTGTATCATCAACTTCAGACAAAAGGTTTGCTTTTCAAACAAGGACATAACAAGAAATTAATTTACCATGTCAAATTGTTTGATATTAATCTATTTTGCCTAACTCGGTATTCTCAGTGCTCAGGGAACCTTCTAGTGTGTGTGTGTGTGAGATAATATTAGTGTGTCTTTCTTGGCACGTTATGTAAACTTTAGCTGACAGAACTGCAGCAAAGCAAACATAACTTACAGGAGACCCCAATCCCAACCCGTTATCATAAACAAGAGCCATTTCTAAAGCTACAAAAGAGCTGCTGCAACTCCTTAAGAACTCCCCAAAATTGTGTAAAAGAAAGATACATACAGTAACTTTTGTTTTATATATATATATATATATATATATATATATATATATATATATATATATATATATATATATATATATTTTCAAACATTACACAGCACTCAAATTCAGTGGTTTCATTGTAGTTGTGCATCATTTTACTTATCTACACTTGCAATGATAACTGTTAACTCTAAAAATATTTGATCATCCGTTTCTGAAAGCTGAAAATGAGCCACTTACATCTGCTTTCATGTGTATATTTTGCTGAGAGAAGCCCATATATATCCCACTTTGTGCTAGGATTTTTTACTTGCCTTTTTCAACCCATTAGTCAATTTTTTCCCCAAGCTCATTTGAAACTTTCAATGCATCTGTTGAGAAGAGTTGTTCACCAAATAACAGTATCTTCCTCCCCAGCGTAAGATTATTATTCACAAAGACTGAATGCCTCTAAAGTCAGCAATGGCTCAAGTGTAACTGATTACAGCAGTAAAATAGACGTGGTAAAAATGTGCAGTGAGGATCTCACAGTACATTTTTCTTTCAAAAAGCAGCATAGATTCCAATGAGGTGTCATTTGTGAAGACAGGAAACATCACCAAGGCAGTATTCACATATCAGAGTAAGATGAGAGGTACTTAATCATGGCTTGTATATCCTACATTTTCTCCAGGAGCTCAAGACAACACACATCTTTTTCCCCATGCAACAATTCTGTGAAGTAAGCTGGGCTGAAAGAATGAAGAATGCAGTCCAGAGTCACCCAAACTGCTACTCTAACTGAGGATAGAATTGAATGTAGCCTCTCCATCCTGGCCATACAAATAAATAATAATTGGCCGGGTTCTGAGAACAGATCAAGAATGCTGATTGTTCTGAGAACAATCTAGAATGGCTAAGCTAATCAAATTACTTCATCTCTTAGTTTTAGAAGTATTCTACAGTATATTCTGTAATCAAAATTGTCATATTGTTCAGTTGACCAGACTTTAACTAAATTCTAGCTATGAAATTCCATATATCTATTTGCATTATTACATAATTACATAATCTTGATATTGAATTCCTAGCCTGTTCTTCCAAAAAGTGCAAGTTTCTAGCTGTTGCAGAAACTTTCAGTATCAAAGGCAGAATGTACAGATATCTTCATCAGTCATAGAATAGTAGGGAGAATAGTACAGTGTTCATGATTATCTGACAAAAAAAAATTAATCATTTTTTTCCAAAAATCTTTCCTGAGAAGTTGCTGTTGCCCACAGCAAATAATTGAGAAATCACATTAATCTTTTTATAATAATTTATCATTGATTCTGGTATTGATGAGGAGCTAAATGAATAAAGGACAGTCTGGGATCATAGCAACCATAGTTTAGATTTACCATTTTAAAAGCAGAAAATAAGAGAAAATGTCTTCCATAAATAATGCAGGCAAAAACTTAGAGCATCTTCCCTTATGGTAACAAGTTGCAAAGCGTTTAAAGTTAATTTACTGTTTTCTCTAGAGTATGGCTCAAATCATTTACAATATTTTATATACAGAATTTTTAGTATCTAATTTAAGATAAGTAATATTTGCTCATTAAAAGACACAATGCAGTTTTACAACATTGAAACAATGTTATAGTCAAAGCAACTGTATATTGCACTAGTAAAGTGTTGAAATGTAGAGCAATGTAGAACAGTATTGATAAGTGTGCTTTTTTGTGGTTTAAATGTATTTCCACATTAAAAGTTTCTTCATGTTTCTGCTGTTGTTTCAGAACATGTATAGAGGTTACTGAAGACAGAAAATGATTTGCTTTGAGAAACAGAGAGTTTCTTCATTGTTAACTGACTTAACTGGGCTCTTAAACAGAATTCTATTGCCCCCCGGAAGCGGAGTAAAGACGCTGAGACATATTGTGAATTAAATAAGGGTCATTTATTAAATTAACATAAATTTAAATAAATTTGAATGTGTAAATTTAAATATTTAAATTCAAACATGAACTAAGGACCTGCAGAGGCCAAAACTAACGGGGCGGAAATTCCTACCAGAAAATTCCTTGGCAACATTGGGCAAAAACTCCTTGCTGAACCAAACCACGCCCCTTCGTCATGTGGGAGGAGTTCACCCTCCAATCCCCATGGGAAATTGCATCCGGTGATTCCCATGGACATCCTCTCTCCAATCCCTGATGTTGTTCCAACCTCTAGTTCCTGGAGAGAGGTGGTCCATCACCCTTTAAAGGATGCCCAAAGGAGCATGTGCAGTCGCTTCTAATTACCCATTTCCGCCCCTAACCTGCCAAACCCCAGTGACCAAAGGGAGGCCTATAATGATATCTAAGTGTGCCGCACCCCCTAACCGATCCAGTCCGCACCGTCAGTGTGGAATAGGCGAAAAACGGCCGCCTCTAAAGGGGAGGCCGCAAAAAATTCCTATTCAGCCCCGAGGCGACCTCCATAGGACACACTGTTAATAGCGGAGGGCGGGCGGGTGTTCGCTTCATGCAGCAAGCAGCAAAGAGGGGGAGGTCCTCTTCGGATCGCCCTTAAATAGGGTGATCTCGGACCTCCCCCAGGCCAGCAGGCAGCGCGCTTTCCTGGCGTGCTGCTAGAAGCTGAACGTCCGGGTTCCTTTGGAACCCGGAAGTTCAGAGCTCAAAAAGAGTAGCGTCAGTGTCCCCCTGGCTCCGTAGGCAATTTCGGCTGGTGGTTTAAGCCGCCAGTCGGGCATTTCTGATGTTGCTGGAGATAGATCCAATTTTTGCTTGAACCTGACTGGCAAAAGCTGAATCACTGGTCAGACCTGACAAGAGATTGTCATTTGGGGGTCAACCCCTTCTGTCTTGCCTACTTCCACAATTCATTGGAAGACGTTTATGTCAGGGGTGTCACACTCAATTTCATTGAGGGCCGCATCAGGGTTGTGTTTGACTTTGAGAGGCTAGGGTGGGCATGGATGGATGTGGCCACCTTGACATCAGGGACACCGAGTTTGCGGAAAGGGGTGGCATATAAATCCAATAAATCTAATCTAATCTAATCTGTGGTAGTTTGAATGCTCTGCCACAAAAATGGTCTCCCAATCTCAAGCCAGTGAGGTTTGCAAGAGGCCATCCCATCTGAAAATAGAGATTGGGAGCCCTTTTTCACTGGCAGAGGCACTGTGGACTGGTCCTTTGCTGTTTCCAGGATGGCCCTGTGAGCCAGATCTAACTCCCTGTGGTCCAAATTTAGCCAACAGGCCTTGAGTTTGACACCCCTGCTTTAAGTGCTCTACTCCTGAATTTTAAATACTATCTATTTTCCTCCCACAGATGAACAAATGTGGAACCCAAGCCCCAATCTGGCTAGCCCTTCAATCAGATTCTCTGCCACGTCCTGGAGAGAAAAAGGCACTGACTGCCTGTGGAACCTGGCAATACTTTTCTGGAAGCACCAAAGACTGTTGCCTCTTCCAAATACCTATTTCAGTTAGAAACTGTGGGGACTTCCTTGTTTATCTCCTGCAACCAACTCAAGGGTGCATGGGTTATTGTGCAGAAGGTGAGTTTCATGAACTCCGCATTTATGGCTTATACTGTATTCTATGTATTCCTTTTGCTACACATTGTTATTGCCATACCTTGGTGACTTAGCAACTCAAACATTGCTTTTTGTAAGATGCATACCATGCAGGAAATAAATCAGCAGCTGCCCAGAATGTTTTTATAGAATAGTTGTTATAACTTTGGCAGATTTTAACCTGAAGTGTATCACCAAGGAAAATGTACTGCATATCCACTTTGCACACAATTTTTGTTTGTTTGTTTCCATGTTCGGCTTAAAGAGTGAAAAATAATGTATTTGAACATTTTGTGTTGTGTTTGTTACTAAATGGGGTCTAACACTGAAATAGTTGTTGGAAATGAATATGTTTGTTTGAAAGCTATTCTAAGGGAAAACAAAGTACAATAACTTTGGGCTGGCATTTTTTAAAATTACTTTGATTAGAAATTTCTACCCCTGCACAGAAAAGATATTCAATTTTGTATTTAAGAAAGAAAGAAAAGGAATTGCAGATAACAATTACACAGTGTTATACCATTTGAAATCCATCAGTTCTACAGAATAACATAAAATGAGTCTTTCTTAGAAGAGTCATAAGTATCTGAATTTTGCAAGACACGTTAAATCTCAAGGAATCAATACAAAGAAAACCCAGTTGTGGTAGATAGCCTTTTATTCCATACCCAGTCATCATCAAAAATACTCTATTGGTAAATCCCTACTACCTTCTTGTTGTAGACAGCTATAATATAATATTATGAATGCATTTAGTTTCTTGTCTATTCAAATAACATTTTTCTCCTTGATTGCCCTTTGTGCTTGAAACTGCCTCTCAAAACACTTGAGTGATGCCACTTCTCAAAAATGCCCTTTTCTGTCATGATTTTGGCATAATCTCCTGACTTCCATGCCTTCCGTAATTCAGTTCAACTTTGTGGCATGATTATCTCTTACGTTTCTTCTTCTGACTTTTCTGCATCAGATTTTATATTATAAGAAGGCAAGGAAGATTGTTTTCGCATTTTGCAAAGCACACGGATGGCACAATATTAACATTAATAAGCTTACTGATCTCAATACTATTAAACTTCAGGTATTAGAAGCTGAGTTTTAAATCTTATCTGTAGTCTCAAAGTGTATTATAACAAATATGAAAACAGGTTTTAATCAAAGAGTCACATAAAATACCCCAAGAACACTTTAAGGAGAGTAGAGCTTAATGAAATAATTAAAAGACAAAATAGTTTGAAAAATGTTTTTATTATCTGCATTAAACGAACATTTGGTAGGCTTAATCTCTCTATTCAAATTATCAGATAATTGAGAGGTTGCTGCACAAAATATTTTCCTGTATTTATATTGATATAAACTTTCTTAATATTACAAGGTGTAATTTAGACTTTTCTGGTAAAAAACCAGAAGTTTGAATTGGGCTTGCAAACAAAATAAATGCTGGCAGAATGTATGATTTCCTGGCCATGTTTCAGAGAATATGAATGATAATTCGAAAACCTTCTTTTCACTCATGGTTAGTGTCTAGCTGAAGCCATTTACTATCAATCAACTGTGTTTACTTGTTTTCAATTGTAATGACATATCCCAGTTCTTAATACAGTATATGCCCCCTTTAACATCATTGAGAGCTTGAAGTCTTTTATGGTATGTGTGGATGAGGCTCTTTATCCTCTCAGATGATAAAGCTGCCCATTCTTCATCACAAAAAGCCTCCAGGTCCTGTAAATTCTTCGGCTGTCTTGCATGAGCTGCTTGTTTGAGATCTTCCCACAGTGTCTCAATGATACTGAGGTCAGGAGACTGAGATGGCAACTCCAGAATCTTCACTTTATTCTGCTGTAGCCAATGACAGGTCAACTTGGCCTTGTGTTTAGGATCATTGTCATATTGCAATGTCCAGGTACATCCCATGAGCAGCTTCCGGGCTGATGAATGCAAATTGTCTTTCGGTATCTTTTGCTACTATACTGCATTCATTGTGCTATCAGTTCTGATCAAATGTCCTGTGCCTGTGTAGCTCACACATCCCCAAAACATCAGCGATCCATCTCTGTGTTTTGCAGTAGGACTGGTGTTCTTTTCATCATAGGCCTTGTTAACTCCTCTTCAAATTTAGTGTTTATGGTTGTGACCAAAAAGCTCAATGACTTTGTGCCAGAAGGTTTGAGGCTTTTCTCTGTGCTGTTTAGCATATTGTAAGTGGGATACTTTGTGGCATTTGTGTAGTAATGGCTTTCTTCTAAAAACATGACCATGCAGTCCATCTTTCTTCAAGTGCCTCCCTATTTACATCTTGCAACAGCCACACCACCTGTATGTCACCTGAAGCTATTTGTGCATTTGTCTTTACAGCCCAAACAATTCTCCTGACAGTTGTAGCTGAAAGTTTAGTTGATCTATCTGAGCGTGGTTGGTTTCAACAGAACCCCTCATTTTCCACTTCTTGATTAGAATTTGAACACTGCTGATTGGCATTCTCAATTCCTTGGATATCCTTTTATTCCCCTTTCCTGTTTTATACAGTTCAACTTCATTTTCCCACAGATCCTTTGACAATTGTTTTGTTTTTCCTATGATTCAGAATCCAAACATGTCAGTGCAGCACTGGATGGAGGACATAAGAGTCTGTAGGGAGGCCAGAAAGTCATTGGCCTTTTATACACACACACTGATTACGTGCAAACAGATCACAAGTGAGGATGATTATCTGTAATAGCCATTCACACCCTTTGTGCCAACCTGTTCCTGTTATCAAGCCAAAACCACCACTTTTGATCAGGATAATTTGGCTAGTTTCTATTGACATTAAGATTCAGCCAAACACTAACCATGAGTGACAGAAAGGTTTTCCTGTATCTAAGTCACTGCAGGACAATTTGTCACAGCCAACTCACTGGGAGACAAAAGTTACTTAATAACAAAGAAATGGTGCAATAGAATCATTAAAAAAAGGATGCAAAAGGAGAAACAAAATGAAATGTCAATAACGTAAATTAAAATGTGAACACAATGAATGTCTTTAATTATTTTAAATTATTAAATTGAATTGTTGAATTGTCCTGCAGTGAGTTGACAGTGGCAAGTTGGCTGCTGAAAGTTGGCCATGGTTATTGTCCCATTCAGCTCTGCATTTCAAAACTGGTATATCAAAACTAAGGTATTTCTTACCTGAGAATCCATGAAAACTATGAAAGCTCTTAGATCAATAAGTCAAAAGATATCCAGTGAAGTATCAACTGCACAATTTCAAATTAATTGATTTATTTCCTTGGTTGTTGAAGAATCACAGCTCAACTCTTTCGATCCCAAAAGAACTGAATCAGAAGACATCATTCAAGGTAATTTAATAATAGGAACTACACACAGTATATGAATTATATTTTATCTGTAGAACAAATTAATGTGCTTGGTGATCTTTTGTGCATATTTCCAAAGAAAGTTTTAGAAATTAGGGGACCACCCAAAGCTCATGTGTAGGGTAAAAATGCAACTAAGTGTTAAATAAACAAATACTGGTTTATTATGCTTATTTGTAAAAGATATGCAATCTTGGCAAACAATGTTTACCTATTGCCAGGGCTATGTGTAAGGTACTAAAGATTGGCTTGCACATTTGGGAATTAAACCAGAGTGTAGAGTCTAATTCTAAGAGGCATTGCAATATATTCATTTTTGCCCTTGGCTGCCAATATTTTTTGTTTAGTTTGATATGGATGCTTTAATGACCATTTTAAAATTTGTTGATATGTCACCCAGAGTTGTTTTCTAAAGAAATGCTATATAAATAAATACTTTAAAAATAAAGCAAAGAATGTCATCCCTCCATATTTGGTTATTATCAACAATATTATGGTTTCTGAATCTTTGATGTATGGAAGACTAATCAGGACCAAGAGACCTGTTAAGTACATCCCTGTTCTCTGCTGTTTTTAAATGTAAAGAATTCATGAATAATTCTAAAACTTCAATATCCTCATAGCAGGAAAATAATCCACAGGTAATAGAAAGGTGTTCATCTAGCTTTGGGCTACCACTTAATTACAGTCTTCATCCTTGGGCTAAAATAATTCAAAAGGTTGATGATGGGATCCCATGACTAGAAATGCCTGAAGTTTTTCGATTTCAGAAACCCCTATAGATAATCTGACCTCCTGCCCTTGAGGACATGACTGTGATTCAAATTGAGTAGGGATTTTTTTTTTAGTGCTCCCTTGCGGATAATTGAAGGACTGCTAAGCAAAGCTATCTTTTGTTTGCAATCATTGTAAATGCTTTGATAATCTTTTCTTGCTACCTTGTTACTTGGAACTACTCAGTTTAATCACAACTTGCAACTATTCAGTCTTCCCCTGCCTGCAAAAAATGTGTAATATAAATGTCTACAGAAGTTCTGATTCCTCCAGGTCATGGTTGTCTCAAAGGTGCTTTTCTTTTAAAAGTAACTGGACTTTCTGTTTTTTCTTTAAGATTTGTTTTTGCTTCTCATCCAGAAAGTTTCTTCACTTTTCATAGTATAGCATAGTATTTTGTGAGCCACCCTGAGTCATCGGAGAAGGGTGGCATACAAATCTAATTAATAATAATAATAATAATAATAATAATAATAATAATAATAATAAAAATTTTGTTCAGAAAATATAGGACTTTATATATCTTCCTCAGTTCTATAGTACTGACTCATTTATAATTTTAACTGTGTTGAATTACTTATTTTCTAACTCCTGTGCATTATTTGACAGTTTGCTTTTCTTCCCACCTAGGGAAATTCCGGATTCCAACTTTAAACCCAGTTGTTACTCCTGAGCTTTTGTTGTCCCAGGTCTACCTAAAATGCACTTTCAGCAGTCCAACTTCAAATTGGGCTATGGGCTATACGGTGATCTGGTCACGACTTTCTACATCCAATGTGAAAGAGCAGCTTCATCATGACACAACTGTGCAGACATTCTCCTACGTGGAGATAGATGGGATTAATTTCCGATTGGGAGATACGGTAAAGCTTTCTTGAACTCAGAAGACAAGGTCAAGAAAGACAATCATTGTGTGAAGCTTTTTTTTTAAAGTTCTTATTAACTTTCATAGCTTGAGCCTGAATTTGGCCTAAAAGTAAAACATGATGTTCAAAAAGGATTGAGTACATTTTATTAAGTTTAGAACTAAAATCAATCTAATTCATTTACCCTTTTTTGTTGTTGTACTGCACAGCATTACATCTTTTAAAACAGGTAAACAGGTAATAATAGATTATACAGCAATAGCACGTAGACTTATATACTGCTTCACAGTGCTTTACAGCCCTCTCTAAACTGTTTATAAAGTCAGCCTTTGCAGCCAACAATCTAGATCCTCAGTTTACCCACCTCTGAAGGATGAGTCAACTTTGAGCCTGGTGAGATTCGATCTGCCAAATTGCAAGCAGACGGCAGTCAGCAGAAGTAGCCTGCAGCCTGCAATGCTGCACTCTAACCACTGCTCCACTACCTTTTTAGAGCATTGTAATAACCAGGTTAATCTGAGCCAAATCCCACAGCACAATTCTTTGTATTTAAGTGAAAATAAAACTTAATAAAAACACTGGATTTCTTTCCATTTCTGGCTGACTGTAATTTCAAAGAACCAATTGGATTCCAGAAGTGGATCTCAAAAATTTTGTTTGCATTAACTCACCTAAATGAGTCAATGACATAACATGCTGTTAATTATATAACATTATCAACAATCTGCCATTAATAGAAAGAACTAAAAAGTTATGAATCCATGTTCCTACAAATAACAACAGATGCCCAAAGTGGACTATAATATATAGCACAAATAGTTCTGAGGGCTCAGATCATGACAGATAAGAGACAAAAAAAAATCCTAAAAGAGAGGATGATGTGTTCAAAGCCTCAGATAATGTTGGTCCTGCTTTCTGCTTGAAAAACTAAAATTGTCCTCCTATTCCATTGCTGGCCTATAATTCTTTCTAAATTGATCATTTGAGGAAAAGATTTGGAAGCTCTGTCTTAGTTTTTAATTGTCCCTTATTCACACTTGAGGAGACATGCCACATATTTTGTCATTTACTCTGTCTAATGAAATAAAAAGACTTAGCAAACTAAAATCCAAATAGAAACATAGAAACATAGAAGTCTGACGGCAGAAAAAGACCTCCTGGTCCATCTAGTCTGCCCTTATACTATTTTCTGTATTTTATCTTAGGATGGATATATGTTTATCCCAGGCATGTTTAAATTCAGTTACTGTGGATTTATCTACAACGTCTGCTGGAAGTTTGTTCCAAGGATCTACTACTCTTTCAGTAAAATAATATTTTCTCATGTTGCTTTTGATCTTTCCCCCAACTAACTTCAGATTGTGTCCCCTTGTTCTTGTGTTCACTTTCCTTTTAAAAACACTTCTCTCCTGGACCTTATTTAACCCTTTAATATATTTAAATGTTTCGATCATGTCCCCCCTTTTCCTTCTGTCCTCCAGACTATACAGATTGAGTTCATTAAGTCTTTCCTGATACATTTTATGCTTAAGACCTTCCACCATTCTTGTAGCCCGT
This sequence comes from Erythrolamprus reginae, assembly GCF_031021105.1. Lineage (NCBI taxonomy): Eukaryota > Metazoa > Chordata > Lepidosauria > Squamata > Dipsadidae > Erythrolamprus > Erythrolamprus reginae. The sequence goes on along the minus strand of NC_091950.1, from coordinate 169,320,888 downwards.
CTTTGGACCCGTTCAATTTTGTCAATATCTTTTTGTAGGTGAGGTCTCCAGAACTGAACACAGTATTCCAAATGTGGTCTCACCAGCATTCTATATAGCGGGATCATAATCTCCCTCTTCCTGCTTGTTATACCTCTAGCTATGCAGCCAAGCATCCTACTTGCTTTCCCTACCGCCTGACTGCACTGTTCACCCATTTTGAGACTGTCAGAAATCACTACCCCTAAATCCTTTTCTTTTGAAGTATTTGCTAACACAGAACTGCCAATACAATACTCAGATTGAGGATTCCTTTTCCCCAAGTGCATTATTTTACATTTGGAAACATTAAACTGCAGTTTCCATTGCTTTGACCATTTATCTAGTAAAGCTAAATCATTTACCATATTACAGACGCCTCCAGGAATATCAACCCTATTGCACACTTTAGAGTCATCGGCAAATAGGCAAACCTTCCCTACCAAACCTTCCCCTATGTCACTCACAAACATATTAAAAAGAATAGGACCCAGAACAGACCCTTGTGGCACACCGCTTGTAACCTGACTCTGCTCAGAATACTCGCCGTTAACAATAACTCTCTGATGTCTACGCTTCAGCCAGCTGCAAATCCATTGAACTATCCAGGGATTAAGTCCAATCTTCACTAATTTATCTATCAGCTCTTTATGTGGAACCGTATCAAAGGCTTTGCTGAAGTCCAGGTAGGTAATATCCATGGCACCACCTTCATCCAACACCTTTGTGACATAGTCAAAGAAATCAATGAGATTAGTCTGACATGATTTGCCTTCAGTAAAGCCATGCTGATTCGGGTCCAATAAGTTATTGTTTTTTAGGTGCTGATTTATCCTCTTTTTGAGTAGAATCTCCATCATTTTAACTACCACTGATGTCAAGCTAACTGGCCTGTAGTTACCAGCTTCTTCTCTACTGCCCTTCTTGTGGATAGGCACAACACTGGCCATTCTCCAATCCTCAGGAAGCTGACAGTTTTCTTATAAGGGCAGTTCATAAATAAATTGGAATCTTACTTATATCCTGATAGGCAAGACCTTCTTTCTTCTATCATTCCCTTCTATGATTTTGAAATAAAACTGGTATTTTATCATTTTTGTAAGTCTTACAAAATATTGCATGCAAAGTGATTTAATGCTGTAAACTAAAGCAAGATATAAATGTGTACACAAGTGAAGCATGGGGTTTTTTTTGCTGCCATTTAATTTTTACCAATTATACTAAAATATGTTTGATGTAATATCAGAATTGAAAGGGTTTTGTGACATCTTACTTGACCTTCTTTAGTGGCCAGCTAAGATTAAGATTCATAAAAATCAGCATTTCTATGGTGGGTGCTGCAAATGAAGACATCTGGAGTTACTAATTGTAATAGCCAATTTTGTATTTATTCAATATAATTTCCAAGTACCTCTGTACTTTCCTGGGCTATTTGTTTCTCAAAACTGTCGTCCCCCCCCCCAAAAAAAGACTGGGAGCTTAAAAATTAACATTCTGTTCCCATATGATTGACATTACTTTGCATTTATTTACATTTTCATTAATAATATTGTATCCATCAAGATGTTCATCCCATTATTAATTTTCATTAATAGTATCAAGTATCCATCAAGATGTTCATCCCTTAAGCAGAGTCATTGAGCTTAACTAGTCCATGGAATTTGAACTTTTATTAGCATATCTGTAAATAGCCAATACCATTTCCCCATAATGTTTAGAAAAGTCACAATTTTGTACAGTTATGCTATTTGAACTCAGCTGAGAGCCAAATGCTAGCAAAACTACTGCACCTTTAATAAATAAATCTGTAATATGCTATTTTCCCTTGGGTAAATGCTCAAGATAGCCCATTCCATCTGATTTAAAATTGTAGCAATCCCAAGATCTATTTAGATGATATTGACAGAGGTCATTCTATACCTGGAGGGACAGCCATCTGTAAATTGCAGCCGGTAGTATGTGCGCAGTGGGTAATGCTAAAAAAGCCGGATGTGCCAGGAAAAAAATGGTCATTTTTTGCTCTGCACAGCAGTTTGGAAGTTCATGCCAAAAAATGGCATGCACTTTAAAAAAGGCTTAAAATGTAAAATTGCCTTTTAGTTTGTTATTGGCATTGGCCATCTTGTTGAAGAGCTACAGTATTTTCAATTATGGTGGCAACTCTTCCCCCAATACTGAAAAATAACAACTCCTTGTACAAAATTCCATAGTGATTTATCTCTGTAGGTAGATTAGAAAGAAAGATAATTACTTGAGATGCTTCCACTATAAAAGAAAAGAGAGAGAGATTTCTCTTTCCCATACTTTTAATTCTAACTGTTAACTGCAGTACAATACTTCTTGATGTTACTTAGTAAATATTGCTTTCAGAAATAGTTCTGATTTTTTTTAAATGAATTTTTCACAGTGAAATGCCACAAAAAAGGATGCGGATTGCTTGAATGAAAACAAATCTTGATACTACCTTCTCTGAATCAAGTAGAATTTCCAATTCTAATTATTTTGAGTTGCTGTAATTGCTACAGATAGCTCAGGCTAAACCTTGTTATGCTAAAAATACTTCTTCCTCCTCTGATAAGCTTTATTTATTCTTTTCAATAACAGAACTTACATAACATGGAGTATAATGTTATTCTCTCCACCACAACACACACACACACTCACTCACTCACTCACTCACTCACTCACTCACTCACCCACACACACACACAATGATTGGCTCAATAAATAATATTCAAAGGACAGGAAAAATCAGCCCCAAGCATTCATAACTCTGCACCTTTATGGCTCTACATTTCAACCAAAGAGGGCAAAGATATAATTTGCAGATGGGTCAGCCACTCCCATATAGAACTCTGTATGTAACAAACACAAAATAGACAAGAACCAGAATCCTATTCACTTTCTCCTATAATATCGCCGGCTCGACTTACCGGCCACGGCGCTTTTGCGGAAGGGCCGGGCAGACACCGGACTCTTCCATGGCGGCCGCCATCTTTGTTTCGGCCGAAATCTCGCGAGACGAGATTTCGGCCGGGAAAGCCAGGCCCACGTGGCCTGGAATGACGTGGGGACCGGGCGGGGCTTGCTGGCCCTATTTAAGGGCTGCAGGCCCTGGGCCAAGCCTGTTCGCCCGGACCCAGTCATTGGAGCAGACACTTGGCTGTCTGCTCCTGGAGCTTTGCGGCGGCCGCGTGGAGGCGGCCGTCGCCTTGGAGGCCTCGTGGCGGACCCAGTCTAAGGAGCAGGCACTTGGCTGTCTGCTCCTGGAGCCTCGCGGCGGCCGCGTGGAGGCGGCCGTCGCCTTGGGGGCCTCGTGGCCCAGTCTAAGGAGCAGACACTTGGCTGTCTGCTCCTGGAGCCTTTCGGCGGCCGCGTGTAGGCGGCCGTCGCTTTTGAGGCCTCGTTGGAGGCTGGAGGTGGCCTGCTCGTCGGGTCAGCAGGCTTCGGCCCATCCGGGGCTGGCGGTCTGCCCATCTTCCAGAGGAGCTCCGGGGCAGCATCGAGCTTTCGGCGCGTGAGGCCTCCCACCCCCACCCCGCTGTAAGGCGGCCGCGTGTTGCGGTCGCCATTTTGAGAGCCTCATCGGAGGCTCGGGGGAATGGTTTGGGGGGCTTCGGTTTTGGCGGGAAGGCCAGGCCTGGTGCCATTTGGCTGTTGCCCCCCCCCTATTTCTGGGGGGGGATCGTTATGGTAGCCCCCTGGGGACGTGGGGGGCTCGGGCGGAGGGCTCGCGTGGGCGGCCCCTCCCGTTGCGTGGCCCCCCCATGAAACAATAAAATAAATAAACATAAAATGCCTAAAAAGGGAGGACAGTGGGGCCCGTGGCGGCAGCTTCCTGCTGCTGCGCTGCCTGTTTGGGCAGAGGCCTTTCGCTGCCCTCTTGGGGGCCCGGGCGGCCCCATTTCCCTCTGTGTAAAATAAGAACCACGGGTACACATAGATTATAATAATAATAATGGGACTGATGATGGTTACAATTATATATTTTATATGGCACCATGAACATATGACGGCAAGGGTAGACCCATTGGCCCCTCTGGTCTGCCCTTGTTCTGTTCTGTATTTTATCTTGGGATGGATATATGTTTATCCCAGGCATGTTTGAATTCTGTTACTGTGGATTCATCTTCCGGGCCTGCTGGAAGTTTGTTCCAAGCCTTCGCTATTTCAGTGAAGTCATGGTCAAACTTCGGTACAGTTATAGTCTAACTTAATATTTAAGTATTGTTGCCTCTCGGCCCCAGTTTTTGGGGTTTTTTGTTTCGGGGGGGGACACCTGTACCCAGGTTTGCCCCCCCCTCCTGGCTCCTAGTGCGGGACCACAGGCCCCTGGGGCTGCTTTTGCCAGGGCCTGGTGTGTCGGGGGCGGGGGGGTTTGACCCCGCCAACCCAGGCCGTATGGCCTTCCCCCTTTTGACGGTTTACCCATCGGGGCCAGGGAGCTTGGACATGGGGGCCACCACGGTGGGACCCGTTCCCTGCATGTCAGGGGTTTGCTGCAGAGGGGCTTGTTTCTCCCCTTTTGTATGTGCGGCCATGCGTCTGGGTAGCGGGGCTCCCATGACGCTTACAGGTTGCCCCTGCCCCTGAAAGGGGACGGTTGGGAGTGGGGGGGGGGTCCAGGGTACAAACCCCACCTACTGGGGGGAAAGCTGGGCCCTGCCCAATTATTTACAAAACAACAACAACAACACTGGGGTTGGTTGAGGGACGACCACCCTCGCTCGAGAGCGGCCGCTCTCTTGCTAGGTTTCTCCAAGGGATTCCGGATCCCTTACATGGGTTCGAGCAAGCCTGGGCGGCATTGTTCGGTCCGGAATAGCATAAGTGGTGGCCATGGGGAGGGGCCTTGGGCCCTTCCCGGAGCCGCCCTTCCCAAATCTTGGGGTCTCCCCATTTGGGGGGTCCCCTGAAAGGTGGGTGATGAATTTAGGTTGATTCACCACTTGTCTTTTCTTAAAAGGGAGTCAGTGAGGGATTTCCTTCCTGACGAACTTTATTTAGTCCGGCTCGCATCCTTTGATGCGGTCGTGGCCATGGTAAGGCAGTGTGGGGTTGGAGCCCTTATGGATAAATGCGACATTAGGTCAGCATCCCGGCTCTTCCCCATGCACCCAGACGGCTTCGGGCTTTTTGGGGCTTCCATTTCATGGGTGTTTTTATGCGGCGGGGTTACCCACGGGTGGCTCCGTCTCTTGCTCTCTTTTGGGCGAGCTCAAGCACCTTATTGGAGTGGGCGCTCAAGAGGCGCAGCGGTCTGGGCTCGGCGTTCACTACCTCGAGGGTTTCTTGGTGGCGGGGACGGCGCGGGCAGAGCACTGCTTTGCTCTGCTGCGGGTCTTTGAAGCCCTTTGGCCCTGTTGGGGGTGCCTTTAGCCCCTGCGGGGACCGAGGGCCCCGCCACCGGGATTACCTTCCTCGGTATTGAATTGGACTCAAAGGTGCAATCTTCTAGATTGCCCCTGGACAAGTTGGCTAAAATTGGGGATACCCTTGGTACGGTTCTGGGCTGCCGGAAGGTCAACCTTTGGCAGCTCCAGGAACTGGTTGGGATACTTAATTTTGCCCGCCGGGTCGTGGTGCCGGGCAGGGTTTTTTCTAGGAGGTTATATGCTGTGATGAAGGGGCTCCGTTTGCCCCGTCATCGTACCCGCTTAGGTGCAAGGGTCAGGGCTGACCTCTGCGTGTAGCGGGAGTTCTTAGAAAGTTTTCCGGGGTTGTTGTTTTGGAGGCAAGAGCTTCTTTTGAAGCTGAATTGCAGTGTGTTCTGATGCTGCAGGGACCTGTGTTAGGTGCAGGGTGTGTTAGGTGACCAGTGGGGGCTGGTCTGCGTGGCCTCCAGCATGGAGGGCCTCTTCATTGGTTGAGGATTTGACCTTTTTGGGAGCTCTCCCCCTTGATAGTGGCCCTAGGGCTTTGGGGGGAGCAGTTTAGGGCAAGACTGTGCATTTTGGTGTGACAGCTTAGTGGTTGTCCACGTGGTGCACGCCCTGTCCTCTAAGAATGACAGGGTCATGAGGCTTTTCCGCCATTTGGTGCACAGGTCCTTGTCCCTGAGCACATTGTTTTTGTCTAGGCATGTCCCCGGGTTAGATAACGGGGTTGCTGAAGCCTTGTCCCGTGGTCAGTTGTCCCGTTTCGGACCATGGCCCCGTGGGCCCGTGTGTCGCCAGAGGTTTTTCCGGCCCACTTTCGGAGCCTAGGTGGGCTCCTGGGCAGTGGAGAGTGGAGGCTTGCTGGCTACGGCACTCTCGGGAGTGTCTGGCACTCTGGGGGGCTTAGCAGCAGGCAGGGAAGAGTTTGGGCGTTGCAGGCAGTATACGGGTTAGCCCTAGCTGGCCTGCCCCAGTTGTGTACCTGGCCATATTTGTGTCCAGCTTAGGCAGCGTGGCCTTTCAGTTAGGACTATTAGGTCCAGGTTGGCCGGCTTCGCCTTGTTTAAGGCGGGGGCGGGGTTATTGGTTTTATGGCATCTTCCGCAGTGTGACAGTGCGGGAAAGTTGGGCCGGGGCCGCATTGCGGGCCGCCGGGTCAATTTGGTGCCTTCCATCTCATTACTTCAGTAAGGTGGGTGCTAGTATGTAGGGTTTGGCCAGGCCAAGTATGGATCCCGCCATTCGGGAACGCTCGTTCTCGAGTGGCGCTGCCACTAGTGCGGTAACGGCCTCTCGATACGGAGGATTCGGGAAGTCGCTCGCCGGCGGTCAACGGCCTGTTTTAGGGTACGAACGGCCTGTTGAGGGTCCGGGTAAGATCTTAGGCCAGGTTCCTCCTTTGGTCCCCTTCTATTCAACCCCGCCAGGACGCGACCGATGGTGTTGCTTGGGGTCAGAGCGCTCCGAGACCACTCAGCAACAAGTTACCATCGGGGGTGGGGACCCTGCCGTCGTGGCGGCTGGGTCCTGGCTGTCTGGCTGGGGAGACGGGGTGTGCGGTGGGAAGGGCGTTTCTACCGCTATTGCTGGGAGGGCGGCATTCCATTGCTGCGCCCAGGTGGTCCTGGGAGGGCGGCATCCCATTGCTGCGCCCAGGAGGTGCTGGGAGGGTGACATCACGTTGCTGCGCCCAGTTGGTCCTGGGAGGGCGGCATCCCATTGCTGCGCCCAGGTGGTGTCGGGGGTCGGCATTCCATTGCTGCGCCCAGTGGGGCTGGGAGGGCGGCATCCCATTGCTGCGCCCAGTCGGTGGCCAGGGGCGGCATCCCATCGTTGCGCTCAGAGTGTGCTGGGAGGGCGGCATCCCATTGCTGCGCCCAGTTGGTGCTGGGAGGGCGGCATCCCATTGCTGCGCCCAGCTGGGACTGGGAGGGCGGCATCCCATTGCTGCGCCCAGTCAGTGCCGGGGGTCGGCATCCCGTTGCTGCGCCTGGATGTGTGCTGGGAGGGCGGCATTCCATTGCTGCGCCCAGTTGGTGCTGGGAGGGCGGCATCCCAGTGCTGCGCCCAGTTAGTGCCGGGGGCGGCATCCCATTGCTGCGCCTGGATGTGTGCTGGGAGGGCGGCATCCCATTGCTGCGCCCAGTTGGTGCTGGGAGGGCGGCATCCCATTGCTGCGCCCAGATGGTACTGGGAGGGCTGCATCCCATTGCGGCGCCCAGGTGATGGGTCTTGCACTGTGGTGGCAAGGACCTGTGGGATCTGGGGGTCGTTTTCGATCTGCCAGGTTCGCGAAGCCTGCGGTGGCTTCGCACTGTGCGGCCCTCCACGCAAGTGGTGTGGTCGAGATCCTCTCGGGGATCGCTTGGTGGGACGCCATTTCCCTTAGGGCCCTTCACCGGGTTAGACGGGGAGTTAAGGCCTGGGGTACGGTAGTCAGAAAGTTAGGTGGGGTGGTTGTGGCCCATCCCCGCATCACCATAGATCAGCTGTGGCTTTACCTGGCTGCTGGTCTTCCTCTGTCAGAACTGAGGAACACCACTTTCTCACAGGACCTGCAGTGTCTCTGCGTGAGCTGGCGCAGTAGAGGGGGGAGTCGGGGGGCCAAGATAGAGATCTGACCCCCGCTCCGTGGCAGGTTAGGGGCGGAAATCTGGGTGGTGGTTCAGCAACTGCGCGTTCTCCCTTGGGCATCTTTGGGGATGATTGACAGGTTCTCTCCAAGCTCATGGTGGGTGCTACCTGCGCACTTGGGGGGAACCTGTCTTTGGGTCCCGCTATTGAAGTCCCAGGGTAGGGGTGAGCCGGCGGGACCCCCCTCATGCGAGTGCATGGCAGGGTCTCAGGTGAGGGAGAGGTCCCTCACCTGGACCAGCATCGAGCTACGCCCTTAGTTGCCCAGGAATGTTGACCTTTTACGTCATTTCCGCCCCGGAAGTGTTTGTTTGACCCTGCAGGTCCACTGTTTCCGGGTCATAGTGGAATATATTAATTTATGCAAATTTATGCTAATTCATGCTAATTTAATTAATAAATTATGCAAATTTATTTTAATAAAAATGACCCAAGTTTAAATCCAGCTCTGGTGTCCGTGTCGTTACTCCGTCTCTTCTGCAATATCGCCGGCTCGACTTACCGGCCACGGCGCTTTTGCGGAAGGGCCGGGCAGACACCGGACTCTTCCATGGCGGCCGCCATCTTTGTTTCGGCCGAAATCTCGCGAGACGAGATTTCGGCCGGGAAAGCCAGGCCCACGTGGCCTGGAATGACGTGGGGACCGGGCGGGGCTTGCTGGCCCTATTTAAGGGCTGCAGGCCCTGGGCCAAGCCTGTTCGCCCGGACCCAGTCATTGGAGCAGACACCCACCCGCCCTTCCCTAATTTGCAGTGTGCTATTGGTGGGTCGCCCTCGGGGGCCGAATGGGAATTTTTTGCAGCCTCGCCCATTTGGCATGGCTGTTTTTTCGCCCATTCCACACTGGGGAGATGGATGGGCGGTTTAGGGGGTGCTTGCATTCAATAGGTTAATTGGCTTACCTTTGGTCATTTGGGTAGGCAGGTTAGGGGCGGAAATCTGGGTGGTGGTTCAGCAACTGCGCGTTCTCCCTTGGGCATCTTTGGGGATGATTGACAGGTTCTCTCCAAGCTCATGGTGGGTGCTACCTGCGCACTTGGGGGGAACCTGTCTTTGGGTCCCGCTATTGAAGTCCCAGGGTAGGGGTGAGCCGGCGGGACCCCCCTCATGCGAGTGCATGGCAGGGTCTCAGGTGAGGGAGAGGTCCCTCACCTGGACCAGCATCGAGCTACGCCCTTAGTTGCCCAGGAATGTTGACCTTTTACGTCATTTCCGCCCCGGAAGTGTTTGTTTGACCCTGCAGGTCCACTGTTTCCGGGTCATAGTGGAATATATTAATTTATGCAAATTTATGCTAATTCATGCTAATTTAATTAATAAATTATGCAAATTTATTTTAATAAAAATGACCCAAGTTTAAATCCAGCTCTGGTGTCCGTGTCGTTACTCCGTCTCTTCTGCAATTTTCTATGCTCATTTTCCCATTATATGTTCCTCTGCCAGTTCCCATGTATATCTATAAAGAACAACTATAATTAAAGGGATAGAAACCAAGTTCTATAAGGAGAGTCTGAAGGAAGTAGAAATATTTGCCTTTGGAGAGAAAAGAGAGAGGACTCCAGGCAGTCTATATCACAATATCAGAATTAAAATCCCATGTCAGAATGGTGGGCATGGAAACTTTGGAGACAGATCTCAACTTCAGTGTTCAGTGGGGAAAACCTTCATTAACAAGCATAGTACCCTCCTCCTTGCAGAATGCCAAGACTGAATATCTCTGTGTTATGGATATTTAGTTTAGATTCCTGTCCTGACAGTTGGGCTCAATGGCTTAAGCTGCCTCTTCCAATTATTATTCTAACAAATCATGTGAACTTGTCAAAATTTATGTGCAAGGGATTGCTGCCAAAAAAACAACAACAACCCACCAACCACCACCACCCTAATAAGAATTCAATTCTTTTTTTTTCCTATCATGACTGTACAACAAGGCACATGTGGAACAATGAAATCTGCACACACTGCCAATTTCTCAAACTCCATCACAAAAAAATTCATCCTGATGTCTATAAGCATCTTTCTGCTTCTCATCTCAGTAGGTGTGCTATGGTTCTGGTTCTCAAGGATATATTTAGCTTAAATAAGTCAATCCCTTTTAATACTTTTAAAATTTAGGGATAAGAAAGATTTTATTTTATTGAGAAGCTTTAGGGATAAAATATTCATTCCCACACTCAAAGTTGTCTTTACATAGCTGAGAGGATATCTTTTCCATCCCCCCCATCTTTCTCTGGAAATGATAAAAGGAGGGGGAAAACTTGTGATTGTTTAGTTAAACACTAAAAATCAATATTTAGCTAAAGGCAAGAAGCTTGTGAGAAAACATATCCCAATAATTGTGTGGCACATTCTCAAGACTATAGACCAGTGACTGAAATGTATGTCTGACTATTGTGAGGAGGAGGAGGAAAAGGAGCAGAAGCAGAAGGAAATGTAAATTTACAAAAGAAGAAACTTTACAGAGAAATACAATGCAATGCAGTATTTCACCATCTGTGCAGCTTTTATAGGTATAAATTTCAATTCCTAGAATTTGCCAGACAGCCAAGCCTTTGGCTTAATATTTATAAAAAAAACAATTTAATAATTTCTACAGCAACAAATAAGAGATGCTAAAGAACTGTGTAACAGGCAGTTCAAAGTTACAACAGTACTGAAAAAAGTGACTTATAATCAATTGTTTCATTTAGGACCGTCATAGCATCGGTATAGTTATATAATCATAATTTAAGCATTTGGCAATGGGCAGATTTTCAATGGTTGCAGCATCATGTGATCACTAGTTGTGATATTCTCCTCCCCCAAAATCAGCTTCCAACAAACAATGTCAAGGGAAAACCTGGCAGGGGAGATCATATATGGCAATCATGACCACTCCCATCCCACCTTCAGTCTTGAAAGACTATGGTATCATGCTCTGGAAAGAGTTCCTAAAACAGCATCTAGTGTGGCTAAAAAGGCCAATCTGACAGTGGCAATCCCTTCCACACTGAACGCAAATCCATTCTGTCTCCTGCCTGGCCCCTGGATTTTGCTGGTTCCAGGACTGCCTCTTTGCTTTAGCCTGCTGAACAAGTGTCTCCTCAAAATAGAGAAGGCCATCCTGCATTTTATAGATAGATACCCTTATATCACAGCTCTGTCTCCCTCTGGGGCACATTCCCTTCACTAATTCACCATGCAGGAGAGCTTTTGGAATCCACCCATCATCCATTCTCACAACATGTCCCTCCTTATTTTTAGGTTGAATCTCTCCTTGTCCGGCTTTGTGGTGCTTTGGAAAATAATGTGTTCCCCTCCTCCCTGTGGCACTCTCACAAGTATTTGTAGACTGCTATCATGTCCCTCAGGACCTCTCTTTGCCCAATTCCTTCAACCTTTCCTTGCATGTTTTAGTTTCTAGTCACTTTATCATTCTGGTTGCTCTCTTCTGCACAATGTCTCTTTTGTAGTGTGGTGACTAAAACTGAATGCAGTACTCTAGGTGTGATCTAACTAGGTCATTATAGAGTGGCATTAGCATCTCCCTTGTCTTGGAGTGTATTCCTCTGTTTGTGCAGCTTAAGATTGTGTTGGCTTTTTAAGCTGCCACTGCATATTGTTGGCTCATGCTGATGTCGATTTGTGCTCTTCCATCCTTCTTCGGGTGATACAATCTCTGTTTGCAGTTTTATTTTGCTGCCCACCAAGGAGTGGTCTGTATCACAGTCAATGCCCTGACAGCTACATGTGATTGTAATACTGGGGAAATTAGAATGCCTGGTCAGTATCAAGTCGAGCTGGTGCCAGTGCCTCAAACTTGGATGCCTCCAAGAGACTTTGTGTTGAGGCATTGTTTATGTTGTGTTATGTCCCTTTAACAACCAAAGTGATTTGCTTAATGGCCACAAAAAAAGGTTATAAAATCAGATGTCATTTAATAACTGCATCATTGAATGATGAATAAGCAAGGAGTCAGATTTGGCTTCTAAGGAGAAAGTTCCAGGAACATCAGATTCTAATAATGATTCAACTCCTAAATAGCCAATACACATTTTGATTCTGTTTTACCTGTTTTCCAGTCACAATCATGTTTAAAATATATTATGATTGGCTTCTTCCTCCCCAGACCAAAAGACCATCCCATATAGATGCTTACCTCAAAAATACTGTAATCTTTGTACTTTGAGTTATAGGTTTTTTTTCAGTTGTTTTGCCATCTAGTCAAAAACAATGTTATTCAAAGGTGCTACATCCAAAGTATGAAATCAAGTCCAATAAGTCCTTGATGACTAATCAAACCATGCATTTATTGATTCAAATGTAGCACAAGAGGTCAGTTTAAAAGAAAAATAATAACATACATAGTTCTGTTCAGCTTTGGCAATTCTAGACAATTTGGAAGCATCAAAAGATAATATGATCAATCCAGCAATCATAAAATTAGCAGCCTAAAACTAAAAAAAACCACTTATAAACCATAACAATCTTAGCTCCAATGGTGATATGTGTTCAGAGATACAACATATCTGTTGCAATACCTGCTAAATGTGCTCCATTGATGACCTAAGAGCATAGGGCAATTATATGGGAATAGATGGCCCTGAAAATGTCAATCCATCTGTCTTTATTGATTCCACTACTACATAATCAATTCCTTATATCTGAACCCTGTAGCTTTGTGCTCTCCAGTTCTATTTTTCTGAAAAGCAATCCATCGAAGCATCAGGGGTGTGTGGGTATGGAAATATAGCCGATATTGTAAAAAAAAAATTGTTACCATATGCTTACAATGATAAAGCAGGGCTGCAGCTTAAAAAATGCTGCACAACTGTTTTGCCCAATTTTACGCATATTGGCAGATGTCCTAGTTCTGAAGGTCAAATAGTTTTTGAATATTCTGTGCATTTTGATCTGGCTTGGCAACAGCTTTTAGCAACTTTAAAAGCCACCTATTGATATTTATTTGAACAAATTTTATTGTTAGTTTTTAGTACTTGGAGGCCTACACCTGTGCAGCATTCTCAATTTGACAGGGAAGGGTGCTGGCTACTTTTTTTGTTAAGGAGGTCTACAATTGCTGAGGACAAAGAGCAGCAAAATAAGTTTTTATAAAGCATAATCTAACAATCACATTTTCCATCATTTTTCATAACCTTTCATTTAAAAAAGGTGCAAAACAGTTTTGAAATACTTTGGCTTATTTATTGCAGGTCTTTTGCACTGTCACAGCTTTTAGGTGGGACTCACCTGATCACCACTCTCTCCCTGAGGAAAGCGATGGATTCTATGCTGGAATCAAGGTAACCACACAACATCTAATTTCATAAACTTCTCTAGCATAGCCTTGATGGAGATTTCTATATTAGCCATCTTGTTTCGCAAGACAACACACCATAAAATTGGCTTTAGTGATTATAAGAAGGGTGCTTCTAGGTGCTGAAGCAGAAAATGTTTGAATAAATTGCCTGCCATTCTATCAATCATTCTATCAGTCCTTTAAAAACAGTAACAGCTGCAGCATTTTAGGTAGAGAAAAATGTATTCGAAAACCCCCCTATGTTCATTCACCTGAGTAGTATGGTGCTGTTTGTATAATTCTGTTCAAATAAATGAATATAGTTATGGTAATATTTGGCTATAAGGGTGGATTCACATTGTGTAATATAAACTGTGTCTTTAATATGACCATATTTATGAGAGCTGGCATAGGATTAACATTCAAATCTTTTTTGAAAGGGACCATTATTTTATAAAAATGGAGGTCAAATTCTCTTTTATATCAAGGAAGCTATTGTACATCACCTGGCTAATGTGCAATTTGTAAGCCCCTCTTTTGTAACCTCCTTTGTGAAATGTCAGGAGAGCCAGTTTGGAATAAGGCTAGCCTAAAAGGCAGGAGATGGTGAATTCTAGCTCCATTTTAGACATGAAAACTGGTTGGTTGACTGTAGATCAATTATTCAGCCTAGTGTCAAGACGTTTCCAAAGTTGGTGATAAATTAATGGCTTGCCACACATAGAAGGATTGGTGTTTATGGGAACTTGGGAGGGGTAATTTTCATGAGGTTTTAAAAATCTGATAAACAATATTTCAACATCACAATGATAAAACATTCCAAAATAGGAAACGAGTGAAAATAGTAATTTTAATTGGATAATGTTCTGCCGGCGTGTCCCAACTGCCCGTAATTACAGGGTACCTAGTCCAGAAAGACACTTTAGCAACAGAAAAGCAGAAAAAACTCCCTTTTTGAATGTCAAAGGGATTTTCTGGCACACACAAGGCACAGGTTAAATGCAATCCAATTTCTCATCCAATAACTGGGAAATTGAGACCAAATTCCAAAGTCCAGAAAGGCCATAAACAGTCTTGAACAGGGAAACAGTAAAACCACAATCTTGACAAACTGTGAATCAGATAAACTTCCACAAGGCTAAACCAGCAAGCACACTGTTCTTTTTATCTGTAGCACTAATTACGGCAGCCCCACCCAACCACAGGTGGCCTCACTTATCTCCTGTAATAATCCTTCAGTTGTTCTCTCAACTGCGGGGAAAACTCAGATTTAGGTTTCCCAGTATAAGTACCAGGATGGCTCCAGCAATAAATTGGAACTTTGAGGAGTACTTTGACTTGGACTCTGATTTAGGCTGGATGATTGGAACCTTGACACCTAGCTTACCTCCCAGGGTGGTCTCTCCTATGCATCACTCTATGCATGCGTTGATCTGTCATAAGTTCTTGTGCAGAATCCAGGGATGATAAGGATGATTGATCTCCTCCTGGGCTGTCTGTAAAACTCCCCCCTTCCCTGCTACTCACACTTCCTTCGTCAGAGGAACCTTCATCGGGAAATTCTATTGGGAGCAAAGCAAGCCTATGGTGTGTGGATGTTTCCCCCACATCCACCTCCACATTTCTTGGAACAGGAGCTGGGCCAGAGCCAACCACAACAGATAAACATTTTAAATAGTCTCCCACCTTTTAATGTATTTTAAATCCAACATTTTTATAGAATAATTGCTGTGCTTTATAATCATCTGTGTGATTATGCCTTTGATTTAATAGTATAATCACAGCTTTGGTTGATGTGGCATTATTTATATGTATCAAATTATTTTCTTCTCCTGATAAAATGCAATAATCTGCTCAGACATCATAGATGGGTTAAATCTTTTGTTTACACTCTAGTTTCAACCAGATCTGCCTTGAAGATGTTTTGAAGTACAATTATGTTCTACATTTGGGATGTGTTATTCTTGGTCATATACTAAGTTTCTCATTCCTTTTGCATTTCCAACGTTTTTCTCCTACATGTAAATATTGTCAACAAATAAAAAATTATTCTAATCTATTGAATGGGGAAGAAAGTAAATAAATGTAATCCCCTGAATTTTCCCCCATTTCATGACTCTTATGATTAGAGTCATGGAATATAGCACTGTTTTAAAATCGCTTTAGCTTAATATCTTTGAAATTAATGTTTATATCTGTGTCAGACAGAAAGGTGGGTATCATTATTTTGAGTTATAGTTGCCCACATTTATTTGCTATGTATCAACAACTACTATATCTATATGACCTATAAAGCCCTTCATGGCACCGGACCAGAATATCTTCGGGACCGCCTCCTGCCGCACGAATCCCAGCGACCGGTTAGGTCCCACAGAGTTGGCCTTCTCCGGGTCCCGTCGACTAAACAATGTCGTCTGGCGGGACCCAGGGGAAGAGCCTTCTCTGTGGGGGCCCCGACCCTCTGGAACCAGCTCCCCCCTGAGATTAGGATTGCCCCCACCCTCCCTGCCTTTCGTAAACTCCTTAAGACCCACCTTTGCCGTCAGGCATGGGGAACTAAAACACCTCCCCCTTGCCCATGTTGTTTTGTTGATTGATTGACTGTGTGCCTGTTTTTTATATATACTGTTTTTATGAGATTATTAATTTAAATTGTAACTAGATGGCTGGGCATTGGATTTGGTATTATGTACTGTACTGTTTTTTATTATTGTTGTGAGCCGCCCCGAGTTTGCGGAGAGGGGCGGCATATAAATCCAATAAACCTAAACCAAACCTAAACCATATCTATTTATTTATTTCCACATTAAGATTAGAACAGGGTAGCAAATGTAGAATGGTAGAAGTCAGTTATGCTGTTGTCAACATAATCTTGATGATTCAGAATACATCAGTTATAGTTGGCTTTTGTAAATAATGAACAAACCAGAAAATCACAAAACAGTCTTAAAACAAACACAGACTGGCAGGGAATCTAAAAGATCATGGTGCAGTCCTTAGTCACAAAATTGGGAAAACTTTGGCATTTCCACATACTGCTAGACTTGATCACTCATCAATTATAGCCAAGATCACTGATGATCAGAGATCTGAGTTGGAATCCAAAGAACCAGATTCTTAACACTGTCTTAACATCCCCAGTAAAAGAGAAACATGCTAGGGAAAAACGAAAAAGAGGAAAAACTTGACACTTCAGTCAATAGATAATTTTAGTCAGGTGGCTTGATGAATGGTCAGATCATCGTATTCATGTAAATTGCTATTCCATTCATTTCAAACATTCAAAGTAGAATAATAGACAAGCAACATGACCAGCTAATTATTGTAATATACACTCCAGCACATTTTAATTAACTTTTTTTCCCTTCAATACTAGCACTACAGTGCACTAAACCAATCGGTTCCATGCTGTTAGTTAATAGAATTTTTCAAACGGTTTTTTTCCCCTTTCTGCAACAGAAAAAAGAAACAATTACCCAACTATACCTGAAAATTATTTTGTAATTACTAAAGATGTTCAAAAGCAAAAGGTAGCATTTGGAAATTAAGTCAATGTCTATTTAATAAGCAGTTACAGTGGCTAATTTGACTGAATGGTTTAGAGCTTAGCAGAAATCTCAGGGAGCCACCAAAATAACAATTTCACCTCATCTTGTGAGGGAACTGATCCAAAATCTTGTTAACTTGCCAATGTAGCAGTAAGAGCAAGCAAAAGGGTGAAGGCAAAAAGAAAGAAAAAGAACAGCAAACATATATTTATTTATTTATTTGTTTGTTTGTTTAGTTACAGTAATACCCCGGTTATTGCGTCCCCGACCATTGCGAACAGGGTAATTTGCGATTTTTCAACCCGGAAGTCAAAACACCATCTGCGCATGTGTGCCCTTTTTTTCTATGGGCACGCATACGTAGATGGCGCCCGGCAAATCAGCTGCTGGGCGGCTTCCCTGGGTCTTCCCCCTCTTGCTGGCGGGAGGGCGAGCAGCGGGCATCAGCAAGGAGTTTCCCCACCGCCCACGCAAACTCCTCGCTGCCGCCCGCCCTTCGCCCGCCCACGCCGTTCATTCTCGCCGCTTTCGAGCTGAGTCCTGAAGCGAATTCGCTCCGGGACTCAGCTCAAAAGCGGCGACAGCCAGCGCGGAGAAGCCGTTCGCTGGCGCTGGCTGTCGGCGCTTTTGAGCTGAGTCCCAGAGCGAATTCGCTCCGGGACTCAGCTCGAAAGCGGCGACAGCCAGCGCGGAGAAGCCGTTCGCTGGCGCTGGCTGTCGGCGCTTTGGAGCTGAGTCCCGGAGCGAATTCGCTCCGGGACTCAGCTCAAAAGCGGCGACAGCCAGCGTGGAGAAGCCGTTCACTGGCGCTGGCTGTCAGCGCTTTGGAGCTGAGTCCCGGAGCGAATTCGCTCCAGGACTCAGCTCCAAAGCGCCGACAGCCAGCGCGGAGAAGCCGTTCGCTGGCGCTGGCTGTCGGCGCTTTTGAGCTGAGTCCTGGAGCGAATTCGCTCCGGGACTCAGCTCGAAAGCGCCGACAGCCAGCGCGGCGCGGCTGTTTTAAAATGTCGCCGCCGGCATGGGGGGCTTGCCAGCACCACCCGGACCCCCAACCCGGGTTTGGGGGGCTGCTAGGAAGCCCCCCATGCCGGCGGCGACATTTTAAAACAGCTGCCCCGCCCCCAATCTTTGGCTCCTCACTAGCGCTGCGGGAGTAAAAACACCATCTGCACATGCGCAGATGGTGTTTTTACTTCCGCAGCGCTACTTCGCGAAAACCCACTCGTTGCGGGGGGTCCTGGAACGGAACCCTCGCAACAAGCAGGGGATCACTGTATTTAGTTTAATACACAATACTATACAATGAAGCTTATAGAGATATAGTGGAGAAGATATAGTAGAGAAGTCTATGGAGAGGGACGGCATACAAAAATAAATAAATAAATAAATAAATAAATAAATAAATAAATAAATAAATAAATAAATGATATAGGAGAGACAATAGGACAGGGGACGGAAGGCACTCTAGTGCGCTTATGTACGCCCCTTACTATGTACGCCCCTTTTCCCAGTGAAAATTGAAAACAACGAAAATGCATAGTAATTTGAGAAAACAACTCCTTAATTCTTTAATCTATAAACCTTAAATGTATGAATGTATGTATGTATTCATGCATGCATGTATGTGTGCACATACGTACGGACGTACATGTGACATATCATATTATACATAAATACAGAGATGGGATTTAGCCAGTTCACACCAGTTTGGGGAGACTAGTTATTAACTTTTTGCCCAGTTTGGAGAACCAGTTTATCCCACCCAGGGGTGGGTTCTAACTTACCTTCATGCCAGTTCCATTCCTCCTGCACTATTTGGCCATGCCTTGTGGGTGCACTCACATGCAATACCGAATCTTTTTTTATAAAAAAAAACATATTAAAATATGAACCATTACTGTACATTTTGTGAGAAACTGAAAAGTTGATCTGGGCTTTGATGATTAAATAAGGGACTATGGAAATAATGTAGACTAATGCTAATCTTAGAGTAAGAGCTTGATATATATATATATATATATATATATATATATATATATATGTATGTATGTATGTATGTATGTATGTATGTATATATATATATATATATATATATATATATATATATATATATACTTATAATAATATATATTTTACTTAAAGTAACGTATTTGTTTTTGTCTCAAGTCTTTTCTAATTTTCATAAATAAAACTAAAAATTTCTCTAACAATGCAATAAAAACATCACCCCTCAGTGAGAAATCACTGGGAAACTTATATAGTTAGCCATCTACCAAACCAAACTCTTGGCAGTGTATATAATAAAAACACAATAAACAAAAAAAAGTATTTTTTTTTCAAGAAAGTATTTCATTTTCAGACTTTTTTCAGCCGAATGATCATCAACCTGAGAATAGATTATTTTATTTTTTTTAGGTACTAAGGCTGACCTTAGTATGGTTCAACTAATGCTCTTAAGATGCTATTAAAATTACTCCTAGGCCCCTCAGTGTGATTCTGGTTAGGCTAACTTTTTTACTTAAGAGGTTTTGTCATTTCTGACACTGTCTTCCTCTCTTCATGTTCTCAAAGGTCTGCTTCCCAGCAGAAAAATTAAAGGTTCACCTTTAAACAAGAAGCCATTTCCCACAAGAAGAGATTAGCGGTTGATACGAGCTTAATCTAAGATTGATAACCTGTCTTTATTTCCAGTTTTTACCAGAATCTTTACAAATTGCAGAAGATGGAAAGGAACATATTTTGACAATTCTAAGTACCGTTCCTATTACATGTTTGGCCCAGGATGACATCTGTAAAATTACTTTACAGTTAAGCACTCAGATTTCTGGTAAGTACCTTATGTCAGGTAGCATATAACCTGCCACATTTTTCCTGAAGTCATCATACCTGTAATGAATCTAGAAGCTGAAGGTGGTAAAATACTTCAGAAGTAAAATAGGTTTCATAGCTGCTGTGGCCTACCAGCTGTCAGATGAGGAGGAAGTTGCGGAGGAAGTTGGGCCAGTCGTCGAGTGTGGGGAAGGCTCTGATGGATGCTCTGTGTCAGAAGTAGAGATAGAGCCAGGGCCTTTCAACATTTCCCAGATGCCTTCAGCATCAGAGAGAAGTGGGGAAGAAGAACAGCTGGGGCCTGTTACAGATGTGTGTATGTGCAGAGATGTCAGGAGAGGAATAAATGGAAGCAAAAGGGGAGTAGTGTTGTGGGAAACAACCATTTGAATGTATTTTTAGATTTGCTCATCGGGATTCCTGTTTATTTATTTATTTATTTTGTCCAATACACAATGAGGGTTTTAGTGGGTATATATCTATATACACATAGTAAAATACATGATGAAGGTTATAAAGGAGATGCTCACAGTAAAATATATCTAAGAAATAATAGAAAAGAAGATATAGTAATAGAACACATCAATGAAAGAATAGAAGAGATATAGGAATAGAAGAAAGGTATAGGAGATATAGAAGAGCAAAAGGACAGGGGACGGAAGGCACTCTAGTGACTTTGATATACAGTGTTCCCTCGATTTTCGCGGGTTCGAACTTTGTGAATAGCCTATACCACGGTTTTTCAAAAAATATTAATTAAAAATTACTTTGCGGTTTTTTTCCTATACCATGGGTTTTTCCCACCCGATGATGTCATATGTAATCGCCAAACTAATAATTTTTGCAAATAAATAACAAAAAAAAATTTATTGTAAATAAATAATTATGTTTAAAAATATCAGGATCACTAAGTGTCATATTCAATGGTGAGTACCAGTAATAATGGTGAGTAAATGGTTGTTAAGGGAATGGGAAATGGTAATTTAGGGGTTTAAAGTGTTAAGGGAAGGCTTGTGATACTGTCCATAGCCAAAACTGGTGTATTTACTTCCGCATCTCTACTTCGCGGAAATTTGACTTTCGCGGGCGGTCTTGGAACGCATCCCCCGCAGAAATCGAGGGAACACTGTACAGCTTTGTACCTGTAAATCAAACCCTAACCCTAACCTAGCCTGGCAATTATCCAAGAACTGATAAGATCTGTATTTCAGTTAATCCTTGGAAGGATTATTGCCTGGACTTTTCTGTGGGTGAATACTATGAATTCACAGTAATTAAACGAAGAGGGTTTTTTTCAGGACAAGGAGTTTGTTTCTTGATTCTGCTAAGGCTGTGTCTTATATAATACCAAAAAGATGAGGGGGAAAAATACATCATGCATTGAGTGATTTGGTACATTAAGCAATTTATTCATTTTTATTAACATTAGAAGATAATGTTCATGACAGCTAATATAGAACCTTTATGTTAGGGTTTATAGATGGTGTGGTTTAAATGTACATTAAAATAGAAAAATATGGGTTCAAAAATCTCAATGTAATAGTACTTTATGTTAGTTTAGCTAGGAAAAAATAACTTCTTTCCATACTTTGTTATCAATCATTAAATATATATACACACAATGATGTGCTGCCAGTTGCTGGCGCTAACGATGCGCTCCATGCATGTACGCTTAGACACAATTCGGTTGCTGCACATATGCAGCAATCAAAATCTCACACGAGCGTTCTCGCATGTGTGAGATTTGGGGAATTTTCACCTTTTTTTTGCTTCTGCACATGTGCAGAAGCAAAGAAATAGCAGAAACCACCCAAATATCATGCACGAGAGCATCCTCGTGTGAGATTTTGGCAATTTTCACCATGTTTTTGCTTCTGCATATGCACAGAAGCAAAAAAATATATACAAAAATTGCAGGTATCTTGCCAGTTGCGCGCATGCACAGCCACTGATCTACTGGAGCTGCACACCTGGGCACAGCCGACCTACGAGAGCCATGCACCTGGGCACACCGGGTGCTGCCCGCCACTGCATACACACGCAAACAAGCATACCTATGTAGATTTTTGTTTTAGAATTCAGATCTTAAATGTATGGCTCAGATTCATTTTCCTTAATTACTACGTATAATTTAACAAATATTAAGCATAGATTTAAGAACTCACACCATTTGTCCTTGGTGACTATGTCTGAAGATAACTTACCTTGTATCTTGATTTGCATCTTTTTGCCTTTTAACACTGGCAAGAAGTAAAATATGTTTCCAATCTCAGAGACTGGAAAGAGAGAGGTGGAAGACGTTTTCATTCTTTTTGCTCTAAGAGTGTGGCAACTGAAGAATCCAGTGTTTCCTGGGACCTCTACCCAGTGGATGGAGTTAAAAGCCATGGATGCAGAATGATGGCATATAGCCCTAGATATATTCTTTACACAGGAAGCCATGTGATCCTATTTTAAAATGTTAATGTTTTCATCTGTTGAAATGTTTTATTATTTTACTTGGTAAACTGAATCCTTGGGAGCTCTATTTGGCATGGGGTTAGACTTAAATATTTTTAAATAGAGAAACTAACGTTGCTGAGATACATATTTGGTCTTTATTATTATTTCTTTTCCTGCATAGTAGTCTGTTTCTGTTTAAAAATCAGCAAGAATTATTTTTAATCACACAGAAAAGACCATCCAACATCATTTCTCTAACAAAAATTAAAACGAGTAAATTTTCGACAGCATTATAAATTTATCCAATATGTTTTTGTGCTTTTTAAAGATAACTTGTTAGACAGGACATCGAACATAGCTCTTTCAACATGCCATGTGGATCTGGAACAAAGGCCCTGCAGAGAAGGCAGCTGTGCAAGAGCAACATTTGCTGTAAGGGCTGTGAATGACTTTGTAGAAAATGGAAACTTTATCAGTTATATCACAGCCAAGCCAGTTGAGCCAAATAAATCTCTGTGGCATGATTATAAGCCCATGGATGTCAAGGTAGGTTAAAGCAACAGCCAAGAGGTTTTTACATCCTGTTGTAAAACAAACAAAAAACAAAAAAACCCACCGAGCACTCCTTCCCCGTTATTTTTATTTATGTTTACCTTTATTATTCTTTTGCTCTTTGCAAATTTGGAAACTAATCAATCTTTTAAAAGATTAATAAACCAATCCTAACAGAGATTTTTGAAATGTACTGAATAAGCCCAGAAGTCAACTTCTTCATCATTAGAAAAAAAAGCACCATTTTTGAGAAAGAAATAATTCATACATGAGGGTTGGATTTCAGTAATTTATATCTGCTTCAATTTTGTTCAGCTTGAATTGGATCGAGTTGCAAATACTTCACATGCTTCAATCATCAAACCAATTCATTTGGTTCTGAAAAATGGAACTTTAGAACTGTTCCATATTTTTAAATATATCAAAGTAAAGTCTTTCTTGTATCTGAATAAAATTCAGAAGAAACCCAGCAGAATAACTAATTATAGTTGAAAATAATTAGGTCTGCTAGTTGTCTTTACTGCTGTGTTATGCAGAATGTTTCATGACTGTAACGCAAACCAAACAATTTTGTTATCCATCAGGGATAACATCCATCAGGGATTTTATTTGTTTTAGCCAGGAATAAAGAATATGTTTTAATGAATCATCATATAAAATAACCTGAGCAGAACTCTTCATCTTAATGAATGCACAAATCAATATTTAGGATGTCATTTATACAGAATTCTGTTTGTTTTTTATCACCAGCCATCCCATCCTTATCTTTCAAAATCTGCTCAAGAAAGTCATCCAGATCTTTCAGGAGAAAAGGGAAATATTCCTTATAGGGATTGTATTCAATTCTACCTGTAAATGGAAAGCTTTGAAAGGAGTTCTTACTCATCCCCAGATTCCATCTTAATTGAGATTACATATGTGCATGCAGACACACATACACACACAAAATACATACAATACTATTGTCTTCAGAGGTAAGCAGTGTTATCCAGAATGCAAAATAGGAATAGAGTGGAGTGGAGTGGAATGGAACGGAACGGAACGGAGTGGAGTGGAATGGAATGGAATGGAATAGAATAGAATAGAATAGAATAGAATAGAATTCTTTATTGCCCAAGTGTGATTGGACACAATACCGCCGGTGGTCTTCATCCCCCGGCACATTTTGCAGGAGGCCCGGGGACACGGAGACAGGCAAAGCCGCCATATTGGACATGCGGCCAAGATCTCGCAAGGCTTCACGAGATCTCGGCCGAAAATCTCGGTCAGGGTGGCCTGACCGATTATGAGTTCGGGCGGAGCCTGCCAGCCCTATAAAAGGGGTTAGCCGGTGGGACCTCCCACATGCAAGTGCATGGCAAGGTCTCAGGTGAGGAAGTGGTCCCTCACCTGGATTAGCATGGAGCTACGCCCATAAGTTGCCCCGGAAGTTTATTCTACGTCATTTTCCGCCCCGGAAGCAATTGTTTGACCCTGCGGGTCCTTGTTAGGGTTACAGTTAATTATGCTAATTGCTAATTTATTTAAATAAATTATGCAAATTTATTTTAATAAAAATGACCCAGTTTTAAATCCAGCTCTTGTGTCCGTGTCGTTACTCCGCCTCTCCTGCAAAAAGACAAATCCTTTGTGTGTCCAATCATACTTGGCCAATAAAGAATTCTATTCTATTCTATTCTATTCTGTTCTATTCTATTCTACTCTACTCTACTCTACTCTACTCTACTCTACTCCACTCTACTCTACTCTCTTATTTTGCATTCTGGATAACACTACTTACCTCAGAAGACAACAGTATTATATGTATTTTTAGTAAGAATTGTAAGGTAAGAAATTAAAGACATGAGAGAAAAAAAGAAGGGAAATACACCTAAATATTGGGATCTCATTAATTGGGATCTCATTAATTCTATAATAACTTCCCCCAACCATAATTTTTGGAGCTCCCATTACTTTTGACTCCTTCATTCTCCTCCATCTCCTTCTCTTTCCCAAACCTCCTCAAATTATGCATTTATATATCCAATTCCTAGACCATCTAACTGCAAAAGCAATTCACAAGTTTTTTGTGATTTCACAAAATTAAAAACTGGAGAAAAACAATCAGTTTGAGGTAACAATGTAAAAAAACATCTCTAATATTTTCCTGGGCCTGGAATCTTTATCCCAAGGCCTGCTGGAAATGCCATGTTTTTACAGCTGACTTAAAGGTTAGTATGGTGAAGTCCAAAGCAATCTCCAGGTTGATGCTGTTCTAGAAGGAAAGTACAGCATTATATTCCCCATCGCTACTTCTTAAAAGCAAATTCCAAAAATAAATAATTGAAATTCTAATAATAACCACTATCTAGGATATATGTTAAATCTGATTTGAACTCACCTATAACAAATTCAAACCCAAATATGATGAGTCAATATGGTGAATCCTATAATCAAAGACCGTATGAATTCCATTTCTTATTTTAATTAGGTCACAGTTCAAGACCTCCCGACAGGTTACTGCTACTCTTTCACAGATCCACACATAATCACATTTGATGGATGGTGAGTATTTTTTCAAGAAATTGTGTAGATTCTCTATAGTAGCTGATTTTTATTTTAAATCAATTTAATTTTTTGATATATGAATATTCCTTTTCCCAGTATTTTGCAGAATCCAAAGAACCCCCCCCCCAAAAAAAAAAAATGCTAGTAAAAGCCAAAGAGAAACTAGTCAATAAATTATTTTGAAACTAAAATATTTTTAAAATAAAAATCATATTAGCAATGTGTATGGAATTTAGTTCAAAATGATAGAAATAAAAGCATGTTTTTTTCCATAGCTCAGAATGAATTTGAATTTACTTTGGGTGCTTTTGTCTCATCCTTGCTAACAGAGCAATCCATAGGATTAACAATGTAGTAAACAAAAATGTAAAGAATATTTATTTCAAAACATTTCATTAATTTACAACTAAGTAAATTGGTTGAGAGAGATTTACAACTAAGTAACATTGCAACCACCTAAAGAAATAATACTTCTCTGTCTCAATTATTCTTTGTACAATCATGAAATCTTATTGGTCATGTGCAAAGACAGTTCATAATAACACCCATCAATAACAGTTGAGTATAAGCGTAGAAGCTAGTAGAATGAGATATGGCCCTAAGTAACAACCAAATCAGTTCATTCTGGGAGGATGAAGCTCATTTGTAGGGTCAAGATGAGTATATCACTGTCATATGGTAGCCCTTTAGGTTTGAAGAAGGCACACTATTGTGAAGTTCATCTCTGGATACGTTTGCAGTTCTTTGTTTGCAGTAACTGTGGATGGTATTCTGCGGCAACATTCAGAGTTTGCTGTCACTTTTTGGCAGCACCTATCTTCAAACCTTATGAAAACTTCATAATAAAGGGGAATAGATGAATGTCTAGATAAATAGGATTCTGTTGAAGGTATATTTTTTTCCTATGAAATATTCACTCAGCAATTGTAGATCTTAAAAAGGCTGGTTATTATTCACCAAAGATATTTGAGCATTGATTTTGCTTTCAAGAGTATTAAGCCATAAAACACCCAAGTTATAGCTAAAATATATTTAATAAGATATAGAGGGGGAGATACTCTATATTCCCATTTACTTTTGTCAAATGTTTATCTACCTTGCCCATGTCTGCTGTCATAACAGCCAGTCTAGACACCTATGAGCAGCTCATACGAATTCTTATGCATTCCTAGTTAACAACTTCAGTGTGGTGTTTCAGGTTACTTATAGTGATGAAAAGGTGTTTTTCCTTGTTAAGTGTTTATTTTCTGTCTCCTCTGAAGTCAGCTACTATATTGGATTAATTAAAGAATCTTGTTATTAAAAGTAAAAGTGTGCAAATCAATCAAACAGAGTATGCCATTCTGTAACTTTTTCCTTGATTTTGATTTCTTAGGCATTACAATAACTACTTGGTTGGAACTTTTGTCTTGTACAAGAGCCTTAGCCGTCTGTTTGAGGTGCATGTACGTCAGTGGGACTGTGCCAGCCACCATATTGCCATCGCCTGTATTTGTGGTGTTGTTGCACTGGAAGATAATGATATTGTTGTTGTTGACATGTGCAACAGGCAATTTCTGGAAACCAAGCCTCAGGTGGTAATTCAAAACATCAGAGCCTCATCACAACAAAATGTCAAAATCATGAAGTCCTATGGAGGAAAAAAAATCACTGTATGTATATCACCTTTATTTACTATAATATTACTGATGGAGAACAAAATGTGTAAATGGAAATTAAAGAATGGTGTGACTTTTAAAACATCATACTGATATAGTTCTAGTATTCTTTGTTTAGCTGATCAATCACTCACTATTAGGCATCCTAAAAAATGCAAACTGAAGTTAATTCTGAACACCAATGATGTATTATAGACTTGAATATTACTATTAGGGTCAATAGACTGGTTTGAATTGTTTCATCATTCAAAAATGAATGGAATAATATAAAGCCATCCCATGTTTCACTTCGGTAGTCATAAATGGGAGAACTAGACTAGAAAAAGAAATCCAAACATTTGGATATACATTGGGATACTACTATTACTGTATAAACATTTTTCAACCAAGAGATCTGAATCTTATGAGTATAATCTGCAGAGCTTTAATTACTGGCGGATGGTTAAAAAAAAGGCAGGAAAGATGCCTTTGTTATTTTCACTTTTAGTAGAGAAAGATGTCAACATTCCATGGAATGCACTCACCCAGGCAAATAGATTCCACAAAGAACAATTAATTGGATACATCATATTGGCACAGTTGGTGAAAACCAACTCTGAAAGTTCCTATGGTTTTCACCTAATTAAAAGTGAAAGTTTTTCCGTTTCCCCAAGTAATCAGTCACATGATCCAATAGAAGTGCTGGCCAGTTGTTTGGTTACTTATAAAGCGTGTGGTGCATGGTTTTTAAATGATGGGTTTTTTAGATGTTTTTAATATTAAATTTGTGTACATTGTAACATTGTTATTATTGTTGTTGTGAACCGCCCTGAGTTTTCAGAGAGGGGCGGCATACAAATCTAATAAATTATTATTATTATTATTATTGTTATTATTATTATTATTATTATTATTATTACCATTACCATTACCATTACCATTACCATTACCATTACCATTACCATTACCATTACTATTACTATTACTATTACTATTACTACTACTATACTCCTCCTCTCCCAGCCACCTGTTGGAATGATCTTGGTTCTCATAGGAAAACTTTTTGTTTTGATTGCAAAACCACAGCCAACTATTTTCCTCCCACTCCAATCTAGTGGCAACTCTGAAGCCACAAAGATGGCCCCAGCCAGGTTTGCTTCAGAGTTGATAAAATAATTATTTAGTTATTTAGTGGGGGTATTGTTTTTTATTCTTTATATTGACCAGAGTCACTGAAAATGACTGTGTGGCTATATATATTCTCTAAGTAAATAAATTCAGGTGGAAAATAAATACAATAATGATGATGATCACGATAACGATAACGATAGCGATAACGATAGCGATAGCGATAATGATAATGATAACGATAACAATAACAATAACAATAACAATAACAATAACAACAACTGCTTGGCAGGAAACTACATTACTTCAGACAAATGGTTATCCAACAACTTTTTTAAAACATCCAGTATTGGAGCATTCACAACTTCTGGAGGCAAGCCATTCCACTGATCAATTGTTCTGTCATGAAATTTCTCCTTAGTTCTAAGTTGCTTCTCTCCTTATTTAGTTTCCAAATGGTTCCATTCACAGATTTCTCTGTTTTTCCAGATCTTGTTCCAGTCAGGAGCTTTTGTTCGAGTTGATCTTAATGACTGGGGAATGAGTTTGACAGTAAGGGCAGCAAGTAGTGACTTTAACAGAACCAGAGGTTTATGTGGTACATTTGACAGAAATAGTCAAAATGACTTCCACAGGGTTGATGGGAGCTCTTTACTTTCTCACCAGAATAGTACAACAGAGGAGAATTTCATAGAAGCTTGGAGGTAAGATTTAAGTGGCAAAGGTTACACTAAAAAATGAGCCACCATTATAAAAACATTCAATATAAACTCCGTAATGTGCTTTTGCAGTGATGTGCTCAAGAGCTCTGTCCTACCTTGACAAAAGTACTAGCAAAGACCTTCAGACTATATCACTAAAAATGTGTTTTGAACCTTCAGTATAAACTTTGGAAATATGATGGAAGATGTCTATCCTATTTTATACCTCTTTCAGCTTAGCACTTTACCAAGCACACTTAATGTTTTTGAAGTAGACTACCAAATTTATCTGAGGGCTTAATATCTTATTGGAGTCTTTATTATGTCTTTAAATAATTCTCTCTGCCACCCCCCAACATAATTCTGCTACAGAATTTACAGAATTCAGAATTGTTTTAAATCATATCAAACAATTAGTGAGTTTATTTAACCCTCATCACTGTCATACTATTGACTAAGGCTGCATTACTATTGCTATTAATTTTTCTCATCATTCCTATCACTCATCTCCTCCCACATGACTGTATGATAAGGTGACCAGATGTCCTTCTTTTGGTGGGACAGTCCTGCTTTTCAGCAATTTGTCCTGATTTTTTAAAAATGGGACATCTGGTCACCTTAGGAATGGACCAAGTTGAGTTGGGCAGCTTCTCCTTCTCCTGATCGCGAAGTCAGCCAATCTGCAAAGTGAAGAAGTTTTATACCTGAACATGGGAAAAGGCAATACAATAAAGTTCTTCCCTCTGTACTCGGCCACAGCACTTTTGGTGACCGGCAAAGGAAGACCCCAAAGGACAAAACCCAGTGAGTGGGATTTTTTGAGAGGAGGGAGGCAGCCAGGGCCTTAAAGAGACAGGAACAGGGAGGTGGAGACTTGCAGCAACGAGGCGCGCTGGGTCAAATGGGTTAAAAGAAGGTGTCGAGAAGTGAAAGGCAAAAGGTGACTGGGATGAAACTGTGGGGAAACCACAGGGCGAAGTGAAAGCCGAGTTGGGAGGGAAGTGTGGTGGGGAAGGCGGCTTAGTTGAGCCTGTGGAGCTTTCACACTTACGCAGGAAGGGGGAAGGGTCAGGGCAATCTGATGGCCAATTGTTTGGCTGTGAGGAGGTGGCTCCGGGCTCCACTGGTGACTGAACATGTTGCCCCTCAGTAGAAGAGCACAGCCAAGAGATGTAGGGCGCAGAAGACCACAAGCAGGTAGCAAGCCTTCTGAAGCAAAGCGCTGGGCAGCTCCATTCTGGAGAGCAAACTTTTTTTTACTCAGGCAAGATATTTTTACACACTCACACAAAAAGGTCATCTGTTTCCCCCACCCGCCAATGGTGTCCATCTTTACTGAGGTTATAATCTGGTCATTTTATTGTATGGCTAACTTGTTGTTTGTATACTTACGATTTATATTAATATTGATTGTTTCCTGATTGCTTATATTGATTGTTTCTTGATTGCTTACAAACATTAAGTGTTATGCTTCATGATTTTGACAAATGTATCTTTTCTTTCATATACACTGATAAGCATATGCACTAATGATAAATTCATTGTGTGTCCAATCACACTTGGCCAATAAATTATTCTATTCTATTCTATTTATCATGGCACACTTACACATGATTAATTATTGTGTTTATTAAAACTTTTAAAGGATTTGCTTGTCACTGTTGGATCATTAAAGTTGTTTCAGCATGAACTATATTCTTAATAATATTTACTCAATAGCTCATTCCTGTATTTAAAAAATACTTGAGAAAATGTTATCATAAATCATAAATCATGAAGTATCCAGTATCAGACATATTTATCAATACATATTTTCCTGTGATTGATCGACATAGATAAATTTTTGCTTCCAGTATTTGTGCATTGTCCTCTATCATATTTTCATCACTTTCTGGATATCTGCCTGTCTAAAAATCAAGGAATCTATGATTCCAGCATTCTTCAATTTATATCCCTCCTTCGGTCTCCAGTTACCAAAATTAGGTATCAATATTTACTAGTCTGAATAAGAATGCAAAATGGTGCCCATCAAATTAAGTATGTGTTTTCTTTTCTGAATTCCTTTTGGTTTCATTGGTCTGTCAATACTTTTTGTTTGAGTCACTAATATTCTCATCCAGATAACTTGCAAGTAGTGCAAGTAGCAAATAGGAACCTTGTAGGTCATCTAGTCCTGCTCAAGCAGGAGTCCCGACACCATTTTAAACAAATGGCAGTCTAATCTCTCTTTGAAAGTCTCAAATGTTGGAGTTCTCACAACCTCAGCAGGCAAGCTGTTCCACTGGTTGATGGCTCTCACTGTCAGAAAGTTTCTCCTTATTTCCAGGTTGAATCTGTCTTTGGTCAACTTCCATCCATTATTCCTCATCTGGCCTTCTGGTACCTTAGAACACAGCTTGTCCCACTCCTCTCTGTGGCAGCCCCTTAAATATTGGAACACTGCTATCATGTCACCCCTGGTCCTTCTTTTTGCCAGACTGGCTAAGCTCAGTTCATGCAACTGCTTTTCATATGCTTTAGTTTCCAGCCCCCTTATCATCCTGGTTGCTTTCTTCTACACTTACTCCAGAGTTTCAGTGTCTTTTTTGTAGCGTGTTGACCAAAACTGGATGCAGTACTCTAAGTTTGGTCTAACTAAGGCTTTATAGAGTGATATTAGTACCTCCTTAGTCCTATATTTTATCTCTCTGTTAATGCAATTTTGGATTGCGTTGGCTTTTTTGGCTGCCACTGCACATTGCTGTCTCATATTTAATTGGTTGTCCATCAAGATCCCCCTCACAGTCACTGCTATTGAGTGTGGTTTTGTCCAGTATATCTTTGTTTTTTCTTTGGTGTTGTTGGATTTTATTTTTTTCTGCATTGAATTTCATTTTATTTGATTGGGCCCAATACTCCATATTTCTGATACTGTAAAATATGCAGAACAGCCTCTCCTCATAATGTTAACATATAATCCATAACTTGTAGGAGTCCCTGACAGTTCTGAATCCCTACAGCCCATTTGCTGATTTAGCAAGTTGTCAGAAGAATTATTTGGGGTTCCACCTCAAGGGTTGCATAAGAACAAATCAAAAGATTTGTTCTTATGCAAGATTCTTTCTCAAGATCCAGACATCCTATGAGGGAAGGAGATTTATTTATTCCCAAAAGAAAAGTGGTTTGCCTGTGGGGATAGCTAAAGAGAAAATGAGGTACAAAGGGGCCATTTTATAGGGGAGCTTGTCCTTGATGTGGAACTTGAAGGGTGTGAGTATGTGTGTGTGTGCTGGTTCTACAGTGTGACATTTGAGGGCCATGGGCAGTGAAAGTCTACCAATTTTTTTACTACCACACTGTGGGCGTGGCTTATGCAGGATGCCCTGCATTTTCTTTCAATATCTTTCAGTGCAAATTGGGTGCTGTGGGGTGGAGCTCCATTTTTGCTACCCCACTGCATTCTACCCCATCCGGGCAGCAGCCCACCCCTGGCAATGGGCATGTGTAGGTATGTGTCATTGGTTATCTTTATTCTGGTGGTGAACGTATCGTTCTGCTGAGAGACAGTTTTAATTAACTTTATCTGTGTTTACAGACCTTTTTCTTTATATATGAAGTAAGTCTAGGTAACCTATTTGGGGTTCAACAAAGTTTAAGGAAAAGTTTTTCTCCAGTTTGATATTTCTATTTGATCGATTTATTTTCTGTTTGACTCTTAATTATATAGTAGAGATGGGATTCTCATTCCATTGTGGATTCTGTTAATATTTAAGGGAAGATAGAGACAGTATAAGGAATCAATCCTCAACACAGGCTCCTGGCTTTTAAATTCCTATATAGTGAGACACATTCATGAGGCCTTTGAAGTAAGTAAGGGGCTATTTTTAATATCCCAAAAATTACACTAAAATATTCTTTTTAAAAACTTGTAAAACCATATATTTTTTAATTTTTATATATATCAAGGTGGCAAAAAATCTTAATATTCCTTCCTCCTTCTATTTGCCCCACAAATCTGCTTGAAAGTTTGAAAGCACCCTCATTTGGGGGGAAGTACTCCTATACCTTGTTTTGCTCCTTCCAGAACATGTTGTTTATCTTTGCAAAACTCTGTATATTTCTTATAATGATAGTTGCTTTTGTAAGGGAGGGGGAAAAACACCTGCCCAGAGACAAAGTTATCAGATATTCAGAACTCTACAGTATCATCTTATATCAATATCATCTATGATGTTTTTTTCTATTCAGATTTTTAAAAAACATTCAGCAACAGTTACTTTTCCAGATGAATTTTACAACCCTGTTGACAAATTTTAACATTTTCACTTTTCCAGCATAGATTTGTGTACGAAAATCATTGTAGAGGAATGTATATTTTTGCCTCTTAGTCACTGGAGTATGCATCAGCATTTCCAAGATCATTAATCTGAACTATTACCTGTACCCAGCTAGAGAAAATACCTGTCAAATGAAGCTGCTAAACTGATAAATTTGCCACCTGTGGGTCAATAGGAAGTGGTGTGTGAGGATGATAATGCACCTGAACTGTCAACTGCCAAGATATCAGAAATACACCGAAAAAGCAGCAGTGTAGATTATTGCTATGTACGGTATACAATTTGACACTATTTGCACTTGGCTGTTAAAAATAAAATAAACAAAAGACTTGATTATTCTGTTGATCAGCAGTTCAAAAGAGATTGCATTCAGTCCCTCAAAAAGAGTTCCATTTTGCTTGAACAAATTCTCTCCTTTCCTTTTTTTTCCTTCAAGCATCTAATATGGGTTTCACCTTTTTTCAGAAACACAAATTCTAAGCAGTTTTAAATGCTAAATTTCTTTGTTGCAAATTATTAATCTATGGATATATCAATTCCAGCAAATAATTTACAATGGTATACACAACTGCTGTATAAAATGATAATCTCACTCATAACATTCTATTCCTAGGTAGCGGTAAATGTTTCTTTCCAAGGGCACAAAGAAAATATCTGCTGTGAACTCCAAATAGGCATCAGGAAGGGCACCTGTCTAGTTAATTCTCAGTTCCATCCAATCACCCCGACTCTGCCCCAAATAGAGACTATAGAGTCATAAAAGGGTTTTTTAAAAACAAAAAATAATTGTCAATCCAAATTTATATTATGAGAAAATCTGCCTGAAATGTCATCTATGTGAGAAAAAAGCCATGGCCTCTGGAACTAAGGTTTTCATCACTGCCACTTGCATTTCTGAAAAGACCAATGGTTGCAATGGAAACTTCCATCAGTCTTTGGAATACTGTACCTCTTGATTGGTAAAAATAATTTGCTTGGCAGATTAGAGGCTGTGCAAATCAGTGAAAGGTTCCTAGCCATTAAAAATAATATTCTCTTGTTGCTAGTGTTAGGGCTAGGGTTTACAGTTGCTCTCATAAGTTTACATTTCCTGGCAGAATTTATGATTTTGGGGGACATTTTCAGAGAACATTTATGATAACACAAAAAACTTCCTGTGACTCATGGTTAGTGTTTACCTGAAGCCATTTATTATCAATCAACTGTGTTTACTCTTTTACAATCATAATGACAACAGAAATTACCAAAATGACCCTGATCAAAAGCTTACATATCCTGGTGATTTTGGCCTGATAACCTGTACACAGGTTGGTACAAAGGGGTGTGAATGGCTATTAAAGGTAACCATCCTCACCTGTGATCTGTTTGCAGATAATCAATGTGTGTGTATAAAAGGCCAGTGACTTTCTGGCCTCCTGGCAGACCCTTGCATCCTTCATCCAGTGCTGCACTGACCTGTCTGGAGTCATGGGGTAAGCAAAAGAAATATCAAAGGATTTGCAGGAAAACGGTATACAACAGGAAAGGGATATAAAAAGATATCCAAAGAATTGAGAATGTCAATCAGCAATGTTCACACTCTAATCAAGAAGTGGAAAATGAAGGGTTCTGTTGAAATCAAACCACGGTCAGGTAAACAAACTAAACTTTTAGCCGCAATTGCCAGGAAAATTGCTCAGGATTCAAAGAAATTATATAGTAGAGATAGGATTCTCAGTATAAATAAATAAATAAAAAACTGGGATATGTAAACTTGTGATCAGGGTAACTTGGGTAGTTTCTGTTGTCATTATGATTGAAAAAGAGTAAACGGAGTTGATTGATAATACAGTAAATGGCTTCAGCCAAACACTAACCATGAGTGACAGAAAGGTTTTTGTGTTATCATTCATATTCTCTGAAACATGGCCAGGAAATAATAAATTCTGCTAGTAAACCTATAAGTCATAAGTATATAATAAAAACTGTACAATAAGAACTGTATATTCTTATTGCTTGTAGTTCAGTATATTGTTATATGTTGTGGTTGGCTCTGGCCCAGCTCCTGCCCCTGGGAATATGGAGGTGGAGACAGGGGAAACGTCAACATGTCCTAGGCCTGTTTTGTTGCCGGCAGAGTCAGGGAGTGCAGTTTCCTCGGATGAAGAAGAAGGTGGGGGTGACTTGGAAGAGTGGTGCTTGGCACACAGCCCAGGAAACCAATCACCATTATCTTCAGTCGATTCGGATGACAAAGTGTTAGACCCACGCAGGTGCAGACTTATGCATCAAAGAGACCAATTGAGGAAATATTAAAGGAGATAAGAGAGGCCACCTGTGTTTGTGTGGGGCTCCAGTAATTAGAGCTGCTGCTATAAATAGCAGCGTGCTAGTTTGGCCATTGTGGAAGATTATCTGATCGCAGTTCTTCAGGATCATGCCTCGCTTTTTCTGAACTTTGTTTGTGGATTTTTCATGCCTTTGACATCAAAGCAGAGTAAAGTGTGTGTGTGTTTCACTTTGTGGGAAGAAGGAGGGCTGTGACGTTTCTTCACAGCTACTAGCTAAGTACTTAAGGACTGATTAAGGGACTTGTACAGCCGGCAAGGTTGTTTTGGAAAAGAGTGCTCTTTGCAATACAAAAAGGGTGTTTTGTTTCTTTTGAATTTCATGATAAAGGACATTGTTTTGAATTTTCAAATGTGTGTGTGTCTGAAATTTGTACCCGTGAATTTTCGGGAGGCTTCTACCAGAGAGCCTGGCAGAACAGTTATATATCTTAATGTATCTATGTGAACTGTCTGGCATGTTAACCTCTTTACCTGTCATTGTATTTTATCAGGATAGCTCCAGGAATGAGCTTGTTTGACAGCATTCCATCCTTCTCGAAATGGCAGAAGACAGAACGTTTCTGTTTATGTCAGAAGAAGCCTGAACTATACTTGCAAACTTTAAATTCTCTGCATACTTTTTGGAATCCTCCCTCACAATCTTTGGATTGCTATAATGAGAAAATTTATTACACTTCCGTAATTCCATATCTAGATGTCACATCAGAGTATGTCATTCATTTGAAAACAGATCCTTTATTACATGATGAGCAAAGTGCTACTAGTATCTCTAATCATTGGGAAGATCTCCAAAGAGAAAAAAGGCAAAGGTCTTTGGAATATTCACCTATTTCCTCTTTACAAAGTCCAACTGACTTTGAAAGTTTTTCATATTTTTTCCCAGAAGATTATTTTGAAGGCGAGTGGCCTAAGGTTCAGGCTACATGGCCAACTCCAAGTGGCCTGACCTCAGCTGAAGTCTTAACATATTGCAAGGCATTGCTTGAAAATTCCACTATAGGCTCAGCTTGCAAAGGATTTATTGGCATCCAACTTGATATGGCCATTGAAATGTGTCTTTCAGATGTGCAGATTAAGGATGATCTCAAATGGGGGGAATTGCTCATTCCATTTTTGGAAAACATTTGTGAAAAAAAGCTGCTTTTAGAAAATGTAACTGACTATTTTCATTCAACTTATGAGATACCTGCTATCCATCACAAAATTATTACAGCACTGATATGTCCCAATCTCTGTTATGGCAATGGACAGTGCACTATAAGGGGGTGTCAATGTTTTGAAGGCTACATCTCCTATGATTGTAAGATTTCCAAAGGTAAGTAAAACATTCTATTTCTTCTTAATCATCTTATTTATTTCTTTACTATATTTATATGCTACCCATCTTGCATGAGGCAACTCTTATTATTTTATAGCACTGAATAAATAGAATGAATATCTGCAGTAAACTGTTGTTTGAACAATATCGCTGGTTAAGATACAGTACTCAATAAACTAATAAATAGGTTTTTACTTTTATAAGATTTTTACAGTATCTGATTGATTACTTTGTAAAACCATAGAGGATATTCAACTAAGTTTTGTTTTCACTTTGGTTCATTGTTAATAATGGGTGAGATGGTTCCCTTAAACAAACTGGTTTTATGGAATTATGTTTTAACCTTGTTGTCTATGGGATGACAATGCAAATATAAGTCTGGCAGAAATATTACGTTAATGCAAGAAAGGTAAGATTTTGTCATTTGTTTATATAATTTTTACAGATTGTCCACTACATCAAAAATGTCAAGATAGTTTGCAGAAGAATTAAAACATAATTGCACCTAGCAAACACATATATCTTTTGTACCATATGAACTTACTGGAATAGCAAACTTTTTAAAACTTTCTTAAAAATATAGAGGTTGGGGATATTCCTAATATGACAGGGTGTTCTAGAGAGAGGGGCCCATCAATGAGATGGTGCATCCTTGTGTAGGAGATGTCCAGACTGAGCCCGAGGAAGGGATCAAACTCATCATCAATCAGGAGTCCCTTCACCACAAGTAGACTTCTTCTTCAATCAATTAGCAGGAGAATTAGTTTCATTTCAGCAGAGCAGACAACCCCAAAGTGGACAAAGTGCAGAGTCGACTCAGCCACTCCTAGCTTTCCAGTTTCAGTTTCGATTCTCTGCACTAACTCAGAAGTGTTAAGCTCTCATTGGCTGGCTTAGTTGCTATGTCTATTCATTAGCTAACCTTGTTAACACGGCTCTCCAGGTTTGTGAATATATTAATACATTTGACTCTTATCTATCTCCAATTTGCTCTGGCCATTAATAGTTCAGATTCTTGCAGAGAGCTTAATCTTGCAATAAATCTTTATAATCATTTAAATTGCCTGGATCTTCTGATTTTCCTGGCATCTGACACCTTGTCCCTCAGTACGATAGTACAGTGATACCTTGTCTTACAAACTTAATTGGTTCCGGGATGAGGTTCTTAAGGTGAAAAGTTTGTAAGATGAAACAATGTTTCCCATAGGAATCAATGGAAAAGCGATTAATGCGTGCAAGCCCAAAATTCACCCCTTTTGCCAGCCGAAGCACCTGTTTTTGCACTGCTGGGATTTCCCTGAGGCTCCCCCCCCATGGGAAATCCCACCTCCGGACTTCTGTGTTTTTGCAATGCTGCAATTTCACTGAGGCTCCCCTCGCTGGGAAACCCCACCTCCGGACTTCAGTTGCCAGCGAAGTGCCCATTTTTGCACTGCTGGGATTCCCCTGCAGCATCACAAAAACATGGAAGTCCGGAGGTGGGGTTTCACATGGAGGGGAGCCTCGGGGGAATCCCAGCAGTGCAAAAACGGGTGCTTCGGTGGCAACAGAAGTCCGGAGGTGGGGCATCCCAGTGGTGGCGGCTTGGGTTTGTAAGGTGAAAATAGTTTGTAAGAAGAGGCAAAAAAATCTTAAACCCCAGGTTTGTATCTTGAAAAGTTTGTATGATGAGGTGTTTGTAAGACGAGGTATCACTGTATATGGGAATGACCCTGCAAGACAGGAGGAACATCTGCAGCCTAGACAACTACTATGCAAAAGATATTTCAGCTGAGAGAAGGAAAGGGGACATGGGAAGCACCTGAGAAAGGAACCTTCCTAGTTTTCTGGGAAGTTAAAATAAAGAAGGAGAAAAGCCATTTCAGGCTTGCAAGATTATATTACTGTGACCATTATAAACATATAATGTAGCACTACTAAAGGTAGTGATAGTTGTTATGGTTTATACTTCTTGCTTGTAGTACCTCAAAGGGCTGACCCTCAATCCCTTTCACCTTTCATGGAATAGAGAGGCTCTGAATACCTTCCCTTCTGATCACATGGATCAGCCATATATGCTGGCAGATGCAAATAACAAATGGCTTTTAAGGCAATAACCAGTATCTTGAATTGGATCCAGGAGCTAATCAGAGGGCAATGCAATAATAATAATAATAATAATAATAACAACAACAACAACAACAACAACAACAACAACAATAATAATAACAACAATAACAACAATAACAACAATAACAACAATAACAACAATAACAACAATAACAACAATAACAACAATAATAATAATAATAATAATAATAATAATAATAATAATTTATTAGATTTGTATGCCGCCCCTCTCCATAGACTCGGGGCTTTCAGCATTGATGTAAGTGTGCTGAATATGTGTAGACAACCAAAGAGATAACCTTGGAGAATGAGGCCATCAGTCACTTTTGCCAGGAGAAAATTTGTGGGGTTCAGGGTGGTGGTGATGGATTAATGGGCTGAAGAGTACAAATGGCACTTCAGAAAATGACTGAAAAATATGAAATGTTAGTCTGTTCGGAGATGTTTAATTGGTTTCATAACTAAAATGTACAATCTTAAAAGGAAGAAAAAATAGTAGTTGAATAACAAAAGAATGAATTTATATTTAAGCTGTGACAAAAAGACAAAGTAACTATCTGAATTGATCATTGTCGTCAGTAGGGCTCTTTGTAACCTTGGTATTAATTGTACTAAAGTATGTCAATTACTTATTTATACCCTTACTTACATTTAATTAGCCTGCCATGTTGTAGTTTATTCACAACATTTATCGATGTTCTTTTAGAATGTCTATAACTTATAGAAGTTATTTTAAATGTGTTCTAACCATGGAACTTGTAAGGTTTTTTTAAATTTAACTTTTTAAAGTTAAATAAAACCTTAAACTTGTAAGGGTTTTTTTAATTTAACTTTTTAAAGAGTTTTTTTTTTTTTAAAATCCCAGTGAAGAGACAAAGTAGTATTGATGACAAATTGGCAGTAAAATAAAACTTGTGCTACTTGGAATTTATTTATGCAAATTTATATGTTAAACTTGTTTCACAAAAATGGATGTTCCAATTACAGCACTGCAATTCATTTCCCTTTTTCTGTTTTCATCTGCTTCAATATGTTATGCAATTGTACCAGTTTGTAGTCAATGTTCCATGTCTGAAAAAAAATGTTCACATACATAAATATTTATTAAGCAAAACAAACACAATATGCATATGCTGAGAGACAGATATCCAGGATGGACATGGCAATTTTACATTGTGAAGTTGAAAAATTATGCAGGAAAGTCATAATTTGAGATATCACTTAGAATAATCCCTTTCATAGACATACCAGTGGACAGTTGCACATAACATGACATACAGCATAATAATTCTGGCCCTGGACTCAAGCTGCTGCTACTCAATGTCAGGTCGGTGGTAAATAAAGCTCTCCTCATCCGGGATTTGATCCTGGATGTGGAGGCCGACCTGGCATGTGTGACTGAAACATGGCTGGGCCTGGAGGGAGTAGTTCCTCTCTCTGAAATCTGCCCAGCTGGGTTTCAGATATGGCATCAACCTCGACCCCAGGGAAGGGGGGGAGGAGTGGCTATTATAGCCAGGGAGAACCTTTGCCTGCATAGATTCGTTACTCTAGAGATTGCAGGTTGTGAGTCCCTCCTGGTGAAGTTGGACTTAGGGGTTCAGGTGGGCTTGTTGCTCATGTACCTGCCTCCCAGCTGTGTGTCAACATCCCTGCCTTTGATGCTTGAGGAGGTAGCCAGGCTGGCGGTAGGATTCCCCAGACTTATTGTCTTGGGGGACTTTAACCTGCTGTCGCTCGGTGAAACGTCTGGGCTAGCGCAGGAGTCCATGGCCACCATGACAGCCATGGACCTGACTCAAGTAGTACATGGTCCGACTCATGAGGTGGGGCAGGCACCCGACATGATATTCCTCTCTGGGCAATTGAGTAATGGTCTGAGACCATTTTCTATTGGGGCTTGACTTCCTGGCTCCAATCCTTCCCCGCAGGGAGGCGGAACCGACTAGGTGGTTCTGCCCCAGGCGCCTGATGGACCCAGAGGGCTTTCAGAGGGCGCTTGGGGTTATTCCAGATGCACTCATCCACAGTTCGGCAGAGTCTCTTGCTGAGGCCTGGAACAAGGCTGCAGTGGAGGCTCTTAACCAGATTGTGCCATTGCGACCTCTCCATGGCACTAGACCCCGTAGAGCTCCCTGGTTCAACGAGGAGCTCCGGGAGTTGAAACACCAGAAGAGACGTCTAGAGAAGCGATGGAGGAAGAGTAAGTCTGAATCCAATCAAACACTTGTAAGAGCTCATATTAAGACTTACAAAGTGGCGCTCAAGACAGCAAGATGCGTGTATCATGCTGCCTTGATTGCATCAGCGGAATCCTGCCCGATCGCTCTGTTTAGGGTGATCCACTCCCTTCTTAACCAGGGGGGAGTTGGGGAGCCCTTACAGAGTAGTGCCGAGGATTTTAACATGTTTTTCGCTGATAAAATTGCTCGGATCCGGGCAGACCTCGACTCCAATTGGATAACAGAGTCGACTGACAACGAGTCAGTCAAGGTGACTGGGGCCCATACTTGTCCATCTGTCTGGGAAGAATTTGATCTGGTAACACCTGATGAAGTGGACAAGGCCATTGGAGCTGTGAGTTCCACCACCTGCTTACTGGATCCATGTCCCTCTTGGCTGGTCTCAGCCAGCAGGGAGGTGACACGGAGTTGGGTCCAGGAGATTGTCAATGCTTCTTTGGGGAGGGGGTCCTTTCTGGATCCCTACAAGGAGGCACTTGTGCACCCCCTCCTCAAGAATCCTTCCCTGAACTCAGCCATTCCTAAAAACTATCAGCCAGTCTCCAACCTTCCTTTTATGGGGAAGGTTGTTGAGAAGGTGGTGGCGCTCCAGCTCCAGCGGTCCTTGGAGCACGCCAATTATCTAGGCCCTCAGCAGTCAGGATTCAGGCCCGGCTACATCATGGAAACTGCTTTGGTCAAGTTGATGGATGATCTCTGGCGGGCCTGGGACAGGGGTTTATCCTCTGTCCTGGTGCTTCTTGATCTCTCAGCAGTGTTCGATACCATCGACCATGGTATCCTTCTGCGCCGGCTAGAAGGGTTGGGAGTGGGTGGCACTGTCCTTCAGTGGTTCTCCCCCTACCTCTCCAGTCGGTCGCAGTTGGTGTTAGTGGGGGGGTCAGAGGTCGACTTCTAGATTACTCCCTTGTGGGGTGCCTCAGGGGTTGTCCTCTCCCCCCTGTTATTCAATATCTACATGAAACCGCTGGGTGAGATCATCCAGGGGTATGGGGTGAGGTATCATCAGTACGCCCATGATATCCAGCTGTACATTTCCACCCCATGTCCAGTCAACAAAGCAGTGGAAGTCATGTGCCGGTGCCTGGAGGCTGTTAGGGCCTGGATGGGTGTCAACAGACTCAAACTCAACTCTGATAAGACAGAGTGGCTGTGGGTTTTGCCTCCCAGGGACAATTCCATCTGTCCATCCATAACCCTGGGGGGGAATTATTGACCCCCTCAGAGAGGGTCCGCAACTTGGGTGTCCTCCTCAATCCACAGCTTACATTAGAGAACCATCTTTCAGCTATGGCGAGGGAGGCGTTGCCCAGGTTCGCCTGGTGCACCAGTTGCAGCCCTATCTGGACCGGAACTCACTGCTCACAGTCACTCACGCCCTCATCACCTCGAGGTTCGACTACTGTAATGCTCTCTCCATGGGGCTACCTCTGAAGAATG
The DNA here is from genome assembly GCF_031021105.1 of Erythrolamprus reginae. Lineage (NCBI taxonomy): Eukaryota > Metazoa > Chordata > Lepidosauria > Squamata > Dipsadidae > Erythrolamprus > Erythrolamprus reginae. The sequence continues at coordinate 169,278,440 of NC_091950.1, read as the reverse complement.
TTCAGAAACTTCAGATCGTGCAGAATGCAGCTGCGAGAGCAATCAATGGCTTCCCTAGGTATGTCCATGTTACACAAACACTCCGCAGCCTGTATTGTCTGCCAATCAGTTTCCGGTCACAATTCAAAGTGTTGATTATGACCTATAAAGCCCTTCATGGCATCGGACCAGAATATCTCCGGGACTGCCTTCTGCCGCATGAATCCCAGCGACCGGTTAGGTCCTACAGAGTTGGCCTTCTCTGGGTCCTGTCAACTAAACAATGTCACTTGGCGGGACCCAGGTGAAGAGCCTTCTCTGTGGCGGCCCCGACCTTCTTGAACCAGCTCCCCCCCCGGAGATTAGAACTGCTCCGACCCTCTTTGCCTTTTGTAAACTCCTTAAAACCCTCCTCTGCCATCAGACATGGGGGAATTGAGACATCTCCCCAGGGCCTATACAGTTTATGCATAGTATGTTTGTGTATATGTTTTTGCTTTTTAATAAGGGTTTTTTAGTGATTTTTAAATTATTAGATTTGTTGTACATTGTTTTATTGTTGTTGTGAGCCGCCCCAAGTCTATGGAGAGGGGCGGAATACAAATCTAATTAATAACAACAACAACAACAACAACAACAACAACAATAACAATAATATAGACAATAACATAGACAATAGTAATAGGTTAACATAGTGAAATTAAAATCGGATTTCTCCCCCACCCTTATGAGTGCTTGGCGAAGGCACCTATTTTCTGTCTGTTTGTCTATCTTTGCAAATCTGATTCTTTGAACTGGTGGTTATCCCGCTCTGAATGGATTTGAGGCATACATGTACAGCAGCCAAGCAATGCAATCTGACCTTTCTTTATTAATTCCCATCCAGATCAATGGGACTTAGGTCTAAGTAGATGTGCAGAGGATGCTGCCATGATTATTAAACTTACCTCTGGGGGACATGTACAATGCATGCCTATATTCAAGTACTGTAGAAACTGAAGAGGGAGGAAGAGACACACTTTGATAGTTGTTGTACAGTTAGAAATGTTGTCAGAGCTTGAGGGCAAGCAAAGAATCAGCTTTCATGTATTTGCATGTAGCAAAGAAAAGGCATCCATTCACCTCCTGCATGGACTGCTTGCAAATGCTTGCTGCTTGCAAGCAAGAGAGAAAGAGTAGTTATCAAGACAGAAGCAGATGGATGAATGGATTTGAAGGGTTTTTTTCCCCCTTAGTTCCTCAGAACCCATTCAAATCTCTTAACCCAAAGAACTCAATTTGAAAAGCCGTTCATAATGCACATTGGTTTTCACCCTCCTAAATATTTTACAAGGAGCTATCCCTGATTCCACCATTCCCTACAATTTCTGGGGGGGAAATATTTTAATAAAGCACATGTTAATTAAAAGGTTTTTCCTAGGAATTGTACACCACTGACTGCAAAACCTTTATTTGACTTATCTAACAGTTAAGCTTATAATTTTTGGCACATAAACCTTTATACTCTGTAAATCTCCACATGCTGATTTCTGAATTTAGTTATATGTTATTGTAGCCTCAAAATTGCAGACAAACCTAAGCAAATATGCCAAGCTGAGGAGTTCTTAAGAATTTGCTATCAGACAAAAGACACTCAATTCAAACTCCACTGATTAAAAATCCAACATTCAAGAATTACTTTAAAATCATTTTCTTCTGCAGACAGCAATTCTAATCTCAGAAAAGATCCAGGCACTGCTCAGGTATGAGCCAATCACAGTGCGCTGAAAAGAGTTAATAACAATCAGAACTACAATAGCTTTGCCTTTCATTATGAAGACCGTTCCCTGCTTTTTTTAAGCTTTACTGACATTGTAACATGTTCATGTGGTATTGTATGCTTTTGTCTGTGTGAATGTATGCCTTCCACATTTCACTTGCCTACTGATGCCTGACAAGCCTTGAAGAAGTTTTGTTTGAGAACTGTAAAACAAGGGCGGAGGGGGAGAGGACATTATTAATTTTTAATAATGATTATGTTTAACAATTCACTTTAAAAAGTCCTACAAACATAACAATCTACTCTCACAAATGAGTATGAGCTGGCACTAGTAGACCAGTGCCTTTATCTTTCAGGGTGGAGATTCATTCTCTAAGCTTGTAGGTTGATTTCTGGATGTTTCATTATCAGACTAGGTAATATCTTCATTGGAATTTAGGGAATTTCCTCTAAATATTACTTAGCTTGGTAACAAAACATTCATAAACCAACCCACAAGCTCATAGAACAAACTCCACCCATCCTATAGCTAACCTATAGATAATCACCACTATCGCTAGTCATCACTACCTTTATTTTCTCATTAGTATTAATATATATAAGTCATGGTTAATAACATCCAAATTTATAGACCATCTATATCTATTCATATATAATGTATGGTTTACTTAAGACTAATATTTTTAAAGACATAACATATTATATTGTTAATATATTTCAGGGGTCGGTCCTCTCCCCCCTGCTATTTAATATCTACATGAAACCGCTGGGTGAGATCATCCAAGGGCATGGGGTGAGGTATCATCAGTACGCTGATGATACCCAGCTTTACATCTCCACCCCATGTCTAGTCAACAAAGCAGTGGAAGTGATGTGCCGGTGTCTGGAGGCTGTTGGGGCCTGGATGGGTGTCAACAGATTCAAAAAATCAAAGAAACAATCGTCACACTAAAAAACGAAGAGGGTAGAGAAATCACAGACAGCAATGACCAAGCACATCTACTCAATGCCTACTTTGCATCAGTCTTCACACAAAAGGGAACCTCCCTCCAACCAATCTGCAATTTAACTGCAACAAACTGCCCCAGAACCAAACTCAACATAGACAAAAGCACAGTGAGGGACTACCTGAGGGAACTCAACGCATACAAATCACCAGGGCCAGACGGACTTCACCCCAAAGTCCTAAAAGAATTGGCAGACACCATAGCGGAACCACTCCTCCTCATCTACCAAATATCCTGGATCACTGGAGACCTACCGGAAGACTGGAAGCGAGCTGACGTAGTCCCCATCCACAAAAAATGCAAACAGACCGACCCAGGTAACTACAGACCAATCAGTCTGACCTCTATACCTGGAAAAATACTGGAGAAAATAATCAAAAAACAACTTACCCACTTCCTAGAAACAAACAAGATCATATCCAATAGCCAGCACGGATTCATCAGAAACAAATCATGCCAAACCAATCTCATATCATTTTTCAACACCATAACCAAGTCAGTTGACCAACGCAACTCAGTGGACCTCATATACTTGGACTTCAGTAAGGCTTTCGATAAAGTCGACCACAATCTCCTAATCCACAAACTAGAAAAAAATGGAGTAGATTACTACACATGTAGATGGATAAATAGTTGGCTGACCAACCGCACCCAACGAGTTGTCCTCAACGGCACCAAATCCACATGGAAAAAAGTAGACAGTGGAGTACCACAGGGCTCTGTCCTGGGTCCTGTACTCTTTAACATCTTCATCAACGACCTGGACGAGGGAATAAAAGGGGAACTAATAAAATTTGCAGATGACACCAAGCTGGCGGGGGTAGCCAACACCCTTGAGGACAGGCTCAGAGTACAAGAAGACCTAGACAGACTATCACAGTGGGCCCATACCAACAAAATGAGGTTCAATACCGACAAATGCAGACTCCTCCACCTCGGCAAAAAGAACCCTAGACATACATACAGCCTGGGAGATACCCCACTCAGCAGTAGTGACTGCGAAAGAGATCTTGGAGTCTTGGTGGACAATCAACTAAACATGAGTCAGCAATGTGCAGCAGAAGCCAAAAAAGCCAACTCAATCCTAAGCTGCATCAACAGAGGAATACGCTCCAAGACCAGGGAAGTACTAATACCACTCTACTCTGCCCTGGTCAGACCCCACCTGGAGTACTGCATCCAATTTTGGTCACCTCACTACAAAAAAGACATCGAAACTCTGGAGAAGGTGCAAAAAAGAGCAACCAAAATGATTAGGGGACTCGAAACCAAGACTTACGAAGAGAGATTGAGAGAACTGGGCATGGATAGCCTAGAAAAAATAAGGTCTAGAGGGGACATGATAGCAGTTTACAGATACTTGAGGGGTTGCCACGGTGAGGAGGGGGTCTCTTTATTCCCCAGGGCACCAGAGGGCCAGACGAGGAACAATGGTTGGAAGCTGACCAAGGAGAGATTCAACCTGGAAATAAGGAAGAACTTCCTGACGGTCAGAGCGATCAACCAATGGAACTGCCTGCCAGGGGAGGTGGTGAACTCCCCAACTCTGGACACCTTCAAGAGGAGATTGGACTTCCATTTGGCTGGGGTGCTGTAGGGTTTCCTGCTCAGGCAGGGGGTTGGACTCGATGACCTAACGGTCCCTTTCAACTCTATTAATAAAATAAAATAAAGCTCAACCCGGATAAGACGGAGTGGCTGTGGGTTTTGCCTCCCAAGGACAATCCCATCTGTCCGTCCATTACTCTGGGGGGGGATTATTGACCCCCTTGGAGAGGGTCTGCAACTTGGGCGTCCTCCTCGATCCACAGCTCACATTAGAGAACCATCTTTCAGCTGTGGCGAGGGGGGCGTTTGCCCAGGTTCGCCTGGTGCACCAGTTGCGGCCCTATCTGGACCGGGACTCATTGCTCACAGTCACTCATGCCCTCATCACCTCGAGGTTCGACTACTGTAATGCTGTCTACATGGGGCTACCTTTGAAAAGTGTTCGGAAACTTCAGATCGTGCAGAATGCAGCTGTGAGAGCAGTCATGGGCTTACCTAGGTATGCCCATGTTTCACCATCACTCCACAGTCTGCATTGTCTGCCGATCAATTTCCGGTCACAATTCAAAGTGTTGGTTATGACCTTTAAAGCCCTTCATGGCACTGGACCAGAATATCTCCGAGACCGCCTTCTGCCGCACGAATCCCAGCGACCGATTAGGTCCCACAGAGTTGGCCTTCTCTGGGTCCCGTCAACTAAACAATGTCAGTTGGCGGGCCCCAGGGGAAGAGCCTTCTCTGTGGCGGCCCCGACTCTCTGGAACCAACCCCCCCCCCAGAGATTAGGACTGCCCCTACTCTCCCTGCCTTCCGTAAACTCCTTAAAACCCACCTTTGCCGTCAGGCATGGGGGAACTGAAACACCTCCCCCGGGCATGTTCAATTTATACATGGTATGTTTGTGTGTGTGTTTGTTAGTAAGTGGGGTTCTTTTAAAAAAAAATTAAAATATTTTAAATCTATTTGGATTTGTTATGATTCGCCGTATCTTGTTGTGAGCCGCCCCGAGTCTGCGGAGAGGGGCGGCATACAAATCTAAATAATAATAAATAAATTTAATTTAATTTATTTAATTTATAGGCCACTCAAGTCTTTCCAGACTCTGGGTGGCCTACAACATATAAAAACAGTATAAAATAGTTTAAAAACTCCATAGAAAAAAATAAAAATCATTCATATCTTTGGCTGAATCTAGGTGGTTTCATACTCAATGGCCCCAGGCTTGTCAGAGCCAGGTTTTAACAGTTTTTCAGAAGGCCAGTAGGGTGGGGGCAGTATGGGCCTCCAGGGACAGCTGGTTCCAGAGCCGGAGCCACCACAGAGAAGGCCCTCCCATGCAGCCCCACCAATCAACATTGTCTACCCAACAGGACCTGGAGAAGGCTAACGCTTCTCCAGGTCCTATTGGCTAGAGACCTGGAAGTTATGCGGCAGAAGGCAGTCCCATAAATAGTCTGGCCTTAAGCCATGTAGGGCTTTATAGGTGATAGCCAACACCTTCAACTAACTGGAGACTGATTGGGAGCCAATGCAGCTCACAGAATGTTGGTGTACCTGGGTGCACCCACAACAGCTCGTGTGGTTGCATTCAGGACCAATTGTAGTCTCCAAACGATTTTCAAGAGTAGCCCCATGTAGAGCACATTACAGTAATTGAGTTGTGAGATGATAAGGACATGAGCGACTGTGAGTAGACACTTCTGATCCAAATAGGGCTGCAATTGGTACACTATGCAAACCTGTGTAAAAATCCCCCTAGTTACAGCTGAGATAATGTTGCTCCAATTTTAGCTGCAAATCTAGGAGGACCCCCAAATTGTGGACCCCTTCTGAGGATGGACAAATGGAATGTTTTTTTAGAGGCAATGCCCACATCCACTCAGTCTTGTCAGAGTTGAGCTTGAGCCTGTTGACCCCCATCCAGACCCTCACAGCCTCCAGGCACCAGCACATCACATCCACTGCTTCACTGAACTGACAGGGGTTGGAGATGTAGAGCTGGGTATCGTCAGCATACTGCTGATACCTGTAATACATATAAATATTGCAATAGTAGTTCAAGTGTATCAGTTATAATAATTGTGAATTAGTTACTACAATAACAAAAGGGGTTTCAACTCTGTAGCTACTTTTTAATGTTTTGACATTCTTTTACAAAATGACCACTGGCACTTCAGTCCCAAAGCATATTTACTTGGAGGAAAATCCAACTGATACCAATATAACTTATTTCCAGAAAGTTGCATTTGTGATTGCAATCTTAAATTATTTTTCTGAGAACATCATGCCTGAGGGGTTTTCAAGATATGTGATAGAGTCAGACAGCTAGTTGAGAATCAGTCTAAGAAAAACTGGCACAGAAGGTCATATGCTTATATATACATACACAGGTATACACATGCACACCCACACACACACACACACACACACACACACACAGACACTTCTCTCCTTTGAAATAATCAGAAATATCACTACAAAACCAAATCAAAATGATATACAGCAATCATTACAAAAAGTCAAAATAACATGGGAAACCTTTAGCATTTCCTTTTTTCCATTTTGTATAATACACATGAAATTACTTTTTCATAAAGAAAGTGTTATTAAGATCACTCACTGACATCATACTTCATTTCTCCCTCTCTCTGCTGCAGAAAAAGAAATATAAAAATGGTCTATTATAAGGAAATATGCAATTCCCAATATTTCTATCGGAGCTTCTTTAAATAAAATAGACTGTGGGACAAAAGAGGAAAATATGTTTGCACAGTACAAAAACTAATAGGTCTTGGCATCATAAACTAAGATATACATAGGAATGGTGAGCATTCACTCACCCAGCCCTTCCTGACATTTGAAAAATATTATTAAGGTTTATATTATTTAGGATGTTTTATCTATGTTTTATCTATGTTAAAGTTATGTTTACTAAGTCAGTACGTTGTATGTTTGAACATGAAAAATGCAGAGACCAATATTTTGGGTTGCAAAATAATTTCTAGTTTAGAGATTCTAACTTGTACAGAATAGAATGAACATACATAGGCCTTGGTTATAATTATGGCATATTGCCCTAAATATATCAAAACTGGCATGGAAGGATGCATATTACACAGCTATGAATCTAAAACTAGATAATCTAGTCTACATCTTCTCTATTTTATTAAAAAGTGTTAGAAAATGTTGACCAAAACCATGATGGGCAATGGAGGTCAATATTTATGGCTCATCTACTGTTCTATTTGTCACTTAGAATATAGAGCAATATGTGGCATGACTAAAATAGATGAAGCTAAATTGCTTCAAAATGCAATGCCTCTTGATTGAAAGTGGTGAGATCTGGTACAATGGATTTGAGAAAGATATGCAGAGAACTATCTAGTTTCAATTATTATTGCATGCTTGAATGTTTATCAAAAATATGATCTGATGTCAACTAGGCTGCTGTGTGTATGAATGTAGTTATTGCAACAATAATTAGATGGTTGCTACTTGTTGTGAATAAATGAACTAGAGACAAATATGGGGAAAATGTGCAGTATTCTGAGTGAATATGATTCAGGTGAAAAAAATTCTGGGGTGAAATGAGTGGGTGTATAGGAATTAAAAGAGAAGGTACAAAAAAACTGATTGGCCCCAAAAAATCAGGACTAAATTAGAATAGCAATTTGTTTCAAATGTATGAAGCATACATCTAATCAAGTGTACAAATGACAAAGAAATGAATCTAAGAGCACAATTGCTTTGATTGGTTATGATGAAAATTTGAGAGAAATACTGAAGGAAATAACATTGATAAAAGTTCTGAATGTTGGACAGCCAATCATTTGGAAAGGTCAAGAGTGAATCCCGGAGAAAAATGGACATGGAAATAAAGAATAGAAGTAATGTATATTAGAGTAAAATTAGGACAACTGAAGTATGAGCAATGTAAGAAAAACTATTCAAAAAAAGTCTACTTTTTACTTTTTCTATTTAGAAATCAAATGTCTTTTTTCAAGGAACAGTTACTTGGTGGTCTGATGATTGAACCATTATTATTATTATTATTATTATTATTATTATTATTATTATTATTATTATTATTATTATTATTATTATTTTCACAAAAAAAAATAATACACAGCAAATGAGATTTATATGCTGGATTTTGTATCACAAGTAGAACACTTCCCAAGCATTTAGGACTGTATTTTCGTATGATACGTGCATATCTTATGAAGGTGGCCTTTTGCAACTGACAGATCATGATTTTGTCAATGTTTATTGTTTTCAAATGTTGGCTGCGGTCTTTTGGTACAGCATCCAGTGTTCCGATTTCTACTGGGACCACCTGTACTGGTTTACGCCAGAGTCGTTGTAGTTCGATTTTAAGATTCTGATATCAGCTAATTTTTTCTTGTTGTTTTTCATCAATTTTACTGTAACCTGATAGGGTGACATCAATGATCCACACTTTTTTCTTTTCCACAATCGTGAGATATGGTGTATTGTGTTCCAAAACCTTGTCAGTTTGAATACAAAAGTACCAAAGTATTTTGGTATGTTTGTTTTCAACTACTTTCTCAGGTTTATGATACCACCAATTCTTTACCACTGCTAGATGGTAGTTGTGGAACAGGTTCCAATGAAGCACCTAGACCATGTCAGATCAAAGACGATGTAGTTCTAAAATTTCTAGGCCACAAATTTCAAGTCTGGTGGCATAAGTTATTATGTTGTCAACAGAGGAACATAGTACTCATCTTGTGAAATATCTCTGGACATTCTCAAATGTATGCAGTACAGGTTCCAGATAGATGATCTGTATTCAAAAATTGGTCTGGCAAATGTTTTATATGTTCTAGTTAGAAGAGAAGAAGCTATGCAGGATTAGGTTAACCACTCTTAAGCTTTCTTAGTAAGGTCCTTTACTGAGTGAGGATCATCAGCCCATTGTCATGGTCAGATCATTTCCCGATCTGGGTACTATACAGAACCACCCAAGACATCCATAAAATGATGGCAGATACTGAGATGGTCTCATGGATCCTATTATAGCTTAGAACTTATTATAGACAATAGATTTAGTAGTATGTTCTTCATGGAAGCTGTACACATAAATGCAATCTCTAGGTTTCCTATATAATGTGTATTTGTGTCAATTGCATAGTTTTACTTTGACATTAAAGAAGTTGACTTTTTCCATAAATACTTATTGTCCTTACTTAATGACAGTAATTAGGACATGGATTTCCATCTATAAACAGTATAGTCATAGAGCACAATATCAGTGATCTTATCATTTAGCAAACCTGGCACTCACCATTACCTTTGTGGAATAAACAAATCCTACCCTGTTAAATGAGGTCCAGCCCTGATACAAGCTATTACCTCAATGAAGTAATGGACTGCCTTCTTTTTAACTCCCCACCCACCCATCTATCTCCATCCACCCTTTTGATCATCCTCCACTTGGCTGCCTCTACCCATCCAGCCATTCCAGGCTCTGCTGGCCATTGTCTTCTTATTTCTGCTGCTATTGGAACATCATCTTTCGGCTGTGGCAAGGAGGCCGTTTGCCCAGGTTCACCTGGTGCACCAGTTGCGGCCCTATTTGGACAGGGAGTCATTGCTCACAGTCACTCATGCCCTCATCACCTCGAGGTTCGATTACTGCAACGCTCTCTACATGGGGCTACCTTTGAAAAGTGTTCGGAAACTTCAGATCATGCAGAACGCAGCCGCAAGAGCCATTGTGGGGCTTCCAAGATTCGCCCAGGTTTCTTCAACACTCCATGGCTTGCATTGGCTGCCGATCAGTTTCCGGTCACAATTCAAAGTGTTGGTCATGACCTTTAAAGCCCTACATGGCAATGGACCAGATTACCTCTGGAACCGCCTGCTACCGCACGAATCCCAGCGACCGATAAGGTCCCACAGAGTTGGCCTTCTCCGAGTCCCGTTGACTAAACAATGTTGTTTGGCAAGCCCCAGGGGAAGACCCTTCTCTGTGGTGGCCCCGGCCCTCTGGAACCAACTCCCCCCGGAGATTAGAACTGCCCCCCTCCCTATATTTCGTAAACTACTCAAGACTCATTTATACCGCCAGGCATGGGGGAGTTGAGATAGCTCTTCCCACCAGGCCATTACAAATTATGCATGGTATGTTTGTGTGTATGTTTGGTTTTATAATAGGGGTTTTTAGTTGTTTTTTTATTATTGGATTGTACATGTTGTGTTTATTATTGTTGTTAGCCACCCCGAGTCTATGGAGAGGGGCGGCATACAAATCCAATAAATTATTATTATTATTATTATTATTATTATTATTATTATTATTATTATTATTAATTATATTGAAACATATCTATATTGGCCACTGAAGGGCTGCAAAAATGTTTACTACCACACTGTGGGTGTGGTTTGCTGGCCATGTGACTAGGGGTGGCTTAAAAGTCATGTGACTGACTTAAAGGTGGCCAACTTGACGTCACTCACATCAAGGGTTTGGGTTAGGGTTAGGGTGCCTGGCCTCTCCTCACCTCAAAAGAGATACAGTTTCCCTATCTATTTACTATTACTGAACATCCAAAATATACTATTTAATTCTATACTGTATATATGTGCCATATGTTTACATACATATTACACACAGGCACACAAAAATATACATTATTTGCTATATAAACTATATGTGTATGTATACACACACGCACACTTGCGCGCACACACAGCTCTTCTATATATCTTCTATATATATTCAATCTCATTTACTGCGATAGGAAAAACAAACCCAAAGCCCAGAAGGGGAAAAAAAGGTGGGGTGGGGGACAAATTTTTTCTAGCGGTTCTGTATACCTGACCATACCCGTAGGAGCCCATCACTGATACTGGCCCTTCACAAAGCAACTGCTGGCCATGCCAGGCCTTCTTCTCCCAAGGCCATGCATGGCCTTGTCCTAAACTTGTTTGACTTTCTTGCAAAGCTTTGGAATAGCATGCTTCCTGAGATTCCCTTGGCCCTCACCTTGTTTGCTTTTCAAAAAGCATTAAACATTTGACTCTTTCCCTAGGCACACAATTAGAGAGTGGTATTGACTGAAATTTTCATGCATTTAATGTTCTTATGTTTCAGGCTTTGTTTTGGTTACTTGTTCACTGTATTGTTTTTGTGTAGATTTAATTGCTGTTTACCAAAGATATACATTTTGCCAAGTGAAAGCTGTATAAATCACACAAATAAACCTGAGTTGAAAAGTAAGTGAAAGTTTGACCTGGCAGATACATGCACTAATAGTATAATAGACATGAATAATAGGCTAAGGTGTAACATAGATCTTTTTTCTGACATGCACATTTTAAAATACAAACAGCAGAGAATGTTGACATAAAAACTGCATTTTTTATTTTTATTTTTGTAGAGCAGGTGAAATAAATATGAACATTTCAAAGAACAACAGAAGTAAAAAAAGAATAGTGCCATTGCTTTACAGTTTTAGTTTCCATTCTTAGTTTCTTATGAAACTAAAATATTATGGCATCTCAGGACCACTGCACAATTGGATATCACTGTTCCTGTCAAACAGACAACAGGTGGTCAAAATAGGTAATGCTATATCTAATTCTGCTCCAGTTAACAGTGGCATTCCCCAAGGCAGTGTCCTAGGACCTACTCTATTTATACTCTACATAAACGATCTCTGTGACAATATTACAAGCAATTTTGTTCTCTTTGCTGATGATGTTAAGCTATTTAATACCTCCAATAATATTTCTACCCTTCAAATGGACCTTGACCATGTAGATGAATGGTCTAACTAGCAACTGCAAATCTCATCCAACAAATGCTCTGTCCTACACATTGGTAAAAAGAATCCAAATACTAAATACACACTTGGACAAACTGAACTCGCAGAAGACCCTCACTCAGTCAAAGACCGTGGAGTGCTCATTTCCAATGACCTAAGTGCCAGAGCCCACTGCAACAGCATTGCCAAAAAAGCACTAAGAGTCACAAATTTAATTCTATGCAGCTTCTTCTCTAGAAACACTGATCTACTAACCAGAGCATACAAAACATTTGTCAGACCAATTCTTGAATACAGCTCACCTGTATGGAATCTTCACTGCATAACAGACATTAATACAATTGAAGGAGTCCAGAAATACTTCACGAAGAGTCCTCCACTCCTCCTCATGCAATAAATCACCTTACTCTTTCAGACTTCAATTACTATGTTTAGAAAATTGACAGCTACGCCACCTCCTAACTGATTTAACTGTTGTTCATAAAATCATACATCACAATGTACTCCCTGTTGGTGACTACTTCACCTTTAACAACAACAACAAAAGAGCATGCAATAGATACAAACTAAATGTAAATTGCTCCAAAGTAGACTGCAGAAAATATGATTTCAGCAATAGAGTGGTCAACGCTTGGAATTCATTACCGGACTCTGTTGTTTCTTCCCCCAATCCCAAAATCTTCAACCTTACATTATCTAAAATAGACCTCTCCCCTTTTCTAAGAGATCTGTAAGGGGCATGCATAAGTGCACCTTTGTGCCTTCCATTCCTGTCCAAATGTCTTTTTTATCTTTTCTATCTCTACTTTATACTTACATTATGTTAAACAGACTACAATACGATACTATATTTGTATGACAAATAAAATAAATAAAAAAATAAATTCTATCCAAACCACAAATAGGTCTACAAACATGATACATATAAAAGTCCATATAAATCAAATTTAGAAAATACATAAACTTCAATAAAAGGGACTACAGAGATTGTAAGTTATACGCTTCCTCTAAAAATAATATAATGGAGATTGCCACTAGTTTTTTTTTCTTTTTCTTTTTTGCAAAATAGTGAAAACAATTCTGTAAATGAAACAACTGGAAAATAGATATTAAAAATGCTATATAAGTTCTATTGCTATCCTCTGGATTTATTTATTTACCTATTGAATTAATAACCTGCATAATCAAATGATTTAGAGAGGTTTGCAATAAATACAACACACTAACTTTTAAAATATCTGTGTAGAATACTAACATAAACTAACATAACTAAACAAAAGAGAGTAAAGAAATAAAAATGGAGCAATAAATTAAGTCAACAAAATCATGAAAATACTGTCTGCAATAATTTAGCTTTTAATACTTTTCTAAGGGCCAATAGGGAAGGTTGCATCCTCAGAATGTTATTGAACAATATGTTATGAGATTAAAAAAAAGTTTGAGAACTCACATGTTTAAATCACTGAAAGTGTGTGGGGGACTGTTAACTCACAATCTCTCACTTAAAACACAAATATGCTGCCTGCTCAATTTCAAACAACGAATACTGTATATCACTATGATTATTCACCCACAAATAATTAGACAATTTGTGTGAAATTATAAGACACAATTTTTTTTCTGTATCAGAATGAATATATAATTCATTTATTTAAATAATCATTGTATTTATGCAGAAGTTCAGGTCAAGGATTTTGATGTACTCTCAGGAATAGGATGGGGTTATTATGAGCAATAAGAATCACAGACAGTGCAAGTCCGCTGGAATCAACTCCCTCCAGGGATTCATACCGCCCCCACCCTACTGGCCTTCTGCAAGGCTTTAAAAACTCACCTTAGCTAGCAAGCCCTGGGACCATTGATTGTTATGCCTAGCTCCGCCCAACGATTGGAATGTACATGGGATGGTTGTGGATGATTGTTTTAATGTACTGAGGGTTTAGATCTAATTTTTTAAATTTAGATTTCTTATACATTGTATTTTTGTTATGAGCCGCCCTGAGTCTGCGGAAAAGGGCGGCATAGAATAATAAATAATAAATAATAAATAATAAATAATAAATAATAAATAATAAATAATAAATAATAAATAATAAATAATAAATAATAAATAATAAATAATAAATAATAAATAATAAATAATAAATAATAAATAATAAATAATAAATAATAAATAATAAATAATAAATAATAAATAATAAATAATAAATAATAAATAATAAATAATAAATAATAAATAATAAATAATAAATAATAAATAATAAATAATAAATAATAAATAATAAATAATAAATAATAAATAATAAATAATAAATAATAAATAATAAATAATAAATAATAAATAATAAATAATAAATAATAAATAATAAATAATAAATAATAAATAATAAATAATAAATAATAAATAAATCTATTACTTTGAGACTCTAATGAATTCCCCAAACAGAAAAGTGTTGTCAAGAGTTGCAGATGTAGTGTCTGATTTCTGGTTATTTTAATATTAAGAGATAATGGATAATATACTCACTTGATTACCACAGGGTTGTTAAATGAAGGCGATCCAGGAATAGCATATAACAATGTATGAAGATGAAGTTAAGTTAAAGTGCTAGCTGTGGGTGAAGTGAATGGGCAAAAAAGACATTGGGTGCATAGACTTGAATCAAAAACTTTTGTTTTAATCAGTCATGTCCATGGCATATAAATAATCACCGTAATGGAGCATGATGCATCAATAGACATTTTTAAAAAAATAGACAACTCACCAATGTTGATTTAGTCAGACAGCTGAGCCAGAAAACCTATTAACTCAGCTCACAAGCATGCCAATGGAAAAAAAATGGTCTTGGACACAGTTATTATGTAGTCCAGTTTCTATAACCAAAGCTAGGCAGTATTCTTGGAGCTGCAGGTTTCCACCATTTAAAGGTCTACCTGCATGGAATATAACCTCTATCATATCCCAATGTCATATATTCAAGCTAGAAGCATCCTTGAAAACTGATCATTTGTTTAAATCTGACAGATGTTTTCTGCCTGTACGGCACCTCAAATGTAGTAAGCAGCTTTTACTTATCTTGGACTTAAACTAGACTGAGATAATGGCTTCCCCTTTTGATTTAATCTATGAGTAAAAGGTAAAGACTCCCTTGAGTTGAATTCAACACACAATGACTTATTGAACATGCCCATGACATTTTCTTGGCTAGAATATAGAAGTAGTTTGCTATTACTTTGTCCTTTATCATAACTTTACAACTCTATTGCCTCTGTAGTTTATGAGCATAGTCAATTAACAAATTTGATAAAGCAAATGTGAGCCAGAAGATCACCCTCCAATATGTTCTTTCTGTATCAGAGCTGAGATAAAGTCAGATTATGGCCTGTGGGTTTGCCATGAACTGACTTGTAGTGAGCATGTGAGTACAACTTTGAAAAACAAATAGCCATAATCAAGAACAGCCTGCAAAATTATGCCTAGGAAAAGCTTAATATCTCTCCTTGCTGATTTTTATATCTCAGTTTGATGAAGAATTCAGAAGTTTCTGAGGAAGAAAAGAGAAGAGTCGGCACCAGTAAATAGGGGTAAAGCACCAGAGGAAGTGATATAATCCTGAACTAGATAACTTTGAAATTCAATCCAAAGTGTCTTATTAATTTATTTAAATGACCTTAGTTTCTCTTGCTATGGAGCATCTTGGCTACTGCTTGCTTGTGGTAAACTTTACTATACTGATTCCCACAACCACATCCATTTCCCATATTTATGAAATTCAAAATTTGAATTTATAGGAGAAGAATGCCATGCAGCTAATTGTCTTTCAAATGCCTGTGGAAAGTAGGAATCCCCAATTATCTCATTATCCTTATATGAAATGGGCAGATCGGGAAGCCACAGTCCAGATAAAACCTAGTAAAACAGACTGGTTTGGCAACAAGAAAGAATTATACCTTTATTTATTCAATCTGAATGCAAAATATATTGAAAAAAGATGTATTAGAAGAATGTGGATGTGGTTTTAAAATTAGAAGAACCTGCACAGGTGACTACATTATTCTAGTAGCTCAAAAGACAAATGGTCTGCAAACTCGAGTAATGAAAATAAAGGAACACCATGAAAAAAAAATGGACAATTAACTATAAAGAAGATCAAACTAATAACCACAAGTACAATGAGTCTTTAAAATACAATTAAGATTTTGCAGGGATTAATAGCTTTTATATTTTAGGTACAGGTATTCCTTGCTTAATGACTATTCATTCAATGACCATTTGAATTTAGAGCAAATGATAGTTATAATTGGTAACTAAAGTTACAACCATTGTAGGATCACTACAAATTATATGATCAAAATTTGGTCACTTGGCAACCTGGCCACTTTTAGGACCAGTGTATGCTTCAACTCCCCACCAATGTATCTCTCACTGTCTGTGCACTTTTGGCCATACTACATTCTGTCATCCCCTGTTACCCCTAGTTGATTTTCCCATTTTTTTTCCTTCTGCTGCTCGCCATTCTCTAAGCCTCATGTGATATCACAAAAATCTACCAACTGCCTTGACTGGGTAGGTTTCCAGCAGGGGAAGGATGCAGATAAGTGGTGATAAGTGGTGATGGAAGTATTGGCACTGCCATTGCAAAATGGTGGGGTTACAAGATGCTTTTCACCTAATGACCACTTTGCTTGGTAACAGAATTTCTGTCTCTGATTAATGTTGTTAAATGAGGACTACATGTAAAGGAACCAGCTATCAAGAGATATACCATAGACCAGCAGTTCAAATGCTGATAGAAAAAAGTATTGACACTATTTGAAATTTGATATTGAAGAATACACCTGAGAATATTCCTGGTTATCAAAAGAAACAAACAAGGGATTACAGAACAAATCAATCCAAAATTCTCACCAGAGGCATAAATGAACATGTTCAAAGGTATCCCATTTTGAACATTTTATGAGAAGATTTAAGTCTCTGGAGAAGATTGTAATGCTGGGAGGGGTAGAAGGAAAGAGAAAAAGAGCACAATTAGAAACAAGCTGAATGAACACAGTTTTAATGGCAATGGTTCACCACTGCATCATTTGAAAAGACTAATTGGGAATCTAGATAGATCTTGCTCGGTGACTGCCTCAGGCAGCACAATCTTTTGAAGTTATGATTGTGATGAAAAATAACTTTGCAATCAGTGCTCACTTTTATGACTTTTGCAACATCTTGTGTTCAGTCACATGTTTGCCATTGCAGTTAGCTAATACATGTTGTATGACCTGCTTTCCCATTCCCTCACCCAGTGAAGGACTACCAAAGTTTTTACTACCACACTGTGGATAGGTTTATGCAGGACGCCCTGCATTTTCTTTCAATGTCTTTCAGTGCAAATCGGGTGCTCTGGGGTGGAGCTCCATTTTCGCTACCCCACTGCGTTCCCCCCATCCAGGCAGTAGCCCACCCCTGTCCCCACCCCAAATTGAGTGATTATTTAAACAAGCAACCTCTTTCTGAGATTCTTTTGTTCAAAGTGTAGTGCTTCCCTGGAACTTTATTGGTTTTTAAGAACATCTTCTTTAAAAACAATGACATAATGATACTTTTTAGTAATTCTGCATTGGTTCATACAAAGAAAGAAAAAGAAACCGTCACATATCTGTATTTCATCACAATACTTTCATTCAAGAATTATTTCTTTAACTCGATAATCAATATAGTTATACATTCCTGTTTACATTTGCATAATTTTTATATCTTTTTATTTACATACTTACAATTTACATTGCTGCTAATTCTGACTACTTGAGATCTTAATTAGCCTGCAGACAGATGCTGCCTGTAACTGACAAGACTTTAATCACTTTGAGACCTGCAACAATTGTTCAATGCTTAAGTGACTTTGGGGCTTTCAGCCATGAGTGCAATGGGCCAACAGCTGGTGTTAGCATGTTCCTTGTGCTAAATGTGTATTTCCCACTTCATGCATGCTTAGTCTCTTAGAATCTTGTTTCCTATGCTCTTAATTTCTTATGGTGTATGCTTAGTTTGGGGCAGGGGCATCACACATAGGCCATGCCCACACCAGCTCCATAAAGGCAAAAAATGTCACGATACGTTGTGATACATCACGTGATGGGATCAAGTTTGACACCCATGGTTTAGGGGAAAGGAACATTTCAAAACAGCATAGCCTGTAGACTTTCTGGAAAAGAGTATGTGGGAGTAATTGATAAGAAATGTAAGGAAATGTATATGTTATCAAAGTTCAGAACTGGAAGTATGATAGATTGCACATTTTAGAAAAATTTGAGAAACATAGACTACCCCAAATTGTTCGTTCATAATTGCTTCAGTGGCATTTCAAGATAAATTTAAAGTGGGTCTGAGCACAGTAACTATATTAATTTTGTGTACTCAAGTTCAATTCATTGGAAAAGGGTGATGCATATAGTGGCAGCCTTGAGATTGCTGAAGCAACCAAGGGCAAATTTCAGACAGGTCCCACTGCAAGAGGTTTTATTATATAATTGGTCATTATATCAGATTGCTGATCCTTTTCACTTTTTGTGGCTACTGGAGATAATTTCTAGAATTATTAAATAATGTTCACAATCACAGGACTCCACTTCTGCCATCCACAAATAGGATAAATGCATTCCACTAATTTGTTAGAAATATTTGTAGAAAGTCCAAAAAAGTATCATTTGTTTGTTTGTTGGTTGGTTGGTTGGTTGGTTGTTTGGTTGTTTGGTTGTTTGGTTTGTTTGGTTTGTTTGTTTGTTTATTTGTTTGTTTTTTGTTTATTTGTTTATCCGTACTTTGTTTATTTGTACTTTTGTCCGTGACACTTCTGCACATGCACAAAAGAATCCCAAGTGGGTGGGTGGAGCCTTCTGCCACTACTGCTACCAGTTCGCAGAACTGGGTTGAACTGGGAGCAGCCCACCACTGCAGTAGAGTCTTAAATCATTGCCTTGTGATTCAGTCCTAAGAGTAACATTGTTCTGAATACCATAATTTTACTCATAAATATACTGGATCTATACTGTTTTGAGAACTTAGGTGATCCTGTGATGTTATGACTCGCAATTTTAAATTAAAACAGTGTTTTTCAACCTGATGTATAGATTTCAACTCTTAAGTTTCTCTCTACTTGTGAAAATTTGCTATGGACATTCTGAATTAAAAGTCGGTGAATTAGTATTGATAGGAACAACAGTAATTATACCACGTTTTCCCAAAAATAAGACCCTGTCTTATATTTTTTTGAACCCCGAAATAAGTGCTTGGCCTTATTGCCATGCACTCAAAAGCCTGATTGGGTTTATTATCAAGGGATGTCTTATTTTGGGGAAAACAGGGAAGTTATTTCTTGATATATACTGTAGTAGTTCTGTGGGATGTATAGATTATTTAAAAAAAACTTGTACAATTGTTGCGAACAATAGGCAGGGTGATTAAAACCTCATGAAAAGCACAATGACTCTTTTTTGTATCGCCTATCATTTATCAAACCTGCTCATCCCGCTTTCCCAGCAATATTGTGCATTACACAACTGCTGAAATTACTGATGAGTGTTGATAAGCAGAAAATGACAGTTAATATTTCAGTTTCATTTATCAAAACCTGACTGAAATTAGAGGGGGAGAACCAGAAATATTTTCCAGCAGTAAAGCAAAACACTTTGTTTTGTCTATGACATTTTTGGATTTTGTTATTCTTTTAACAGGCAAAGGCAGCTTCCCTTGAGTGAGGGGCCACCATTCCCATCACAAGAAGGACAAAGAAGGTCCACCAATGATGGGGTGCTATCACTGCAATCTTTGCATTTTGTTTGCTTTTTGCAAATGAAAGCTGAAGATCTCTGAAAAACCAACTGCTCTCATGACTCCCTTAAATCTTCTCCAAACTTGAAAAGCAGCTTGAAATCATGCTACCAAAATTCGCTAGCAAAATAACTCCAATTTCAGTAGTGTGTTTTGTGAGGAGTTAAGGTTTCTGAGGAGCTGAAGTTGGAAACAGTACCACTTTTCCTCCCAGAGGTCTCTTATCCTATTCCAAACATAATTTTAATTTTATTTTTTTAAGAAAAAAGAAAAAGAAAAAGAAGAAAGTAAGCTGGTTAGTTACCAAATTTCAATAGTATGAAATTAGGTCTAAAGGCTATTTATTTAAAACACTAGACTCACCAGTCAAGTAAATTGGAAGCTCTCTTGATATAATCAGCTATAATAAGCTGTTTGGCTGAAGACCGCATACAGTTAATTGATGATTATATATACTTTTTACCAAGGACTAAATTTCTGTAAAATTAATAGGATTACTGAATAGATGTATTCAAAATTGCATAGTAATACTAGACATAGGTTTATTTAATATCTAAAATATTGTACAGGTAGTTCTGAATTGTGCTATCTCCCCCTCCCCCCCTCTCTCTCACAAAACAACTAACTCTGTAGTTTAATGAGTTTATTAATATTCCCAACAATCCCCTTCACCAGAACTGTCAGAATTAAGTTCAGCCATTAACAGACCAATGCTACTCCACAGAGCCAAATAATCCCCCAAAGCACTTGAAAGTTTCTCAATCAAAATAAACCTACCAGGCAAAATAAAACCTACAATATAAGATGGTTTATGAAGCAAGAATGGTCCAGAGTTTCCAAGCACGGTGTCAATCTAAAGTGAAGCAGAAATCACAATGACCAGAAAACACATAGCTGGGAAAGAAACATGTGGTTCCCAGCATCATCTCCATCTATCTGCTAAATAGCCAACGTCGGGTGCAGCCCATCAAGAAGGGTGAGGCTTTTTCCTCATGAGTAATTTGGCTAACTTCTCTGCTCCTGACTTTTCTCTGCCCTATGTGTTCTTGGATCAGGTGCAGAAGGCAATTCCTCTTCCTCATCACTGTCCAGCTGCAAGTGCATGCTTTCCCCACCTGGAGCCTCAGGGCTGTTCTGCTGCAGCTGCGCTTCAGCCAACTCCTGCTCTGATAGCTGCTCAGAGCCATCAATCAACTCGGATTTGAGGTGCCAGGAACTGGTTCATCCTCCCCGGAGATGACATCTCCAGGACATCTCCATCACATTGACTTACAACCACTCACTTAATGACTGTTCAAAGTCACAATGGCACACAAGTTTGCACACATCTGTTGCAACATCCCAATGGCCACACGATCAAAATTCAGATGCTTATGTGTTTATGACAGTTGCAGTGCCCTGGGTTCATGTGATCACCAGTTATAACCTTCTTAGTTGGTTTCTGACCAGCAAAGTTAATAAGAGAAGCCAGATCAACTTCCGACTCTCTCTGTTGCAATAAAGTAAGGCATTAACACAACTTTTTGTTTTTTTCATAATAATATGAACAAACCATTTCTATACAGCTCTATCCCTCTACTTGGTAAAACCCGAAATCAAAGTTTAATTCTTTTCTACTCCAAGCCTGAAGTTCAGACGCCATCTCCATGTGGAAACAAAAGTACTTATGTTCTTTTTAAAATCAAAGTAGTCAATTTTGCCATTTCAGCCAACTCCATTAACTTCGGCAACCATTTGTCCAGAGTCCATGCAAACTCAAAGTGAACCACTCCAAACTCGACTGTAGAAAATATGACTTCTGCAACCGAGTTGTTAATGCATGGAACTCACTATCGGACTCTATTGTTTCATCACCAAACCCCCAAAACTTTACCCTTAGCCTCTGTTGACCTCACCCGATTTCTAAGAGGTCAATAAGGGACATGCATAAGTGCACCAGCTTGCCCTCCACGTCCCTGTCTATGTTTCTCTCTTATTAGTACCAATATCATGTATATAAACAGTGTTATTTCTTTGTATATTACTAATACGTACTTGATATAAATAAAAAAATAAATAAAATATTGTGCATACAATAATCTTGCTGTTGTCAACATATATAATAAAAAAGTTCCAATTTATTGTCCAGTTCTTTTTCACTTGGGGTGCAATTCACTTAATAACTGTCTTGCTTAACAATAGAAATTTTGGGCTCAATTGTGTTCATACGTTGATGACTACCTTCTGTATATCTACTTGCTGCTCTTTTAAAATAAATTAATGAAATTGCAATGCTAAATGTGCTAGGCAACATAGGAGTCACTTTTGAAGCCTAAAACAATAGGACTGTGTAGCTCTTCGGATCTAAAGGAAAAAGTTTAGGGATGCTGATATCACCTGCTGGGAACTCCTTAAAACAACCTTTCATAGATCCTTCATAGACACCATCTCTCAAACTTTTGTTCCTGCAAAGCTATTGACCTTGAAACATTAGGTCACACTTTATTGTACTGCAAGTTTTACAAGCATTTTTGGCAGGATATTATCTGACCTAATTTAAAATCAAGACTAGGAAGATATATTTCTGAATAGTTAACATTTGATTTGCAGATTTTTAAAAAATCCTACAATTGAAGCAGTATATTTTTAAATATGGCTATAAAATGAAGTCTTTAGTATATATCAATAATTTAAAATGTTTTAAAGTCTGAATTATATTTGTACTTTGATATTTGGATCTTTTGGCCCTAAATAATGTGCTTCTCTCTGTACATATACATAACATACTCACCCACACACACACACACACACACTCATTTATACATTACACTATACATTATAGCTTTACAGACAAAAAGGTATAGCTATTTTAGTAGTTCCCAATAGTTACTATATGAGTGCCCTTGAATTTTGAAGCACCCTTTTCCTTTAAAATCCTAAATATTGGAGAGATGCACCATTTTTTGAGTAAATGGAAAAGGTTGTGCATTAAAGTTAACTTGCAAATGAATAGGGGTATTTTTTTAAAAATCATATGAATCTAACTACTCTTGGGAAGAATTGTTCTATATGGAAAAAATCTGTTTTAGAACCTCTGTTTTACTAAAACCACTAGTTTAACAACTACTGGCAACATTCAGTATTTTGAAAAATCACTAAACTTCCCTGAAGATATTTATTTTCCTAAGACATTAAATGATAGCATCTTTTTAAAACATTTTTTTCAGATAGTAAAGTGAATTTCTTTCTTTCTTAATAACCACAGATCTTTCACAGAATTGTTAAAAATCTACGAAAATACATTAGGGTAGAGGATTAAGTCACTAACATTTCTATATTTAGGCTTAGCTGTTTTTAAGGCTATGTGATCTATCAGTAAGAAAGGAAGAGCTGTCCATTTTCAACAGCTGAATTGATTTCATCATTAATTTTAATATTTTTCCTAATTAAATATGCTCCATGTTTCATAGTTATTTATGAACAATTTGTGATATTTGGTACCTGAATAATAAAAAATATTCTTTTGTCAAACATCTTGGTCAATATTTATATTCATGAACTAGATTTATACAGATAAAATCATACTCTCATTATTTGGAATATTTGTGAAGTAACTTTTTTCAAGTTGTTTTAGTCACTTTTTAAGTCTATTTATCATGGTATCACACAAAGAACATCATTTTATTGCCTTTTTCATTGTGATGTTTACAAATATTGCTTTATTAGATACAAATGTCTGGGACAGGCAAGGGATACAAGCTGCTTTCCAGTAGATTTTTTTTTATTTTGTTTTATTTTGTTTTATTTGTCAAGTACATATTGGTAATATACATATATGCAGTGAAGGGCTACCAAAATTTTTACTGCCACACTTTGGGCGTGGCTTATGCAGGACACCATGCATTTTCTTTCAACATCTTTCAGTGCAAATTGGGTACTTTGGGGTGGAGCTCCATTTTCCATACCCCACCCCAGAATAGTTGTAACATAGTTTAAATATATAAGATGGGTACTGATAAGAGGGAACATTAGGACAGGGATGGTAGGCACACTTGTGCGCTTATACACGCCCCTTAGTGACCTCTTAGGAATCAAGTGAGGTCTAAGTCTAAGATTGGGATTTTCCCCATAATCCTTGTTATGCTATTGGCTAGTGATTGTCATCACCCTCCTCTCTAAGTCTAAGTCTAAGATTGGGATTTTCCCATCTGTATATATGCCATCACCCCCCTCTCTAAGGTCTAAGTCTAAGATTGGGATTTTCCCATCTGTATATATGCCATATGTGTACATACATATTACACACAGACACACAAAAATATATGTTATCTACTATATAATGTATTATCTACTGTATGTGTATGTATACACACACACACACACACACATACACACACACACACACACACACACACACACACACACAGCTCTTCTAAAATTATAGACATTCAACTTCATTTACTGTGATAGGAAAAACATACCCAGAGCCCAGATGGGGAAAAAAGAAAAAAAATCCAAATTTTTCTACCAATTCTGCATACCTGATCATACCCGTAGGAGCCTAACACTGGTTCCAAAGTCTGGAACTGTTTCTACACTATATAAAACTAAAGTCATCTGCTTGTATAGCCAATATTGTCTATACCATTTTATAAGCAGCAGATTCCCAAGGTATCAGGAAAGAATATCTTGCTTTGCTCTTTAAGATAATTCTAGTGACAGAAATTAGAATATTTTCCATAGAAAGTACTTGAGATGATTTTCAGAACAGGTGGTATACAAATTAAGGAGTTATCTGTGTTTTATGTTGTTTTTGATCTGTGTGTGACTAACAATTTCCATTTTATAAGATAATTTTGTAGTAATTTGAAAACTGTGTACATCTGGACCTCATATACTATAGATCAGGGGTATCAAACTGGTGGCCCATCATGCACAGGTCATGCCCACACCAGCTCTGCAAATAGGAAAAACATCAGAAAACATCACATAATTGCAATGTGACATGGCAAGTTTGAAAATCATTCTATAGATAATTGGTGGCAAACATACTTAATACTTCTTCCTCCTGTTTTCCCCACAACAACGACCATTTGAGGGTGTCTGACCCAAATTCTCCCAGTTGGTTTTCTGCATAAGGCAGGACTAGAACTCAGTTTCCTGTCTTCTGGTCTGGTGGCTTAACCACTAGAACAATCTGGCTCTGATGTCATGCTTATTTACTACAGACTGATGAGATATCAGATAATATAATGTTGCATACTGAGTAGAATTATGTTTCTTGGCAGAATTCTCAAAGATTTTGCTAATGTTAATTTCTGTGGTAATTTGCAAGTAGGTCCATAAAGTTAAAATTGATAGCTCATGAAGTAACTTTCAAGGAATATTTCCAGAAATAGAAATATAGTCTAGTGTTCCAGGCACATTATCCCACATTTATATACTTATGGAATCACTGTATTGGCAAGACCATTGAATAGACCAAATGTAAAAAGTGTTTTCATTAGTCCCTAATCAGCCTTGAACAAGATAATCTTATGACTCTAACAACACACACTGTAATGACAAACACTTTCCTGAGCAGATGACTTCGATTGCTACATAAAATGTAAGAACAATGCCAGTCCATTTTTTCAATGTCTGTTTTTCATATTGATTTTTCTTAGAAATTGCTATGTAAGATTGACACTTAACTTTTTGACACCGGAAAGCAAAAGTTAGTATTTTAGACAATAAAGACCTGCGGTCTAGAGCTTGTATATAAAAGGGTTTTTTTAATAAAAGAAAAGCTTAAATGTACTGTACTTATATATTAACTTTAGATATAAAGGAACTGATCTGCAGCTAGATGATCCTGACAACAGATGGAAAGGTAGCCAGAAGTGTCTTTAGCCAGCTGACATTGGTATGATAGTTGCAAATATACTTGAATTAGGATATCATTGACAACAGTGACTCTAGCACATTTATTTATTTATTTATTATTTATTTTATTTTATTTGTTGGATTTGTATGCTGCCCCTCTCCGTAGACTCGGGGCGGCTAACAACAGTAACAAAAAACAGCAAGTAAATCCAATACTAAAACCACTAAAAAACCCTTATTGTAAAACCAAACATCCATACATACAAACATACTATACATGAATTGTAAAGGCCTAGGGGGAAAGAATATCTCAGTTCCCCCATGCCTGACGGCAGAGGGGGGTTTTAAGGAGCTTACGAAAGGCAAGGAGGGTGGGGGCAATTCTAATCTCCGATGGGAGTTGGCTCCAGAGGGCCGGGGCCGCTACAGAGAAGGCGGCCTCACATGACCTCACATGACTGACTTTCTGTGACACACTCCCCTTAGAACTGCCTTGGAAAATGATTTGGAAGCTTCAATTGGTACAAAATGCCAGGTTTACTATTAGGTAGAATCACTATTTTAATATTGTCCTATCCTTTGATCATTGCAATGGTTATCAATAGGTTTCTGGATCCATTTCAAAATTATGGTTGAAATTGAAAGCTATAATACCTTAGAAGCCTTCTTGTCTTTTCTAGATGAAATCTAGAAAACCTGGTTTATCATCTCATGTGAAGAACAGTTGCTGGGAATGCTAACCTTGCATTAATACCCTGTTTCCCCGATAGTAAGACACCCCCGATTGTAAGACGTATCGGGGGTTTCAGGGGGGTCGGCTAATATAAGCCGTACCCCGAAAGTAAGACATGTGTCTTACTTTTGGGGAAACACGGGGGTATTGCCGCCTCCCTCTCATCTAGCTGCGCGTCGCCTCCTGCCCACGTCCGCACCGTCCCCCTCTCCATACGTCGCCGCGTCTGCCACCTCCGTCTGATCTTAATGAGCGCCGCCTCCTGCCCTCTTCCGCGCCGCCCCCCTCCATACGTCACTGCATCTGCCGCCTCCGTCTGATCCAAATGAGCGCCGCCTCCTGCCCACTTCCGTGCCGCCCCCCTCTCCATATGTCACCGCGCCGTCCCCTGCACTTGTCACTGCCGCCTCCTGCTTAAAATACGGTAATGCACACTATTAATCATACATCAGTAAAACATACACACTGGCATACTGGGGTATCATCTGCTGTTTTGTGGTGAATACAATACTGTTCAGGTTGTTAATAAATGTTAATTTTATGGTTAAAACAAAAAATTCGACATTTTTTTTCCAATATAAGACATACCCCGAAAGTAAGACATAGTGGGGCTTTTGGGGATAAAAAGAAACACGGTACTAAATTGTGTGGGTCCCAAAACAGTTCTTCTCTGAAGTAATCTCCATGGTTTGGAATAATTTCCCTTCATAGTTTGTCTTTCTTTTTATCATTCTGCAAGTTACTTATAACCATTATTTTTGAACAGCCATTCAGGTTTTAGATAGTTTTGAACATCCTAGTATTGTTTCTTATGTTTCTGTTTATTTTTCACTTGATTTGAATTGTGACCCATGAGAAATCTGTTCAAGTGGTGCAGTAAAAAAATATATAGAAAGTAACAAAATATAAATAAATAATTAGTTGATTATCACATCTTTATTTCCATATCAGAGCATTCTGTGGAGATTACCAGTCTACTCAATGGAGGCTTCTGTGATGTAAGATTTTCCAACTGTAGCAACATCCAAATGTATGGAGTTGGCTTTAATGATTCTCCTAACCTTCACTGTGAAGTCACCAGACTGACTGTAAGTAGTTTAATACTGAGACCACGAAAAAGAATGAAATTTTCATCAGAAAGCTTCTTGCATTTAATAAATTCTCTGAGAAGGAGAGTCATGATTGACAAAACATTCAGTTTCAAGAAAGTTTAGCTAGGTGATTGAATATTTACCAAATAGAAAAGTTATTTCCCCCCCCCAAGTAAATATTTTTGAGTGGCAGATGTAAAAGATAAATTATTATTTTTTTGTCTCTGAAGAAGTTTGACAGTAAATATATGCAAGCACAGTTGGTTGCAGGCATTAACGTATAGTATACGTCTTTGAAGATTAGCTGGTGGTTTTCAATTATTTGGGATATGCTGATAAATTTAATCTTTTTTTGAGGGGCGTAATTCTTAATCAGGACTTTCCTTTCTTTCAAGCTAATTCCCTTCTTCTCATCTCTATTCAGGTTGATTTCCTTTTTGTCTTTCTCTTCCCTTTCCAAGTGAATTGTATTTTCTTTCTTCTCTGTTTCTAGCATTTCCTCCCCCCCTCCCAGATTCTGTTTAGGAAAGAGGAGATTATATGTATATATGTATGTAGGTAGGTATGTACAGTATGTATCATGATATATATTCAGATGGGGAATCAGAATTTGATACATGGAATAGCATATAATCAGTCAATTCAGTTTTACTTGCAATTATTCCTTCATATATGATATATTTTGACCCTGTTTTGATTGTTGGGTCTGAGAATCTATATCCAAGTAAATTTTGGCAGCCTTAGATTGATAAAATATAAAAATTAAGCAATACACATAATTTTTCCAAAGTTTACATTTTTTTTAGCTGGGGCTGGTAATAATCTTAAATACAGAGATATTTTATTTGGGATTAATAGTAAAGTCACATATTAGACAGCAAGAGAGCCAGTTTTGTCTAAAGATTAAGGCAAAAAGATAGAAACCAGAAGACTATAAATTCTAGGCTTGCCTGAGAATGACTGGCTCATTCTTCCTTAGCCCAATATGTGAGTTAATGGTTGTTGTGCAAAAATAGGAGGAAGAAGTATTGGATATGTTCACCACCTTAAATTAATTATAAAAATAATAAATGTGGGATAAAAATAGATGGGCTTTTTGCCAATCCTATTTCCAAACACTGTACAAAAAAAACCCCATGCATTTTATAAATTGGAACAATGGAAGTAAAGCAGAACAACTTTAAATGACTCCCTTTTATATGTAATGGCCTCTGATAACCTGTTTGACAGTATGTTGATTAGACAAATCTGAGCAATCGCAAATGATGCT
This sequence comes from Erythrolamprus reginae, assembly GCF_031021105.1. Lineage (NCBI taxonomy): Eukaryota > Metazoa > Chordata > Lepidosauria > Squamata > Dipsadidae > Erythrolamprus > Erythrolamprus reginae. The sequence goes on along the minus strand of NC_091950.1, from coordinate 169,249,597 downwards.
CAAATGCTATTTTAGTGCATGTAATTTCTCTGGATTCTTTTTAAAAGTCCTGTAAATCATCAGTGTTATAATACATATGTTAAAATATTTTACATAATTCAATTATTTTTTCCTAATTAAGTTATAATTGCTAATGTATTTTAATGTAGTCTATGTATTTGTTCTATATATTTCCTTTAGCATGTTAAATAAAACATTTTCTATAAATGCTAGTCTTTATTATTTTTTTCTAAATATGTTATTTTTATAAACTTTTCTAGTTGACAAAACTTGGCAGAAAACTCCATTAATTACTGCTGATGTGCAATGGTGGAATTTAGTCTAATGGATTATGGTAATTACAGCTAAAAGAAATCTGTGATGGATTTCTTTTACATTCCTTGTCCTACTGATTGGTTTATCTTTCTGCATAGATATTTATAGAGATTGGCTAAAATTATGGATTCTAAAAGTAAAAAAAAACCCTCTCTTTCTGACATGCACATTTTATACAGTTGGTGTCAGAGCACTTCAGAGATTAGTTTATAAGTAAATCAAAACCATGCAGCGTCTTCCATTTTTCAGTGGGCTTTTAGCCCACTTCTACTATAGTTCACTGAAGCTTGAAATCACATTATTATTACTTCTCAATTTTGTGCATCTGGAATCTATACGCATGACTGTATTTCCAAAGACACTTGAATTTTAAGTGTCACAGCTAACTAACCAAGTTTCTTGATACACAGCTGTAGTCTTCATCTGAACTGAAGGATTATTAATGTTATTATACATCACATCAGATAATACAAAGTTTTCTAATACTTTGCATTATCTGAGTAGAAAGAAAGAAATCTGTGGTTAAGAAGTGCATGAATGGAAGAGCTTTTCAGTCATACAATTTCAAAATTATATAAATTTTGTCATGAACTTTCTCACTAGAAGGATCCAGAATGTTCCACAAAGCTTCAGCGGAAACTAATGTGCCTCCTCCTGAATTACAAACAAAGCTATAAACTATCTGGCATACTATCTGTCTAGAGAAGCGATGGAGGAAGAGTAGGTCTGAATCTGATCGAACACTTGTAAGAGCTTTTATTAAGACTTACAAAGTGGCGCTCAAGGCGGCAAGATGCGCGTACCATGCCGCCTTGATTGCATCAGCGGAATCCCGCCCGGCCGCTCTGTTTAGGGTGACCTGCTCCCTTCTTAATCAGGGGGGAGTTGGGGAGCCCTTGCAGAGTAGTGCCGAGGACTTTAACTCGTTTTTCGCTGATAAAGTCGCTCGGATTCGGGCCGACCTCGACTCCAATTGTATAGCAGAGTCGACTGACAACGAGTCAGTCGAGGTGACTGGGGCACGTACTTGTCCACCTGTCTGGGAAGAGTTTGATCTGGTGACACCTGATGAAGTGGACAAGGCCATTGGAGCTGTGAGTTCCGCCACCTGTTTACTGGATCCGTGTCCCTCCTGGTTGGTCTCGGCCAGCAGGGAGGTGACACGGAGCTGGGCCCAGGAGATTACCAACGCTTCCTTGGGGAGGGGAGTTTTTCCATCACTCTATAAAGAAGCGCTTGTGCGCCCCCTCCTCAAGAAGCCCTCCCTGGACCCAGCTGTGCTTAATAACTACCGTCCAGTCTCCAACCTTCCCTTTATGGGGAAGGTTGTTGAGAAGGTGGTGGCACTCCAGCTCCAGCGGTCCTTGGAAGAAGCCGATTATCTAGGTCCCCAGCAGTCGGGTTTCAGGCCCGGTTACAGCACGGAAACCGCTTTGGTCGCGTTGATGGATGATCTCTGGCGGGCCCGGGACAGGGGTTTATCCTCTGTCCTGGTGCTCCTTGACCTCTCAGCGGCTTTCGATACCATCGACCATGGTATCCTTCTGCGCCGGCTGGAGGGGTTGGGAGTGGGAGGCACTGTTCTTCAGTGGTTCTCCTCCTACCTCTCTGGCCGGTTGCAGTCGGTGTTAGTGGGGGGACAGAGGTCGACTCCTAGGTCTCTCCCTTGTGGGGTGCCTCAGGGGTGGGTCCTCTCCCCCCTGCTATTTAACATCTACATGAAACTGCTGGGTGAGATCATCCAAGGACATGGGGTGAGGTATCATCAATATGCCGATGATACCCAGCTTTACATCTCCACCCCATGCCCAGTCAACGAAGCGGTGGAAGTGATGTGCCAGTGCCTGGAGGCTGTTGGGGCCTGGATGGGTGTCAACAGACTCAAACTCAACCCGGATAAGACGGAGTGGCTGTGGGTTTTGCCTCCCAAGGACAACTCCATCTGTCCGTCCATTACCCTGGGGGGGGAATTATTGACCCCCTCAGAGAGGGTCCGCAACTTGGGCGTCCTCCTCGATCCACAGCTCACATTAGAACAACATCTCGCAGCTGTGGCGAGGGGGACGTTTGCCCAGGTTCGCCTGGTGCACCAGTTGCGGCCCTATCTGGACCGGGACTCACTGCTCACAGTCACTCATGCCCTCATCACCTCGAGGTTCGACTACTGTAATGCTCTCTACATGGGGCTACCTTTGAAAAGTGTTCGGAAACTCCAGATCGTGCAGAATGCAGCTGCGAGAGCAGTCATGGGCTTACCCAGGTATGCCCATGTTTCACCATCACTCCGCAGTCTGCACTGGCTGCCGATCAGTTTCCGGTCACAATTCAAAGTGTTGGTTATGACCTTTAAAGCCCTTCATGGCACTGGACCAGAATATCTCCGAGACCGCCTCCTGCCGCACGAATCCCAGCGACCAATTAGGTCCCACAGAGTGGGCCTTCTCCGGGTCCCGTCAACTAAGCAATGTCGGTTGGCGGGCCCCAGGGGAAGAGCCTTCTCTGTGGCGGCACCGGCCCTCTGGAACCAACTCCCCCCGGAGATTAGAACTGCCCCTACTCTTCCTGCCTTCCGCAAACTTCTTAAAACTCACCTTTGCCGTCAGGCATGGGGGAATTGAAACATCCCCCCCCCTGGGCACGTTGAATTTATATATGGTATGCTTGTGTGTGAGTCTGTTAGTTTGTGGGTTTTTTTAAATCTTTAAAATTTTAAATTGTTGATTACTTATGATTTGTCTTTTTACATGTTGTGAGCCGCCCCGAGTCTTCGGAGAGGGGCAGCATACAAATCCAAGTAATAAATAAATAAATAAATAAATACAGAATAGCACCGGCAGACTTACCAGCCGGTGCCTTTAGCAGGAGGGTCGGAACGGCACGGACACATGGCAGCCGCCATCTTGGATCTCGGCTGAAGTCTCGCGAGATTGCGAGACTTCGGCCGAGAATCAGGCCTGGATGGCCTGATTGCTGACGTGTCCGGGCGGGGCTTGCCAGCCCTATAAAAGGGCGTGCAGGCCCGGGCTCGGCCTGTTCGCCCGGACCACGTCAGAAGAGCAGACACCCGCCCGCCCTCCCTATTTTGCAGTGTGCTATTATGGGCCGTTTTTTTGCCCATTCCACACTGGGGAAAGGGACATGCGGTTTATTTATTTATTTATTTATTTATTTATTTATTATTTGGATTTGTATGCCGCCCCTCTCCGAAGACTCGGGGCGGCTAGGGGGTGCTTGCACCTTTTTTAGTCTAATTGGCTTACCTTTGGTCATTTGGGTAGGCAGGTTAGGGGCGGAAAACTGGGTGGTGGTTTAGCAACTGCGTGTTCTCCATTGGGCATCTTTGGGGATGATTGACAGGTTCTCTCCAAGCTTGTGGTGGAAGCGACCTGAGCAGTTGGGGGTGACCTGTCTTTGGGTCCCGCACCTTTAAGTCCCCCGTTAGGGGTTAGCCGGCGGGACCCCCCTCATGCAAGTGCATGGCAGGGTCTCAGGTGAGGGAGGGGTCCCTCACCTGGACTAGCATGGAGCTACGCCCATATGTTGCCCAGGAAGTTTATGTGATGTCATTTTCCGCCCCGGAAGCAATTGTTTGACCCTGCAGGTCCATTGTTTGGGTCATAATTAGATATGTTAATTTATACTAATTTAGTTGAATAAATTATGCTAATTTATTTTAATAAAAATGACCCAGTTTAAATCCAGCTCTTGTGTCCGTGTCATTACTCCGTCTCTTCTGCAAAGCTCTAAGTATCATTGCCATTATTCATGCATTTCACATTGGCCATGATTGGATCCCCATGTATTGAAAGATCTGAACACTTAGAGTTACATTATTGTAATACCAGCAATGGTGTACAGCATTCTTTCAAATATTATAAAATGGAATCAAGATATAAGGGTTTAGTAACAAAAATATTCTCAAAACATTTTATTAAGTATGGGGGGAAATTAAGACATTTTCAATAGCTGTTATCCAACATATTTAACAGTTCCCATATTAGGGTTAGAGGGAAAACCTAGAAAAACAATATTTCCTTTAAGAATTATAGCTCTGGTCCCCCCCCCCCAAATATATTCTAGTTGAAATGTTGATGTTATATTTTTAGTTTCTGAGGAACAAGTTACTAAACATTCTGAAAGTATTATGGAGTAAATGCTATAATAAAAGGGAAGACAAAGTGTTCCTACAGTATACCAAACTAAAAACCATTTCAGCTTATTCTAGCAGCTGTTTCCAACACCTTTCAACACATTATGTATAAAGCTAGTTTAGCAGTCTTTCCATTTTTCTGGCAATTTATCCTGGGACACAGCCTGTATTATAATGATAGGGCTGTGCAGAAATATGGATTCAAATAGCAAACCATAATTTGGAGGTGGGGGTGTAGGGTGAGCATTTATATAGCATCTGTTAGGAGCACATGGATCTTTTCCTAGGCACACATGACTGCTCAGCATTGTAGCACATTCCTGGGAAAAGACAGTTCTTACAGGTGTTACAGATTTGCACAAGTACATGCTGAATATTTTGCCCTTCCAAACATATATCTCTTTCTTCACAGCCTTAATAAATAGACATAGACCAGGGGTGAAATGTTCCTGGTTCACTCATGCCTGTTGGTTGTTGGAGAACAAGTCGCAAAGGCAGTGTGAGGCTCTGCCCACCCAACCGGGTGCCGCCATTTGGGTTCTTTTACCTTCTGTGCATGCTCAAAGCATTCTGTACATCCCGGGATATTATTTATTTATTTATTTATTTATTTATTTATTTATTTATTTATTTATTTATTTATTTATTTATTTATTTATTTATTTATTTATTTATTTATTTATTTATTTATTTATCTATCTATCTATCTATCTATCTATCTATCTATCTATCTATCTATCTATCTATCTATCTATCTATTTATTTATTTATTTATTTATTTATTTATTTATTTATTTATTTATTTATTTATTTATTTATTTATTTATTTATTTATTTATTTATTTATTTATTTATTTATTTATTTATTAATTAGATTTGTATGCCGCCCATCTCCGCAGACTCGGGGCGGCTAACAACAGTAAAAAGACAATATAAACAAATCTAACATTAAAAGTAATTTAAAAACCCCCAATTTAAGGAACCAATCATACATACAGACATACCATGCATAAATTTTATAAGCCTAGGGGGAAGGGAATATCTCAATTCCCCCATGCCTGACAACAGAGGTGGGTTTTAAGAAGCTTACGAAAGGCAAGGAGGGTGGGGGCAACTCTGATATCTGGGGGGAGTTGGTTCCAGAGGGTCGGGGCCACCACAGAGAAGGCTCTTCCCCTGGGTCCCACCAAACGACATTGTTTAGTCGATGGGACCTGGAGAAGGCCAACTTGCTGGGATTCGTGTGGCAGAAGACGGTCCCGGAGATATTCTGGTCCGATATAAGCTATGTTGATGGCATTTTTTAAAATATATATTCCAAAAGAGCCAACTATTACAAAAGATCTATTAAACTACCATTTTTAAAAAAAAGAATATTGGCCATCCAACCGGGCTGCTAGCATGGATGTAAGAGTATGCCTTGCTGAGTTTAATTTTCTTTGTCTGTTGCAATTTTTAAAAAAGAGTAATTGCTTCTATTTCAGCAATTATCAAACTGTTTTAATCTGTAGCAATATAATTTTAGGCATTTTGGGGTGAGCCAAATTATTTTGATTCTTTTTCCGTGATAATTCCAAGTGGGATATGGGATTTAGATTGCTTGAGTTACCTTACTTCACTAGCCTACAGTCCATCAAAATTTTCATTATACAGCAGACAGCTCCTGTACAATTGGGGATGATATTTTACTGGATTACCTAGACAGTGTTAGGTCATGGAAACATTGTAAAAGTTAGTGACTTTCATCTTTTCAGTCTTTCTTCTGTGTGTTCTCAGATTATGGAATTGCCTCTGTCTATAATTATGTGTGCATTGTTTTAATTTAATGCTTTAAATTGGGTTCTGTATTTTACTGTTCAAATATTAATATACTTATATAGTACACTGCTTCACTTTTATTTAGTTAGTTGTTTTACATTTCTTCAGAGACTTTTGCAGAAAGGTTATTTTAAAAAGAAGATTTTGGTAATTAACCATATAATGTTAAGTAACCTTTTTCATGTTTACATAAATGTGAAAATATATTCCAGAGCTAGTTGTGCAAGAACTTTGGGGAACAGCCTGTCCTTGTTTAGCTCTACTCATGCCTTGGGAATGATGTTTTTTTGCTAATTACCATTGCAGAACATGAATCAATTTCTAAAATGTATATGTGCCCTATAAATATCTTTGTTACTTATCACTGGATCGAAGGAGATTTCAGAGGGTCAAGCTAACCCACATATGTCTTCCCAAGGAAAACAAATTACTTGCTCAACTATATGGTGTCACATTTCCCAAGCTAAACCAACAGCTCAGCTATAAAACACTTAGAAGTCCAAATAATAAGGATGAGAAAAGATACTAAGAGATAAACATAGCCTCTAAACCCAATAAGAGTAACGAGAAAATATGAGCCAGGGTGGCACAATGATTAGGGTACAATACTGCAGGCTACTTCTGTTGACTGCCAGCTGACTGCAATTTGGCAGTTCAAATCTCACCAGGCTCAAGGTTGACTCAGCCTTCCATCCTTCTGAGATGGGTAAAATGAGGACCCAAATTTCTGGGGGTGATAAGCTGACTTTGTAAACTACTTAGAGAGGGTTGTAAAGCACTTTAAAGTGGTATATAAGTGTAAGTACAATTGCTAATTGTTTCACTGACCTAATATAATTTGCAGTGTGTGTGTGTGCCTATCCAATCATTGTTGACACCAACACCTAAACTAGTCCCTGTAGTTTTTTTGCCAAGATTTCAGAAGAGGTTTGCTGTTGTCTCTTTCCTAGAGCACAGAAAGAGTGACTGGCCCAAGCTGGTTTTGTGCCTAAGGCAAAAGTAGAAATCACTTTCTAGCCACTACAGCAAACTGGCTCTGTATAATGATAACTCAATCAAATATCTTTTTTAAATGAATTATATGCATACTTTATTCCACAAAAATCTAAAATGGACTGCTCCAGCACTGAACATAAATCTATTGATCAGTGTTCCCTCTAATTATTTTTCGGTGTGGGCGGAAAAGTATAGTGTCTGAGCAGCAGTCCCTTTGGGACTGGGCAGCATAGAACTCAAATAAATAAATAAATAAATGAATGAATGAATGAATGAATGAATGAATGAATGAATAAATAAATAAATAAATAAATAAACAAACAAACAAACAAACAAACAAACAAACAAAGAATGAATGAATGAATGAATGAATAAATAAATAAACAAACAAACAAAGTGTGGGCGCATGCTATTGCACATGCATGAGTTCTGACATCCATAATTCGCTCCCCCTCCTTTCTCTCTCTTTCTCTCTCCTCCTTCCTCTCTCATCTCTCTTTCCTTTCTCTCCCTCCCTCTTTCTCTCTATCCTTTCTGTCACTCTTTCTTTCTCTCCCTCCTTCATTCCCTTTTTCTCTCCCTCCCTTTCTCTCTCTTTCATTTCTCTCCCTCCCTCTTTCTCTCTATCCTTTCTCTCTTTCACTCTTTCTTTCTCTCCCTCCTTCATTCCCTCTTTCTCTCCCTCCCTTTCTCTCTTTCCTTTCTCTCCCTCCCTTTCTCTCTTTCCTTTCTATCTCTCACTCTTTCTTTCTCTCCCTCCTTCATTCCCTTTTTCTCTCCCTCCCTTTCTCTCTCTTTCCTTTCTTTCCCTCTCTCTGCCCTGCACCCCCCCACTGCGGACAGAAAGCATTCAGCATGCCCCCCCCCATGGATGGCAAGAAGCTCGGTGGCGGGCCGTGCCGCTTGCCTTTTGGCATCAATGCCGCCCCACGGACGGACATTGGGCTGGTGGGGCCAGCAGATCCGCACCCCCAGCCCCACCCCGCGGACGGACATCCCTCCCCCTTCCGTCCCCCCCAGCCCCCCCCCCCCCCCCGTGGATGGACATCAGGCTCCCTCCCTCCTCCATCCCCCCCCAGTGGTCCCGGTGCAGGAAAGCTTTGCTGGCTGGCGCGTTCTCTCCTTGGCTCTGCCTCCCACAGCTCACCTCATCAGCAGTCACAACAGCGCCATTGCTATCATGCCGGCTGCCCTTCATTGGCCAGCAAAGCCGGCTCCCCAGGAAAGTGGCGCGTTTGAAAGCATGCCACTTTCCTGGGCAGTCAGCACAGGGCTTGACATCAGCGGACGTCGGCTGCCCCGACAGCAACCCCCAGACGGCCGTGCTCACCTGGTGCTGCGGGGGGGGGAGGCAGCTGCTTCCCCCTGACCCAGGAAAGTGGCGCAGGAATGCCCCCGGCTCCAGGGGGCAGCCCCTATCATGGTGGCGGGGGAGGAGGCCAACGCCTCCTCTAACACTGCACAGGGGGGTATTAGAGCTGGGGCAGCTAAAGCGGGGAGGCGAGTGGAAGGTCCTGTGTGCTGGAATTTAAAATTCCCCCGCTGACAGATAAAAACCAGCATGCTGTAGCGCACTGCCCGCCTTAGAGGGAACACTGCTATTGATACTTTAATATAAATGTGTCCTGGTCTTTGGTTCAAACATACCTTTAAATATTATTCTAGAGCAGTTATTTTCAACCTTTTTTTGAGCGGTGGCACATTTTTTACATTTACAAAATCCTGGGGCACACCACCAACCAAAATGACACAAAATGACACTCTAAGACACTCTCCTCTTTTTTCCATCTCTTTCTCCTTCCCCCTTGTGTATGTGTGTGTGTATACACTCTTGAACCATTTCCAAAAACAGGTAAGGTCTGGGCCTTTTTCTCTCTTATTCTTTGGGTGCTTTTTATCATATGCTTTAAATAAAGAGTCACTTCTCTCTCTCTTGTTTCTCTTTTTTTCCTCTCATTCTCTGCCTCAATCATTTTCTCATTTCTCTTTTTTCTCCCCCTTTTGCTCTCATTTCTCTCTCTCTCTCTTTCTCCCTTCCTCTCATTTTCTCTCTCTCTCTTTCTTTCTTTCTCTCTCTTTCTCTCTCTCTCTTTCTTTCTCTCTCTCACTCTTGCTTGCTTTCTCTCTCTTTCTCTCTTCCTCTCTCTCTTGCTTTCTCTCTCTCTCTTGCTTTCTCTCTCTCTCTTGCTTTCTCTCTCTCTTGCTTTCTCGCTCTCACACACTCACACACTCTTTCTCTCTCTCTTTCTCTCTCTCTTACTTTCTCTCTCTCTCTCTTGCTTTCCTTCTCTCTCTTTCTCTCTTTCTCTCTCTCTCTTGCTTGCTTTCTCTCTCTCTCTCTCTTGCTTTATTTCTCTTTTTCTCTCTCTTTTGCTTTCTATCTCTCTCTTTCCCCTCTCTCTCTTTCTCTCTCTCTCTCTCTTTCTTTCTCTCTCTTTCTCTCTCTGTTTGCTTTCTCTCTCTCTCTCTCTCTCTCTCTCTCTCTCGTACACCATGCCGGCAACAGTGGCATCAGACAGCAGCCACGGGGCGGCGGCAGGGCAGGCGGCTGTGAGTGGGAGCTCCAGGGCAGAAGCACCATCGGGCGCAGCTGGATGTGTTGCTGGACACCGTACATGCTTGTGCTACGCTGGGCAGGGGCGCAGGGCTGGCACCTCCATCCCAGCCCAGCCAGTGGGCCAGTGCCAGCCCCGTGCCCATGCCCAGCACAGCACCAGCATGTATGGTGTCAGCTGTCACTGTCGGTGCTTTCGCCCTGGAGCTCCCGCTCGCAGCCGCCACCCCGCGGCTACTTCTCAGTGCCGCTGCTGCCAGCACCCTCCCGCTCCCGCTGCCAGCACCTCCCGCCAGGCCCCAAAGAAGAAGGAAGCGGCGAAGAAGGAAAGTGAAGAAAGAAGGCATGAACAAGGAAGCTCAGCTTCCGGTGTCGCAACTTTTTGCTCTTCGCTTCATGGCACATCTGACCATGTCCCGCGGCACACTAGTGTCCTGCGGCACATTGGTTGAAAAACACTGCTCTAGAGGATTTAAAATTATTTTTACATATTTTCCCTTGTAAAAAGTTTAATACTGTATTAGGATTTTTAATGGACCTCCAAGAAGTAGGTATTTCATTCCATATGAAAATGAAGCACAACACAATATCCAAATGTAACACAGTCTGTTGAATTGCACCATCAAGTTTCGTTATTATTATTATTGTTGTTGTTATTATTATTACTATTATTATTATTATTATTATTATTATTATTATTATTATTATTATTATTTAGATTTGTATGCCGCCCCTCTACGTAGACTTATTATACTTATTATCATGTTAAAATCCATTATATACTTTATATACTTTAATAATTTCTACTATGCATTCAGTGTTAGACACATTTTTAAAATTACAGCTTTATCCCTAATTGTAATCTATATTAAAATATATAGGGATCATTTGAAATATTTGTATATATAGATCTGCAATAATTAATTCACAACTTATTGCTCTGTTTCTTGCAGTATCACAATGGTGAATGGATAGCCAGAGAACACAAAATCACAAAAGCAACATTTTTGAATATGACAGTGGTTGAATGCTCAATCCCTCTTCTGAACTTCACAGGAACAGAAAATCTTCATTTCAAGATTGATACTGAACCATATGCAAGATGGCAAGTGAAAGTAGGGATTGCTTGTGGTACTAGTAAATATATTTTTTACTTTTTTTAATACTTTAGAAGGAAAGTTAGCCTTTCCTGCTAATCCCCATAGAATAAAGGCAGAAATCAAAGAGCGAGAGAAGAGGGGAGCCCTTCAGCATGGGAAGGAAGAGCAAGCAGGTAGGAGCAGCAGCTGCCTTTCAGTCAAAGGAATGGGAAGTTCCCCCCTCTCACCAGCCTGGGTTTCTCTCTCTGGCACAGTGTATGGGAGGCAGCCTCGCGCTGTGTGTATGGGAGGCGTATGCTCCTCCTTGCCACCTCAGAGGCCCTCTTTTTTTTGTTAAGCTTTAAAGTTTTAGATTTTTTTGATTCACCTCACCTCACCTTCTTCCTTTGGCAGAGACTGTCCTCCTCCCCTTCTTCCTCCGATCCAAATTCCAAGCTTATATTTCTTTCCTAATGGGTTTGCACGCATTATTTGCTTTTACATTGATTCCTAAGGGAAAAATTGCTTCTACTTAAAAACCTTTCTACTTAAGAACCTGGACATAGAACGAATTAAGTTCTTAAGTAGAGGTACCATTGTATAGTGAACTTTGCTGATAATAATTTTGTGTCACAAAAAATGACTGTCAAGTGGCAAGATAATATTTAAAGGTAGAGTGTCTTTACAATTTCCATGTTTGTTTGCTTCTTATTAGTTTCTATACTGAGTCTTGTAAAACTCTCATCTAAATAAGAAATAATCTAAATATGTCTGTTTAGAAAATGCCACTGAACTCAAAGGGGCTCATTATATGCTTAGATAAAAATAAAATAGCTTTTGATGTAATTATAGAAGTATATTTCAAAGCTGCATTTCGATTTTCTTTCAGAGAAAGAAGAGTGGAATGCTATAAGAACTCGAATGAGATAGAAAGTTTCACATAGTAATTACAGTGTATGCAGCTTGAAGTATTCTTGTATTTCTATTTTTGTTAGTATTTCATTTTAACGCCAAAATTCAGACAATCACAACACTATTAGATAGGCTCTAAAGCTGCGTGGTTGTGTTGCATCAATATGTATTGTTATCTAAAGCAACATCTACTCAGCATTCCTTATTTATTTTAGCAAATTCAGTTCTTTCATTCTGCTTTTCACAAATGTCTGGCAAACAACCACCATCTCACTGGAAATTATTTAGAATAATAATAATAATAATAATAATAATAATAATAATAATAATGGTAATAATAATAATAATAATAATAATAATAATAATAATAATAATGGTAATAGTAATAATAATAATAATAATAATAATAATAATAATAATAATAATAATGCAGCTTTTTGTTTTTACTTATTCTGACAATTTCACAGAGCAATTGGCATGTTAGGTAACTCCCCCTTATGTGTGTATGTTTGTGTTTCACATATTGTAATTTCAATTTATCTTGATCTTTAGCTTTCCTAGTGCCCTTTCCTAGTTCTAGGCTATTTTGTCAGTGTTTTTCTTGATCAGCTTTCCCTGTTTTCACCACTCTTGTTTTTTTATCACTTTAAAAGCTTCACTCAGTTTTGTATACTATTCTCCCCTGCATTTGCAATAGCACATTTTAAAGCAAGTTCCATCCTTTTGAGTAGCTTTCCCATTTGTTTCTCCTGGAAAACTGCAATCTACTCATTATTTCTTAGTCTCATCTACCCCCATGTTGTTATGAGGATATATGAGAATATTAGTGAAAGGTTATGCACATTATCTTGAATTATAGAAAAGGATAAACATTTACACACACACACACACACACACACACACGCACACAAGTGTATACTACACATAACAAATAAAAACAGTTAAGATATGTACTTATTATTGTAGGCTGTTAGTTTTCAAAGCTATACCAATCCATTTTGAGATAATAGACCAACATTGTAATAAAATAAAACAAAATTAAAAACACAAAGGAAAGAGCACCAAGAAAAGAAATTAGTATTATTTGAATATCTTATTGCAAAGTGGCTTCTGGTATTCTACCCATTATTTATGTTTATTGGTTTGATCATTAGAGCTGCACTGAGAAAATAATAGTCTTGAGGGTGTTGGTAAAAGAAAGAAATTGAGGAAAAAAATTGCATTAAGAACGATTGATCTGCTTTTGCCTGCAAAACAGTTGAATGTTAAGCTAATATTCGTTTCATTCCAAAGTTTGATTTGCTTGGGATTACAACCTGTTCGCCATGTTAGATGTTTACAATACTTCCATCACTTTTATACTGTGATTACCTTGGACCTTGACTTCTGTATTAGAGACTGACTATTATCAAGGGCAGAATATAGGGTCTAATTCCAAGTAGCCCTTAGCCAGGATTTACATTTGCTACATATAATCCCATTGTGTTCTAAAAGCACATGGAAATGAATTCAATGCAAAGCCAACCAAATGTATTTCACACTAATAAATTGAGTTACAGTTGTAGAACTAGATGGACTTTCTGGGAGTTTTAATCCTTCTACCGTCTCCCAGCTCTAATTAAATATCTTGCCTCTTAGCCTATTGATTAGGAGAAAGGAAAGGAAATTATGTGGTGAGAGTCTGAAGCAAACAGACATTTTTCATACTGTAAGCCTATTTTTCTGACAATATGCTATTGAAGTACAACTTATCTTGTCTGGCCACAATCACCTGGGGTAAACTGAGACAATGCAGAACACTCTAAAGTTTTATTTAGAAGCAATCGATTTCATTGCACAAACAAACTGGCCTCAGTTTGAAAGTATAGATAAATGTAAGAGTAAAAGATATCATGGTTAACTGTGTTATACGTAGTTAAAAGGATTACATAAAACATTTGTAATAATTAAAGCAATTGACTCTCCTCCTGCTGCTCATCAGTCTTTTGCTAAAGTCAAAAGAGAGACACATGCATTATTTCCCACAGTATGGGCAAGATGTTTAGTGATATGAGCAGGATTATCCAAGCTTTGACTCTTTCATGATAGGTAAAAACCATCCTAACAAAATGTATCAAAACCAGGATAATTTTTGGAGGAATATTAGTGACTTAAAACTGTTGTTCTGTTCAGGTCATATGTGACCTGAAACAAAATTTGAGACCCTGTAAAAAATTTCCCCTGCATATCTTAAACTTGAAATTTCATGACTTTGCATCATTTGAGGGGTTCTTTCTATGAGTATTTTTTTTGGGGGGGGAGGGTTAGTTTTTGCTGGGAACTATAATTGTAAATGATTCTATCACTAGCCATTTCTGTGACTAAAGGAACAACTAACAAAATAAATGGTCCTCGTTTGTTTGTTTCATTTGTTTGTTTGAGTTAGGGTTAGGATTGCAAGAGTCTTCAAATCTAGCAAGTTTAAGGCTTGTTTAAGGCCAATTCCCATTTCTGAGCTAGCATGACTGGTGGAGGAATTCTGGGAATTGAAATCGACAAGTCTTAAAGCTTTCAAGTTTGAGGACACCTGGGTTAGAGGTTAGGTGTGCAAGTGTTTTCAAACCTGGCATGTTTAAGGCTTGTGGACTTCAATTCCCATTTCTGAGCTAGCATGACTGGTGGAGGAATTCTGGGAATTGAAGTCCACAATTCCTGAAGCTGTCAAGTTTGAAGTTTGTAAAAAGTGTACTGTTCTGCCGGGCTTCTCGGCACAAGCCCTCAATTAAGTTCAAAGGTAGGAATTCAGACACCCACAGTTGTAAGTCAATAACACTGTTTTTTTATCGAAAGTAAAAGAGAAACCAAACACACTTTTAGTCAGGCAAAATGCTCACCTTCAAAGCAACCGCCTTGAATGCTGTGAAGAACAATAAACAAACACAAAGCAGAGAATGCTGACTATTTAACAGCAGCCCCAATTAGTTTAATTACACCCAGCCATAGGTGATCTACCTTATTTCCTGTAGTATTTACGCAGTTGCTCTTTCCTCGACATTGCCCTGCATCTGCGCACATCAATGAATGTCTCTCCTTCCGAATCCAGTGATGATAACGATGATGGGGCATCTACCTAATGGGCTGTCTGCCATTACCCACTCTGAGGATCCCATTTGACTTTCACTATCTGCTTCAGATGCTTCGCTGCCAGAAGCAGTCAGCAGTAAAACTAGCCTCTGACACTGGGAGGATTCACCCACATCCACCCCCACAGTCCTTGGAGCAGGAACTGGTCCAGAGCCAACCACAACAGTGTACATGGTTTTAAAAAGTATATATGGTTGTAAAAAGTATTCCGCTACACTGGTATTTTATTAAACAATATAACACTACACCATTTGGTTCAGAATACATTTTTTCCTTGTTTTCCCCCTCTAAAATCTGGGTGCGTCTTATACACCGGTGCGTCTTATACACCGAAAAAATATAGTAGTTATACTTTAATAGTTAACTTACAGTCCCATTAAGTGAAATAAGTGTTTATTTTTCCACTTATTCTCTCTTTTACTTTGGATTTTTCTACATTCAAGTTAATAGCAATAGCAATACCACTTAGACTTATATACCACTTTACCATGCCTTTACAGCCCTCTTTAAATGGTTTAGAAAATCAACATATTGCCCCCAACAATCTGAATCCTCATTTTACCCACCTTGGAAGGATGGAAGGCTGAGTCAAGTTTGAGCCTGGTGAGGTATGAACTACCAAATTGCAGACTTCTGGCAGTCAGCAGAAGTAACCTGAAATATTGCACTGTAATATTGCACTGCACCACTAGGGCTAATATTCCGAATTCAGAGCTCAATCTATTACTCTAATATTCCAAATGTCTAAGAAAAATATAACACAAATAGTGTGACATCTATTTTAAAAATAAATATGAATATTTAGGACAACATTTTAAATAGAAATGTTTTTGAAAAAAAATGCAATGCATATCCTCTTTGAATAGTTTGAAATGTGGAGAAAGCTAAAAACACATATTCAAAACATATTTCATTGATAGGAAGTATTAACAACAGCTCCATTTCAGCATCCTTTTCAAACAATGAAATAAAAAGTACATTTAATAGGTTTCTCTATTAATCTTTAGATATAAAATTTGTATTGTGCATATTTTTCTTTGTGTAGAATGTCAATTTATATGTATCATGAATTTTTAAATTTAGCACAAACTAAATGAACCTTCTTATTTACTATTCAGTATTTAGTCTTCTAATAAACAGGTCTGTGATAATTATTTTTGAGAGGAAAAATAAAATGCAAATTAAGTAAAATACACTATCTTCCATGGTTACTGAAACACTCAGGCTACATGAAATTTCGCATGGAATGGCAAAATATATTTGAAATTTTAAAATACTGATATATCTCCTTTTGGAAAACTGGTGTGCACATTCAGAACAACATTCTATATTACAAGGGCAAACCTAATCCTCTGTACCTATTTTACAATACATCAAGTGAGAGAATATGAAATATACTGCCTTTGAATGTAAAATATGTTACGCAGTTTGAAATGCAATTCTACCTTTCATATTGAAATCTGAATTTCGTATCCTCATCTGTTTTCACAGGAGGCAAACAAGTAAAGCCTACCTAATAAGATTTATTGCTTATAATAGTAATATTACTACTATCATTACATTATTTGAACAAAATAGAAAATGATGACATGACATGTGAGGGATGTAAGCGGAAAAGAGAAAGAAGTGTGGGGGTTTGGCTTAAAAGGGGGATCAGCCTTGACTTTCAAAGTAGTCTCAAGTGAGCTAAGATCAACAACCCTTGAATTCATTTGACACTTATCTAACTCCTAGCACAGAGGTCTTCAAACTTGGCGGCCCCGACCCTTTGGAATCAACTCCCCCCAGATATCAGAGTTGCCCCCACCCTCCTAGCCTTTCGTAAGCTCCTTAAAACCCACCTCTGTCGTCAGGCATGGGGGAATTGACATGTTCCTTCCCCCTAGGCTTATAAAATTTGTGTATGGTATGCTAGTGTGTATGATTGGTTTTTAACTTGTGGTGTTCTTAAAATTAATTTAATATTGGATTTGTCTTGTATTGCTGTTGCTGTGAGCCGCCCCGAGTCTGCGGAGAGGGGCGGCATACAAATCTGATTAAACTTAAACTTAAACTTGAAGACTTGTGGGCTTCAACTCCCAGAATTTCTGGCTGGAGAATTCTGGGAGTTGAAGTCCACAAGTCTTCAAGTTGCCAAGTTTGGGGACCCCTGTCTAGCAGATGCAAACTCTTAGTTGAGAATATTCCTGTGGACAGGCATGAGGAGCAATAAATCAATTTAATTGGATATTCACTTGCGAACCTGATCTTTCGTGCTTAACAAACAATTTATCAACGCATATGTTTAAATATTTTGGAACAAATACAACTTGCAAAATTAACTTACATAATTGACCTATTATGGTTTAAATCCTGTGCCAAATATAGAGTGAACATTTCTTTCTTGTATCTACCACTGTCTCCACTTAAATGTATTATTCCTCTATCGGTATAAGAAATACATGTAAGAGAAGCTTCTTTTAGAGAAGTTTGTTCAAGATGTGACATTTTATGAATGAATTAGTATTTCAGGAATAGAAATTTATCTTGGGTGGAATAGAGGACACAATCTACCCAACAGGATTGTCTTGCTTTGACGCAATCTCAATGAAATGCTGTTGACATCCATAAAATGTCTCTTGAGTAAATGTTTTATGGACTGCAGTCACTTTGGAGCAGGATTTATTGTTCAAAATTGTGTTTATTTGAGTAAAAATAAATTACGGGAACAGATTTAACAAAGCACACAATTATCAGAAACCCCAGATTTGATCTCAGCAAAAATATATTTGGTAATAAATGAATGGCTTTTCAGTGTGCAGCATCCAGTGATTTATTAGCTTGCTGGAAAGTAACTCACAAGTGGTTTAATTTATCTTCTTGGAAGACATTTAGTTCAGGGGTGTATTTAGAATGTACAGACAATGTCTATGTGGAACTGGATAACACACAAAATGATAAATATTTTTATATTTTCTGTATATATATATTAGATTTCTAATGATGGATTCCAGTACAGCAATTCAAAGGTTTTGACCTTGTATGATGGACTCTGCCAGGATTGCAAATTCCATCAACATGGGCTTTGCAAATTAAAGGTAATTTCAAAACACTTAGAGGTGTAGAAGTGAACATCCATCTTCTTCTTAACCCTCCAGCTTTCTAAAGTGAGTGATTTGACTAGACAAGTCTCAGGAACCAGATTTGTTTACTGATCACTGTATATGTATATGTACTGTGTGTTTGTGTGTATGTGTATGTGTATGAATATGTATATGTGTGTATGTGTGTGTATATATATACATATATACCGTATATGTGTATGTGTGTATATATATGTATATGTATATTTTTTCACTATCAGCAAAAAATATGTTGCACAAAGACATGTGTGTGTGTGTATTTGTATGTGTGTGTGTGTGTATATATACACACACACACATGCACACTTGTGTATAATAGGGTTCTTGACATCAATAGTTGAAAAACCACATATCGTATACAAGCCTGTTTTTCAAAGTGTATTACTTAATGTCCATACAAACGTAGCAGTTATGTGCTGAAAATGGAAGTTAATAGGAATGAAAAAATAATAATGAAAGCTCCGATATTATTTTTTATGTGAAATAAAAAGTTCCTATTGATATATAACCTTTTCTGGGAAGGCATTATCAAGCTTTTTTACCCTTTTATAATACATGGTGAAAGAGTCCTAATAATTAGCTCAAATTTACTTGCAAGTAAATGGTTTTATAGCTCTTACCTTCAAATATATTGTACATGCAAGTTTGGTTAGATTTGTTTATCTCAGAACTATCCTACTTTGACTTTTCTGTATGAAAAAGTCTACCATAGTTTCATTTGAAACCCAGTGTAGAATGTGGTGTTAACATTGCATATCTTTTTTTAGACTTGTTAAGTTCAGTAGTTTAGCTACTGTAGTCCAGCCAGAAGTTTAGTCAACATAGATTTCGCTGCTGGACTAATTTATTTTAAGGCAGGAATCCTTCAGTTTCAAATAAAGCAATTGCTATATCGACCAATAATTTTTATGATTGGTGAATCATAATTGCCATACTGATCAAAAAATGTATGGGGTCCATTTTGAGGCCAGATACATTCATGAAAAAAACAAAAACTTTCAACTATTCCTTTTTAAACATTTAAATGGCCAGATCAGGTGAGGCAGGATTTGGCAGGTAGCCAAAAAGTATTATTTGGGAATTTGGCATCCTTTCTTGTTACATTGCGAACACAGATTTAGATAACTTCCTATGTCTGCGGCTGCTTTATGTACTTCATAATATATTCTCAGTGATCATGAAAACTGCCCAGTCAGCTTATAGGGGAGATGGACAGCATGAAAATGTAATAAATATTTTTGGAAAGTCTCTTGGATCAATAAAGAACCTTGAAGCAAATAATGATCCTTTAAGACACAGGTGTCAAACTCAGAGTGTCACATTGCCATCATGTGATGTTTCACGATGTTTTTCCCCTTCGCAAAGCTGGGGTGGGCATGGCCTGCATATGACACATCCAGCCCACCAGCCGCCACTTTGAGACCCCTGAAGGAAATAACAACTTAGAAAGACAGCTGTAAAAAATCAAAAGGAACGTTTCTCAATTAGAAGCATGTCATATTGTTTGAAGTATCATAATGTTTAAACTCAAAATCTCAAACTACTGAAGTAGTCCCTAGTTTGTTTAAATGAGCCTCTACAGAATGAATTTCCCTCCACCTGGTGTTAGTTCAGAACTCCTGTTACGCCAGGCTACCTACCCTGTTTTCCCCAAAATAAGACGTCCCCTGATAATAAGCCCAATAGGGCTTTTCATTGCACAGCAATAAGGCAGGGTTTTATTTTCAGAGAAACATGGTAGGGATGGTAAGAGTTGCAATCCAATACATTGGAAGACATTTAAGTCTTTCTTCGCCATAGCAACCATGTTTTTATCCAAGCAGAAGTAATTATTTTCTACTGCTATAAACTGCTAGAAGTCATTTGGGTGATATATAACTCCTTGCAAGCAAATAAATAGATGCCTGAATGCTGTCAAACTTACAATATTTTTTCCCCTTTTATCAAGGACTTTGAATAGTGAAAGATATAACTACTATGGCTTTTATGTTTCACCCCCTCCCAAATTTAGAAGAATTACTTGATACATACTACTATTTTTAATTAGTATATAATTAAGTACTATGTTAAAGCCAAATAATACTAAATTTTATTTTAAAAGAAATTGAAGAAAATTGTGAAAATATTGTATATTTCTTTATGAAAACTTCAACTTTTTTTCTTTTAACCATCTAATTCAGAGAAAAGAGATGGCCAAGAAATCACATAGACCCTCCACCACCACATACCTCTGACTTATTGGATGGGGTCCATTTGTACCGGTCATGACAAAGACACAAAACCAAAAAAGGCTTTGCAGGAGAGGCGGAGTAACGACACGGACACAAGAGCTGGATTTAACTGGGTCATTTTTATTAAATTAAATTAGCATAATTTATTCAAATAAATTATCATAAATCAGCATAAAATTTGCATAACAACTATGACCCAAACAATGGACCTGCAGGGTCAAACAATTGCTTCCGGGGCGGAAAAGTTACGTCACATAAACTTCCTGGGCAACTTATGGGCGTAGCTCGATGCTAGTCCAGGTGAGGGACCCCTCCCTCACCTGAGACCCTGCCATGCCTTGCATGAGGGGGGTCACGCCAGCTAACCCCTAACAGGGGACTTAAAGGTGTGTGACCCAAAGACAGGTTCCCCCCAACTGCTCAGGTCGCTTCCACCACAAGCTTGGAGAGAACCTGTCAATCATCCCCAAAGATGCCCAAGGGAGAACACCAGTTGCTAGACCACCACCCAGTTTTCCGCCCTTAACCTGCCACGGAGTGGGGGTCAGATCTGTATCTTGGCCCCCCGACTCCCCCCTCTAGCTGCGCCAGCTCACGCAGAGACAGCTGCAGGTCCAGTAAGAAAATGGCGTTCCCCTGTTCTGACAGGTGAATGCCATCGGCCCGGTAAAGCCACGGCCGATCTACAGTGATAAGGGGATGGGCCACTACAACCCCACCTGAGTCCCTGACTACCCTTCCCAGGGCCTTATTGCCTCTACACCTGACCCGGTGAATGGCCCTAAGGGAAATGGCGACCCACAAAGATCCCCGAGAGGATCGCTTCCGCAAGCCTGGCAGGTCCCCTACAGACCCCCAAGCAGGTACCGGTCCTTGCCCGAAGAGCAAGACCAGTGACCGGGGCGCAGCAATGGGATGCCGCCCTCCCCGAACAACTGGGCGTAGCCATGGGATGCCACCCACCCAGCACCGCCTGGGCGCAGCAATGGGATGCCACCCTCCCAGTACCACCTGGGCGCAGCAATGGAATGCCACTCTCCCAGGACCACCTGGGCGCAGCAATGGGATGCCGCCCTCCCAGTACCACCTGGGCGCAGCAATGGAATGCCGCCCTCCCAGGACCACCTGGGCGCAGCAATGGGATGCCGCCCTCCCAGCCATAGCGGTAGAAACACCCGTCCCACCGCACACCCCTCCTCCCCAACCAGGCAACAATGACCCAGCCGCCGTGACGGCAGGGTCCCACTTCCCGGCGGTACCTTGTTGCTGAGTGGTCGGTGGAGCACAATGACCCAAAGCAACACCGTCGGTCGCGTCCTGGCGGGGTTGAATAGAAGGGGACCAAAGGGAGCCCTGGCCTAAGATCTGACCCCGGACCCTCAACTGGCCGTTCGTACCCTAAAACAGGCCGTCGACCGCCGGCGGTCGGCATCCCCGAATCCTCTGTATCGAGAATGCTGTCACCGCACTAGAGGCGGCGCCACTACGGAACGAGCGTTCCCCAATTGGCGGGATCCACGCTTGGCCTGGCCAAACCCTGTACTCCAGAACACACCCGACTAAGGCAATGAGATGGAAGGCCAAATGACCTGGCAACCTACAATAAGGCCCTGGCCCAGCCTTCCCGCATCTTCACCATGCGGAAGTCACCATAAATCAACAAACCAGCCCCCGCTTTGGACAAAAGGCGAGGCCGGCCAACCTGGGCCTCAAAGTCCTAACTGAAAGGCCACACCACCTAAGCTGGACACAAATATGGCCAGGTACACAACTGGGGCAGGCCAGCTATAGGGGTAACCCGTATCCTGCCTGAACTCCTAAACTCTGCACCTGTCTGCTGCTAAGCCCCCCAGAGTGCCAGGCACCACAGAGATGGCCGTAGCCCAGCAGACCTTTGCACTCCACCGCCCGGGAGCCCGCCTAGGTTCCAAAGGTGGTCTGGGAGTGCATCCGGCGACTCTCAGGCCCATGGGGCCAGGGTCCGAAACCTGGACAACTGACCACGGGACAAGGCATCAGCGACCCCGTTATTCAACCCGGGGACATGCCTAGCCAAAAACAACGTGCTTAGGGACAAGGACCTGTGCACAAAATGGCGGACAAGCCGCATGACCCTGTCACTCTTAGAGGACAGGGCGTTCACCACATGGACAACCGCTAGGTTGTCACACCAAAAATGCACAGTCTTGTCCCTAAACTGCTCCCCACAAAGCTCTAAGGCCACTATCAAGGGGAAGAGCTCTAAGAAAGTCAGGTCCTTAACCAGAGAAGAGGCACTCCATCCCGGAGGCCACGCGGACCAGCACCACTGGTCACCTAACACTACCCCAAAACCGCAAGTCCCCGCAGCATCGGAGCAGAGCTGCAACTCAGCTTCCAAAAGAAGCTCGTGCCTCCAAAAAGACAAGCCATTAAACCTGTCCAAGAACTCCCGCCACACGCGGAGGTCAGCCCTGATCCCCGCGCAGAGGCGGGTACGATGTTGGGGCAAACGTAGCCCCTTCATCGCGTTGTACAATCTCCTTGAAAAAGCCCTGCCCGGGACCACCACCCGACAGGTGAAATTGAGTATCCCCGCTAGTTCCTGGAGCTGCCGGAGAGTGACCTTCCGGCAACCAAGAACCTCATCGAGTTTCCCCCTAATTTTAAGTAACTTATCGAGGGGCAATCTAGAAGATTGCTCCTCTGAGTCCAATTCAATACCGAGGAAGGTAATCTTGGTGGCGGGGCCTTCGGTCTTCTCAGAGGCTAAAGGCACCCCTAGCTGAGCACAAAGGGCTTCAAAGTCCCGCATTAGAGCAAAACATTGCTCCGAACGCGCAGGCCCCGCCAACAAGAAATCATCAAGGTAGTGAACGACCGACCCCAGACCACTGCGCCTCCTGAGCGCCCATTCCAAGAAGGTACTAAAACTCTCAAAAAGAGAGCACGAGACAGAGCAACCCATGGGTAAGGCTCTGTCCACGTAATAACCACCTTCAAAATGGAAGCCCAACAGCTCAACGTCGTCTGGGTGTATGGGGAGGAGCCGGAATGCCGACTCAATGTCGCATTTACCCATAAGGGCTCTCACCCCACACTTCCTAACCATAGCCACGGCAGCATCAAAGGATGCATACCGGACTGAACAAAGCTCGTCAGGAATGTAGTCATTCACTGACTCACCTTTTGGAAAAGACAAATGGTGAATCAACCTAAATTCACCTCTCGCCTTTTTGGGGACAACACCTAAGGGGGACACCCGAAGATTTGGGAAGGGCGGCTCCGGGAAGGGCCCAAGGACCCTGCCCTCGACCACCTCCTTCCGAATCTTTTCTCTAACAATGTCTTCATGTCCCACAACCGACCTGAGGTTGTCGGACATGAAGGCCTTCCTAACCCCCACGTAAGGGATCCTAAATCCCTTGGAGAATCCTAGCAAGAGAGCGGCTGCTCTCGAGCGAGGGTGGTAGTCTTTTAACCAATCCTCAAGCACCTGTAAATTAATTGGGCTGGGCCCCTTTACCCCCAGCTGGTGGGGAAGACTTTGGTGGACCCCCACCCTTCTTTTCCGCCCCTTTCTTGGGGCAAGGGCACACGGAAGAGGCATGGTTCCCCCCACAGTTACCGCACGCATGCTTAAACCTGCAAAAGGGACGAAAACACGCCCCCTTTGCGGCAAACTCATGGCACGCCTGGGAAACCCCCTTCCCCGCTCCCCCCGCAGCCGCCTTGGCTGGCGTGGAAGACACGGGCTCCTCTTCCGTGAAGTGACCGCTGTCGGTCCTGTCACAACCTTCCTTGCCGGACATATAAGTGGCCTGGAACCACAGGTCCGGGACCACCATATCCCAGGGCAAGGAGGGGTCATGGGCTATGCGCATCCGAAACCCCTTATCATAATGCCTCCAAATGGTACCTCCGTACTCGAAGATAGCCCTGGCAATTAAATCAATGTATTTAAGCAGAGCAGCGGCCCTAACCGGCTGCCTCTGAATCACTACAGACGCGAAAGTCAAAAAAGTGTACAGCCAAGAGCTGAAACACTTTGTGACCTTCGTTTTCTTCACCTTTTCCCCAGGCACGACTTCTTTGTCCTGCTTGGGGACCTCCCTATTTAATAGGGAGAAGAGGTCCACATACTCCCCCCGCCAAATTGCCTCCTTCACTGATGGGTGGAGGTGGTACCCTAAGGGCATAGCGGGGAGCCCGCATGGGATGGCCCCAGGCTTGATGCTGGTGAACGGGTCCCACACGGTGGAAACCCCTGTTCCCAGCACTCCTAGCCCCGGTGGATACACCAAAGGGGTCGGGGGCATAATAGCAGGTGCTGGAGGGATCCAACCCCCACCCCTGCCCCAGGTGGGAAAGCTACCCCCGGTGCCACAGCCGGCGGGGCCGGCGGGGCCCACACTTGACCACATGTGCCTGACGTGGACCCAAAAAAACTAGTGCCACTCCCCAACGCAGGCGGGCTAAACCCCGGACCCTGCACAGGGAGGAGCGGTGTAGTGGCGAAGTGTGGTGCAACCTCACCTGCCCCATATGGGGTGAAAGACATCCACGGAGGGCCCATCCGAGCGGGGCCCTGGAAAGCTGACATCTGCCCCGACTGGGCCATCTGCCAGGCCTGGGCCATCTGCCCGGTTTGGGCCATCTGCCCGGTTTGGGCCATCTGCCCGGTTTGGGCCATCTGCCCAGTCTGGGCCATCTGCCCAGCCTGGGCCGCCTCATCTTCTGGATCCCTTCCCCAGGCCGCCGATGCAGCCAGGGGGAGCCCGCCTGGGCCCGCTCCGGACCGCCAGCGCTCCAGGTCATCAAGCCTCTCCAGGACCCTGGCCCACGAGAGAGAGGGAGAAACCTCAGGTTGAGGGGCTGCAGGCATAAATCCCACTGCCCCCTCAGATGGGACCACCCCAGGGGGCCCCTCCATACTAGCCCGAGCCCGGGCAGAAGGCCTCAAAGCCCTCCTAGGCCGCGCCACCGGTTGGTCCGGGGGGGCCCGAGCTTGCCTCTTCTTTGGGGCCATATCTTTACAGTTAAAACAATTCAATGAAAAACCCTGACCCAAAAAAGGCCCGAGCCGGGAAGCAAGGCCGGCCTAAACACAGTAGGCCTCACCAGGAAGGCCAATCCACTCCCCCCCAGCAGTGGGAGCAAGGCCTCACTGCCCACCGCTTCAGCAATCAATCAATCAAAAACACCATGGACCCAGGAGCCAATCAGTTCCTGGATAGGGAAAACCAGGATGGAAAATAGGCATGAAGTTAAGCCTGGGACTGGTTTACTATTCATATACTGTATATGTCATTCACCATTTTAACATTCAAGGAGAAAATGAAGGTTCATTTAGTTTTCTCTCTTGGGAATGGATTAAATTGACTACTGTCCCAGGATTGCTAGAAATAAATATGATATTGTATTTCAAATGACTGACAGCTCATTTTTGTTTTTCTTCCTGGCAGGAAAATACATGCAAAATAGATGGCTTGTGCTATGCAAAGAGTGATCCCAGTCTCACCAGCACTTGTCTTTTTTGTGAGCCATCAATTTCCAAATTTACTTGGTCTATCAATGAAAGTAAGTCCTTTGGGCGTTATAAAATCAGGTGTTATTTATGATACAAAAATGCATTTAAGTGATTGAGTGTATTCTTGTCTTGGAGAAGTGGATAGTGTACACAGTGGTACCTCAAACTTAAGAACTTAATTCTTAATTCTTAAGTAGAAACGTTCTTAAGTACAAGCAATTTTTCCTATAGGAATCAATGTAAAAGCAAATAATGCATGCAAACCCATTTGGAAAGAAATAAAAGGTCGGAATTTGGGTTGGGGGAGGAGGAGGAAGAACAGGAGAAGTATAGTCGCTGCTGAAGGAAGAAGGTGTAGTGAGGGGAATAAAAAAAATCCAAAACTTTAAGGCTTAAAAAAAATAAAGAGGGACTCTGAGGTGGCGAGGAGGAGCACGCGCCTCCCATACACCCAGTGCGAGGTTGCCTCCCGTGCACTGGCTCCCATACACTGGTTGCTGCTCTGCTGCTTCCTGCTGCCTCTTCTTTCCCATGCTGAAGGGCTCCCCTCTCCTCTTGCTCGCTGTGTAGCCAGTGCCTTTCCTTCACTGTGGTGACTCCTCTGATGCCCAGAGTGAAGGGAGCATTTCTTTTCTCTGGGCTCTGGAAGAGGTTTGTTCCCTCTCCAAGTGCCCAGAGAAAGGAAAATGCTTTGTTCTGTCTGGACTACCGAAGCCTTCTTAAGTGCCACCAAGACACTCCTCTGGCAGCCCAGAAAAGCTTGAGATGGCCGGGATTAAAGGGGGAATGGCAGGAAACTGGCTAGCCTTTTGTGCCGCTCTCAAATTTCCTGGGAAATTTCCTGGAAAATCCCGGGCTTCTTAAGTAGAAAATGGTTCTTAAGTAGAGGCAAAAACATCTTGAACACCCGGTTCTTATCTAGAAAAGTTCTTAAGTAGAGGCATTCTTAAGAACAGTTCCACTGTATTTCTAATATTTATCCAGGCTATAAAATTATTGTTGTTGTTGTTGTTATTGTTGTTAATTATTATTATTATTATTATTATTATTATTATTATTATTATTATTATTATTATTATTATTATTATTATTATTATTATTATTATTATTATTGAGAAGGCCATCCTGATTTCTGCAAGGCCAAGCAGTTTAGACCTTTGTGATTATATAAAAGTTTTCACTTTCTAATATTACTATTATGGCACACAATTATGGTAATCACTGTTTTGCCAGAGAGGCAAAATGATTTCCAGGCTTCAGACCTCTTCTCAAAAAGTGTTGGGCTTTAGTTACTAACAGGGCTATTTCTAGTATACCCAGAGTTTAGCAGCAATCCTTCTTGATCTCTTGGAACATATCATGGAGTTCAGGGTAGAAAAGCCAAGTTCTTTAAGAATGGGATACTTATGTTCAAGGAATGGAGGCATCATAGCCTACCTAACAACTCTGGGACTGTTCTTGGTTTTTAGTTTTTTTTAATATTAGATTTGTGCCAGTATAATATTGTTTTTATCGTTGTTGTGAGCCACCCCGAGTCTTCGGAGAGGGGCGGCATACAAATCTAATTAATAATAATAATAATAATAATAATAATAATAATAATAATAATTATTATTATTATTATTATTATTATTATTATTATTATTATTATTATTATTATTCCTTTCTCCTCTTTCTTGGATTCCTTTCTCCTCTTTCCTGTTTCTGATGATTGGATTGATTGGGTAAAAGTGTTAAGAGCCATTTGTTTGGATAGATGCAGCTTGTTTATTGACTGTTTACTATTGCAATGGAGAAAAAAATTGTTTCCATTTACAGTATAACCTTTGCAGGCTTGTAAAGGAAAAGAAAGCTGAAGATAATAAACAGTTATGGCTTCACTTAGCAACTGCTTTGCTTAAGGGCCAAGTTGCCACTCCCAATTTTAGATGCGAAGTGAGGATTGCCTGTGTAGAAAATTAGGAGGCTTGTGACATGGAAGCCCCTAATTGGTTTGTGATAGATAGTAAGAGGAAATGATTAGAAAGCTATAGACTCAATGAGTTCCACTGCCAGATTGCAAATAGAAACCTCTTGAGACTGGTGAATGCCCTTAATCCATCAGTCTATGCCTTGCTGATACAAGAAGTGAGAACTACTCAGAATTCAGTCAAATGTAAAGAATTTAATGTAGTTTTAGTTCTGTGCATTTCTTGCTTCCTTGATCTTTAAAGCTAGTCTAGTGATTAATACAGAATTTTGAAAACAACATGATGAGGAATGTCCAAGCCTCGTTTATAGTGAATTAAATAAGACAACTACTTTGAATGATTCAGAATGCTGCTTTTCAGATTTCTTGCCACCTTGGTTGCATTGCCAGTAGATTAACTTTTTCTGTATTGTTTATATTTACTCTCCTGTTTCTTTCCAAGCATCCCACAATCATTCTGAAAAGTATCAGGAGCTCAATTTTGATAGGCCAAGAGAGATGTAGTCTTCTAAGAATCTATGAGGAGACTGGAAAAGGAATGGAAGGATGGCAACAAGCAAATCAGTTAACAGCCTACCTCATAAAAATCAAATTAGCCTGTGGGTGAGGCTGAGTGAGAAATATGGGAAAATCTGTTTCAAAATATTCAAAGCCTACCTTATAAAACTAACTATAAACGAGAAAGTCTGAAAAATTCCTATTTTATATTTCAAGAACTCTGAATATATTCTGAACATTACATTTTGCCTTTCTGAATTCTGTAGTTTTTGGTTCCTCATTCTTCCAGCTGGACAGATAGGGAAATATAGGGCTACATTCCCTGTTCCGATGGGAAAATGCCAACCTTGGAGGGAAGGGCTGATCCTGGTGATTGATTGATGTGACCTTGTTCTCAAAATCTAAAGGTAAAAAAGGTCCATCTGTAATACAAATGTGTTAGCTACAGTTTAGTGGTGGATAGGAAGCAGAACCTGGCATGTATTATCAAAAGATGATTGAACAAGGTCAGCAATGCGGCCTTCATAGAAATGTGCTCTTCTACAGTAAGTCCTTCGTCACTCTCAGTGCCTGGATGAGGGATTAGCAGAGCCTGCAGAATCAATGTAGGAAGATTAAAAGATGTATGAAAAAAAAATGTAAAAACAAGTATGAGTTCAAATCTAGGAGGGAAAACACCTGCACTTCTCTTATGCTGGATGGCAAATACCCCAAAAGCAGCCATAAACGTATATCCATCCTAAGATAAAATACAGGAAATAGTATAAGGGCAGACTAAATGGACCACGAGGTCTTTTTCTGCCGTCAATCTTCTATGTTCCTGTTACTACTCTTTTAGTAAAATAATATTTTCTCATTTTGCTTCTGATCTTTCCCCCAACTAACCTCGGATTGTGTCCCCTGGTTCTTGTGTTCACTTTCCTATTAGAAACACTTCCCTCCTGAACCTTATTTAACCTGTTAACATATTTAAATGTTTCGATTATGTCCCCCCTTTCCCTTCTGTCTCCCAGACTACTTTTTTGTTGTTGAAAAAAGTTGCTTAGCTACATGAAAATCTTGCCCCTTCATTGGTAGAGTCCATGGTGGTGACTTGCCATGTTAACAAGTTTTTTCCTGAACGCCATCACTCTGCTAAACAAATAATTCCCTCACCACTGTCAAACTATTCACTGCCTACTATTACTATTAATCTTCTCATTATTCCTATCACCCATCTCCTTTCACTTATGACTGTATGACTGTAACTTGTTCCTTGTTCCTTGTATCTTTATGATTTATATTAATATTAATATTGATTGTTTCCTGATTGCTTATTTGTATCCTATGACAATCATTAAGTGTTGCACCTCATGATTCTTGACAAATGTATTTTTCTTTTATGTGCACAAAGAGCATATGCCCCAATGACAAATTCCTTGTGTGTCCAATCACACTTGGCCAATAAAGAATTCTATTTTATTCTATTCTAACTGAAATCCTATTTACCTTCATCAGAGTCCCATGAAGTAAACATGATCATTACTAACATGTTCTATCCCATTTATTAGTTAAGCATGTGCATAGGATGAGAAGGGACATGGCTGACAGGTACCTAGAGATGAACAATGCTTCATCTTTAGATGGGATGTTTCCTGCCTCTCTAGTGCACCCCACTGCTAAGAGAATTTCTTTGAATTCAGCTATATTGGTCCATGGTGGCTGTGAGGTCATGGATGGATCACAACATGCTCAACTGAAATCCTTGTAAAATGGAGTTGCTGGTTGGCAGAGAGAGATTTGTTTCTGGTTTTCCTTCTTGATGGGTTGCTGTCCTCTAAAAGACCTGATTTTGACCATAATATATAAAATCAACATCCACCCCTGATCACGAGTACCACTTCAAAAACCACCCAATGTACTAATGTTCATCAAATAGTTTTAGGTAAATTGAAGGTTTTTTCCTCACTGTTAACTTATTGTCAGGACAGATTATTTTGATTTATTTTTTTTATTTTTTTAAAAAAAATATTCACACGGTACATTTCCAGCAGAAAAACACAACACAGATTTAAATTCACTAAAGTTCTGGTAAGATTCTGACTGTAGAACTGGTCTTCCATTTGTTAACATTCAGCACAGCCACTTCACTCAGATTCAGATGTTAATCACTTTCTGCAATATGAAAATAAGATGAGTGGGTTTTTTTTTCCTCACCAGAAAAACCTGTTGGTGCATTTCCATTCTCTGCATTATATTAGATAATCACTTGAGGGGCTCATTTCAACTCTGATTTCTTTAAAGGTTTTGTTGATTAGAAAAGGGAGAGAGAGAATGAAAAAAAAAAAAAGCTTTTCTGAAGAAAAGCTCATTAGCCGTAAATGTATTAATTTTATCAGATATGTTTAACCCCTTAGATATAGATGATGTTCTTCCAAATTACTAGCTGGAATTGTTAAATTGCTTGTCATTTGCAATAAAAAGTTTACAGTTTTTCTTAAAACCATATTCCCTAGAGCCGTGATGTCAAATCTATTGGCACAGGTACCACAGGTAGTACATGGAGCCACATCTGAGAGCATCTGAGGTGTTGCCCTATGTCAGCTCCAGCACATATGTTCGCGCTGGCCAGCTGATTTTTGGTCTTCTGAAGCCTGGGGAAGGCGAAAAATGGCACAATGGGCTTATCTAAAGTTCAGAATTTAATTTGCAGCAGAGGCGGAGTAACGACACGGACACAACAGCTGGATTTAAAATGGGTCATTTTATTAATTAAATTTGCATAATTTATTTAAATAAATTTGCATAAATTAACTTTAACCCTAAACAAGGACCCGCAGGGTCAAACAATTACTTCCGGGGCGGAAAATGACATCAGAAAAACTTCCGGGGCAACATATGGCGTAGCTCCATGCTGATCCAGGTGAGGGGCCACCCCCTCACCTGACTCACTGCCATGCACTTGCATGTGGGAGGTCCCACCGTCTATCCCATACAAGGGGAAAGCAATGGGCAGGACCCAATTGCTCAGGTCGTTTCCACCACAAGCCTTTGGAGAGAACCTGTCAATCATCCCCAAAGATGCCCAACGGAGAACACGCAGTTGCTAAACCACCACCCAGTTTTCCGCCCCTAACCTGCCTACCCAAATGAACCAAAGGTATGCCAATTAGCCTAAATAGGGGCAAAGCACCCCCTAACCGCCTATCCATCACTGCAGTGTGGAATAGGTGAAAAAAACGGTCGCAGAAAATACCGCCACCGCCAAAAATTCCTATTCGGCCCCCTAGGGGCGACCCTCACTGGCACACTGGAAGATAGAGTGGGTGAGTGGGTGTTCGCTTCTTGTCATCCAGGGCGAAAAGGAGGCCCTGGAGCCTGTCCAGTCCTTTAATAGGGCTGCAGGCTCCGCCCCTGGATGACATCACCGGGAAGGCCGAAGCCTTCCCAGAGGTGGCTGAGATCTCACGAAATCTCGCGAGATCTCGGCCAAAAAACAAGATGGCGGCTGCGCCAAGGGCCATGTCTCCCTGGCCCTGCGGCAAAACGGGCCGGGGATCAGTCACCAGCCGGGTATTCTGGTAGGCCCATTTTTCACCACCCAAAGGCTCTGGGGGCTTCAGTGAGGTCTGCGTGTATGCACCAGGGGCGGAGGTCAGGGGAGGTTGTGCGTGCATGCATGGGGGAAGGCACTGAATTATGAGTGTGGGCAAAAAATATCACTGCCCTAGAGTAACACCCCTCTAATTTTGGCTGTTTTTTATGTTTCATTTAGACAACCTGCCACCTGTGTTTCTGGCCCCATCCAATCAGCTTCTAACGTTTGCAGGGGAAACCTTTGTTTATCAGTTGCAAGCAGTAGATCCTGAGGGATCAGCCCTACTTTTTGCTTTAGAAGCTGGCCCTCCAGAAGCTTCCCTCTCTCCTGCTGGCCTTCTCATCTGGCAGGTCCATTCTGGAGAAGAGAAGAGTTTTGAATTCACGGTATCTGATGAATGCAATGCACAAAGCAGACATTCAGTGCAGGTAGGGAATGAGATCTTACAATCCTTCAAAAACTAGTTTGTAGGCTCTTGTTTGCTCTAACAGTAGTTCATAATGTGTTATTGTCTTTAAGACTTCAACTGTTTTCAATTGAGTGAACAGTATCATTTGTAGCAGTAATGATGAATTAATCTAATAAATATCCTGGAGAAAGTGAATCCCATATATTCAATGTATCAGAAAGGGGTCTGTATCAATTGCTGCCTGAACGATCACTTTTTTTGCCAGGCTAGTTAATGGTTCATTAATCTGTTTAAAACTTGCTGTGTGCATGTGGATCTTTGAAGAAAAACGCACCATGATGTATAGGACTGGTTTTAGCTATAAAGGGAAAATTATAATTCATTTGCAACAATATTTTTGTAGGATTTCTCCCCCCCCCCTTATACCATTACTCCCTAACGTTGGTATCTTTGCCATGCTTTCCTGCTTTGCCTTTATAGCAAGCTGTTCTATTAATTTTGCAGTAGCATTTGCTAATAATGCAAATGCACAGGAGGAAGAAACTTACAGCTAAAAGAGGCTGGCTAACATGGATAATTGCTAAGGGAATTGTATAAAATAAATGTTAACTCAGATCACTGGATATAAAATTTATGCAGAACCTGGAGGTATTAACAACAAAACCCCTAGGAGCTAGATTCATTGAGCGGTCAAGACCAATGTATACATTATGCTAAGTAACCAGTTGCTTTTAAGAATGGCAAATGCAGAATTGGTCCTTTTTTCCTTTGTGATGTCTAAAAGTCAATGATATCTTTATATCATGATGCTTTGTATTTATTGACTCTTAACCAATCATAAGAGGGAGGGAGATGGAGAACATTATAACATTAGAAGATTGTTAAAAATTCTATTATATATTAGAAAGGAAAAAAAGATGAACAGACACTTTTAGTTTTCAAGTGGCAGCTTTGTATTTATCATTATTTTTGTTTCTCATTATCACCTATGAATACTGAGAAATTCTTTCTGGGAATAAATGTTAGCATTGTTACTGTTACATTTTGAGCCACAAATCACTCTTACATATATCATTTCATAGGAACTTCAGTAATCCTTACTGCATGTAAAGTAATAAAATGCATGCTTAAATACAAGACATTGTTGCCTTTTGTAGATTTCAGTGAAGCCTTGTGGCTGTTTTAATGGCGGAACTTGCATCACCAACATTAACTTCCCTCCTGGTGTTGGGGAATATCTGTGTATGTGTCCAAGTGAATTTGAAGGGGACCGTTGCCAAAACAGCCATAATCATTGCGAATCAAATCCATGTGGTATTGGTTCTTGTACTGGTGGAATAGACAGCTACAAGTGCAAATGTCCAGCTGGCTGGAAAGGTGAGTTGTGTCCATAATCTCTTTTCTTCATGTTTAATTTTGACACAATTAGGTTATAAATGTAGTATTCAAAATAAAAATTGAGAATCATTTTATTAGGACAGAAAAAATAATTTTATTATGGCAAAAAATATTCCTTTGATAAAGCCATGGACCCCAAGCCAAAAATATTTTTCCCCCCTCAGGGCAAGCATTTGGTGGCAGCTGTTTGTAAATGGAAGACTAAAACTGATAAGCTGATGTTATTTCAAGAGAGAAAAAGAAAAAGTTCACCAGCCAATATAAGTGACCATCTGGTGCCAATTACTGTGTTTTGCAAACCATTGATAATAGTTTAGAATTATATAAATCTAGTTGACCTACAGTATATATATGGATGGATATTTCCATCCATCCATTCGTTCTGTTCGTGAAATCTAATTCTTTACTAAACATTAACACTAGAACTAGAACTTCCATTTTCCATAGTATACTGTATGGGAGAGCAATGTTATCTGATACTCAAAATCTTCATTTGTCTTTAGAATCTGTTTAGGATAAGTAGAAGTAAGGACAACCAAGATGTCAGAGTAATGATTTAAGAACTGACCAGCTGCTACAGTGATGTAATGCTGGGAATGAGTCAGCAAGGTTTTTGGAGAGGGGCGGCATACAAATCTAAATAATAAATAAATAAAATAAATAAGAGCCTATAATATTAAGAGGCCCTGTTGGGGCGTATCCAGGGGTGGGATGCTGCCTGGACAGGGGGGAACACAGCGGGGTAGCAAAAATGGAGCTCCAGCCCAGAGCACTCAATTTGCACAGAAAGATGTTGAAAGAAAATGCAGGGCATCCTGCATAAGCCACGCCCACAGTATGATAGTAAAAATTTTGGTAGCTCTTCACTGGATGTATCTCTCTCTCTCTCCATGCTGTAATTGCTGTTTGTTTGAGGTATGACTAAAGTATGTGTATGTATATATTCTTTGTACATAAAACCACTATTTAAATATAAATATCTGTTTATTGTATTTGCTCCTGGGTTGTTTCACATAGTCAAACTGTGCGCACTCTGACACAAGAGCTGTTATGCTTTTTTGGAGGAGAAAAACTAAAGTAGCAACATGGTACTGAAATAGGAGTTATGTTGGATGCCAGGTTGCAGGCCCTATACCAGTGATGGCAAACCTTTTTTACCTTGGGTGCTGAAAGAGTGTGCACGCATGCTATTGTGCATCTGCGAGTGCCCACACCCATAATTCAATGCCTGGGGAGGGCAAAAACAGCTTTCCCGCCTTTTAGGAGGCACTCTGGAGTCTGGAAATAGCCTATTTCCCAACTTCTGGTGGGCCCAGTAGGTTCATGTTTTGCCCTCCCCAGGCTTCAAAGGCTTCCCTGGAGCCAGGAGAGGGTAAAAATGCCCTTGCCCATACCTCAGAGACTCTCTGGAATCCGGAAATGCCCTCCCAGTGCCTCTGTTTGAGTCAAAAATGAGCTGGCCAGCACACACATGCACGTTAGATTTGAGCTATGGCAATGGCTCGTGTGCCAGCAGATATGGCTCTGCATGCCACCTGTGGCACCGTGCCATAGGTTTGCCATCACTGCCCTGTCAAAGATCTATGGTTGATAATAGTACATTAACACAATATTTTTCCTATTTTACTCCTACAAGCTGGGTACCACCTAATTCATAAACCTAAAAGCAGTTAGTTTAAGTCAAAGTATACGAAAATCATATCCTGGGAGATAGTGTGAAGCTCTTCACTGCAGTATTTTTTTTAAAAAACATCCCTATTTCCCAATAAACTTAAATTTAAGCAATTGCTTTCCTACATTTTCATTGGATGCTAGTCTGCTAATTTTGTTTTCTTTATCCACATGAACATAGTGATAAAGATATTGCCTGCTAAGAAAAAGAAAGACACCTGCTTCAATTACTCTCCTTTTTCTAGTTCATTTAAATAAAATATTCATTGTTTCAGCAGCTGCTTCCTGAGCTGAAAATAGCAAACATGGGGTAAATGGGGGGAGGAATAAAGAAATGATTGAGAGGCATTCCTATTTCATTCAGCATTTTAATAGCAGGTGAAAAATTATATGCAAGTGGAGCTGAAAACCAACTGAGAGGTAGATGATTTTACTCTAGGGCAGATTCTGTTACAGCAATAAAGCTTCTTGAAGTCGTGTTTGTCTCAATTCCCCAGAAAACCATCAATAATCTAATGAGCAAGTAACACTGCACTGCTCAAGTGACAAGACCATTATGGCATCACACTTTTACAAATGATAGCAAACAGATAGTAGTAACAAAACACTTGCTCTTCAGAGATCACTTTAAATATTATCCCTAAAGAAGCTCGTTACTAAAAGTGTAGGAAGCACTGTTGTGCATGCAAAACTACCCTGCATACTAAATCCCATTTTGCTGTCACTGACAGGATGATAGCAATTACAGATGTGCACAGGGGAACAAAGAGAAGGCAGAGATTAAAAAATGAGCACGAGCAATGGAAATGTCTACACAGAGTGCACGTCCATAGTGCATCTTTTGTGGTTTAAAGTTCCATAATGAAGTCTCCCATTGGACCTCATTCCAAACATACTTTTGGATATTCAAAGTATTTAGTGCATATGTTTGCTATCGGTCCTTAGTAGTAGCAGCAAAACACAAATACACATGAAAAGCATAAACTTCAAAATGAGCCATATTTATAAAACTTTTCTTCACTTTGTGAAAAACACACACATTTAGTGCATTGCTTCAGTGGTATGTGTTGATTGAGGAAAAATTTGTGACCAAAAGAGCATGTGCAATTTCACTTCTAGGAAGAGGAATGTGCCTATTGCCAAAGTACACTAATTTTAGATCAGCTGGTCATAGACAATTAGTGACCAGTTGTCATTATTTACTTGCATCAAATCTGAAAATGTGTTAACATAGACAGTTGGATATACAGTAATACCTCGTCTTACGAACCTAATTGGTTCCAGAAGTAGGTTCGTAAGGCGAAACGTTCATAAGACGAAACATTGTTTCCCATAGGAAACAATGTAAAAGCGATTAATCCGTGCAAAAAGAAAAAAAAAATCTCAAAATGGCGCTCTGCTGGGCGCCACCGCCCGGCTGTCACCTTTTAAAACAGCCGGGGGGCTTCTCAGCAATCTCCCGAACTCGAACTTTTTGGGTTCGGGAGGCCGCCGAGAAGCGGCACCACCCGACTGTTACCTTCTGAAACAGACGGGAGGCTTCTCAGCGTTCTCCCGAATGCCGAACCCGAAAGTTTGGGTTCGGGTTCCGGAGGCCGCCGAGAAGTGCCCGGCTGTTTCAGAAGGTTACAACCGGGCGGCGGCGCTCGGCGGAGCGCTGTTTTTGCGATCGGCGGTGGCGTTTTCGGCTGATCTGGAGGCTAGAAAGAAGGTGGGGAATCCCAATAGGGAATTCCATAGGCGGAGCTCCTTCTGAAACAGCCGTGCACTTCTCGGCGGCCTCCAGAACTGGAGAGAATGCCGAGAAGCCCCCCAGCTGTTTCAGAAGGTGACAGCCGGGTGGCGGTGCTTCTCAGCAGCCTCCCAAACCCGAAAAGTTCAGGTTCGGGAGAATGCCGAGAAGCCCCCCGGCTGTTTTAAAAGGTGACAGCTGGGTGGCGGCGCCCAGCAGAGCACCATTTTGCGATCTCTGGTGGGTTCATAAGCTGAAAAAAGTTCGTAAGAAGAGGCAAAAAATTTCCAAACCCCGGGTTCGTATCACAAGGGATTCATATCACGAGGGGTTTGTATCATGAGGTACCACTGTACTGTATGTTCCAGCAAAAGAATTATACCACAGACAAATAACAGATAAGTATCCTGGAGATTTATCTCAATTTGCTTTTTTTAAATGAAACTATTACATGGGACAATAAAGAGAATCCCTGCTAAGATTGTGGTTTCTTTTTTGAGTTATACTAAATATGTAAATTATCTTCCTATGATTAACTTTTCTGTAGCCAGAGTGCTTCATTTACTGACTTGCATTTTCTTTATCTGTATCTACGATACGTTTGGGAGGGCTGGGAACTAAAAATGAGAATGGATTAATTCAACATTCATCACTTCAGCATTCAAGTCCACTATGATCATATGTACCAAGGATCTTGCACATTTTTAGAATTTTCTACCTAGTAGTACTGTACACACAAGTGATTTTTAGCTGCCCAGTTGTGTCCAGAAAATGGTGCTGGCATCCTTGTTATTTTTTCCTACTGTTATAAATATTTTGGATTCCTCGACTAAGTTTTAAAATTAGAACCATGATATTAATGAGTTTTATGTTGTTCACATTTTCCTATCGTGAACTGTCTGTCTCAGTATTTGTAGCATAGCTGCATTTCATCATCTTGTGTTGTGGTTAGCTCTGGCCCAGCTCCTGCCCCAAAGACTGTGGATGTGGGGGAGACATCCACATGCTGCAGGCCTGTTTTGCCCCTGGTGGAATCTGCTGATGAAGGCTCCTCTGACCAAGAAGACATGAGTGACAGGGAGGAGGAGATTGTGGCAGACATCTCAGAAGGAGATCAATTATCTAGCTCCTCCTTGGATTCAGAACAAGAGTTAATGATACAGCCACGCATGCAGAGAGCGATGCATAGGCAACAACAACTGAGAGATTATTATCAAAGAAAATGAGGTCATCTGTGGTTGGGTGGGACTGTGGTAATTAGTGAGGCTGCTATAAATAGCAGCCTGTGGGTTTGGCCATTGTGGAGGATTATCTGATCGTTGTATTTTGTGACTGCTTTACTGACTTTGACTTTTTGTGTGCTGATTTTTCCCCGCTTTGAAACTAAAACAGAGCAAAGTGTGTTTCACCTTGTGAAAGAAGGACTATGAATTGCCTCACAGCTGCAAGTTAAGTATCACAGAGCTGATAAGGGACTTGTATAAATTACCAGTTTGTTTGGAGACAAGTGCTCTTTGCTATACCAAAAGAGGGCTTAGTTTAAGTGAATTTTCATTATAAAGAACATTGTTTTGAATTTTCAAACCTGTGTGTGTCTGAAATTTGTACCTGTGAATTTTTGGGAGGATTCTACCAGAGAGCCAGACAGAACAATCTTGTTCCTAAAGACCCTGAAATCAGGTACTTGTGTATTTGGGGTGGGTGGATTAACTTGTTTCTCTGAATCAAGCATTCCTTCATACTTTTTGGTGCTTTTAGGGATAAATAGAGGTGTTCTTACTCATATGACCTGACTTGCCATCATTTCCTGCTCTTGTGGGAAATAATAGATATTGTGAGAGACAATAGATAAAATTAAAGAGATTCTTTTAGTACCAGGTTAATGTCATCCATTGTTCTTATAGGTTTTTACTCATCAAAGATGGGGGAGGGGAAGGATTCTTTTTTGGTTTAGTAACATTAGACATATAAAAAAGTGGATATCTCAATAAATCTTCCTCTTCAAATATTTTCTACCCAGAAATGTCCCACATAGTCCAAGAAAAAAGCAATCCTTTCTACTATATACATGTTTACCTACAACTTTAGAATATGACCTATGCTGTTCATTTAGTAGTTTAATGTTTATAATGGGAAAAATGCGCACTGGCAACTGGCATGGAATACATATTAAATTTAACATTAGGAAATAATGATAATTATAAGAAATACAATTGTGATAATAGCGCCGGTGGACTTACCCGCCGGCGGTGTTTGTGGGAGGGGCCGGGAAGACACCGGACCCCATGGCGGCCGCCATCTTGTTTCTCGGGCGAAGTCTCGCGATGGGAGACTTCGCCCGAGAGTCGGGCCTGCATAGGCCTGGCTGCTGATTGGTCCGGGCGGGGCTTGCTCGCCCTATTTAAGGGCGGGCAGGCCCGAGGCTCAGCCTTTTCGCCCGGACCATCGCCCCAAGCAGACGCTTGTCAGTTCTGCTCGCGGCGGCCATTTTGGGTGTGGCCTCGTGCGCGGCCGCCATTTTGTGGCCTGCTTGGTTGGCGAAAAGGCCTCTCGGAGTGTCGGCGGCATTTTGGGCGGCAGGTGCTGCTTCTCCAGTGGCGGAGCCAGCATCGGCTGGGCTCTGCTCCGGTTTGACCCTCCGGTTGCCCCCGGGATCGGGGGCGTGGGGGGGTGCCCTTTGGGGGGTGTGGCCTGGTTTCCCCTTCGAGGTTGGGGGGCATTTCTTTGCCATACAGGGAGCCCTTAGGGTGGGCTATTTCCTCCGGGCCCCCTTGCTGAAGCGGTGGGCAGTGAGGCCTTACTCCCACTGCTGAGGGGGATGGATTGGCCTTCCTGGTGAGGCCTACTGTGCTTAGGCCGGCCTTGCTTCCCGGCTCAGGCCTTTTTTGGGTCAGGTTTAATATTAGAGTCTGTATTAACTGTAAAGGTATGGCCCCAAAGAAGAGGCAAGCTCGGGGGCCCCCGGCCCAACCGGTGGCTCGGCCTAGGAGGGCTTTGAGGCCTTCTGCCTGGGCTCGGGCTGGTATGGAGGGGCCTCCTGTGGTGGTCCCGTCTGAGGGGGCGGTGGGATTTATGCCCACAGCCCCTCAACCCGAGGTTTCTCCCTCTCTATCTTGGGCCAGGGTCCTGGAGAGGCTCGATGACTTGGAGCACTGGCGGTCCGGAGCGGGCCCAGGCGGGCTCCCCCTGGCTGCATCGGCGGCCTGGGGAAGGGATCCAGAAGATGAGGCGGACCAGGCCGGGCAGATGGCCCAGACCGGGCAGATGGCCCAAACCGGGCAGATGGCCCAAACCGGGCAGATGGCCCAGGCCGGGCAGATGGCCCAGTCGGGGCAGATGTCAGCTTTCCAGGGCCCCGCTCGGATGGGCCCTCTGTGGATGTCTTCCACCCCATTTGGGGCAGGTGAGGTTGCACCACACTTAGCCACTACACCGCTTCTCCCCGTGCAGGGTCCGGGGTTTAGCCCGCCTGCGTTGGGGAGTGGCACTAGTTTTTTGGGGTCCACTTCAGGCACATGTGGTCAGGTTTGGTCCCCGCCGGCCCCGCCGGCTGTTGCACCGGGGGTAGCTTTCCCACCTGGGGCAGGGGTGGGGGGTTGGATCTCTCCAGCGCCTGCTATTATGCCCCCGCCCCCTTTGGTGTATCCACCGGGGCTAGGGGTGCTGGGAACAGGGGTCTCCACCATGTGGGACCCGTTCGCCAGCATCAAGCCTGGGGCCATCCCTTGTGGGCTGCCTGCTACACCCGTTGGGTACCACCTCCACTCATCAGTGAAGGAAGCAATTTGGTGGGGGGAGTATGTGGACCTCTTCTCCCTCTTAAATAGGGAGGTCCCCAAGCAGGACAAAGATGTCGTGCCTGGGGAAAAGGTGAAGAAAACGAAGGTCACAAAGTGTTTCAGCTCGTGGCTGTACGCTTTCTTGACTTTCGCATCTGTAGTGATTCAGAGGCAGCCGGTTAGGGCTGCTGCTCTGCTTAAATACATTGATTTAATTGCCAGGGCTAACTTCGAGTACGGAGGTACCATTTGGAGGCATTATGATAAGGGGTTTGGGATGCGCGTAGCCCATGACCCCTCCTTGCCCTGGGATATGGTGGTCCCGAACCTTTGGTTCCAGGCCACGTATATGTCCGGCAAGGAGGGTTGTGACAGGACTGACAGCGGTCACTTCATGGAAGAGGAGCCCGTGGCTTCCACGCCAGCCAAGGCGGCTGCGGGGAGAGTGGGAAAGGGGGCTTCCCCGGCATGCCATGAGTTTGCCGCAAAAGGGGGTGTTTTCATCCCTTTTGCAGGTATAAGCATGCGTGCGGTAATTGTGGGGGGAACCATGCCTCTTCCGTGTGCCCCCGCCCCAAGAAAGGGGCGGAAAAGAAGGGTGGGGGTCCCCCAAAGCCTCCCCCACCAGCTGGGGGTAAAGGGGCCCAGCCCAATTAATTTACAAGTGCTTGAGGGTTGGTTAAAAGACTACCACCCTCGCTCGAGAGCGGTCGCTCTCTTGCTAGGATTCTCTAAGGGATTTAGGATCCCTTACGTGGGGGTTAGGAAGGTCTTCATGTCCGACAACCTCAGGTCGGTCGTGGGACATGAAGACATTGTTAGAGAAAAGATTCGGAAGGAGGTGGCCGAGGGCAGGGTCCTTGGGCCCTTCCTGGAGCCGCCCTTCCCGAATCTTAGGGTGTCCCCCCTAGGTGTGGTCCCCAAAAACGCGAGTGGTGAATTTAGGTTCATTCACCATTTGTCTTTTCCAAAAGGGGAGTCAGTGAATGACTGCATTCCTGACGAGCTTTGTTCAGTCCGGTATGCATCCTTTGATGCTGCCGTGGCTATGGTTAGGAAGTGTGGGGTGGGAGCCCTTATGGGTAAATGCGACATTAAGTCCGCATTCCGGCTCCTCCCCATACACCCAGACGACTTTGAGCTGTTGGGCTTCCATTTTGAGGGAGGTTATTACGTGGACAGAGCTTTACCCATGGGTTGCTCTGTCTCGTGCTCTCTTTTTGAGAGTTTTAGTACCTTCTTGGAATGGGCGCTCAGGAGGCACAGTGGTCTGGGCTCGGTCGTTCACTACCTTGATGATTTCTTGTTGGCGGGGCCTGCGCGTTCGGAGCAATGTTTTGCTCTAATGCGGGACTTCGAAGCCCTTTGTGCTCAGCTAGGGGTGCCTTTAGCCTCTGAGAAGACTGAAGGCCCCGCCACCAGGATTACCTTCCTCGGTATTGAATTGGACTTGGAGGAGCAATCTTCTAGATTGCCCCACGATAAGTTACTTAAAATTAAAGGAAAGCTCGATGAGGTTCTTGGTTGCCGGAAGGTTACTCTCCGGCAGCTCCAGGAACTAGCGGGGATACTCAATTTTGCCTGTCGGGTGGTAGTTCCCGGCAGGGCTTTTTCAAGGAGATTGTACAATGCGATGAAGGGGCTACGTTTGCCCCATCATCGTACCTGCCTCTGCGCGGGGGTCAGGGCTGACCTCCGAGTGTGGCGGGAGTTCTTGGACCGGTTTAATGGCCTGTCTTTTTGGAGGCACGAGCTTCTTTTGGAAGCTGAGTTGCAGCTCTGCTCCGATGCTGCGGGGACTTGCGGTTTTGGGGTAGTGTTAGGTGACCAGTGGTGCTGGTCGGCGTGGCCTCCGGAATGGAGTGCCTCTTCTCTGGTTAAGGACCTGACTTTCTTAGAGCTCTTCCCCTTGATAGTGGCCTTAGAGCTTTGGGGGGAGCAGTTTACTGTGCATTTTTGGTGCGACAACCTAGCGGTTGTCCATGTTGTGAACGCCCTGTCCTCTAAGAGCGACAGGGTCATGCGGCTTGTCCGCCATTTTGTGCACAGGTCCTTGTCCCTAAACACATTGCTTTTGGCTATGCATGTCCCCGGGTTGGATAACGGGGTCACTGACGCCTTGTCCCGTGGTCAGTTGTCCAGGTTTCGGACCCTGGCCCCGTGGGCCCGAGAGTCTCCAGAGGTGTTCCCCGGCCACCTTTTGAGTCTGGGGGGGCTCCTGAGCGGTGGAGAGATGAGGCATCCAGGGCAATCTCCCTATCTGTAGCGCCCGGCACCCTCAGGGCATACCAGCGTGCAGGTAAGGAGTTTGGGGATTTCAGGCAGGGTAGGGGTTACCCCCTTAGTTGGCCTGCCCCTGTTGAGCACCTGGCAGAGTTTTGTGTCCAGCTTAGGCAGCGTGGCCTGTCAGTTAGGACTATTAGGTCCCGGTTAGCCGGCCTCGCCTTTTTGTCCAAGGTGGGGGGGGGTTGCGGATTTTTCAGGTGACTTCCGCATCCGGAAGATGCTGGAGGGCTGGATGAGGGAGCAAGGGGGGGCCCCTGGTGACACTCGTCGGGCTCTGATGGTTCAGCAGCTGTCCTTGATTAATGGGGCTTTTGACAGTCTGTGTGCCTTCTTCTATGAGGCCCGTCTTTTTAGGGCAGTGACTTGTGTCATGTTTTTTGGGGCCCTCAGGGTCAGCGAGGCCATGGCATCGTCTCATGCTGACACATTGCTCCGCGCCTTCCAGTATGCTGATCTGGCCTTTAGGCAGGGGTGTGTATCCCTTGTCGTTAGGCATTCTAAGACGGATCAGCTGCACAGAGGGGTTAGTATCCAGCTTAGTGCGGGCGCCGACCAGTCGGTGTGTCCGGTGGCCGCCGTACAGCTTTATTGTAGCTTGCAAGGGTACCTTTTTAGGCATTGGGACGGTACCCCCCTGACCCGTTACCAATTTTGGGTGTTAGTGTCCAGGGCAATGGCCCAGGTAGGCATGGATCCCGCCGGTTATGGAACGCATTCGTTCCATATCGGCGGCGCCACTAGCGCGGCACTTTCTGGTTTCCCAGCCCATCGGATTCGGGAGATCGGCCGCATATTTGGGTTAAGTTAGGCCCGCTGAGGATTCTAGGCAGGGCTTAGTCTAGGTAACCTCTCTGTGTGTGTCCTCTTGCAGGTCCCCATACCAATGCGAAACCGACGGCGCTGCTGTGTGGCCACAGCATGGTTTTTTGGGCTGGCCGCTCAGCAGCCAGAAGCGCCATCGGGACCCAGTTGTCATTGGGATGGTGGGTCACGGTCGTTTGGATGGGCCGCAGAGGTATGCGGTGGGAGGGCCTCCTACCGTCTTTGCTGGGCGGGCGGCATCCTGTGGCTGTGCCCAGATGGCTGGTCTTGCACCTTGGTGGCAATGACCTGTGCCTGCTTGGGGGTCTACCGCTGATCGTCCAGGCGAGCGAAGACCTATGACGGCTTCGCAATGTGTGGCCCACCACGCAAGTGGTGTGGTCAGAGATCCTCCCAAGGATCGTGTGGAGGGACGCCCTTTCCCTTAGGGCCATTCACCGGGTGAGGCGTAGAGTGAATAAGGCCCTGGGACGGATAGTTAGGGAACTAGGTGGGGTTGTAGTGGCCCATCCCCTCATCACTGTAGATCGGCCG
This sequence comes from Erythrolamprus reginae, assembly GCF_031021105.1. Lineage (NCBI taxonomy): Eukaryota > Metazoa > Chordata > Lepidosauria > Squamata > Dipsadidae > Erythrolamprus > Erythrolamprus reginae. Next base: position 169,205,113 of record NC_091950.1, on the reverse strand, counting down.
TGGCTTTACCGGGCCGATGGCGTTCACCTGTCAGAACAGGGGAACGCCATTTTCCTACAGGACCTGCAGCGGTCTCTGCGTGAGCTGGCGCAGCTAGAGGGGGGAGTCGGGGGGCCAAGATAGAGATCTGACCCCCGCTCCATGGCAGGTTAGGGGCGGAAAACTGGGTGGTGGTCTAGCAACTGCTTGTTCTCCCTTGGGCATCTTTGGGGATGATTGACAGGTTCTCTCCAAGCTTGTGGTGGAAGCGACCTGAGCAGTTGGGGGGAACCTGTCTTTGGGTCACGCACCTTTAAGTCCCCTGTTACAGGTTAGCCGGCGTGACCCCCCTCATGCAAGTGCATGGCAGGGTCTCAGGTGAGGGAGGGGTCCCTCACCTGGACTAGCATCGAGCTACGCCCATAAGTTGCCCAGGAAGTTTATGTGACGTAACTTTTCCGCCCCGGAAGCAATTGTTTGACCCTGCAGGTCCATTGTTTGGGTCATAGTTGTTTATGCTATTTATGCTAATTTTATGCTAATTTAGTTGAATAAATTATGCTAATTTAATTTAATAAAAATGACCCAGTTAAATCCAGCTCTTGTGTCCGTATCGTTACTCCGCCTCTCCTGCAAACACATGCCAGCTTCAAAGTGTCTGAATTTATATCATGTGGGCTGAAGGGAATGTGGTTTTGCATGTTGCCTGCATCCTATGGATGGGGCTTCACATCCTATGGCCTGGTGCTGGTCCATGGAACAGGGGCTGGGGATCTCTACAGTATAGCGCTCTACATGGGAGTAAAATCGGTCAGGGACCTTCCCTGCCATGATGCTTGCTTTATTCTCCCCCACCCACACTCCCCAAGTTAGATTAGCTCCATTCCTGTTAATGTTTAGGAAGAGCCTTAAGACCTGGTTATGTCATCTCTCTTGAAGAGAGTGTTGCAGAGAACCAGCAATATTTTAAGGTAGATCCCTTATTATATCTAATATGTGGTTGCTTTACTTTTTTCTGCCTTCAGACACAAAATACCTGAACCTAAACTCTACAGTAAAAATTTTGTTTAAAAGTTATTTATCTTCTGTGTTCAAACTTTCTCTGTTTAGGTTGATATACAGTGACTGATATAGGAGAACAGTTTGTGTCTCCAAAGATAATAGTTTCACATTTTCATTATTCTTTAATTTTTACTAATTATATTTTTATAATTATTGTTTTTATAATAATTTTCTAATATTGTGGTTTTACTTTATTCTTTATATGCCACCCTAAGTCACTTCTAGTGAGATGAGCAGCTATCTTTTTTTAACAAAGGAAGAAACAAATAAACTGCTTTCTGTCTTTCTTACAAGTGTTGGATCTGTAGTTCATACATCGTTTTGTGCAGCTTCCATCATGGAAATCTTTGTCAGCTGTTTCTTTATTTCAATCAAACTGATATTAAAACCTGAGGACTAATTTGTAGCCCACAATTACATAATTCCCAGTAGTATTTTCATCACAAATGTCATATACCCGGACATAGTTCCCTCTAAGCTGAGCAGTGAGCAATCGCTCACTTAAAAATCATCATCAACTCAGAGTTTTCCAAACCTGCTCAGAAGCCGAGAGGGAAAGAGTGATAGGGAAGGAGAGAGAGAGGAAGAGAGGAAGAGAGAGAAACAGATAGAAAAAAAGAGAGGAAGGAAAAGAGAAAGAAAAAGAATGGGAGTAAGGAAGAGAGAAAGAAAATCAAAATCTAGTTTGAAACTAGCTCAACTATTTAAGTGGCATTTTGATATTGATAGAGTTGCCCTATTATGAGCTCACTGTTATAGACACACAGTACAGTATTTTATTTTGAAATTCTCTGAGGCAAAACAGGTTTGTTGGTTTTATTTATTTATTTATTTATTTGTTTGTTTGTTTGTTTGTTTGTTTGTTTGTTTGCTTGTTTGCTTGTTTGCTTGTTTGCTTGTTTGCTTGTTTGCTTGTTTGCTTGTTTGCTTGTTTGTTTGCTTGTTTGCTTGCTTGCTTGCTTGTTTGCTTGTTTGCTTGTTTGCTTGTTTGCTTGTTTGCTTGTTTGCTTGTTTGCTTGTTTGCTTGTTTGCTTGTTTGCTTGTTTGCTTGTTTGCTTGTTTGCTTGTTTGCTTGTTTGCTTGTTTGCTTGTTTGCTTGTTTGCTTGTTTGCTTGTTTGCTTGTTTATTTGTTTATTTGTTTATTTATTTGTTTGTTTGTTTATTTGTTTGTTTGTTTGTTTGTTTATTTACTTACTTACTTACTTACTTACTTACTTACTTACTTACTTACTTACTTACTTACTTACTTACTTACTTACTTATTTATTTATGTGCCGCCCAGTCTCAAAGGGACTGCAGCTCAGACACTATACTTTTCCGCCCACCCCCCAAAAAAATTAGAGGGAACACTGTACCCGGAGGGGTGATAATGAAACATGGTTTTAGGAGTATGTTAGTTTTATTTGAGTGGCTAACATTCACAGTTTAACATTTGGGGAAACTGTACACTAGTGGCACTAGACAACTGCAACATCAGGTGTATCTGTTGGGGGGCTTTCAATGACAAATGACCGACATCTTCACCAACCTTACTTCTGGGAAGTCTGCCTAATGTGTATGGAGATTTAAGCAAAGGATTAAACAGCAGTAGCAACATCTTTCTATTTATTAACCTAAGCTTTATTTTTTGCCACAGGGCATACTTGTCAAGAGGATATAAATGAATGTGAAGCAAATGCTTGTTTTCCTGATGTCTCTTGCACAAATACTATGGGGTCTTTTGAATGTGGCAGCTGCCCTGCTGGGATGAAAGGTGATGGTAAAAATTGTAAATGTGAGTATTTTGTTACTGATGTTACAGTAATTAAGATAACAATTGTAATGGGCTGAACCCCAAAATAAATTTTGTGAGTTAAAATAATGCAATACATGTGTGTTCATTTATCTTATTTGCACACTATATGCAGAAACAAGGTAGACCATATGGCATGATAACTAGACACTGCTCAATATGTGTTTTGCTTATGAATATCTACATATTTTTTATGTTTATAGCCCAAATATTATAATGCTGGTATTCTGATAAATTGTCTGAACAGTAGAGATTTTCATTATGCTGTAATGTATATCATGTAACACTATCTACTTTTCTATAATATGACTATGCATACAAAGAACATTTAATGCCTTCATCAAGGGGCATGAGAAAATGTAGATATGACACATAAGTAGGAATTTACTGAATCTAACTTTCATTTGTAGCCTCCTCTGGTCATCCTGATATGGGAACACAGGAAAGATAGAAAGGCTAAGATCTAGTTTCTACATAGAAGTGTGTTAGTAGAATATTGATGTTGTCCAATATTATTTTTTTGGTTAACTTAAACTATGGCAATGATGCTTTGATATTATTCTTCCCTCATTCTTTCATTAAAATATATTTCTGAATTTATTCTCTAAGTTTTCCTCTAGAGTCTTTCAAACTTTCGAACTTTAAGCATGATTGCTTTACATTATCCTTGTTCTTAATTGTTCTTTCTTTTCTGAAATATTAATTAATTCATTAATTCATTCAGATTTATAAGCTGTCCATCTCCTGACGGACTCAGGGTGGTGATGTGACATCAATACAATACAAGTTTATTATTTCTTCAGTAAATTAATATAAGTTGTTAAACAAGTTTATGACATGGATAGCACTTTTTATATTAACCCCATTCTCAAGGAAAAAAATGCCCAGAGAATCCCAAGCTTGTGTTACAGAGGGAGTTCAATAAATCATTTACTTCATTATGCATAAAGTAATTTATGATTGCTCCTGAGGATGTGCCCGCCTGCCTTCCTGGTTTTTCTGATCATGTATACCTGACTATTAACCTTCAGTGCTGAAAACAATTAAATGGATTATTCAAGAGCATTCCTCCTCCTCCTCCTCCTCCTCCTCCTCCTCCTCCTCTTTTGTTAATTATATAAACAACAGGTTATGTATGGAGACAAAAACAATGGCTTAGAGCTGAAAAATCCTAGAAAACATGAACAATCTGTTGTAATATTGATTCATGTTCCCTTGGTTTACAGTTTTACCTTATAGAAACTATTTTCCAGTCTTTGCCTTGTTTCAGGGCATTTGTGGTTGCCTTGAAGTGTTTTTGGTGTTCTTGTGTGAATTAATTCTGTTAAGCATGACAAAGAAAGATTCAGTTAATGCCTAAGTAAAATCCTGCCCTTAACTGAAATGTGGCTGTTTATTTGTACACTCTCAGGATTTTAAAATGCTTCATCTGATATAGCAGTTGTACACCACTCATTTAAATTACCTTACAGAAGTAATGAAAGTGTTATTGGTTGCAAAATTCTTTTTTCATAGCAAATGTTCAGTGACATTGATAAATAAAGAAAAAGTTATGGCTCTGAAATATGATGTCTCTATACACCTGCCTTAAAGTTGGGGAAAGATCCTTTCATGCTTAACCAATCAACACACTTTGATTTAAACAATGGTTCCTCCCTTTATGCAAATCAGATTCCACTATTTATTATATATACAGTGAATCTCCTCTTCCCCCGCTTTCTATAATTTAAAATTTTTATTAATTCAAGTATAGAGCATCACCACTACTGACTGTTTCTTGCATTTGATTTAAAATACTCACTCATACCTTTCCAATAAAGCTAGCCAGTAGCTAATTGCTTTGAAACATGACTCCAATGAATGGAACATTCATTCTGTAACTTACTGGAGGAAATTAATATTTTAAATGGTCCCCGATGGACAATTTAGTTGATTTACTTCTTTGAGCACTTCAAGCAATGGTATCCAAAGTACTCTTCTTGAGCCAGCTGCTGCCTGGAGTTGGTGTGGTATAGTTTGGCAATCATCCATGGGTAGGCAGATGGAGTCAAGCCAGCATGATTTTCTTTTAGAATTGGTCAAGCAAATGTGTTACTCATTGCTCCAGCTGTACACCTGCCATTTGAATGGTCTGATCCTCCACTATGTGTGGGTATTAAATGAGATCCTGTTCTAATGAAATCCCAGATGCTAGCTCATTCAATCTCTTTGATTCCGTACTTGTCTTGGGAGGGATAAATAACCTGGAGGATAATGTGATATGATGTTAGCATTCACCTCCATCAATAATCACAGCAAAAACAAATGTCATGCCTTTTTTCACCTCCACTTTCTATCATTGCAGCTGAAGACTTTGCTGACAGAATAGAAGCTTTCATTACTAATCATCATAATATCAAAGGTGAATGGAAAACAAGTGAAAGTAAACAGCTTGAGAAAGGCCAAGAAGCAAGGACTTTGTCAGCAATTAAGTATGTTAATACCAGCAAGGTCCACGGTAAGTATAGTCTAATTAGATGGGTGTCAGAGAATTCTGCTCCGAGCTGTCAGCTCTTATGTAAAACTATTTTCCTAAGCGGTCATAGCATATCTACCTAAACTGAGAGCGCTTAAACACAGCACAACACAACATAAATGAAATTTGTACAATAAATAGAGCAGACAATCGGATTGAGCGGGCAATCAGTTGTGGCCAAGGTTCTTAAAAAGTTATTTGAGAAGATGCAATGTTGATGCTATGTGATGACCAGATTCCTGTCTCACTCAGTTCCATTTGGCATATCTACTAATTAACAAAATATAAAATATTCAGAATATAACTCGATTAGGAAAAAGAAATTGCACTAGACTCCTATTATCAATTGGTTTGGATTTTTGCCTTAGCCTGTGGTTTGCAGTCATAAGTCATACCTATTCTTCTTTAAAGTCATAAATAGCACTCTTTGGGCTTTAAACAAAGTCACCTAGTGCAATGTCTTGTTTCTGACTATGAAATCTTTAGAAAACCTTTTTCTCAATCTTACTTCTCAGAAAGTTGTCTGTTTGAAAACAGTTGTATGTGAGACCATGTACATCTTATGCTGGCTGGTTTTGCACATTGCACTAAGCAAATGTGCAACTTACTTGCTTTGCTGGAGAGACGGAGTAACGACACGGACACAAGAGCTGGATTTAAATTGGGTCATTTTTATTAACATAAATTTGCATAATTTATTCAAATACTTTGCATAAATTAGCATAAACAACTATGACCCGGAAATGGACCTGCAGGGTCAAACAACTACTTCCGGGGCGGAAATGACGTTATGCCAACAAACATTCCTGGGCAACTCATGGGCGTATCTCGATGCAAGTCCAGGTGAGGGCCAGGCCGTCACCTGCGACCTTTTTCTGCCATGCTGTGCATGAGGGGGGTCCCACCGGCTAACCCGAATCGGGGAATTAAAGGTGCAGGACCCAAAGACAGGTTCCCCCCAGCTGCTCAGGCAGAAACTCCCTCCATGAGCTTGCGGAGAACCTGTCAATCATCCCCAAAGATGCCCAAGGGAGAACGCGCGGTTGCTAAACCACCCCAGTTTTCCGCCCCTAACCTGCCACAGGAGTGGGGGTCAGATCTCTATCTTGGCCCCCCGACTCCCCCCTCTAGCTGCGCCAGCTCACGCAGAGACCGCTGCAGGTCCTGTAAGAAAATGGCGTTCCCCCGCTCAGACAGGTGAACGCCATCATCCCGGTAAAGCCATGGCCGGTCTATTGAGATAAGGGGATGGGGTACTACCACTCCACCCAATTCCCTAACCGTTTTACCCATAGCCCTATTCACCCGTCGCCTAGCCCGGTGAATGGCCCTAAGGGAAGAGGCGTCCCTCCACACAAGCCTAGGTAATATTTCTGACCACACCACTTGCGTGGTGGGCCATACCTCACGAAGCCTTCGCAGGTCTTCGCGTGCCTGGATGATCAGCGCCAGGCCTCCCAGTATGCACAGGTCATTGCCCCCTAAGTGCAATACCAGCCACCTGGGTGCGGCCACAGGACACTGCCCACCCAAACCCACGACCCACAAAGATCCCCAGGGGATCGAAGACCGCACCACATACGTGGCGAGCCACACAGCGTGAAGCCACCGCAGGCTTCCGCAAGCCTGGTGGGTCCCCAACCGACCCCCAAGCCGTACCGGTCCTTGCTCCAATAGCAAGACCAGCGACCTGGGCGCAGCAACAGGATGCCGCCCTCCCAGCACCACCTGGGCGCAGCAATGGGATGCCGCCCTCCCAGCACACATCCAGGCGCAGCAATGGAATGCCGCCCCTGGCACCACGTGGGCGCAATGGGATGCCGCCCTCCCAGGACCAACTGGGCGCAGCAATGGGATGCCGCCCTCCCAGGACCAACTGGGCGCAGCAATGGGATGCCGCCCCCCCAGGACCAACTGGGCGCAGCAATGGGATGCCGCCCTCCCAGCACCACCTGGGTGCAGCAATGGGATGCCGCCCTCCCAGGACCAACTGGGCGCAGCAATGGGATGCTGCCCTCCCAGCACACATCCAAGGCGCAGCAATGGAATGCCGCCCCTGGCACCACCTGGGCGCAGCAATGGGATGCCGCCCTCCCAGGACCAACTGGGCGCAGCAATGGGATGCCGCCCCCCAGGACCAACTGGGCGCAGCAATGGGATGCCGCCCTCCCAGGACCAACTGGGCGCAGCAATGGGATGCCGCCCTCCCAGCACCACCTGGGCGCAGCAATGGGATGCCGCCCTCCCAGGACCAACTGGGTGCAGCAATGGGATGCCGCCCCCCAGGACCAACTGGGCGCAGCAATGGGATGCCGCCCCCCAGGACCAACTGGGCGCAGCAAAGGGATGCCGCCCTCCCAGGACCAACTGGGCGCAGCAATGGGATGCCGCCCTCCCAGGACCAACTGGGCGCAGCAATGGGATGCCGCCCTCCCAGGATAAACTGGGCGTAGCAATGGGATGCCGCCCTCCCAGGACAAACTGGGCGCAGCAATGGGATGCCGCCCTCCCAGCACCACCTGGGCGCAGCAATGGGATGCCGCCCTCCCAGGACCAACTGGGCGCAGCAATGGGATGCCGCCCACCCAGCATAGCGGTAGAAACGCCCGTCCCCACCGCACGCCCCGTCTCCCCCGCCAGACAATAAGGACCCAGCCGCCACGACGGCAGGGTCCCCACCCCCGACGGTACCGTGTTGCTGAGTGGTCTCGGAGCGCTCATGACCCAAAGCAACACCGTCGGTCCGTCCCGGCGGGGTTGAATAGAAGGGGACCAAAAAGGGAGCCCTGACCTAAGACCTCACCCCGGACCCTCAACTGGCCGTTCGTAGCCTAAAACAGGCCGTCGACCGCCAGCGGTTGGCATCCCCGAATCCTCAGTATCGAGAATGCCGTCACCGCACTAGAGGCGGCGCCACTGCGGAACGAGCGTTCCCACAAGCGGCGGGATCCACGCTTGGCCTGCCAAACCCTGTACTCCAAAACCCGCCCGACTAAGGCAATGAGATGGAAGGCCAAAAAGGACCTAGCAACCAGCGATAAGGCCCTGGCCAGCCGTCCCGCATCTTACTATGCGGAACTCACCATAAATCCACAAACCAGCCCCGCCTTAGACAAAAGGCGAGGCCGGCCACCTGGACCTCAAAGTCCTAACTGAAAGGCCACACTGCCCAAACTGGACACAAATATGGCCAGGTACACAACTGGGGCAGGCCAGCTATAGGGTTAACCCGTATCCTGCCTGAACTCCCCGAACTCTGCACCCGTCTGCTGGGAATCCCCCAGAGTGCCAGGCACCACGGAGAGGGCCATAGCCCAGCAGACCCTTACTCTCCTACGCCCGGGAGGCCCCCCCCCCCAGACTACAAAGGTGGCCGGGGAACGCATCTGACGACTCCCGGGCCCACGGGCCAGGGTCCGAAACCTGGACACTGACCACGGGACAAGGCATCAACGACCCCGTTATCCACCCCGGGGACATGCCTAGCCAAAAACAAACGCGTTTAGGGACAAGGACCTGTGCACACAATGGCGGACAAGCCGCAGGACCCTGTCGCTCGTAGAGGACAGGGCATTCACCACATGGACAACCGCTAGGTTGTCACCAAAAGTGCACGGTCTTGTCCCTAAACTGCTCCCCCCAAAGCTCTAAGGCCACTACTAAGGGGAAGAGCTCTAAAAACGTAAGGTCCTGAACCAACGAAGAGGCACTCCATTCCGGAGGCCATGCCTATTAAACCTGACCCAGAAAGCCCACCACACGCCGAGGTCAGCCCTGACCCCAGCGCAAAGGCGGGTATGATGATGGGGCAAACGGAGCCCCTTCATCGCGTCGTACAACCTCCTGGAAAGAACCCTACCCGGAACAGCCACCCGACAGGCAAAATTAAGAATGCCTGCCAATTCCTGAAGCTGCCGTAGGGTAACCTTCCGGCAGCCCAGCACCTCACCAACTTTCTTCTGCTCTTAAACAACTTCTCTAGGGGCAATCTGGAAGATTGCACCTCCGAGTCCAATTCAGTACCGAGGAAGGTAATCTTGGTGGTGGGGCCCACGGTCCCCTCAGAGGCTAAAGGCCCCCCCAACAGAGCGCAAAGGGCTCCGAAGTCCAGCATTAGAGCAAAGCATTGCTCTAAACGCGCAGGCCCTGCCAACAAGAATCCATCAAGGTAGTGAACGACCGATCCCAGACCGCTGTGCCTCCTGAGCGACCACTCCAAGGTGGTGCTAAAACTCCCAAAGAGAGCATGAGACAGAGCAGCCAATTGGCAGTGCCCTGTCCACAAAAAACCCACCTTCACAATGGAAGCCCAGAAGCCCGAATCCGTCTGGGTGTATGGGGAGGAGCCGGAATGCCGACTCAATGTCGCATTTTCCCATAAGGGCTCCAACCCCACACTTCCTAACCATGGTCACGGTCGCATCAAAGGATGCGTACCGCACCGAACAAAGTTCGTCAGGAATGAAATCATTCACTGACTCCCCCTTAGCAAAAGACAAGTGGTGAATCAACCTAAATTCACCACTCGCCTTTCAGGGGACCACCCCTAAAGGGGACCCCTCCCATGCAAGGGATCCTGAATCCCTGAAAGAAACCTAGCAAGAGAGCAGCCGCTCTCGAGCGAGGGTGGTAGTCCCCCAACCAACCCTCGAGCGTGCTTACATACCTGGGCAGGGCCCATTTTCCCCCAGTAGGTGGGGTTTGTACCCTGGACCCCCTCCCCTCGCAACCGTCCCCTTTTAGGGGCGGGCAAAAGGGGGCGGAGGCACTACAGCCTGCGTCGGCAGGGTCTGAACCCCCCGCCCCTGACACCAGGCCATAGCAAAAAGCTGCCCAGGGGCCCGTGCCCCCGCAGTAGGGGCCGGCGGGGGGCCAAACCTGATTACAGGTGCCCCCCCCCCGAAAAACCCCCAAGAAAACCAGGACTGGGTGGCCACTGTAATCCCCCCAACAGGACCCACCGGGGGGGGGCCTTCCTAGCTACCCTGGCCAAGGGCCTCATCACCTTCCTAGGCTACCAAACATTTAAATAATTAATGTTTGACTAGAACGGTGGTACTGAAGTTTGACTACGACTTTACTGAAAGAGTAGTAGATCCTTGGAACAAACTTCCAGCAGACTTGATACTAATCCCCAGAAACAGAATTTAAACATGTTTGGATAAACATATATCCATCCTGATATAAAATACAGGAAATATTATAAGGGCAGACTAGAGGGACCAATAGGTCTTTTCCTGCCTTCTGTGTGTCTATATAAATATATTAAATAATATTAACCACAATTACCAATATAAGCAGTGTTATCATTATTATTAATGTGTTATCTCATTCTTATTTTTACACAGAAATGCCAAGAGGGCAGCAAATGGCCTCTGCCCGCACAGGCAGCGCAGCAGCAAGGAGCTGCCGCCAAGGGCCTAACTGCCCCCTATACCGGGGCCACAAAACGGGGGGGGCGCCACGCGATCCCCCCCGCCCGATCCCCCACGGTCCCGAGGAGGCGACCAGAAGGATCACCCCCAGGGCAAATAGAGGGCCGAAACAGACCCGGCCTTCACGCCGGACCCGAAGCCCCCCAGACCGCTCCACGAGCCTCCGTCGAGGCTTCCAAAATGGCGGCCGCAACCCCCAGCCGCCTCTTACGAAGCGGGAGAAGAGGGGCGGACCGCCGGCCACGGATGGGGCTTTCGCCCAGCTGCTCCAAGTAGCTGGAGCCTCCTCAAGCCTCCGACGAGGCTTCCAAAAGCGGCGGCCGCCCACGCGGCCGCCGAAAGGACTCCACGAGCAGACAGCCATGTGTCTGCTCAGATCTGCAGTCCGGGCGAAGGGAGAGCCCCGGGCCTGCTCGCCCTTATATAGGGCAAGCAGGCCCCGCCCGGACCAATCAGGAGCCTGGCCAATCAGGGCCTGATCTCCCGAGCGAAGTCTCGCATCGCGAGACTTCGCCCGGGATCCAAGATGGCGGCCGCCATGAGGGACCGTGTCTCCCGGTCCCTCCAGCAAAGCCTGCCAGCCGGGTAAGTCCGGCGCTGCCCTTTTTATTGTATGAGCCTAATAATTCAGTTTGTAAGCTATTTTATAGTTTAAGATGATATATGAATCTGGTCTGTTGTGGGCGTATTCATAATTGTACACAGTGTATGAACCAAGCAATTATCTGCAAATAATAAAGCCCTAAATGATTTTTACTTTTTTGTAAATTAGTCACTGAAATGGGAAAATAAATATAATTTTATCCTGACCGTCATTTTCCTCTGAATCACAAGTTGGATTCACACAATTACTAGGTCATGGCTTGGTTAACTTTGATTTAATTAATAAATCATATCTGGATTGTTTTGCAAGCTGTATCTCTTATTTATACATCATAAAGTTGGGATTCAAACAACAAATAATGTAAAAGGTAAACAAATCATATTATAGGTTAATAACCATATTATCGTTCACAATATCTTCACCTTCTGGGTGATTCCACAGCCATATTGTAAGTAAGGTAAAAGCAGAGTGAGGGTGTTTAAAGGAGAAAAAAATCAGGCAAGAAGGGGTTGAGCTAGCATGATTTCCCCCAATCTTTCTTCTCTATTGCAAAAGGACCCTTCCAGTAGATGTTTCACAAACGTGAGGAAGCCTCTGAGAAATCATTATATAATCCTGCAGAGAAATGTGTAGTTTGCCCCCTGACTAATGAAACATCTCCACCTAGGTGTTCCTAACAGTGACGAAAAATCAATTTCACCCCTGATAAATGCCACACACTTTTGGATTCTAAACTTTACAACATGTAATTAGAGGGCTAATAAATCTTGCCTTAATGAGAAACAGCTGGTTGATATGTGGTGCCTTTAGGGTTTTCTAATACTTGGCACACAATTTTTTTGGGTGGGGGAGGCTCTAGTATTAATTAAGTTTTGAAAGAATAAAAGAATAAGAAAGCCTTAGCCAGTGCTGATATTTGCTCCCTGACTTTTAAATTAGTAATGGTCTTGGATATTCCTTCAGGTCATGCAGGAGTCCTACCATCTTTCACTAACTGTGCTAATAGACCTTGTTTTCCTGGAGTGCTGTGTGTTGACCGCAAACCTCCAAAGACTGGATACTTCTGTGGGCGATGTCCGATAGGTCTATATGGGAATGGACGAATCTGCACACAAGCATCTAGACCAGGTACCTTCCTTTCATTTGGGGTATCAGAGCTGCATAACTGAACAAGATAATTGATTTTTCAACATATTTTAATGCAATATCATAACCATTTCATTATATCAGGGGAAAAAAAACCTATTCATACTTCATCAACTGTATGTAGCTGAGTACTACCTATCTATCTCATTATTACTATCAATAATGATAGTAGAAGCATAAGGATTTACAAAATTACATAGGATAATTAAAATAATTCATACCTTCAGAAACTAGATCTTTGTTGTTCTTTGAAAAGATAGTGTATATGGGGGTGTCATATGGATATTGGGGAGCAGGATATTCCACCAGGATGGGATAAGTGTTGTTTAAGCAAATGATTACTTACATTTTCCCATCAAAGAATCAGTAACTGCTTTTAAATTAGAAAACACAATTGATTTTCTGTATTAAGCCCCGTAGAAATAGAGTGACTGTTGTTTTTTATAGTCTACAGTTGTGATGATGAACCTGGCAATGCTGTACATACCAGCATGTGCCACATACATACCTGAAGTGGCAAATGTAGCCATGTTGCCTGGTATGTACAGCATTGCCAGTTCCTCTTTCAGGTTTCTGGTGTGCAACATTCAGTTGGCCTTTGTGGGTGCAGCAGAGCCGAAAACTGGAAGAACTGGTCTTTTGTTTTCTGGCATGATCAAGTGTTCTGGCCAGCTGATCGGTGCATGCGCATGTGTGGCAATAACCAGAAGACTTGTCAGTTGGCATGCATGCGTGTGCCTGAAACCGGAAGTACATTTTCCAGTGTGTGCATACTCCCTGGGCAACTCTTCCTAATTGCGGCCGAGATGAGTGTGTGCATGAAGTACCAAAAAGATTCACCAATCACTGGTCTACAGGTTCCAAATTAGAAGGGTTCAAAAACTGCTACATCAGGACTGAAACAACTTGGGAGTTGAAAGTAATTATATTTTGTTCAAGGAATACTGTCTGGAAGTGAACAAAAGTTGTTGTAGAATTGAAGGGAAAACTTTGAGGGCATTGCTACCAACTTGTCACCTGATGTAGGAATGAGAAAGCAAGAGCATCTGCAAATACAGAAGTGCCTACCTTAATTAATTAATGCGGAGGGGGGCGGCATACAAATCTAAATAATAAATAAATTAATTAATTAATTAATTAATTCAATTATTGAATTATTATTTATTATCATAATGTTTCTCCTACTATTCAACTGAAATCTATGCTTCTGTAAGAAATTCAGGGAAACATCAGGCTTTCAAATGTTACTAAATTCTCAGCCACCATGGGTAAAGTTGTTCAGCAATATCTGAAAAGCTACAGATGCTCTACTCCTGCCTAAGGATATTTGATCTAGTCCTTCTAGATCACAGGTGTCAAACTTGCCATGCCACATTGCCATCACATGACGTTTCACAACATTTTTCCCATTTGCAGAGCTGGGGTAGGCTTGGCCTGCACATGACGCATCTGGCCTGCAGGCCACCAGTTTGACACTCTGTGTAGAATCTAGATGAAACAACAAGGATACTGTTGGTATTTGATGGATCTTTACAGTATTTCACATTCTCTTAATTTCTATTCTTATAGAATAGAATAGAATTCTATTCTATTGGCCAAGTATGATTGGACACACAAGGAATTTGTCTAGTTCCTATGCTCTCAGTGTACATAAAAGAAAATATAGATTTGTCAAGAATCATGTGGTACAACATTAATGATTGTCATAGGGGTCAAATAAGCAATGAAGAAACAATCAATATTAATTAAAATCTTAGGATACAAGCAACAAGTTACAGTCATACAGTCCTAAGGGTGATAGGAATGATGAGAAAAAACTTTGCGCGCCCTTTTTTCTATGGCCATGCATGCGTAGATGGCGCCGGGCAGATCAGCTGCTGGGCGGCTTCCCTGGGTCTTCCCCCTCTTGCTGGCGGGAGGGCGAGCGGCGGGCATCAGCGAGGAGTTTCCCCACCGCCCACGCAAACTCCTCGCTGCTGCCGCGCCCGCCGCTTGTCTTGTCCGCCCGCCGCTTGTCCGCCGCCTGCCTGCCCCCGTGCCCGCCGCTCGCCCCGCCCTTCGCCCGCCCACGCCGTTCGCTCGCGCCGCTTCCCAGCTGAGTCCTGAAGCGAATTGGCTTCAGGACTCAGCTGGGAAGTGGCGCGAGCGAGCGGCGCGAGCGAACGGCTTGTCCGCCACCTGCCTGCCCGCGCGCCCGCCGCTCGCCTGCCCTTCGCCCACCCACGCTGTTTGCTCGCGCCGCTTCCCAGCTGAGTCCTGAAGCGAATTCGCTTCAGGACTCAGCTGGGAAGCGGCGCGAGCGAACGGCGTGGGCGGGCGAAGGGCGGGTGAGCGGCAGCGAGGAGTTTGCGTGGGCGGTGGGGAAACCCCAATCTTCGGCTCCTCGCTGCTGCGGCAGGAGTCAAATCACCATCTGCGCATGCGCAGATGGTGTTTTTACTTCCGCAGCGCTACTTCGCGAAAAACCGATCATTGCGAGGGGTCCTGGAACGGAACCCTCGCAATGATCGGGGGTACCACTGTATATTGATATATACTCACTAAAACCCTCATTGTGTATTGGACAAAATAAACAAACAAACAAAGAAACAAATCAGCTGGCCAATCCAAGGGGAAAACTGACTGTTTTTGCCATTGTCAACTTTTCTTGCTGCTCGTTTATACTTCTTCGGGCTATAACTGTGCCAGTAGCACCCATCAATAAGTGAAGAAACAAATGGCAGAGAGTAACTTGTAATTAAAGCAGTCAACCTCTCAGTGATATGTTGCATAAAGTCTGCCTTTATGAGTTTCCAAACATCACATCTTTTACTAATCTTTGAATATGTAGAATGAATAGAATGCTGAAGAGATGTCTCCCTATAATTGTAGAGTGGAGGAATCAAAATGAGTGAGCTGAAAAATGGAGCCAAACAATTTTGTTTCCCCAGCTTTTCTTTTTTTTAAAAAGTCTTTCTTCCCAGTTCTTGAAGGATAGACAGAATTTAGTCACCTTTCCTGTCAAATTATGCCTAAAACAACTTCATCAAAGACCCCTTAATTTGTTTACTGAGGATTCAGGGGAAGGATTTATATAATTACTCAAGTTAGATTCCCTTCTTTCATTTCTTGCTACACAGTTTAATTATTTTGGAAAGGCAACACTCACTCCTGCTGCTTCAGCGTGCATCAAGATTAATGTCATTTTGCCATATTAATTAAACTCTTGACAAAATGGAAAGTTAGGGCTTTAAAAAAACTGAGGCTCAGTGATTCTGTCAGTGTTTCTGAGGGATTTTTTTTCCTCCTCAGAGATAAGATTATGACTCATACATACAGCCAGTAAAACAAATCATTTGGATGGACACTCCTCTATAATGTATGATTTTCCACCTACAAATAGAAACATTTATCTGTTTAAGCAGGAAAAAAAATTCCATGAAGTCATTCCTCTTGTTATCAATACTATATGAAGTAAAGCTGCAACTGACAGAAAAATGTCACTAGCAGACATAAATACAATCATCTGGAACTACAATTTGCATTTCTTCTTCCTCGATGACAGGAGCGAATGAAGATTTATATATTATATAAATATTTATATCTTCCTTCTAGTGCTTATATACCATTCAGAACAGCTTACAATATTTAACATCAATTATAAAATGCATTCTAGAACTTGATGGAGCATCCCAGTTCATCTCAGTGTCAGGGACTGAGGGGAATGCATATTGTGGTGTGGTGTCATTGTGATTTGTACCAGATGCTTGTGTCTCCTCAATCTTACCTGGTTTATATCTGTGTTGATACTTTCAAACAATGTTTCAAAACCTGAACTAGTTTTTTGGTTGTGGAAGTAAAAGAGAAATAGTCTTCCATGCTACATATGAAGATTAATGAGAATGCATCCTGAATCCCTGATATTTTTATATAGATAAAAATAGAGAGTAAAACAAATGCTCACAAGGCGCAATAAACAAAAAGCCAAGGCATCAAACATCTTTCTCAAACTGATTCTAAGGGATAACTTGAATCATTGTAATTTAGTACCCCCAAATCTGTCCTACACAAGTAGTCCTAAATAATGCCCTATTTGATGTTATCAAATGCTACTCATAAATCAATGTACCAACAAGAACATATTCTTTCATATGCAGTTCTTCATAAAAATCAGCAAAAAGGGCAATCAGGGATGTTTCAGAACATAAACTGAGTCTGAAGCCAGTTTGTATCTAAAGTTTGCATTATCTAAAGCAGTGATGGTGAACCTTTTTTCCCTTGGGTGCCAAAAGAGCATGCACGTGTGCTATTGTGCATGCCCGAGTGCCCACACCCATAATTCAATGCCTGGGGAAGGTGACAAACGTTTTCCTTCCCCACCCCCCGAGGCCCTCTGGAGGATGGAAGTGACCTGTTTCCCAGCTTCTGATGAGCCCAGTAGGCTCATATTTCACCCTTCCAAGGATCCAAAGGCTTCCCTGGAGCTGGGGGAGGGTAAAAATGCCCTCCCCCATCTCCCTGGAAGCTCTCTGGAAGAAAAAAATGCCTCCCATAGCCTCTGTGTGAGCCAAAAATCAACTGGCTGGCACACACATGCATGTTGGAGCTGAGCTAGGGCAATGGCTTGTGTGTCAGCAGATATGGCTCCACGTACCAACTGTGACACCCGTGCATATAGGTTTGCCATCACTGACCTATAGCCTGTCAAAGTTGCATCATCACAGCATTGTCACATGATGTGTCATGACTTTTCCCCCCTTTGCTAAATCAGGCAAGGACGAGGCCAGGGTGTGACTCATGTGACCCACGGGCCACAAATTTGACAGCCCTGATCTTTGCCACTGTCTGAATTTTATGGTTTCCTTCACATCAGTGATGGGTTCCTACCAGTGGGCTAAGTTGTGTCATTCCAGTAACAGCCCACCGATTACACAATTTGCATGTGACGATTTTGGTGCCGTATCTGCCAGTCCATCGCACGATGCCATCTTTTTCCCCCCAAATTTTTGGGCCTTTTTTTGCTTCCTGCACATGTGCAGAAGCAAAATCTCACAAGGGGACACTCTCATGCATGATGTTTCGGTGATCGCACACACAATCATCCCCTCATGAGATTTCAGCATGTTTTTGCTTCCTGAGCATGTGTAGAAGCAAAATTGCACAAGGGCATGCAGGCATGGGAGCGCCTGAATCATCAGGAGGCATATGCAATGCACTGGTATCCAGGTAAGAGGAACCTGCCACCTCTTCACATTTTTTATTATAACATCATCAGTGTTAGAAATGAATGGGGTTTGCTCTTTTTTTATATACTGATGTCTTGCGTTGTCAATGTTAGTGGGAGTATTTTTGGTGGTTCCTTGATTAGACTGTTATTTAATGTTAGCTTGCATGTCTGAGTTGATTGCTCCTTGGCTGGGGTAGTGTTTGCTTCTTGATTTCTGAACTAATGTTAATCTATTTATCTTTCATCTATTTCATTCCAAGTAGGTGAAACTGAAGTAGAGCTACATTCACTAAATCATAATTTGGGCAAAGTTCTATTCTTTAAACATTTAGTCTGTTCCTTACATACCTGTTGTAAACCTCCTCTGCTTTAATCAATTATATAGGGCAAGGAAGAAAAAATAAATTATAAGCATTTTTTCCTCTTATATGCATCATTCCCTTTTTCAAACTCTCATAATAGGGCTTCATTTCTAGTCTGCTTGCTACATGATGTGTACTTTTTCTGGGAGACTGGGAACAATAGGCTTTGGGGTAAACCTGGCAGATACGGCCCTTCCACAAACCTTATTTTAAAATATCATTTGTTTTTTAGGCTTTGAACACATTTCCTTAGTGCCTTTGAGGATTCTCAATCACCCAAGTGATGGTTGTCCCGAAGGTGCTTTTTCCAAAAGGCAACTGGACTTTATTAGTTGCTGTGGTTTTTTAAATATTTCACTTTTCATCCAAGAAGCTTCTTCAGTTCTGTTCAGTTCAGGACTGAAGAAGTGTCTTGGATAAGAAACAGAAAGTTTTCAAAGAACAATCAAGGAAGTCCAGTTGTCTTTTGGAAAAAGCACCTTTGAGACATTTCCTTAATGTAGTTTCTTCAGTGAAATCTAGAATTAGCACCTAGCATCCTTGATCAGAAACTCAGGCCTACTAGATACATGGTGCCTGATGTTCTTAGAGTGCTATAAATGCATTCTAGCTATCATCTGGAAGCTTCAAAAGTTAGAGCAGATCAAGTAGTTATCATGTTGTAGATCCCATCCCGTGGTGGTCACTATTATAGAGCTCAAAATATATTTATTTATTTATTTTATTTATTTATTATTTGGATTTGTATGCCGCCCCTCTCCGAAGACTATATGACTTGTCTGGGTTAAGTAAGAGCCAAACTGTCACCTGTCCTATTTGCATTGCTGCCAGGAAATTAGTCTGGGATGAGAGATTAACTCTTGGCATATGTTAACCGCTCTCTTTGCTCATCCCTCCCAGGAACATTTTCCCCTCTCTCCCCACTGCCAAAATGAGGCAGACACAGAGCAAATCAATCTAGAGTTTTTACTGAAAGCACAAATAACTAAGTTCAAATTCTATTTTAGACTCATTATGCAAAGACCTAGGTCTCTGGAGAAGTTTATAATACTGGGAAAGATGAATGGAAACAAAAGAAGAGATGACTAACATCAAGGTGGATGCATAACATTACAGTAGCAAATAGATATTAATTAGCGATTGTTATGTGAACCTATATTCCTAACTGACCCTGGGATGCTGCTGTGGACAAGACTTTGAGGCATCTAGCCATGATTTATGTTCAATTTCAGCTTTTAACATGTAAATGTTTCCAGAGAATGATGTAAACTACTGCTTGAGGCAACAATATTGTTAGGTATGCAAACAGCGCTAAAGCTATAGATTAGGTATACTGGGATATTTTCCCTAGGTTTACACATTTTTCTACACACTAGAATTCCCTAGTGTGTAGAAAAGAGAGGAGCTGTTTGTTTTAATTCTAAATCACACTATTTGCACCAAAGATAGTCAATTACTACATTCTCAACAACAATGATAAAAAACAACCTGTAACAATCCAATTTAATAAAACAACTAAAAGCCTAGGGGAAGGAATATCCTAACTCCCCCATGCCTGGCATCAAAGGTGGGTCTTGAGTAATTTGAGAAAAACAAGGAGGGTGGGGGCCGTTCTAATCTCTGGGGGGAGTTGATTCCAGAGGGCCGGGGCCACCACAGAGAAGGCCATGGGGGGAGGAATCATGTCAAGAGAAAAATAGCATTTGGCTTGTACGTGCAATTCCAACTTTGAATTTTATAACAAAAGAGCACAAAGAAAGAGAAAAAGCACCCACTTTTAGTGATTTCTCCTCTCCGAAACAAGAATAAACCTAAACAAAACTATTTTGCTATCTTTTAAAATTAGAAAAGGAAGGAAGGAAGGAAGGAAGGAAGGAAGGAAGGAAGGAAGGAAGGAAGGAAAAGTAGGTAGGTAGGTAGGTAGGTGGTGATAGAAAAATACATTTTTCATCTAAAATGCAAATTTTCCCACTTAACCTACTTTTAAATTAATTTGCCTCTACCTAGGCAACAGTTACTAAAATCCAGATACTTAAGAAAAAGAAAGTAAATAAAGCTAGAGAGGTTTTCTATAGAGTATTCAGTGACCCAGATATAAAACCCAAAGGTAGATAAGATGGGAAGAATATTTTAGATAATGGAAAAGATAAATTATTTTCAATCTAGCTGATTCATACAGTCCATCAATATAGAATTCATTATGCTCTTCAGATCCAGATGATATATTAGCCAGCAAGGTAGCTCGGCAACACAAGACCTGTGATTTCTAAGCTATAAAACTATGTGGAAAAGGCCAATTTTTCAGGCCTTGAATAATATTTATATTCCGTTGTAACATCTGCAGCACATTATATCCATTTTGTAATAACTTTGTTGGCTAATAGTTAAGCTAACATGTAAAAAAAATGGCTAGCATAAACGTAGTCCTCGACATATGGTCACAATTGAGCCCAAAATTTATGTTGTTAAGTGAGACATTTGTTAAGTGAGTTTTGCACCATTTTATTAACATTCTTGCCTCAGTTGTTAAATGAATCACTGCAATTAATAAGTAAGTAACATGGTTGTGAAGTTAATCTGGCTTTCCCGTTGACTTTGCTTGTCAGAAGGTCACAAAAGGAGATCACATGACCCCAGTACACTGCAATAGTCATAAATATGAACCAAAAACCAAGCATCTGAATTTTGATCACATGATCATAGTTATGCTGCAAAGGTTGCAACTGTGAAAAACAGCCATATGTCACTTTTTGTAGTGCTGTTGTAACTTTGAACAGTCTCTAAATGAACTTTTGTAAGTCCAGGGCTACCTCTATAATCTTTATACGATCGCATTATGTATCTTTAAAACAACACCCCATAAATGTGATGAGTTATATTTTTTTTCTTTATAACAATAACTTAAAGAATAGAGTAGAGTAGAGTAGAATAGAATATAATAGAATAGAATAGAATAGAATAGAATAGAATAGAATTCTTTACTGGCCAAGTGTGATTGGAGACACAAGGAATTTGTCTTGGTGCATATGCTCTCAGTGTACATAAAAGAATAATTCTATCCAATATTATAGTTGTCAACAGGGACCCTGAATGGCAAATAAAATAACCAGGTTTTAGACCAGGATAGTATTTATGGAGGGCTAAACTGGATATGATATCAGAAAATCTGGTTACTAGCATAGTTCCCTCTAAGCTGAGCAGTGAGCAATCGCTCACTTAAAAATCATCATCAACTCAGAGTTTTCCAAACCTGCCCAGAAGCCGAGAGGGAAAGAGTGAGAGGGAAGGAGAGAGAGAGGAAGAGAGGAAGAGAAACAGATAGAAAAAAGAGAGGAAGGAAAAGAGAAAGAAAAAGAATGGGAGTAAGGAAGAGAGAAAGAAAATCAAAATCTAGTTTGAAACTAGCTCAACTATTTAAGTGGCATTTTGATATTGATAGAGTTGCCCTATTATGAGCTCACTGTTATAGACACACAGTACAGTATTTTATTTTGAAATTCTCTGAGGCAAAACAGGGTGGGCTTTTTATTTGTTTGTTTGTTTGTTTGTTTGTTTGTTTGTTTATTATTTCTGTGCCGCCCAGTCCCAAAGGGACTGCTGCTCAGACACTATACTTTTCTGCCCACCCCCCCAAAAAAATTAGAGGGCACACTGGTTACTAGTCCCTGTTTTTATTTTGTTATTTGGATTCGAGATCATTTAAATAGGCACAATGTATCCCCACTTACCTGGTATTAATTTTGTAAATCTATCCATCCTCTTTTTTTAATTTCCATTCCATTATAAAGAAAAGAAAGAAGAAAGATTAATATAGTTTGTTCCCATGCTTGAATACCTGAAAGAACTATACAGATATACAGTATTTGTAAAACAATTTATGTTTACACTTTTTAAAAAAAGAAAATAACAATTTGAAAACATTTTTTAAATGATTTTTAAGGCCTTTGTTACAGTTCATCCATGGAGCTGTCTCATCCCCATGAATGCAGATGGAACACAATGGGTTGTATACCAAATGAGTGCACAGTATCTCGGAGATGGGTGAAATCAGTCACACTTCTGCATATAGTTAGGAATATTACTAACAGCCGCTTCTGAAAGTTTGTACCTATATCAAATTTGCTTTCATTTTTGCCTGGTATAAATCAATGTTGACATAAATAATTCAACTGGTATACATGTTTTACCTACAAATTTCTTTCAAGCGAAATCCTTTCAGTCTCCAGGATTTATTTATTAAGAAACAAACTAATACAACAAAGGACTCAGGGCAAAAGCATTAAGACCAAATCAAACTAAATCTTCCTAACCCAGACTATTCTTTTGTCATGATTCATATGTCTTGCAAAGTAATTACATTTTAAAGCTGTTGTAAACAGTGTAAAGTTAGGGTCATTCCAACCCTTGGGAAAGGCACATTCCAAAAGGGTAGGGACCCTCTCCATGATTACATGGGACTGGTAGGGAAGAAAAGGTCCCTGAGTTAGTTGGATGCCAATAAATAAAGTTTTGAAATATGGTAAAAAAAACATTTTCAACTGGCTCTGGAAATAAACTCAAAGCCAGTGTGATAGTCATCAATTGGAATCTTTTAGTTCCAGTGAACAGTTCCACTTTTGTAAATCCTTCAAAGTAGGGGTGAAATTCAGCTGGCTCTGATAGGTTCTGGAGAATCAGTAGCAGAAATTTTGAGTTGTTCGGAGAACCGGCAAATACCAACTCTTGCTGACCCCAGATTGGGGTGGGAATGGAGATTTTGCAATATATTTCACCCATGAGTCAGGAGGGACTATCCTTCCCCTGGAGTGGGAATTCTGCAGTATCCTTCCACTGGAGTGGGGTAGGAATGGAGATTTTGCAGTATTCTTCCCTGTCACACCCATCAAGCCATGCCCACAGAACCAGTAGGGATTTTTTTTGAATTTCACCTCTACTTCAAAGGCAGCCGATACTTAGTACAAGGTAATAAAGACATGAATTATTCCTGCCAGGGAAACCCAGACTTGAGAGTTTTCAGAACTGATAGTGGGTAAAGTGAAAGGATAGGGAACCAAAGACAATACAGTGATACCTCATCTTACAAACACCTCGTCATACAAACTTTACAAGATACAAACCCAAGGTTTAAGATTTTTTTGCCTCTTCTTACAAACTATTTTCACCTTACAAACCTGCCGCCGCCACTGGGATGCCCCGCCTCTGGACTTCCATTGCCAGCGAAGCACCTGTTTTTATGCTGCTGGGATTCCCCTGAGGCTCCCATCGCTGGGAAAACCCACCTCTGGACTGCTGTGTTTTTGTGATGGTGCAGGGGAATCCCAGCAGGGGAATCCCAGCAGTGCAAAAACAGGCGCTTCGCTGGCAACGGAAGTCTGGAGGTGGGGTTTCCCATCGAGGGGAGCCTCAGTGAAATCGCAGCATCGCAAAAACACAGAGGTCTGGAGGTGGGGTTTTGAGGACTTCGGTGTTTTTGCGATGCTGCAATTTCACTGATGCTCCCTTTGCTGGGAAACCCCACCTCCAGACTCCTGGTGCCAGCAAAGCGCTCATTTTTGTGATGCTGGGATTCCCCTGCTGGGATTCCACTGCAGCATCACAAAAATACAGAAGTCCGGAGGTGGGGTTTCCCATGGAGGGGAGCCTCAGGGGTATCCCAGCAGCGCAAAAACGGGCGCTTCAGCTGGCAAAAGGGGTGAATTTTGGGCTTGCACACATTAATAGCTTTTCCATTGATTCCTATGGGAAACATTGTTTCGTCTTACAAACTTTTCACCTTAAGAACCTCGTCCCGGAATGAATTAAGTTACATACACAAAAAAACCCCTTACATACATATACAAAATAGATAAAAACTGATAACCTAAGATTATGAGAGAAAGTAACAGAAAATGTGCAGGATTAGCTTTAAGAAAATCTGGATGCAATCTACCTATACTAATAGGATAATAGAAATATTTAGTTGTGAAGCAATCATAATTTAGAATACAGATAGTCCTCAATACAGGACTACAATTGAGCCCAAAATTTATGTTGCTAAACAAAACATTTGTGAAGTGAATTTTGCCCCATTTTACAACCTTTCTTAAGTGAATCACTGCAGTTGATAAGTTAGTAATGTGATTGTTAAGTGAATCAGGTTTCCAATGGGTGAGAAAAAGTGATCACCTGACCCTGGGACACTTCAACCATCATACACGTGAGTGAGTTGCCAAGCATCTGAATTTTGATCACATGACCATCACATGACTAAATGATGCTGCAATGGACTACCTGTATTTCTCATCCAAATGAATTCAAACTCAAGTTGTTTTCATTTTTTTTATTGGAAAAAAATGTAATGATACTCTTTGGGGAGAAAAATGATGGGATTTCTTCCACAAGGCTTTTTTCTGCATCTTTGTTTGCCTATGTCAGAGAGAAAGATTGAATCTCTTTGAGTGTAGCTCATCTATATGTGTCAGTATCACACTGTTTTTAGCCTGAAGGAAGAATCTGACAGCGCAGGAAACATAAGATAAGAATGACATTTTATTAATTTCTCTGCGTGTTGTGTGAACATTTGAACATTATATTGTATGAACATTATATTGGTTAGGTCAGCAGTCAGTCCAACACAGCAAGTCTGAAAAAGACTATCCATTCTTTCTTATAGTTATGTGGAATTGCAGTAAAATTAGTGCCCTGGCACTGGCATCATCCTTCACTGGCACAACTTTCCATGCTATCTGTAAAGGAAAAATATACCAAATGCATACAAGTTTGAATCCCATGTTCATATCTAAATATGCTAATCTTGGTTGTGATTTGAGTTTGATGTTTGCATTTCCTCTGTGTCCAGCAGCATGCCCTTTAGTAGAAATGAATGATTTGCATTTTATGAACAAAGGATACAATTAAAAACTTTACTATAGTGGTATTCTTCTTTCTAGCATCATTCCAACTTACCTGGCTAACGTGCACATTAATTTAATTAAGCTTAAAATTAAAATAATTTTGATGGATGGTTCCTTCCTTGGAAAGCACCGTGCGTAGTTTCTTAATGAACAGATAATGGAATATTATATGCCGATTTTGTTTAATGTAGCATGTACATGTCTATCAATAAAATAAAAGATTTATTCCCTACATCTTATTTTAATAGTTCTTTCATATTCACTATTTTATAGATTTATTCTAAGTGAATACCTTTACTACAGATGTGCCTACTCTTCCTGTATGCATTAATACAAACATATATAGGATTTTTGATTTTTGTAGAAATCTATAAACTGACTTCCATCCATAAATATAATAAGGTTAGAAAAATAGAAATATTATATAATTACCATAAAATTTAAAATAACAAGTGTAGTAACTAAAATCGATCAATAAAAATAAATTACAATAAGAATGTGTAGGTCAAAAGGAATGCTATGATTCGGTAGCAAAGAAATAGCACGATTTGCCACCAGTCTTTCTTGGAAGGACACAATTGGGATGAGAGCTCAGCAGTGCTCTAATCTGTAAATCTATAACTATAGATCTCACTGAAAAATAAAGGATTGGCAAGTTGATCTAAGAGGAAGCAAATTGTTCAGGAGTTTAAAATTAAATTAGTGCCTTGAATTAGCCTTGAGAATGAAAAATTAGCTACTGTTTTCTTTAAAGCAACTTGTATAAGTTTGTGTCAAGGTTCCAGCTAACATCCGACTCTGAGTCAAAGTATTCCTCAAAGCTCCAATTTATTTCTGGAGCCATTCTGGCACCTACACAAGGAAACCTGAATCGGAATTTCCCACTCAGTTGAAAGTTCTCATCCCTTGTCCCCCACCCACAAACTTGTCATGTTTTCCAATCAGATTGTGCCAGCATTGCCAGTTCTTTCCTCACTTCTGGCCCCAGTGGTTGCATCTGTTCTCTCCTAGTATTCACCCCGCCCATCTTCCATAGGTGGTGGGGCAAGCTGTTAATTTATCACCAACCTCTGCAGTGGCTTGACAGTTTGCTAGGCCAAAGTTTAATTGCAAATGAAAGGTCAGAAATGTAAGCCAAAAGAAACAAATTAGTCTGTTGTCACAAAAGTGCTTTTTCAGAAGGCAAACGGGAGTCTGCTTTTTCCAGGAGAAAACAAAGTCCAGTTGCATTTTTTGGGGGGGAAAAAGACTTTTGGGACAACCATGACTTGGATGACTGAGAATCTCCATAGACGTTTAGTCTCTAGATTGTTGTGAGTGCAAAGGAAAATAAGAATCAATTGCTTTCCAGTAAAATGGACCTAAAGAAAGAAGCTTGGGGAAAATTGTGGAACATTCTCAATGAATGTGATCTGCAAGTCCTCCATTAGATGGCTTAAATGTGTGGGAGGAAACAAGAAGAGAGAGTACAGAAAAAAATGTTGGACAATTTGGAGACCCAAAATACAGTATATGAGAATGGTGATTATTTAGCTCTTTATCCCAAAGTTGCTTTTTAAAGAGCCAACCGGATTTTCCTGGTTTTTTTTCCTCTTGAAAACATTTCACTTCTCATCCAAGAAGTTCTGACGGGGTACTGGGCAATGGAGGGATTTATACTCCTTGCAGACAGTTGGTAATCTGCATCCTTTTAATAGGTCATTGAAGCACTTTGAGATCTACCTGTGTCCTCAAGGTCACCGGAGTAGTGCTTTTGATTCCTGTAATCTGCAGTTTTTTCCTCTGTAAATCCATTTCTTCTCACACCATTCAAAGGGTATTTGCCCAAATTGTATAGCTAAAAGATGAAAGAATGTGCTACAGTAGTCTAACATAGTCTAATATAGAGATGTGAATTACTGTGATCAAGTTCTCCCTGTCCAGGTGTTGGTAAATCTGGTCCTCCTTGCCATGGCTGTCACCTTTTCTTTGAACAGAAGCTGTAAGTCCTGTAGGCCCCACACATTGCACTCTGGGTCTATTCGCAGCAGCCCATCCAGAATTAGAAACCTTGTCTCTGGGGGGCTCCAAATATTTATAGCCAATCTACCTTGCAAGGGCTGAGTCACACCAAAACTTACACACACACACACACACACACACACACACACACACACACACAGAGAGAGAGAGAGAGAGAGAGAGAGAGAAACACTTATACAACAATGTTACATTTTCATACAACATAAAACTGATAAAATGTATTTTTTTGAAAAAAAAATAGATTTTGATCATGACTTTCTTACTTTGTAAGTAATTCAAAGCATCAAACATACCTAATACTTGTTCTTCTCCTTATTTTCCCAACAACCCAGTGAGATGGATATAATTGATAGAGTAACTGATCCAAAATCATCCAGCCTGTTTTCATGCCTAAAATGGGACTAGTTTCTAGGTCTGCTTCCTTAACCACATTAAACTGCCTCAATGCATTTTAACTATGTAATAATATTAAAAATCATAACCCAATAAAAACCAGACATTTTTTAAAAGCTGCAGTTAACACAAAAAACAACGTATGATCTAAAATTCTAGAAAAACTCCAGCTATTGTAACAATGAAAAATGTATCAAACATTCCCAGACAGGCCTGACACTTCAGAGAGGAGGTAGAATACAGAGTAAGGTGTCCTTCAAAGATTGATGTAGGCAGTTTTCAATGCAAACAGGGAGCAATTTAAATATCTTCTCTCCAAAGCAATTATATATTTAAGAGTAAGTATTATTGAATCAAAAACAGGCTTCGTATCGGGCGATCTTTAGAATGCATTCCAAGCTCTGTGGAAAAACTGTTATAGTAATTTAACCTGGAGGTAATGTAGAACAGGTATCTAATCATTCAATTTTCTGTCCCAGCAAATAATGAAAAGGCTGATAAAAATCAATTTGAATTCCTGGCAAGCAGATAATCATACAATTAAATAAACAGATGCTTAAACACAATGACTTGAAGGAATATTGGCTATATTTATGAAACTACTCTCTAACAGCAACAATATAAAACACGGGCAGGCTGTGATCTTTTTGGCTTGTATGTTAATTCTCTCTGGGCTATTATGGCTGCTCAGAAGGCATCCAAAAGGGACAAGGCCAGGGGTGGGTTCCTCCCAGTTCGGATCAGTTTGTGCGCATTGGTAGCAAACCGCTGGTGATATCACAATGACTCCCACAACACTCCCACCCCGGTCACATGATTGTCAATGGTAGTAAAAAAAATTGGAATTTGGAACCCATCCCTCGACAAGGCTTGCGACCATGAATTGCTAGGCAAGCAGCAGAACAGTCATTCCTTACATGTGCAAGATCGTAAACCAACAAACATAGCAATGACTAGTAGATGTTATGACAACCACTGTTGACCTGCTATGTTTTTTCTTTCATCAGCAGGGGAATATACTTAGCTTAGAACCACAAATGAGACCAAAATTTCCCTCGTAAGAGAGTTATGCCCATTTTATGACCTTTCTTGCCACAGTTGTTAACTGGATCAGTGCAGTTGTTAATAACACGGTTGTGAAGTGAATCTGGCTTCCCCATCGACTTTGTCTGAAGGTTGCAAAAGGTGGATCATGTGACCCCATGACACTGCAACTGCCATGAATATGAACCACCGGCCAAGCATCTGAATTCTGATTGTGTCACCATGGGGATGGTGCAATGGTCATAAGTGTGAAAAATGGTTGTAAGTCGCTAAATGAATGGGTGTAAATAAAGGATGCTGCCCTGCTGCTTTATTTTGCTCTGTAATGATGGGAAAATGTTCTCCTTTCCTTCAGCATTCCCAATTACAGTTGGGAATAGTATATTCTCCTTTCCTTCAGCATTCCCAATTATAGTTGGCTCAGGGAAGAGAGGGAGAGAGAACACTAGTAAAACTCCAGCAATTGTAACAATGAAACTGTATCAATGATCCCCAGACAGGCTTTCTGATTGTCCAGAAAGGAAGAAAAAGAATGAGTTACCATATTTTCAGAATATAAAACAAATCTTTTCCCCAAAAAATAGGCTGAAAATTTGGGTATGTATGTATGTATGTATGTATGTATGTATGTATGTATGTATGTATGTATTATTATTATTATTATTATTATTATTATTATTATTATTATTATTATTATTATTATTATTTAGATTTGTATGCCACCCCTCTCTGAAGACGTGGAGCGGCTCACAATAACAAAACAGTACGAATCCAATGATTAAAAGCAATTTAAAACCCTTAATATTAAAAACAGTCATACATCTCAGACAAACCATACATAAAATGGAAACGGCCCAGGGGAATCAATTTCCCTATGCCTGACAGCAGTTTTTTCAGCCCTAACCAGGTGCTAATGTTCTTCCTGGCTTGCAGGATTTTTTTCATTCCTACTGCCCCTGAAGAAGTGTGGGGAAGTAGCTCTAAGTCTTTGCAGGCTTGTTTTCATTCCTACTCCCTCCAAAGAAGATTTTTTTCAGCCCTTACCAGGGGATAAAATAATGTGCTGAAGTTGACCAGACTAAGGATGCTAGCCAGATGAATACCTGGTAGGTAGATTTCCCCCCCCCCTATTTTCCTCCCCAAAAACTAAGATGCGTCTTATACTCCAAAAATGGTACGTAGAAAGAGACCACAAGAAGGTAAAAAGTTTATTTTTTACCACTGAGCCCCAAGAACAAAAGTGCAAATTACATTCCTCAAGGGTTTTTATTATTTATTTATTTATTTATTCATTTATTTATTCATTTATTTATTCATTTATTCATTCATTCATTCATTCATTCATTCATTTATTTATTAGATTTGTATGCCGCCCCTCTCCGCAGACTCAGGGTGGCTCACAGCAGGATACAATTCATGACAAACCTAAATATAATTTAAGATTTTTTTTAAGAAAAAAACCCATTTACTAAACAAACATACACACAAACATACCATGCATAAATTGTACATGCCCGGGGGAAGTGATTCAGTTCCCCCATGCCTGACGACAAAGGTGGGTTTTAAGGAGTTTACGAAAGGCAGGGAGAGTAGGGGCAGTTCTAATCTCTGTGGGGAGTTGGTTCCAGAGAGTCGGGGCCGCCACAGAGAAGGCTCTTCCCCTGGGGCCCGCCAACCGACATTGTTTAGTTGACGGGACCCGGAGAAGGCCCACTCTGTGGGACCTAATCGGTCACTGGGATTCATGCGGCAGAAGGCAGTCTCGGAGATATTCTGGTCCAGTGCCATGAAGGGCTTTAAAGGTCATAACCAACACTTTGAATTGTGACCGGAAACTGAGCGGCAGCCAATGCAGACTGCGGAGTGTTGGTGAAACATGGGCATACCTAGGTAAGCCCATGACTGCTCTCGCAGCTGCATTCTGCACGATCTGAAGTTTCCGAACACTTTTCAAAGGTAGCCCCATGTAGGGAGCATTACAGTAGTCAAACCTCGAGGTGATGAGGGCATGAGTGACTGTGAGCAATGAGTCCCGGTCCAGATAGGGCTGCAACTGGTGCACCAGGCAAACCTGGGCAAACGCCCCCCTCACCACAGCTGAAAGATGGTTCTCTAAAGGTTATTTTTCTCATGTCACTGTCCTTTGCCAGAGTCTCTTTAAAGCAGGGTGTCAAACTCAATTTGATTGCCTGATGCAGCAGGGTTGTGTTTGACCTATATGGGGGATATAGCCAGGATAGGTGTGGCCAGCTTGATGTCACTCATGTGATCAAATGTCACTTTTGCTAGTCATTTGTTTTGCTAGCACTCTGCCAGTGAAAATGGAGCTTGTGCATGGCCCACCTGAGCTCCGTTTTCACTGACATAGGGCAGCAGGCCAGTCTTTCGCTGTTTCCAGGGCGGTCCTGCAGGCCAGATCTAAGCATCCCATGGGCCGCATCCAGCCCACAGACCTTGAGTTTGACACCTCTGCTTTAAAGCGTGCTGTAGTTTATAATGGATCTTGGCCTGGCCCTTACATCCTATGGTTTCCTAAATGCACAAAGTTTTGTATTCTCCACAAGATCCACAAAACTATTTTGACCAAATTCTTGTATTTGAAAGAGAATGCCAAGCAAACATCTCTTTTCCTTATTTCCATATTTATGCAAGAGTTAAAGACAGGAATATATCCAAATCTGCATCAGATGTTTTTTTAATCTATTTATATATACAAGCACATTAATTAATCTATCCTGACAGACTATACAAAATAATGTTGCTTTGTGAAGGGAATGCAGATTTCATTTCGACCTTGGGGCATTTTATGCCATCACCATTATTTTTCATCTTCTTCAATTATATGATAGCACATTGGGACAAGTATAACCAGTTTAGGTTCGTCAATGTAGAATGTATAATACGTCTTAAGATATTGAAGATTGTTTGAAATAAAAGAAAAAGATAAAGCTGTTGATCTCGGGTGATCTTTCAGTGTTAACCCTTCTTCATAGTTTAATAAAAATGTCATTTAAAATAAAATACTGCTCTGATTCTAATTTCTACTTGTGAAACCCACTTTCTTCTTAGCTTTTGTAAATTATGTAGCATTTTAAGTAATGTGATTATCCTTGCTACTGAAAGTACAGTACAATATTAAATGGAAAAGAAAGAAGGAGACCCTATTTTGCCACTTGCTGTTTTAAACAGACATGTCTATCACACAGTTAGTGGAATATTTTATTCATTAATTCAAAAACTCCTTAGAAACTTATATTGGCAAGCAAAGTGAAAAAGATCCTATTACACTACAATACAATATGACTAATTCAATTCAACTTCATCTGGGAATGTATTAATTATATATTCAATGGAAGATGATACTGTAGGTTTCGCTGAGAATATGATATAGTATATGGTAATGACCTTTAAAGCCCTACATGGCATTGGACCAGAATACATCCGGAACCGCCTTCTACCACACGAATCCCAGCGGCCGATAAGGTCCCACAGATTTGGCTTTCTCTGGGTCCCGTCGACCAAACAATGTCGTTTGGTGGGCCCCAGGGGAAGAGCCTTCTCTGTGGCGGCCCTGGCCCTCTGGAATCAACTCCCCCCAGAGATTAGAACAGCCCCCACCCTCCTTGTCTTTCACAAATTACTCAAGACCCACCTTTATCGCCAGGCATGGGGAACTGAAACATCCTCCCCCAGGCTTTTATATTTTATGTTTGGTATGTATGTGTTGTATGGTTTTAAATTGTTGGGGTTTTAGATATGTTTTATTTTAATATTAGATTTGTTTCACTGTTATATTGTTTCTATTACTGTTGTGAGCCGCCCCGAGTCTTCGGAGAGGGGTGGCATACAAATCTAATAAATAAATAAATAAATAAATAAATAAATAAATAAATAATAATAATAATAATAATAATAATAATAATAATAATATAGGGTAGAATATAAATATTTTAAATGAATAAAAAATTTAAAAATCAATAACTTGTGTAGGAAATTAGGAAAAAATATTTCAACTGGTACTACTACTAATAACAATGTAGGGACAATTCTGAACTTATCAGAATAGCTGACTGACTAGGGTTTTACAGTGCTTTTATTTCATTGCAGTACTGATACTCAATGTTAATTTGGGGAAGATATTGCATAGGAAAGAATTAGCTGTTTCATTAAGTGTTCCTTTGAATAAGGACTTAGCCATGTTGGGAATATAATTTCAAAATCAGAAGTGGATAGAAAGGTCCTTCCAAGTGAAAAAAAATGGTTATTTTCAAACTTTAGTGGAATAGACAGAATTTCTGAAGGCTGACAAATATATTTAAGATACATATCAAATCTGGAAAATACAGCAGTCTCTAGTAAAAACAACATTCTGGATGGCAAAGAGCTGGATTTCCCTCCAACCTTTGAGATGGGGTGAGTTGGAAGAGTGTGTTGTGGATTGCTTCAGGGAAGTTTAGTTGTGGCACTAGATTTCTCTACAGATAATCACAATCAAAAGTATTTGAGATAAATTTATCCCCGGCATATTAAATAGAGGAGCATATTTATTAAAGTGCTAATTGATCTTTAAAGTCTGACTGACTTAAGAACTGTCTCTGTTGTTACAAACGTCTTCAGCCATTAAGTGTTTCTGTTGTCAGAAGGTCATCTGTTTTATAGATGGGTGAACTGTCTTCTGCGTTATTCGCAATGCAGGAATTGTTTTCAGGCTCCATAATGTGTTCTTTTCAGGAGCTGTTTGACCATTTAGAAAATCTGAGAAGAGACATAACTCCTCTTAATAGGTAGCTGATTTTAGCATTTTGTATATTTTGTAGTGATTTTACAGTCTTGTCTTGGCATATTTGGATCTTTTGCCGTGTAAGGATGATAGAATCCTGGTGACGTTCCGATGAGGTCCCATTCATCATATTGAGTTTGCACAAGCACAAAGCCGAAAGCACCAGACTGGAGATGACAAGTGAGAACTCGTTGAAATGTCACCAGGATTCTACCAACCTCACACAGGAAAAGACCCAAATATGTCAAAACCTATCTACCTATATCCGTGAAAAATCTATGAAATCTAATATATGTGTGTGTGTGTATAATCAGAGAGGGAAAGGAGAGGGAGGGTGGAGAGAGAGAGAGAGAAGAGCAAATATATAATATTTTGTGCTGATCCATCTTTTTTCATTTAGTATCAAGTTCTGCAAAACGTCTACCTCTGGAAGTCCCTGGGGAAGCCAAAATCTCCTTTGCCCAAGGTGTTACTAAGAATTTACAAGATATTGATTCTGCATCTTCACAAGATCATATTCCAAAATTAGAAACAAGTTTCCATACAGCAAGATATCCCTTAACTATTGACATTCAACCTCCCTTCAAAGAAAGAGTGGTGCCTCTGTCTTTTACACCATCTATAGGAAAATCCTTTCCAATAAAAAATGTCACCCAAGGAGATCGTCTTCAAAAAAATGAAGCTACTGAAAATCTAAAAGATTATAAACTGCAGGTTCAAGAGGGTATTACAAGGAATATTTCCAATCAAGACGTCATTGGCACAAGGCTACATGCTATTCAACAGAGCCATACTTCAACTAATCTGTCACTTTCTGGAAAATCTCTTGGGATTTCAGCTACCGAGACTAATTCTGACCATGGTTCTAAAGCAAAGTATTTGAGAAAGTCTTTGTGGACCACACTGTTGCTGTCACCTTTCCATCGGAAAACGCCATTTTCTCTTCGTGTAAATCAAGGTAGCCAGGCACAAGGGAGCTCTTTGCAGTCAAGAATTTCAGGAAGGACGGCTTCATTCAGAAAGTCTTATGCCTCAGGTGTAAACCATTTGGTAATTGATTGGAGATCATTTAATAAGCGAGTCAACTGTGCAAATATGCCATGTTTCCCTGGTGTGCCCTGTGAATCAACAACGCCTCAGGCATTCAAATGTGGACCCTGCCCCTATGGATACAGTGGTGATGGAATACAATGTTATGGTAAGAATTTTTTGAGAGGGCGGTGAGAGGGGAGAAGAGATTATTAGCAAAATCAATTCATGATTAATTATTAGGGGTATTAAGAATATTAACATTACATGTGTCCTATTAAACACATGTAGCCTGGCATACCACATGCATTAATAGATTTAAAAAATTATTCCAATACTAGTGTTGGAAACTATGGGGAAATGGATTACCAGAAGACAATCCCCTAAATAATTTAAATTTTGATGTCAATCTTCTCAGACGTTTTCATACTATTCCCATGTTGACAATAATATATATCTATAGTTGTTAAATATAAGTAAATTATAAATTTGGTGCGCTACCTTCAGTGCTTGCCTGGGGAAAAAAACAATATAAATTGAATGGGGAAAAGTCCAATAAAGTAATAATTAAGACAAACCCAAAAATGCAGATCCTGATCATCCCTCCCTCCCCCCTCTCTCCCCAAATATACGTGTGTGAGAGAGAGGGAGAGAGAGAGAGAGAAAGAGCGAGGGAGAGATGAAGAGAGAAAGGGAGATTGATTCAACTAGAATCAAGGATGATAGATATTATTGTAGATATTTTTTAGTTATATTTTTGAAACCTTATTTCCTTTCTTTTTAACCTTAATGAAAACAGCATTGTTGAAGAAAGAGAATGTGAATACTGTATATAGTTTGCCATGTCCACTTACATTATATTAATAAAAAGTTATTTACTCTGAAATAAAAAATGGAACACAACTTTGTAGTTAAGAAAAATGAAATATGCCAGTTCTGTACCTATTATGGTACAAACTACAAATTACAGTATATTAACATCAGGTACTTGGGTATTTTTCCCAGTCTCATGGATCATGTAATAGTATTACATAATGGCATGGTACATGAGACAATAATTGAGGATAGCAAATGGAGACATTATATGAGGGAGAAAAAGCTGAATACTTCAAAATTTAGATTTTAGCTACAGAATGATACTACAGAATTCTGTATAGCTACAGAATTATACTACAGAATTCTTTAGTCAGAATTATAGATCTGTCTAGAAATAGAACCTATTGTCAATTCAAAAAATATGGCATAAATGAATATAGTTCAATGCACTGTACTTTTGTATTAAATCATGCATGGGTAATGTATAACTTAAAAGGAAAAAAATGCTTTTGAATTCTATCAGTAATACCCCGAAGAGAAAATTACACTTATCATTTAAAATTCTATACATGACTTTAGGGAACATAATTACAGTGCATATTTCTGAGAGAGAATATTAAATTGGGTGGTTCTACAAGCCTCATCACTACCAGGGATCATTAGAAGGGTGAGATGCAAAGACAGAGATATACGTGAATCATTTTTCTTTGTGCATATAGTTCTGAATGAAGGTTATAAAAGTATGTGGCTCCTATGTGATCTTCAGAATATATTGACCATAAGTTTGGCTTCATCACTATATCACTAATGACATGTTATATGATGAGACCTGTTTAGTTTTGGGAATAATGACAGGAGACAGACTTCAAGGAACACTTCATTACTAGGCAACTTCTCTGTAGCTAGTCCTTTTATAGGGAGCTGTCAGATGCCTCATTTTCCTGCTCAAACACCGGACCTGGGTGAAACCATGTATACAATTTAATACATAACAAGATATTTGGGGGTTTTTTTTAAAAAAAAATCTTCACGCAGCTTATGTGACTGCTCTCTTATTTTGTTTCAACACAATTTTCTTCATGACCTTGTTAAGAGTTGTCCAGAAGTTTCACTAAATATTCAATGTTCTAAAAAAAAAAAAACCCCAACCCCAACATTCTACTCCAAACTGGTGATTTTAATTTTCATTTAATTTTCATTTCAAATTAAACAGGCAGAATTGTTGCAATAATCAAATCATTACAACCATTAAGGCGACTTACCGTTTATTTTATAAGATGCCTGATGTACTGGGATTTCCCCTTATTTTTCTCTAAGAATAACACACATAGACGATAGAAAACATATTTTAGAACATAGCTTAGAAGATGGCAAGTGTTTCTTGCATTTATTGATTTGAAGAAGTTGGATGTGGTAAGAGACAAAACAAAAGAAGAGTTGAAAAATCAATCTTGTTAAAGGACGCAGAATGTTGCCACTTAGTCTTTACTCAGATGTTACAAAAATCGTAGTGAAAGTATTTATTCCTAGAAACATCCAACATAACTTCAACTTCAATTGAGTCTCATTTAAATGGTTTTGCTAGAAGCACTGAAAAAAAAACAAGAGAAGGGTTTGTTTTGTTAATTTTATTTGCTGAATCTGACCCCCCACAGCAATGCACAGTTAAAATGGGCTTATATTAATCCAACAGTCTCTAAATGCTTCTCTCTGCCTAATTCTGGGCAAACTTTAAATGTGTGATTTAGGGTTAGGGTTATTTAGTCCATCTGTCTGGAGGGCGTTTGACCTGGTAACACCTGATGAAGTGGACAAGGCCATTGGAGCTTTGAGTTCCGCCACCTGCTTATGGGACCCGTGTCCCTCCTGGCTGGTTTCAGCCTGCAGGGAGGTGACATGGAGCTGGGTCCAGGAGATTACCAATGCTTCATTGAGGGAGGGATCCTTCCTTGTGCACCCCCTCCTCAAGAAGCCTTCCCTGGACCCAGCTATATATAAGAACTATCATCCTGTCTGTCATTTAATGTTTTCAATATTCTTTTTTATTACTATTATTTACTATTTACTATTACTCTATTATTTAATATTACTATTTATTATTTACTATTATCTTGGTGAAAACTTTGTAGATGATGAAAGAAGGGTTATCGGGCTATAGTTCTTTAAATCATTTTGTGATCTTGGGCTCCTTTCTTGCGTATAAGAATCACTAAAGCATTTTTCCATGCATCAGGTAATTTTTTCTTCCCTGATACATCTCTAGTACAGTATCTTGTGTAAATTTTGACCACCAGCCTTCTGCATTTCAACTCTAACACAGTCATTTCCGGATGTTTTGCCAGTTTTCATTGATTTTGTAGCACTTGATACCTCCTCCACTAGGATATCTGGTATTTCCTTTTTCATGGATGTTGTTACTTTTGCATGACTTTAATCTTTGCATAGCCCTGAATAGAATTTTCCAATTATTTCTAACATTTCCTGGCTTGTTCTACACACAAAGCCATCTTCACTGCAAAACCTTTTCTTGCATTTATAAGCTTGCATTTTGCTCTATTAATCCCTTTGTTTTCTCAATTGCCTTTTTCACGAGCTTCTCATTAAATTGACATGTTTCTTCTTGGATTTGTTTTCTTATGGATTTGCAAAGTTCAATTTATTACTCCAGTTTATTAG
Source organism: Erythrolamprus reginae (assembly GCF_031021105.1). NCBI lineage: Eukaryota > Metazoa > Chordata > Lepidosauria > Squamata > Dipsadidae > Erythrolamprus > Erythrolamprus reginae. The sequence goes on along the minus strand of NC_091950.1, from coordinate 169,167,358 downwards.
TGAAATTTCTGGTATTCTTCATTCTTCATTGTTTTTTCCTTAAATCAATAGTTTCATCAGACCTTTTTTGACTGTATGAAGTAGTTTTCTGACATGGCTATAGATGTAGCAGATTCAAGGATGTTTTTAACTATATGTTCATTTTGGTCCATAATAGCCATCTTTTCCAAATCTTGCAATAGAGCAAAACAATTTGATAAGATTAATATCAAAAATCACTATTCTTCTCCAACAGTTTATCACTCCACTTTTTATCTTTATTTTTCATGACCTCTTTATCGCTTTCATTCACACTTTTTGATAGTTATCTTCATTTTAGCTTATACTATTTTATGGTGACTTCCAACGTTAAAACAATTGATAACAGTATAATTGCAGAATATGGTTTTATCACTTGACATGTTGTAGTCAATTTTGCTTGTCTACCCAGATGGACTCTTCCATATCCATTTTCTGCTAACCTTTTTCTTGTAAAATGAGTTCAAGATATAAAGTTCCTGCCCTTTAGCAAAATCTACTAGTCTGTCATCTCTGTTATCTCATTCATATGAACCAGTTGCTTTTTCTCCACATATAGTTCTTCCTATTCTTACGTTAAAGTTACCCATTATTATTTTGTATCAGCATTTTTCTTTCTCTTCAAGGCAAGCCACATCATTGACTTCATCATCATTATAGCTTATTTTTGGCTCATAAGCTTAGATGATTTGAAGCTTGTATTGTTTATTCAATTTTGTGGTGCATCGGACTATTCTATCTCATATATAGTTTCAAATTTTACCACAGAGTCTTTTAGCTTTTGTTTGATGACAAAAACCAATTCTGCCGCATTTTCCATGTTTGGTACGTCTAGTGTATAATAAATGCCCAGGCTTATCAAATTAACTAAATTTTTGTGTTTTCATTTTGTTTCACATAATCTAGTGAAATTCCAATGCATGTTGTTGAGTTCAATCATCAGTTCTTCTAGTCAAGCATCAGTTTTCATTGTTTATATATTGATCGTTAGTAAAAACAGCTAACAGTATACTCATTTATTGACAGTTTAGATTATAAAGTACAATAATGCTTTTAAAAAATGGCAGTCTTTCAACCACTGAAGCCAATAACCACTAATTTTCTATACTTCCTTAATGCATATTGACTTTTTATTTGCATATTTCACTATGTACAGCTGTGCATTTTAGTATTGGTTAACATATAACAGGAAAATTCTGGATCAATTCTTGAGTACTCAGCACTCACATATCTATGGGGAAAAATAATACACATTGGTGTGAAATATGGCAAACACCTTTTGTAAATGCTTATGCATATATATATATATACTGTATATATTTCTCCCTTAATATTTACTACTTATATTCTATGTAGAATAATTAAAAAACCAACAGATTCAAATCTGAGATTTTCAATAATTTCTCATGAGCACATATCCTACTGTTCTTCATGATTGCAACAATTAATTTCTTAACATATGAAATAGACTAGACCCATACAAATGAATTCCTTTCTCCAGGTTAAAAAAAAATCTAAGCTATAATTCAGATTTTTCTTTTCTTAGTAGTTTTATGCATCCTGTGCTAATACACAAAAATATGTGTAATTTTTTTAAATAGGCATTTTCTCTTGCACATCTTTACATCTGTGACCACTTCTTTCTTACCTTTGTGTTCCAGAAAATGCAAATCACATCAAGATCAAAAGTTTGACTTAATCATATTTATCTAGATATAAATAGTGATACAAAACAAACTACAAAATGGAATCAAATTCTTAAATCAATACTATGAATTGATTCTTGATGCATTAAGATTTTAAAGAACTATAATCTAAATAAATGAGTATTCTTTTCCAGGCCAGTGGATGGGAAGAAATATAGGCTAATTATATTATAATCCACAACTAACATAATCAAGAAAATCAATTTTTATTATAAATACAAAGGAAATAATTGTGTTTTATTCATAATTCTTCACCTTCTGAAAAGAAGTAATCTATGTTGGATTTTTATAATCAACTTTCTAAATATACAAAGATAAGGATTATAAATACTTTCTGCAAAAGAAGACTAAATAGGGATAAATATTCATGGCTAGGATGAATGTTATTTATTTGCAGTTATGCTTTGTGCCTTGCCTTTCTATTCTAGTGAATAATCAAGATGGCTAAATTATAATAATATAGTATACACTACAATTAATAGTAAACTTAATGCTAAAATCAATTAGCAATAATGAGCTTAGCAAAAGCAAAATATTTTACAGATGTTCTAAATACTGAGAAAAAGCCAAAATAGTTGTTTCATAAATGAGAACAACACAAGAAAAGGTCCTTGTATAGTACTAGAAAGTATGGGGGGGGGGGATAAGCAAAAGAGTCTTGTGTTCAAATCCCAATAGCTGAACAGTTTCATCATGGGAAAGTTAATCTCTATAATAGGCTCTACAAGTGTGCCCAGTAAACAATTGTTGATTTTGCAGTACCAGCAGTAATGATCCTTTACCTTGTACAGGTTAGCAGCTTTGCTGATACAATTTGTACAAGCTGCTGTTTCTGCACATTTTTCAAAGATAGTACCAGCTTAAATATTTATTTATTTACATTTATAAGCCACCCTTCTCCAATGGACTCAGGGCAGCATGCAAGATAAAAGCAATTACAAAATTTTAAAATCCTGAAATCATTCAACCAGAACACATCCAATACCACAAACATACTAACAGATGGAGCAGAGTGTTCACGCTCAATGGTTCCAGGCCTGCCAGCAAAGGCATGTTTTTAAAGCCTTTTGAAAGGCCAGGAGGGGGAGGGGGCTGTACGAATCTCAGGGTGGGGAGTTGATTCTAGAGGACTGGAGCTGCCACAGGGAAGGCCCTTCCCCTTGGCCCCACCAGTCGACACTGCTTGGCTGAAAGGACCTGAAGAAGGCCGATTCTGTGGGATCTGACCAGCTGGTGGGATACAGAATGTGTAATAGTTTTTGGAGAGCGGCGGCATACAAATCTAATAAATTATTAATTAATTATTAATAATAATACCAATGAAATATAACCAAGGCTTTGAGAATCAACACCAAATTTATTCAGGCCAGAAGCTTACCAGCATTCTTATATTGTGAGTTTGCTTTTTCAGAGGGAGAGTTATTCAATCTCCAAGATCTCTTTTCCTATTTACCAAGAGTATCTTGGTTTCTCTGGTTTTAATTGAGTAGGTTCTCCCTTATCCTCCCAATTATCAGATTTAGGCAATGCTTAACTTATTGATTGCTCTTTCAGTTAACTGATAAGGAGCAATACTGATGACACCACACTCTAAATCTCTTTATGACCTTCTCCAGCAGTTTAATGAATAAAATGCAAGATAAGATGCAACCCTGTGGGACACCGCAGGTCAACAGCCTAGTGTCAAGCAATAATTCCATTATATGAGCTCCTGGCATCAGAGTGAACTATTGTAAATCTGTGTTCCCAAAGACTTGGCACCCAGTTGAAGCAGAAGAATACTGTTGCTGATGACAATGAACCGTTGAGAATTCCAAGGCACTTAGCATTTTCTCCAAAATAATCAAATCATTGATTGAATTAGATCCAAATAATTAGAATCCTTCATAAGTATCTTGAGGATGAGAGTATCACCTTCTTGATCCTCTTTTTCAGAAATTATATTTATGGGATAGGCCCACAGTTTGTAGATACATTATTCGAGGTCAAAGGTGTACTTTTTATTTTTATTAGAAATCTTAAAAGTGCCTCCTACAGGCAAGGAGAAACATATTTCATCGTTGTTCATTTCAATTAGTCATGTTTCCAAAGTTATCCTAGTTAATTTAATTAAATAAATAAGATCTTGGATAACTTAGGCACATTTCTATATAAACTACTCTTCATGTGGTATTTGTGAGAATGGTTTGAACCCATATAAAACTATATATAACATGAGTTTCACATAGTTATTCTGCACTTTCAGATCATCAATCCCATCCAAACAGAATATGTTGGGCCAACTCTATTATTGGAGACAAATTCATGGACGTCAAAGAAGACATGAAATCCCAGATTGTTCTTGTTTGGACAATACCAGCATGCACATTATAATCCTCCTGGACAAGAAACCCCAGATAATCTAAGGACATATTAGAGATCATCCATTCATTTATATTATTATTTTACAAATAACCCAATGTATCTAATCCAGTTCCTCTTCCTATCTTCACCAAAACAAAAACAACCCTGTGTGATGGCTTGGGCTAAGAGTGAATTTCTGCCCAAAGTCACCCAGCTGACTTCCATGGCTAAGGTGGACTTGACCTCTTTATCTGTTGCTTTGCAGTTTGGTACCTTAACCATTACGCCATCTTGATTTCTTCCTATAGGCTGCAATGGGAATGAAAGGGCAGTCAATCATCAACCTCCAATTCTTTCTTGCAATAATTTTTCCTACCATATTTAGCTTTGCTTTGCTCAGTCACAGAATATTTTCTGTTCTTCATTTTCCCCAGACACTGTATTCTTCATGAAGCCAACAATATTTCTCCCACACTTTCCTAGTACCCACAAAAAATGTTGTGGTGCAAAAAGAAAACAAAAGGGTCACTTGGACGGAGGCCTCAGGCATCTAATGTACAGTGGTACCTGTACCTAAGAACACCTCTACTTAAGAACATTTCTAGATAAGAACTGGGTGTTCAAGATTTTTTCCCCTCTTCTTAAGAACCATTTTCTACTTAAGAACCCGAGGCCGGAAAAATTTTCCAGGAAATTTGAGAGCGGCGTGAAGGCCTGGCCAGTTTCCTGCCATTCCCTCTTTAATCCTGGCCATCTTGGGCTTTTCTGGGCTGCCAAAGGAGCCTTTCGGTGGTGCTTAAGAAGGCTTTGGCAGTCCAGAGTGAACGAAGCATTTTCCTTTCTCTGGGTGCTTGGAGAGGGAATAAACCACTTCGCTGTGGTGACTCCCTCTCACTGCCTCCCATACACCCAATGGGAGGTTGCCTCCTGGATTGTCTGGGCATGGAAAGGCAAAAAGGGGTGCTTCACCCCAGCCAGATCAACTCGGCTTCAGCCAAACTGAGGAGTCACCACCACAGTGAAGGAAAGGCTCCGGCTACAAAGTGAGTGAGTGAAAAGAGAAGGGAGCCCTTCAACATGGGAAGGAAGAGGAAGCAGGTAGTAGCAGCAGCAGCCACCTTTTGGTCAAAGGAGCAGGAGGTTTCCCCCCTCTTGCCCACCTGGGTTTCTCTCTCTGGTGCAGTGTATGGAAAGCAGGCTTGCATCGAGTGTATGGGAGGCGCATGCTCCTCCTCGCAGCCTCAGAGTCCCTCTTTTTTTTTAAGCCTTAAAGTTTTGGATTTTTTTGATACCCCTCACTTCATCTTCTTCCTTTGGCAGCAACTGTCCTCCTCCTCTTCTTCCTCCTCCTCCTCTCTCCCAAATTCCAAGCTTTTATTTCTTTCCTATTGGGTTTGCACACATTATTTGCTTTTACATTGATTCCTCTGGGAAAAATTGCTTCTACTTACAAACTTTTCTACTTAAGAACCTAGTCATGGAACGAATTAAGTTCTTAAGTAGAGGTACCACTGTATTTAATCAAAAGCTGATCCTGTGAGAAATCTGTTTTCCACAGGTAATAGCAGCTAGATGAGACAACAGAAGTTCATTTTCATACTCTCTGGCCCAAATGGCAGTTTTATTTTTAGTGTCCACTTACTGGGAGCTATAAATAAATAAATAAATAGATAAATAAATAAATAAATAAATAAATGTATGAATGAATGAACGAACGAACGAACGAACAAACAAACAAACAAACAAACAAACAAACAAACAAACAAACAAACAAACAAACATTCTTATATTGCTCAAGCCACTGGGAAAATTTATTTTGCTACTATTGGTTCTGCCCGGGCCAGTTAATTGCCAATAATTAATCCACCATTAAGACTCAGATGCAAGGCAACCTTATACGATTGTCTTTATAAAGAAACATGGTAAAAAAACAGAGATGAGAATGCCAGGCCAATTGCCAATTCAGCCATTATCAGCAAAATTCAGAAAGCCGGCCAAAATAGGATTCTAAATGCTCAGTCATTAATTCTCAGCTCTGACAAGCATCTAATATTGGGTCTTTGATGTCCCCATCATCCTCTGACTCAGACATTACCATAGCTGGGGGTTCTACAGTCTCAGGTGGTCTCCCAGGCTCCCCAGGTTCTAACTCCTCTTCACTCTCACTCTCAGACTTAGTTGGCAAAAACACTGGCCTAAGATACCGAGACGGACCCAGCTCATTCTCCTCAAAGTCCGTGACCAGCTGAGCCGTGGGCCATTCATACCACCATTTGTCTAACATCTACAAAATCTATTGTAACTCTTTATATTATTCCATTCAATTAATGTGTACAGTCTTTTTCACTGACTCAAAACATGTAACATTCTTGATTATGTAGCTACTTTATTTCTGCTAATAAGTTAAGATTCAGTTTGAATTTGATGCAAAGAGTAGATTGAATTCAAATTTGTAATGTAATGAGTTGCATGTATAAAATTCCATCAGTTCTTCTGAGCGACTCAAAGACAGTAAATAGAACTGGTTTGATTATTTAGTTCAAATAGATCATTTCATCAAATCATCAAAGCTCTGCACGAAGTTAGAAATTAGTCACCTCCAGATGAGCAGGATATCACGCAAACCTAATAAATTAATAGTTATGCTAGACATTAATGAATAATTTTCTTCAGATACTATTCCCGTACAATATAAATCTATTTTAAATTGTGAGATTGTGGCAACAGCAGTGCCTGTGTTCAGTAATTTTATAAAAATCTCTAATGAGATGTATTTATTCAAGTAAATTCAGCTTATTTATTCAAGTAAATTCAGCTTATTTATTCAAGTAAATTCGGAAGCTGAAGACTAGTTTTCCTTCATTTGAGAATTTTCAAAGTTATAAGCTTATTTTTTTTATGAGTTGCTGCATTCCAGGTACTATAAGTTCAGTCATGCACATACAGTATATTGAAATTTATCTTATTTCAGCATGTATATTTTAAAATGTTTTTTAAAAGAACACAAATACACAGCAGTAGCTTTTGTGAAATTTCAGAGTTGTAAGTGAGAGAGCTGTAAATATGACATGGTATTTTTTTTTAAAAAAAATACATATGAAAAACTTCTCTGTTTAGAAGCAAGAAATATATGTGTAATTTAATTTGTGTCTTGTTTCTTAGTTTCCTAGTTTTACACGATAACTAACTTGTCAAACAGAAATGTAGAAGATGGAATACCTATATGTTTTTCTCCTAGGATTGAGTAGTAGTTGTGTGATTCAGGCAAAATATGTATTTGATTTAAGAAGTGCTACACTCACATCGTCTTATAGTTAAAACCTGTTTTGTCTTCAAATCCAGAGCATTCTACAGGCTTTTTAAAAATCCTTACTCTAAAATAATTTAGTTTGATTTAACTTAGTTCCAAATAAATCAGTGTTACAACCAAGGCATCACAATATGCTTTTGGTTTTGCAGAAAATGCTTACCATTTTCTATTGACATTATAACATGAGAATAGGAACTGCTTTTAAAAAAAAAACATGGAAGTCAAGGCCAGGGAATAAAATATGTCTATGGCTGTAAATCATTTATCTAACTATATTATAATTTTAGAAAAACCTTATAGATATTTTTTATACATCTCTTTCACACTATCATCAATTGCCACATGGTTAGTATGGAGGCAGGCAAGAAGATGCAGGCAGAAAAAGATCACACACAAAAGCTTAGACTCTCTATGGAAAAGTATATGAAATAATAACTCAAATTATTTTGAATACTACAATGCCATACTCTTTAAAACTGAAAATATAATGAGGAGGTAACAGGGAAACTAGTATAGGCGTAATGTGTATATAAGATAAACTAACTTTCTTGTATATTAAGTTTTATTACAACATTCTGACAAAAAAAAACACATTTCACTAGATTGTGAACTAGAACAAAGTTTAAAACTTTCCCAAATTCATCAGCAAATAAGAATGAGAATTAAAAACAAGACCCTAATAACCTCAGTGTTCACCTTAGAGCTACCAATAGCAATTAGGCTTATATACTACTTATATACTATATACTATACAGTGCATTACAGCCCTCTCTGAATGGTTTAGAGAGTCAGAATATTGTCCCCAATAATCTGGGTACTCATTTTGCCCACCTTGGAAGGATGGAAGGCTGAATCAGCCTTGAACATGGTGAGATTCAAATTATCAAATTATCAAAGGCAAATCATGTCAGACTAATCTCATTGATTTCTTTGACTGTGTTACAAAGGTGTTGGATGAAGGTGGTGCCACTGGGACTTGAACCTGCAACCTTTGCCTTGTAAGGCAGAGAATTATCCTCTAGGCTACAGTATCCAATCCCTTCAGCTCTACACCAGGGAAGGGTTACATATTTTTGTGTGGAATCACCCTGGTGTATTGAAGGAACATCACAGCTCCTTATTTGCCTCTCGGCCCATATAAGAGTGTACTAGATGTATAAGAGTGGACTAGATGGACCATGAGGTCTTTTTCTGCCATCAATCTTCTATGTTGCTATGTTTCTATCAAATTGCAATCAGTCAGCAGTTAGCAAAAGTAGCTGCAGTACTGCATACTAACCACAGCACCACCACGGCTCTTATAAAGCTACAAAAACTTCCACTAATCATCCTGAAATCACCCTAATGCTCCTTAAAAATGATTAAATGAGTCATTTAGGGGACAAAGCAAATCCAAATGGAAAAATTTAAGTCACTGTTATTTGGGGTTTTTTTCCATCTTTCCTGCTCAGTCCTATTACATAATGTTATATCAATAGATGCAGCATTATCAATTCCTGCCTTGATCCCTAGCCATCTAATCATAATTCAACTGCAACTGAAATATCACTTTCATTTTATGACAACTTGATAAGCTATGACCTACCGGGACATCATTTAAGAGATATTTCCTTCCCTAAACAGAGAAATAGAATAACCAAGAGTGGCAAAAAAAGCAGTGGGTGGAAAAGTGATTTCCAACTTTCTGCTGGATTCCCCATTGAGTTTCCTTGTGGGAAGATGGCAGTGAGCTTTGGAAATCCTCTTTCTCCCTCCCTTGAATTCCTGCTGGCTTTCCCAATTACTTTGTTTGTGGGAAACCTGTACGCACAACATCAGTGGGAAAACCAGGAGAATTGCAAGTCCTAAGGAAGCAGCTAGGTAAGTGGCAGTGATGTTGAAGCAACCACAACTTCCCCGACTTTAATGCACATGGGAATGGGTCCCGGCATTCTGCAAGTTAGCCCATTTGAGGTATCTTGATTCTATCATTATTGTCCTCTTATGTATTATTTTGCTCAATTGTAAGGTTACAAACAGATGTCAGAGTTTCAGTATTGTATATCAGTGATGGCAAACCTATGGCATGGGTGCCACAGGTGGCATGCGAAGCCATATCTTCTCGCACACAAACCTTTGCCCTAGCTCAGCTCCAACATGCATGTGTGTGCCAGCCAGCTGATTTTTGACTTACACAGAGGCTCTGTGAGGGTGTTTTTGGCCTCCAGAGAGCCTCCGGGGGATGGGGAGGACATTTTTACCTTCCCCTGGCTGGCTCCCATGGAAGCCTTTGGAGCCTGGGGAGGGAGAAAAACAGAGCCTCCTGGGCCCACCAGAAGTTGGGAAACAGGCCATTTCTGGCCACCAGAGGGCCTCTGGGGAGTGGAGGAAGCTGTTTTTGCCCTCCCCGGGCATTGCAATATGGTTCTGGGTGTGTGCGTACACCCTTTCGGCACCCGATGGAAAAAAAGTTCATCATCACTGGTATAGATAAAGCACAGATATGTCAGTGGTAGAATATAGATTAACAGGGTCCTCATTACAGCCAATATATTACAAATTAAGTTATCATTTTCCTGTTCTTTTATATAGCACTTTGCAATCCACTGTGTGAAAATGGAGGTACCTGTATCAGTCACAATATCTGTTCCTGTGCATATGGATTTGTTGGTTCAAGATGTGAAACACGTAAGTATACTATTATGTGTATGTAACTTTATCAATCTTCCCACATTTTGATAGCTAATAAACAAGACAAGAAAGAAGAATGCAAACTTTACACAACAACAGCAATAATAATCATTGGGGAGGACTCAATAGGTAGATAAAAATGCTAAATCCAATCTAAGCATCTGTCTGACTGTGTGACAGGTCATAATTCTGATATTATTTTAAATCAAATCTAATCTAGTATGCAGCGTGTAACTCAGTATTTCATTATTAATAAATATATTTAATGCTCAATAACATCATATCTGATGTTGTGTTTACTAAAAGCACATCAATATCATAAAATGTATTCAATCTTTTTCAATACTTACTTTGTAACAACTCTGTTGCAGAGAAACATTGTTTATAGTAATGTTTGCAAAATTCAAAGCATTGAAAAAAATACTGAGAATATAAAGGACTTGGAGGGATTGCCATTAATAATCAAGTTATTGTTCAAAATGTATACTAATATGTTAATAACTTTTAAATAATCTGCCTTTAAAACTAGTCACAATTTAATAGTACACATATTTTACACTATTGTAACGACAAACCCTGGTTAATGATTGAATATCCTGTTGTCCTTGATCATTTTTTAAAAACACTTCTCTGCAAAGATATCTACAAAAGGTTTAAAAGAGGTTTCTGTGTGAATCAGGTTTAAAAACAAAAAAGCTGTTCATTAAGAAATGAAGGGTTTGCCAAACATTTGAATTTTGGTTTTAATAACATAAGGTAGTCCTTGAGAAACTCTCAGTGGCTGCCCTATATTTCAATCAGCATAACTTAGTGCAAAATGCTAATAATTGGTGCAATTGACCTTGCCCTAATTTGTTTTTCAGTGGTTTGTAATAAGCATTGTCTGAATGGTGGGGAATGTGTGGTACCAGATGAATGCCAATGCAAGGCTGGATGGAGTGGTCCTTTATGTGAAACAGGTAACCATGTGTTATTAAAAATTTCCATGAAAATACAGTATGTAATAATTCTATTAAAGGTATAGCATGCAGCTTCTGATATTAAATCTCCCCCAAGAAGTGAGGCAAGCCTTTAGTCTCCTCTGATCTTTTGGAAATATCTGAAAATTTGGCTGTCTCTCTTAGAGCTCACAAAGAAGCATACAGCCATGGGGCTGAAGGTCCTTCCCTGCCTCCATTTTGATTAACTTATGTGTTGAATTTAACCATCCTTTCCTGTAACATACTGACATATCAACACAGACTGTGGAAACATTACACTGGACCTCAAGCATCTTGCAGTGTGTGCTTTTCCATTCTTCCTCCATACTCTGGGTCTTTGGTTTCCAAATGAGATGAAAAAGTTTCCACAGTTGATTTGGGAGCTGTGGCATCTGTTGGTATTCGGCCACTGTGCTTCATTAAGTCCAGGATCAATGCAGCCATCTACAGGGAGATTTTGAAGAACTCCATGCCTCCATCCGCATACAAGCTTTATGGGGATGGTAGCTTAAATTTTCCAGCAGGACTTGGCACCTGCCCACACTGCCCAAAGCACCAAAATCTGCTTCAATGACCATGGGATAACTGTGCTTGATTGGCCAGCAAACTCACCTGACCTGAACCCCATAGAGAATCTATGGGGCATTGCCAAGAGAAAAATGAGAGACATGACATGAAACAATGCAGAAGAGCTCAAGGCCGCTATTGAAGCATTCTGGTCTTCCATAATACCTCAGCAGTGCCACAGGCTGATAGCGTCCATGCCATGCCAGAATGAGGTGGTAATTGCTGCAAAAGTGGCCCAAACAAAGTACTAAGTACATATGCATGCTTATATTTTTCAGAAGTCGGATATTTTTCTATTTACAATCCTCTTTTTAATTGAATGCATGTATTATTCTAATTTTCTGAGATGGGGGATTTGGGGTTTTCATCAGCTGTACCCCATAAATAATTATGACAAATCACTGCTAGAACTATCTTGCCTTGCATGTTATGAATATCTTTCATATATTAAGTTTCACCATTACTGAAATAAATGAACGTTTGCACGATATTCTAATTTTTCGAGTTTCACCTATATGATTGAAGATCCTATCTTCAACAGTATTAGTATCTTAACAGTATTAGTTTTAATGAAGTAGAAACAAATGAAATTAAGTATGTAATTTTATATTAGCTGAAAACCTGTAACTTACTGGATCTATACTTCCTAGAATATAGAATCTGGTAAATTACTCTAAGAAAAATACAACACTTGGCCCCAAAGTATTGTTATACCTCACAAGGAAGGTTTGTAAGTGGAAATGCACATGTTTTGTAAAGTGTAATAAGCACTCCTAGATAATGCTGTCAAATGTAGGGGTGCTTTTCCTCCTAAATATCTGCAAATTATTATAAATGAAGAAATGTGGGTGCTTTTAACCTGCAAACAGCACTTGGTGGAAGCCTTGGTGGAAGCTACACTTTAATGATAAATCTGATATCATTCCATTTCACTTTTATTAACACTGTTTATAAATTGACCAAAATTGCTTTTTTCCTAGGGCATAGGAGCATACTGCAGTGGTCATTGGTGGTGGTGTTGGAGGTTGTGATGTTAAAAAGTTCCAGGTTCTGCATTTTTACCAAAGTCCAAACAGGGTTAAGAATTGGTAAAAACTGGTGCAGAGCAAGTCCTACATGACAAGTTTATACAAGTTGAAATGCACCAAGGAAGCCAAGCATGCAAACTATAAACAACACCCAAGCAGTGATTCAATAAACCTCCTGCTTCCTGCTGGGACACTTTTTGAATTATTAACAATCTAACTGGCAATAATAAAAGACTAGTGTACTGTCTTTATAAATCTCAGGTTGGCATCATGGCATCAGCTATTTTCCATATTTCACTTTCTGATTAATACAAAAAGAAGAAAAAAAGATCTCAATATGCTCGGTGTACCCTGTAGTGATTATTAATGTTAATATTATTTCTGTTCTCTTTTTTGGGCCATATGGGGGAGAGCAGCTTTCTTAATGACTAGATTCAAAGGAAACGGAATAGTACAAGTTGCTTTTCTAATTTGCTACATTATGCAACAAACATAACAACTGAATGCTGTGGAGTAAAAGGTTTATTATATTTATTGTATACACATTTTAAGTTGTTTTTGTCAGTTCATATGAATAACCCTTAAGAATTATGTTTACGTGTGTAACAGCTTGCATATGCAGGTCAAATAGGGACCGGTTTGCATTAATGCACTTAAATACTAAAAGCACTCATGGCATTTTGCTTCAGTTTGTTTTCACTGAAAGTATGCACATTGACTGACATATAAACACAGAAATATGCATACAGGTATCATAAAAGTATTCATGTATAATTGTATAATTCAGACAAATTTATATACTTTATAGGTTTGCTCAGATCATTAAATAAATATTGAATAAACATTGTGATATATATTTATCCACAAACTAACAAAGTAACTCCCATTCCTCTTCAATTGTTTTGTCTTATTAAAGACAAGGCAACATGGATGATTTTTTGTACATGTCAGTTTATATTATTTATAGATTTGATTGAAACCTCATTATTACAGCATTGGTAAAATAAAAGGCATATAATTCATACTATAAACCAGTAAATAGTGGTCAATATAAAATGGACTTCAGTGTCACCACATTTACAACAAATTGAAAAAGTATTACTGCTTCTACAATGAACAAAAAAGTTAACAGAAAAGACAGAAAAGAAATTTGTCTCAAAGTGCCTCAGAAATAGAGATGGACTTGAAGAAGAAAAATTGCAAAACAAATATTAAACAAAATATTACTGTGATTCCAGGGGACAAAATGCCCCATTGCTATTGTTTAAAACAGAAATATTCTGTGTTGTTAATTTAAAAAATATATAATGAGAGAGCAAGGAAGAATGTGATATTTTTCTCCTTACCTGAAATAAATGTTTATTTTGTTTTATATTGGGACAGCCATTTGCAAACCCATTTGCCTAAACGGTGGGACCTGTATTCGCCCAAATATATGTGCTTGCCCATTTGGTTTCTTTGGGCTTCAGTGTCAATCTGGTAAGATGAATAAATTAAATTCTAATGATTAAATACTGTTTCCCTTCCCTAAAAGAATATTGTACATTCTTTCCCATTGTTTGTTGAATCTTCACTTTTATTCAAAACAAACCATGTTCTTGCATATTGTTTATATGACGTGTATAGTAAGAAATAGTGCTTTATATTGAGTTGTCCTGTATTATTTTTAAAGACAGAAAGGGATATATGTAAATAGTGTATTGAGCATATTACAGAAAACAAATATATTATTCATAATGAACTCAACTTTAAAATATATGATGGCAAAATAACACAATATATAGTACTTTATTATGTCTTGATAGGCTTGATAGGCAGTATATTACTTTAAATGAGAATAAAAGTGATGGATAGATGGAAAGTTTCCTTTTTGTTCTATCAGCCAGGATATAAATTCTCCTTAACTGGTTTTCATGCACTGTTTCTCCCCATACATGGACTCTTTCTAGTAAACTGATATAAATGGTTGTTACACATATAATTTTCCTAATCTATTATAATTAAAGACTGTTAGCAGTTCAAAATATGTTACACACTTAGTGGTATAATTTGTTTGTATTGCAGCAATCCATACAGTAATTTCTTCCTGGTCAATATAACATAGGTTTTTTTTTTAATGTGAGACATATTAAATTATATTATGGTCAAGGATGAGGGCATTTTGCACTCCATACTTTGGTTTCTTTTGATTTGCTCTATTATAATGTAAGAAATTTCCTGACAATAAGAACTATTCAGCAGTGGGATGGTTTGCCGTCAGAAGTTATGGTTCTCCAACACTGAAAGCTTTTAAGGAGAGATTGGATAGCATTTGTCTGAAATGGTATACAGTAGTACATCTACTTAAGAACGCCTCTACTTAAGAACTTTTCTAGATAAGTATCGGGTGTTCAAGATTTTTTTGCCTCTTCTTAAGAACCATTTTTTAGTTAAGAACCCAAGCCCAGAAAAATTTCACAGGAAATTTGAGAATAGCACAAAGGCCTAGCCAGTTTCCTGCCATTCCCCCTGGTTTTCTCTCTCTGGCGCAGTGTATGGGAGGCAGCCTCGTGGCAGGTGTATAGGAGGTGCATGCTCCGCCTCGCTGCCTCAGAGTCCCTCTCTTTTTTTTAAAACTTTCAGGTTTTGGATTTTTTTGATTCCCCTCACCTCACCTACTTCCTTCAGCAACGACTGTCCTCCTCCTCTTCTTCCTCCTCCTCCTCCCACCCAAATTCTGAGCTTTTATTTCTTTCCTAATGGCTTTGCATGCATTATTTGCTTTTACATTGATTCCTCTGGGAAAAATTGCTTCTACTTACAAACTTTTCTACGTAAGAACCTGGTCATGGAATGAATTAAGTTCTTAAGTAGAAGTACCACTGTATAGGGTTTCCTGCTTCAACAGGGAGTTTGACTAGAAGAGTTCTAAAGTTCCTTCCAACTCTGTTATTCTGTTCTGCTAAGAAGGAAACTTTCAATAATCAAACTTTTACTATTTTATATCCTGAAAGTGTGAAAACAGTTCTATCCCTGATAGTACCAGGCAACTGTCTGCGGAGAGGGGCGGCATACAAATCTAAATAATAAATAATAAATAAATAAAAATTTGTTATGAACCCTGCTAAGCATCTATCAGAGATTTTGCACTTAGCTCCAACTGTCTTTCAGTTTCTCATTTCAATTATTTTTTTCTTACCAGCAACCTTTGGGAAAAAAAGTATTTTATCATTATATTTTTACTGATTAAAATATCCCAATCACATAACCTTATTACATCTAATTGTGTCTATGATCTACACATAAACAAATTAATGCCTCATTAAATACTCATTAATAGTAGTTTGAATTGTCTTATTGCAATTTTCTGTTTCTAATTATTGTATTTTGTTTTAAATTGTGTGGGTTTAAATTGTGTATGTGGGGGGGTGAGAAGATGAGGAATTAAAGTAACAGTAATTGTAACAGTAATAATACAATACAATATAATTATTATAATAATACTGTAGTAGTGATGTTGATTTTCATTGAAAGCCTAAAAGAGAAATCTTAAATGAACAATCTCAAAGTAAGTCTGATTCTGATCCCTTCTAAATACCACATATGTAACATCGCAATGTAAAGCTAACACCTAAATACATTCATTTATTCTGGCAATCTCTCAAACTCCAGTAATATCATCTTTGATCAAAGGCTATATAGCTGCTACCCTACATTTCTTTACCTGAAAGTAGGGTACACATATGTAGTGGGATTTTTTCTTAGTAGACTTATATACTGTAAAAAATAAAGCTTTCTCTGTTTGTCATGACTGACTCTAGGGTACAGTGCTCCTTTCTGTTTCTTGGCCAAGGGAGCCAGGGTTGCCCGAAGACCATTTCCATGGTCATGTGGCCAGTATGACCTTTCCATTGAAATGGTACCTATTAATCTATTTGAACTTGGTGGTGAGTTTCTCTTACCTTACCAGTGCGGAAGTATGCATGTCATGTCAGAAGTATGTGCATCACATCTGGGTACTGACTCTCTACGCATGTCACATAAGTCTTTGCGCATGTGCAGAGGGTGCTTTGCCAGCCACTTTCAAGATGTGGAAACTGCTACCCAGAGTCTGGAAGGGGTTGGGCAGCCTATAAATTAAATTGATAAAAAATAAACTGGAGGACTGGTTTTGGGGTGTAGCAAGCTGGCCATCACTACCAATTTCTGTCCGTCCATCACCCTGGGGTAGATTATTGACTCCCTCAGAGAGGGTTCGCAACTTGGGTGTCCTCCTCAATCCACAGCTAACATAAGAAAACCATATTTCAGTGGTGGCGAGTGGGGCGTTTGCCCAGGTTCATCTGGTGCACCAGTTGCAGCTCACAGTCACTCATGCCCTCATCACCTCGAGGTTCAACTACTGTAACACTCTCTACATGGGGCTACCTTTGAAGAGTGCTCAGAAACTTCAGATCATGCAAAACGCAGCTGCGAAAGCAATCATGGGCTTCCCTAGGTATGCCCATGTCACACCAACACTCCGCAGTCTGCATTGGTTGCCGATCAGTTTACAGTCACAATTAAAAGTGTTGGTCATGACCTATAAAGCCCTTCATGGCATCAGGCCAGAATATCTCCGAGACCGCCTTCTGCCGCACGAATCCCAGTGACTGGTTAGGTCCCACAGAGTTGGCCTTCTCCGGGTCCTGTCGAATAAACAAATTTTATTTTATTTTATTTTATTTTATTTTATTTTATTTTATTTTATTTTATTTTATTTTATTTTATTTTATTTTATTTTATTTTATTTTATTTTATTTTATTTTATTTTATTTTATTTTATTTTATTTTATTTTATTTTATTTTATTTTATTTTATTTTATTTTATTTTATTTTATTTTATTTTATTTTATTTTATTTTATTTTATTTTATTTTATTTTATTTTATTTTATTTTATTTTATTTTATTTTATTTTATTTTATTTTATTTTATTTTATTTTATTTTATTTTATTTTATTTTATTTTATTTTATTTTATTTTATTTTATTTTATTTTATTTTATTTTATTTTATTTTATTTTATTTTATTTTATTTTATTTTATTTTATTTTATTTTATTTTATTTTATTTTATTTTATTTTATTTTATTTTATTTTATTTTATTTTATTTTATTTTATTTTATTTTATTTTATTTTATTTTATTTTATTTTATTTTATTTTATTTTATTTTATTTTATTTTATTTTATTTTATTTTATTTTATTTTATTTTATTTTATTTTATTTTATTTTATTTTATTTTATTTTATTTTATTTTATTTTATTTTATTTTATTTTATTTTATTTTATTTTATTTTATTTTATTTTATTTTATTTTATTTTATTTTATTTTATTTTATTTTATTTTATTTTATTTTACTTCTATGCTGCCCAATCCCGAGCAAACCACCACTGACTTGCATGCTTTTAAGCTGCTAGGTGGGCAGGAGCTGGGCCAAGTAATGAGAGCTCATTAAGCAAAGATACCAGTAGTGCCAATAGTCATAGGCAACTTGGGCACAATCCCAAAATAATTGGAGTACCACCAGCATTGACAAATCACCTTTAGTCAATTGCAAAAGGTAGCTTTACTCTGAAAAGCTTACATCCTGTAACAATATCTATAACCCCCTCAAACACCCACATCTGCCTTTCCCAGGTCCTTGGCAAGGACTTGATAAGTGGACAAAAATGCAAAACTAGTCTGAGCATTTAACTCAATGTGCGATAAATCAAAATAAATAATAATAATTGCATCATTGACATAATAACCCATAAAGTACGGTGGCTGAGGTCATATAGTAAACTGAATTTAAAGAAAACAAACCATTTTCTGGCTTTTCTTCCTATATAAAGCTATGCTAAAATAATGAAAATCCTTCAGTGGGAGGATTTCCTTGAGAAATCAGATTCTATTAGTAATCTACTGTATAATCCTATATATCATCATGGGCACACTATTACCAAGGAATGTGCCATACCATTAGGCTGCTGAGGTCTATTTTGCAATTCCTGTCCGATTACCAGTAACCTTGGTTTATTTGTTTACACTGTGTAATTAGCATTCTGCAATCCTCCTTGTAAGAACAAAGGGCTATGTATGAGAAACAACCTCTGCTCCTGTACGGAAGGTTATGTTGGAAGAAGATGTCAGAAAAGTAAGTTTTTCTACTTTGCTTTAACTTTCCAAATATTTCTTGCCTTAGAAATACTTTATCACATAGGGAGCTTTCTTATTGCAAGCATATTAAACAGGACCCTTTGCTTGGATTAATCTTCTAATCTTTCATTTTTACATCATAGCATGTATATCAATAACTTTACCACAAAAGGCATTATTTCCATTTATTGGATGTTTCCTTATACTATACTAATGCACTAATTAATGCACTATACTAATGCAGTAACATTACATTAAAGACAAGAAAAGGTTTAAGCAGTGATGGGCTACCAAAATTTTTACTACCACACTATGGGTGTGCTTATGCGTTTTGTTTCAACATCTTTCAGTGCAAATTGGGTGCTCTGGAGTGGAGCTCCAAATTTTGCTACCGGAACTGCATTCCTAACTGTTCTCGTAGGAGTCCATCACTGGGTTTAAGCCACTTTGGATCTGATCCTGTCTATGTATACATTTAAATTCATTCCAGTTTAATAGAGAAAATTTGTATGAGAGATAAGCTAATTCGATAAATTAAAGTTAGTCAGGAAAGTTGTTAAAGCCTAATCCATAGGCATTGACTGGAACAATTTAAAATGTCACTGCTTACAATTCTTCCACCCTAATTAATACAGTTAGTTAATGAGTTGTGTTTATGTGTTTTGGTGGCCTCTTTTCTTGTTATTAATCCCAATGTTATCTATTACTACATAATTGGACCACTTCTATCAGTTTTGTTTTAGTATTTCACTAAAACTGTAAACTATGTT
This sequence comes from Erythrolamprus reginae, assembly GCF_031021105.1. Lineage (NCBI taxonomy): Eukaryota > Metazoa > Chordata > Lepidosauria > Squamata > Dipsadidae > Erythrolamprus > Erythrolamprus reginae. Next base: position 169,147,807 of record NC_091950.1, on the reverse strand, counting down.
CTGCATGCACAAGCAAATCTACTAAGAACATTGCCGCTGGCGACTCACCGCTGGCGAGGGTTGCGGCGTGGGCCGGGGAAGGAGGCCGCCATGTTGGGGCGGAGCCTGCGGACCCCACGTCATCCCCGGGGGCCGCAGCGCAGCGCCTGGGTGCTCGGTCACCCAGTGAACCGGGCAGGAGGGAGGCAGCCCTACAAAAGGGGCTGCCTCGTGGCGCAGTGCCTCCTGCCCGCTGGCGCGGGACATCTCTTCCCCCCGATCTTGCCTACCGGCGAGGGGGGACCAGCGAGCCTTTTCTCCCCGACGGGAGAAATGAAGAGGCGGCGGTGCACTTGCGAAGCCCCTGGGATCGATTGCGATCGCCGGGGGCAGCTTGGGTTTGTGGGAATGGGGGGCGGCGGCATCCAGCGCCCGGGAACATGCTGTTCGCCGGGCGCCCATCGGGATGGCGACGTCGCCTCTCCTTCTTCGTTGCCGGCAGCGCGCAGGACGGCGCCGGCGGGAACTTGGGGGATTCGCCGTTTTGCTTTTGCCTGCCGGGTTTTGATTGCTTGGGAAGGGGGGAGGGGGTCAGTTGGCTGCCACGGGCCGGCGCCCCCCCCCAACTTTGTTTATATGGCGGCAGGGCGCGCGTGGGCGGCGACGGCTTGCCGGCTGGGTTTGTTTGTTTTCCGGGCCTGTGTGCCACCCGGGCAGGTGAGCCAGGGCTCTCTCGGCCCTGCGGGCTAAGCGCTTGGAGCGTTTTAGTGCGGGGAGGCCGGGGCGATTGTTAGGGAGTGGGCGACAGCAGCAGATAGGCAGTTCGCCCTTCCTCCACGTGGCTGGACTTTGCGCGGCGCCGGGGGGGGGGTTCTTGCCTCCCGCCGGCCCCTCCCCCATTAGCTCTAGACTGGCTGTCGCTGATTGGGGGCCCCCTTTTCCCCTGGTGGAGGAGAGGTTTTACATGGTTGTTGCCTCTTGCCAGTATTTATTAGCACACAGCGTTTGCGGGAGCCGCCCTGAGTCTTCGGAGAGGGGCGGCATACGAATTTAATAAATTATTATTATTATCGTGGTTGTTATTATTATTATTATTATTATTACTACATATAAATCTGTTTTTAATGGTAGTGATCGGTAAGGCTAATGTTTCCAGCTGTGGGCAGAAGTTGTTTGGTTCGCTGAAACCCACAGGATTAATTGGTAGAGACATGGCAGCCTGGATTGAGGGCGGGGGATTTATTAATTGGTCATAAAATTATAATTGGATTGCCCCCCCCCTCTCCCCTCATTTCGGGACAAAGGAGTAATTTATCGATTATAATGCCAATATTGAATTATTTATTCCCGATTAATTTTGCATATATATAATATGGCACCCAGTTATTTGATAAGATGCATTTCATTCTTGACTGATTTATTGACCAATGAATTGTAAAAAATAATTAAAGTACTATTTATTATTAATCCACTAGGCTCAGGAGGAACTTCCACTAGAGATATGGATTAATACAGTGGTTGATGGATCTAATTCCCCCCCTTTTTAGGAAGCTGCAGCTGATGAAGTGGTTGGATTATTTGAACCACTGGGTTCAGTTTTATTTAATATACTATTAATTTAATTTATTAGTTTCATACTAACAGTGGGTTTAGGGTATACCGAATGAGAGAAACAAGGCTCCTGCCTGCAAGCTAATGGTCTGGTATAAGCCAAAGGTTGGGTTTCTCGACTGGCGGGATGCATAAAGAGTCAATCAATGCTACAATGTTATATATATTGTCGGTAGAGGGGGGTGACATGGAAAATTAATGAATTGTTATTATGATTATTATTACTATTATTATTCAGGATATAATTTATTTTAACTTTATGGGATTTATGAGCTAGGCACCAGTAATTTGGCTGGACAGCAGCATTACTATGCCCCCATTGCAAGGTAGGGGGATTGCCCATATGGCAGTCCCACCTTTCCCCAGTTTGGGGCAAAGCCTGGAACACACACATACACACCCTTACAGTAAGCAGCCTGGGCACAGTCGCTCACTGTAAAGGCTTACGTCTCTAGCAGAGTGGAGCGTATTTGTGAGCACGCCCCGATTGGGTGCCTCGGGTGTTATCGTTGTCATTGTCATTTATTTTATGGTTCTATCGAAAGAGTGGTTGATCCTTGGGATGAATGTACAGCAGACAGGGGCAGTGGATCTGCAGTGGCTGAATTTGAACGTGTCTGGGATGAGCATATCCATTGCAGGATAGTGTACGGGGAGTAGTGTGGAGGCAGACTGGATGGACCTTGGAGTCTTTTTCCTGCCATCAATCCTTTATGTTTCTATCATTGGCCAATTTGGCCGGGGCAAGGGGTCCACACGAGGTCCTTGTTGGCCTTATTACATAGGGAGGTAGTTAAATTGGCGAGGGCCATTTAGGCAATGGGGGCCAATAATTTGGGATTCCCTGAAATTGTTGTATGCTATGGCAGTTCCTTTCAGGACAAGAAACATAAGGGGAACAAGGTATTGGTAAGGGAGACATTACGCCAGGGAAGCATTTCTTCCATTATGCGATAGCATCAATACTGCCCTCGACACTGGGGGGGTAGATCTCCACCACTGTTGGCATGACTGTCGGTGGCTCCTCACTACTAATGTTCTGAATTTGGCCACATTCTCAAATGTCAATTTGTACTGAGGGCCATAACAGTACGGGTGTAGTTGGTAGCAGGCCCTTTTTCTGTGCCAACAAACCTGGGAGCCACTATTAATGTCATAAATACAGCCTGCAGACCCCCTCCTAATCTCTGGTTAATCCACTCAGAAGTAAGCAATGTGGAACCGGATTGTGGGGGAATAGCCTGGCTCTGTTTGAAACGTGCTGTGGCCGACATGTGGTGAGCCGCCATGGGTCTAGGGAAAAGGGCGGCATGACAATGGCATAAATGAATAAATAAACGAATTAGTTAGTTTATCGCAGCCCCTTTAGTTGTTCAGAGCAAGGGTGTGGTCCTTTCCTGGAATGGGGGGGCTTGCACGAATGCTAGGTTTTGCGGTCATCTGAATCAAATTCACGCTTGAGTTGATTTTACCTTAAGAGGAGTTATTAAGCATTATACTAATTGTTTCAGGGAGGGGTTGTTTATAAAGGGTTATTATCGCAAGCTATGTCGATGTTGGGGGTGTCAGGATGTTACCATTAAAATTATGGTTATATTGATCTAAGTCATGTTGGTCAAGCCAATTCGTGCGCTAACGGTGCAGAAGGCATTTGCAGGGGCCTTTGCTTACTGCATAAACTTCTCGCACCTATTCTACCCCCTGGGCGAGCGACCAGGGCCACGGAGCATATTGGCGCGTCTCCCAGGCACTTTAAGGCGGAAGAAGAGTATGGTGACTGCCTGAGAGGAATACAGGAACATGGGGCTGCGACTGTGGCACAGCTGATGTAGTGGCGGGGAAGCGAGACAGCAGCAGAAGGCCCGGTCGGTTAACGGGGAGTATGTGCGCAGGGGCAGGTGGTTGGCAGCCACATGGCATGGGCGTGGGCACAGGGTACCCAGAATGGTGGGCGGCGCCTTCGCTCAAGCAAAGGAGTGCAGGTGGGGACCGCACGGTTACACGCCCTCGTGTATGGGCAACAAGGGGGGGCTTAGCTCTCCTACCAAAAGACCCGGTGGCTGACTATTTGAGGACGGGGGGAGCGATCAAGGGACGGTCCAGGGAAAGGACGCAGATGGGGGAGAATTAGTAAGCCGCTATATCTTACCCAGTCCCAGGGGCAGCGGCATTGGGAGAGACCCAGCTTCTCACCTAGCGAGGCAAGGCCGTTTCACTCGACAGCCAAAACTATGGCCTTTGGGACACGGGGGTATGCCAGGTGCTGTCCTGGTCGCACAGTAGTGGATCGTGTACGGTTCCCTGGGCCAGGAAATCGATGTTCATTTGGAGGCTGTGGCAACCGCATTGGTTGAGCTCGAAGTCTCCAGTAACGCAGATGGTGGATTGATCACTGGCCAGGCGTAGCTAACAGGACAGAGGCCTGGGTGTGAGGGACCCAGTCCAGGCACAGCGAGGACGCCAGGGAATGGTTCCCTTTGTACCATAAGACTGGCCTCCACTGAGCAAATAACAGTGGGGGCCGTTTTTAGGAGGATTGGGGGTATCGGGTGGTATTCCCTCAGCAATACTGATTGCGGTTTTCAGCGAGTTCTCCGCAAAGTAGCGAATACGGTGGCGTATTGAAGTCAGTGGGTTTTCATGGCGTAGATTCGAGCGCCTGAGTACAAGCGTTTTTGGGAGCGGGTGGCTAACACTGTCTTGTTATTCTTATCGTTTTTCTAGGTCCTGGCCCTGCTCCACTTTATTACGCGCAAAGTGCGATGGAGTTGCCCTTCCTTGCCCACAGTAGCGAACTGCGGCCACTACGTGGCAGGTCAGCTGGATGTACAGCTGCAACATTGTCTTCAGGAATGTGGAAGTTGCTGAGTCACTGGGGCTTCAGTGGAAGGGGCTTGAGCTCGGAGGTCTCCGTATGATGGGCCTCTCCCGTTGTGGATGTTGGGAGCAGTGAGGGGCCGGACCCAGATTGTTTGGTGTGGCCCACTGGTGGCAACCACCTGTTGCTGGTGAATGTGGAAAGGTGGTCTGACACACGCATGATATACCATGTATTATCGGAGGTGCGGTGGTATGCCAAGAGCATAAGGTGGTGGAGGATGCCAGGTAGAGAGGCAACAGGGCAGCGAAGGAATGGGTACTCCAGACGGGGGGGTGGAGTGATAGATCTCCCCAACATTCAGAGTATCACAGTTAGCTTTATTCAGAAGGGTCGGGGTACATTTGACAGACGAGGGGAATGACAAATTCATAGCGGACCTGCAGAGGTGCCTGCACATTCATGTGCAGGGGGGGGGGGGAGCAGGGGGAATAAATTTATAATTTCACCCCCTGCTGTGGCCGAAAGGGGGCGGAAATGGGCGTAAGCAGCAACTGTGTGATCTCCTTTAGGGGCACCTCTACTGAGGTGAGGGGCGATCTCCTTCTCGGATTACAGGGCTCGACCGGCTTGGGTTCGGGGAGGGGGTCGCTCCTGTGGCTCGCTGCCTGTGGCGTATCAGAGACCAGTGGCGAGCCATCCCACACGCCGTGGGGGCGTAGCATTGGGCAGGGGGCAGGTGTAATTTTACCTGACCCTGCACCCGGGCAAGGAGCTTTCGCCCTAGAGTTGCTCAAGTGAGTTTGTTGCAAAGTTAACTCCGCCCCCATTTGATTTATGCACCTTTGCAGGTCACGTGGTTTAATTGGCTAAATAGTTAATTTGAATTTTGTTTAATAAAAGTGACCCTATTTATACCCACACCTTTGTGTCCGACTGTTACTCCGCCTGCGCCGCAATGCCGCTGGCGACTCACCGCTGGCGAGGGTTGCGGCGTGGGCCGGGGAAGGAGGCCGCCATGTTGGGGCGGAGCCTGCGGACCCCACGTCATCCCCGGGGGCCGCAGCGCAGCGCCTGGGTGCTCGGTCACCCAGTGAACCGGGCAGGAGGGAGGCAGCCCTACAAAAGGGGCTGCCTCGTGGCGCAGTGCCTCCTGCCCGCTGGCGCGGGACACCCGCCCACCCTCCCTCTGTTACAGGGTGCATATGATGGGTCGCCCTCGGTGGGGCCGAGTAGGAATTTTTTGCAGTCACAAGGAATTGGCCGAATTGTGGCTGTTGTTTCGCCTACTCCACTCTGTGCGTGGGAGTGTGTGGTTAGGGGGTGGTCTCACCAACTAGGGCCCCCCCTCAAGGTCACTGGGGGGGGGACGGCCGAAAGGGGGCGGAAATGGGCGTAAGCAGCAACTGTGTGATCTCCTTTAGGGGCACCTCTACTGAGGTGAGGGGCGATCTCCTTCTCGGATTACAGGGCTCGACCGGCTTGGGTTCGGGGAGGGGGTCGCTCCTGTGGCTCGCTGCCTGTGGCGTATCAGAGACCAGTGGCGAGCCATCCCACACGCCGTGGGGGCGTAGCATTGGGCAGGGGGCAGGTGTAATTTTACCTGACCCTGCACCCGGGCAAGGAGCTTTCGCCCTAGAGTTGCTCAAGTGAGTTTGTTGCAAAGTTAACTCCGCCCCCATTTGATTTATGCACCTTTGCAGGTCACGTGGTTTAATTGGCTAAATAGTTAATTTGGATTTTGTTTAATAAAAGTGACCCTATTTATACCCACACCTTTGTGTCCGACTGTTACTCCGCCTGCGCCGCAACATAACTAGTAGAACCATCTACATATTAACAGCAATACATTTGTTCCCTAATAATAAGAGTAATTAAAAGTAATTTGTTATCTCTATTAACAAGTGTCCAGTATAATTTTAAAAGTATATTTTACGGAATGCTCAAGATTGATTTGTTGAATATTACAATAGCACAAAACAGTCAGAAAGTCAAATTGCATATACAATAATGTCCATTTATGTAATAATAAATGCACAAGATTTACTTTTGAGTACCTGTTATAAGTCTTCACAGTTGCTGCAGCTCTTGAATGCTTAGAGATGTCCATTGGACATCAAAAGAGTCATTTCTAGTGAACCTGCACAGCTACATTGGAAAAACTTCCAAGATCTCTCTAGGGCCAACCAAAATGGCACAAAATACTTTTTTATATTCGGTTTTCCCAGAAATTCCCAGGGAGTTATACATATATACTACTAGAAGTACTAATAATGTGCACTAAGTTATTTAAATTGATAAATAAAAATATAAATCTTTGAATTCAAGCCACTACATAGTCAATTTTCTTTTGCCAATGTAGAGTGTGTAATTTCTGTTCAGTATTCATATGGCCTCTGTCTCCACCTAATTGGCTTTGTTGCTTGACCCTGTAATTTTCCTTGATCATCTTAACTCACTTGCCTTCCCCATTACACAAGTTGTGTAAGAGGGTCAAATAGATTTTCCCCATATGTCAGGCAGCTAGAGTAGACTGAACACGATAGGAAAAGTTTTCTGCTTCTTAATTACTACACCACTCCACATATGAATAGAAATAGGATGGAATGGAATGGAATGGAATGGGATGGACTAGACTAGACTAGACTAGACTAGACTGGACTGGACTGGACTGGACTGGACTGGACTGGAATGGAATAGAATAGAATAGAATAGAATTTTTTTGATTGGCCAAGTGTGATTGGCCACACAAGGAATTTGTCTTGGTGCTCTCAGCATACATAAAAGAAAAGATACATTCACCAAGAATCATAAGGTGCAAAGCTTAATGATAGTCGGGGTACAAATAAGCAATCAAATCATACTAGGAACCTGTCAATATAAATTGTAAGGATAAAGCAAAAAAGTTACAGTCTTTAATGGGAGGAGATGGGTGATGGGAACAATGAGAAGATTAATAGTAGTGCAGACTTAATAATAGTAGTGAAGTGAATAGTTGTGAAGTGTCTGTAAATATTTTCACAGCCCTTTTTTGACTCATGCAGTATCCAGGTGCTCAATGGAAGGCAGATTGGTAGCAATTGTTTTTTCTGCAGTTCTGATTATCCTCTGAAGTCTGTGTCTGTCTTGTTGGGTTGCAGAACCAAACCAGACAGTTATAGAGGTGCAGATGACAGAGTCAATAATTTCTCTGTAGAACTTATCAGCAGCTCCTTGGGCAATTTGAGTTTTCTAAGTTGGTGCAGAAAGAGCATTCTTTGCGGCGCAGGCGGAGTAATAGTCGGACACAAGGTGTGGGTATAACGGGGTCACTTTTATTCAACAACTTAATTCTTAACTTATTAACTTATTTAAACCATTAACCCCACATGACCTGCAGGGTGCAAAATCAAATGGGGGCGGAATAACATGCCCAATTCAGACAGCAACCCTGGGGCGAAAACTCCTTGAAACTGGGTGCGGGTCATGTTAAACTACACCTACCCCCTGCACCCTTACTACGCCACACCTGGCGTGTGGGATGGCTCGCTACTGGTCTACGTTAAACTCCAGCCAGCGAGCCACAGGAGCGACTCACTCCCCGGACCCAGGCCGGTCGAGCCCTGTAATCCGAGAAGGAGCTCGCCCCTCACCTCTGTAGAGGTGCCCCAAAAGGAGCTCACCAGTTGCTAATTATTTTATTTTCCGCCCCCTATCGGCCACCCCTCCCCCCCCCAGTGACCCTAAGGGGGGGGCACTAGATGGTGGGGCCACCCCCTAACCACACTCCCACGCACAGAGTGGAGTAGGCGAAAAAACAATCGCAGCTCGTCCAATTCTGCTGCGACTGCAAAAAATTCCTACTCGGCCCCCCGGAGGGCGACCCATCATATGCACCCTGTAACAGAGGGAGGGTGGGTGGGTGCCTCACGATGCTCCGGGCGAGACTGCTGCGCCACAAGGCAGCCCCCTCTTATAGGGCTGCCCACACTCGCCCGGCCAATCGGTGCCCACGCACCGCACCACGTGGTCACGGCACCCGACGTGGGTGCCGTGACTCCGCCCCCCAACATGGCGGCCTCCATCCCCGCCGATCGCCGCAAACCCCACCGGCCGGTAAGTCGGCTGTGGGAATTGCGGCGCAGGCGGAGTAATAGTCGGACACAAGGTGTGGGTATAACGGGGTCACTTTTATTCAACAACTTAATTCTTAACTTATTAACTTATTTAAACCATTAACCCCACATGACCTGCAGGGTGCAAAATCAAATGGGGGCGGAATAACATGCCCAATTCAGACAGCAACCCTGGGGCGAAAACTCCTTGAAACTGGGTGCGGGTCATGTTAAACTACACCTACCCCCTGCACCCTTACTACGCCACACCTGGCGTGTGGGATGGCTCGCTACTGGTCTACGTTAAACTCCAGCCAGCGAGCCACAGGAGCGACTCACTCCCCGGACCCAGGCCGGTCGAGCCCTGTAATCCGAGAAGGAGCTCGCCCCTCACCTCTGTAGAGGTGCCCCAAAAGGAGCTCACCAGTTGCTAATTATTTTATTTTCCGCCCCCTATCGGCCACAGCAGGGGGTGAAATTTTAATTTATTCCCCCTGCTCCCCCCCCTGCACAGCTATGTGCAGGCACCTCTGCAGGTCGGCTATAAATTTATCGTTCCCACTATCGGTCAAGTGTACACCGTCCTGTCTGTACAAGTCTATGAGGGATGCCCTGATGTCTGGATGGTCTACCACTCCACCCCCAGCCTGAATAACCCACTTCTTAACCGCTCTGTTTACCCTCTTCCTAGCCTTATCCACTGCGCTAGGGCTTCTAGCCTGCCGCCAACTCCTCCTGGGCAGGATGTTGGACCACCACACACACGTATTTGGCCACCGCTCCCAGATCACCTGCAAACTCTCCCAAATGTGCCACAGCAGCTCTACACCTGTCATCGCTCCCAGATCGTTCCCACCAACGTGCAAGACCAAACAGCCCGGCACCCCTCGCACCCTCCCACTGTTGAACAACAGTGGGAGAACTTCCCGCCAACGTAGGCCTCGTCGACCCAGCCACTGGACCACCGCTCGATCGATCTCCAAATTCGTGCCGGGCGTCGTCTCACGGGCCCTCCGCTCGGCCCAGTACACCATGCTGTGGCCACATATCAGGATTCTGCGGCGCCAGTCAAGTCGTCGGGCTAGAGAAAGGGAGGAAGCAGAGCGGCATCAAAAAGGCGGCCCGGCGCAACCCCCCCCCCCACCCCGCCCCACTCACCTAGGGGCGGATGTACGTCCGGAAGGCCCCAGATCTCCAGCGGCCCACTGTCTTTATATCCAGCCTGCTGAAACCTTCGACTGCTGCCAACGACGCTGCACCTATTCTGAATGAGTGAGTCCCGTAACGTCTAGGGTCCAAGCCCAGCCTTGCCAGCGCCTTGGACGTGACAGCCCAGAACTGGTACCTGGTCAGGGGTTCCCCGGACACATGACAAAACAAAAAACCCGGCTCTACACCCCTGTGGGCCCAATACGCCCCAAGCGCGGCCACCGGGCATACCCGCCGGTTGTTAGCCCGGGAAAGTTGGACCGTCACACCTCTACCCCTCTGGTTGGTCTTGGACCGTCGCAACCTCAAGGACACCGAGCTACGACCTAACTTGATATCCCTTGTGGTGAACGCCTGGCCGGAGCTATCGGCTCTGGAAGCTGCTAAAACCTCGCTAACCCGAAAAGCCCTGAAAAACAAGGTCACCGCCGCAGCGTGGTACAGTGATGCCTCATAATCAGAGCGGCAGAGCCGACCCCACAGCTCGTAAAGCCCCATCAAGTGGGTGAGCTTTAGGGGATGCCTGCTGTCACCCTGGGCCTGACCTTTCTCCCTGATCCAACCCTCTAATGTCTTTCTAATCCTGAAATCCCCTGTGGTGTCCGCAAAGCCCCGAGACTTGGCTACGAAGGCCAGGCCTGCCAACTTGCCCCTAATCGTCCGGGCAGACAACCCACGGCGGCGGTCAAGCGCGCAAAATTCGAGCAGGTGTTCGACCGGGGCCGGCCAGAGCTGATCGTATCTCCTATCATGACAAAAAGCCCAAAATTCCCTACCTGCCCGCTGGTATGCTCTCCTGGTGCTGGGAGCTATGGACAAATCCATGGCCTTGCTTACGTCGGCCCTCCAATCAGCCACAGATGCTGTGGGGCTGCTTCCGGGTGCTCCTCGGCCTGTGGGGCAAGCAGCCGGAACCTAGCCAACTGCCCCCTGGACAGAGCGTCAGCCACCCCGTTTCTTACCCCTGGAACATGATGTGCCCGGAAAAGCATATTGTTGGCAAGGCATCTCATAACCATATGCCGGACCAAACCCATAACCCGTTCGTTCCTAGAGGAAAGAGTATTCACTACGTGTACTACCGCCATATTGTCACACCAAAAGTGGACTGTCCTACCGGCAAAACTGGAAGCCCACAGCTCAATGGCCACGACAATTGGGAATAGCTCCAAAAATGTCAAATCCCTACAGATGGCCCCTCCGCGCCACTCCTGCGGCCAGTCAGCCCGGAACCATTTGCTCTGCCACACCACTCCAAAGCCGGTCGTGCCCGCCGCATCGGACTTCACTTGAAAGTCCGCTTTCAGCAGCATATCCTGCCTCCACAATGACACTCCGTTGTACCCGTCCAGAAACCCTTGCCACACCACGAGGTCCTCCCTAACACTCTTCGATAACCTGATCCTGTGGTGCGGTTTTGTCACGCCAACCGTTGCCCTGTACAGTCTAAACATAAAGGCCCTTCCTGGCGCAATCACCCGACAAGCAAAATTCAACAGGCCGGCCAGCTCCTGCACCTGTCTCAAAGTCACCTTCTTTGCGGCTCGTGCGACCCTCACCGCTTCCTTGAGTCTGGTCAGTTTGTCATCGGGTAGCCTACACGTTTGTGCAACGGAGTCCACCTCGATTCCTAAAAATGTCAGTTTGGTCGAAGGCCCCTCGGTCTTTTCGTGAGCCAAAGGTACGCCTAAATCCGCGCATAAAGCCTGGAAACCCAACATTCCCTGCTGACAATCGACGGCGCCCGCCGGCCCCGCGAATAGAAAATCATCCAAATAATGTACTACAGACGCAAAGCCCGTACTTTTAACATGTGCCCACTCCAAAAATGAACTGAACTTCTCAAACAACGAGCAGGATATAGAACAACCCATTGGCAAGGCTCTATCAACAAAGAACCCGCCCTCGAACTGGAAACCCAACAAGTCGTAATCCCCCGGGTGAATGGGCAAAAGCCGGAAGGCCGATTTGATATCACACTTCCCCATCAGTGCCCCCACTCCGCACGCCCGGACCATCGCGACAGCCGTCTCGAATGGTGTGTAGCGCACCGAGCAGAGCTCCTCGGGAATGTGGCCGTTCACCGATTCACCAGGGGGGAACGACAGGTGATGTATAAGCCTAAACTCACCCGCGGCCCTCTTGGGCACCACACCGAGTGGGGACACCTGCAGGAAGGGCAGGGGGGCTCCGAAAAGGGGCCCAAAACCCGGCCCTCACGCACCTCCTTCATAATTTTGTCCCGCACTACGTGGCCCATACCTGCCACAGACCTCAAATTGTCCGCCATGCAGGCCCTGCGCGGCCCCCCGTACGGGATCCTGAAGCCCGCGGTAAACCCCGCGAGCAGGAAATCCGCACCCTTCTTGGGGCGGTAGCCGGTGAGCCAATGCTGCAACCTGTCCAGTCTAACGGGGGTTGGGCCCCTTACCTTGAGCTCCCCCAGGTTGGGGTTTGGCGGGGGTCCCAGCGTCCTTGGAGCCGGCCCCACCCCGTCCCCTGTAACAAGTGGAGGTCGGGTGTCTGCCACTACACAAGGCGCAGGCGTGGCGAAAACGACAATATGCCCTAGAACAGGCCCCTCTAGCGCCGTACTCGTAACAGTACGGCTGGCCTCGAAAGGACGACCCAGCCGTGCTGCGTTGGCCGGAGGCCGGGGTCCCCGTCCCCACAGCCGGGCGGGGAAGAGTAGCCTCCTTGCCCGTTGTTAAGAGCAGATGACCTGTGGGTGTCCGCCCACTGGCCGGAGTTGATGCTTGCTGCGTGGCCTGAAGCCACAAGTCGTTATGCCGCATATCCCACGGCCAGTGTCTATTGTGGGCGGCGAACCTGCGAAAATCCTCGTCATATCGCTTCCAAGCCTCCCCCCCAAACTCCTGATACGCTCTCAGAATCATGTTCATGTACAAGATGAGCTCATGTGTCTTATGGACATCATCTTCTACCACCACAGAGTGGTAGGCCAAAAATGCATACGCCCACGACAGAATTCCCTTGTCCATTTTGGTGCCTTTTGGGTCATCCGACCCCTTCTTGCCCTCTTTATCCTTCTCCTTCTTAGACTTTGCCGGTAGCAAAATCTGAAACATGTCCACGTAAGCGCCCCGCCAAATTTTACGCTTGAGGGACTGGGACATGTGCATACTAAGTGGAGTGTCTGGTAGGCCCGGCGCGAAAGGATTATCGCTGTCAAAAGAAGTACTGGTAGACCCCGAGGTGGTTGACCCTGAGCTGTCCCTCGAGGTATCCCTCTTCCGTTTGTGCCTCCTAGCCACTGCCCTTCTACGCCCCCTCCTCCAAACTTGCGCAGCTGTGCGGGAGCGCCAGGTCCTCTGACCCCCTTGTGTCGTGCGTTTTGTAGCCCGTAGCCTGCCACGAGGCCCTCTTGGGAGGGACCACCGGTGCCTAGGCACAGGGCACTCACCCCAGTGAGAGGAGTCGTCGTCAGCCTCCTCCGAGCCGGACACCATCCTGCTGGCCTTCCTCCGCTTGGTCTTTGACTGCGCATGCCGGTCCTCGTGGGATCTCTGTGGGCTCCCAGCCGACTCTGATGAGCTCCGAGACCCCTCTGCGCTGGCAACTTGCGTGGCCCGGCCCCGACGAGACCTGCCCCGCTTCTTTGGCCTCTCTTCCAGTTTCTCGAGCAATGAAGACAGTATACGTGAGGAAACAGAAAGTGAATCCCTCGCCCCCTGCCCCCTCCTGGCAGGCCTTGCAGCAGATGCCTCTGCTTCCGATAAACCCGATTCCATACCGCTGAGAGGCCCCTCCTCTGCACCAGAAAACACCCCTGGGGCCCCCAGTGGATCCACGGGCAGGGCCCGGCCCTGGCGGGGACCCCTCGCCCCCACTGAAGCTCCCCTTCGGCCCCTTGTGCGCCCCCGGGGGGTCGCCACCCCCATGGGGCCGTCCTCACTAGCCTGCCTCCCGGCAGGCCTTGCCCCTGGGGCCTCGCTCCATGCCCGCTTGGGCGCCCTCCTTCTCCCGGTGCGGCGGGGCTCGCTGGGGGGGGTGCCTAACCCTCCGGCCTGCCCCCTTGCAGCCCGCCGCCGGGCCCCTGTGCGGCTGTTTCCTCCCCCCGCCATCAACCACTCGAAATTGCGCCTCCAAACCCTGACGGGGTGTCGCCGAAGCGAACTGCCTGTCCAGCCGCCGATCGCGGCTCTTCAAGCCTCAAAGGCGCCCGCCGAGTGTCCCTCGACGATCGGCTGCTTCCCCGGCCTTCGGGCCTGTGACGCAGGCCGAATGACGCAGCCACGAGCCGGCAGCAGCAGCAGCAGCCTCGCCTCACGATGCTCCGGGCGAGACTGCTGCGCCACAAGGCAGCCCCCTCTTATAGGGCTGCCCACACTCGCCCGGCCAATCGGTGCCCACGCACCGCACCACGTGGTCACGGCACCCGACGTGGGTGCCGTGACTCCGCCCCCCAACATGGCGGCCTCCATCCCCGCCGATCGCCGCAAACCCCATCGGCCGGTAAGTCGGCTGTGGGAATTGTTGTGCTTTTTTGATGATGTTTTTGATGTTAGGTGTCCATTTTAAATCTTGTGATATAGTCAAACCTAGAAATTTGAAGGTCTCTACTGTTGATATGTGTTGTCTAGTATTTTAAGAGGTGGAAATATGGGTTTCTTCCACCTGACTTTAGATTTCTCCTAAAGTCAACCACCATTTATAGTTTTGTGTGTATTCAGTTCCAGATTGTTGTGCTTGCACCACAGGTTTAGTTTTTCAACCTCCTAGCTGTATGTGGATTCATTATTATCTACAATGAGGACGATCACTGTTGTATCATCTGCGAACTTCAGTAGTTTAACAAATAGATTGTTATAGATGCAGTCACTGGTGTATAGAGAGAAGAGGAGAGAGCCCACAGCCTTGGGAGGGGGCTGTGCTAATTGTACAGATATCTGATGTGATTCTGCTTAGCTTCACTTAGCAATAACAATAGCAATAGCATTTAGACTTACCGTTTCACCTTGCTTTACAGCCCTCTCTAAGCGGTTTACAGAGAGGAAGCATATTGCCCCCAGCTATCTGGGTCCTCATTTTACCGACCTTGGAAGGAGGAAAGACTGGGTCAACCTTGAGCCTACTGAGATTCAATCTGCTAAACTGATGGCAGTTGGTGATCAGCAGAAGAAGCTTGCAGTACTGCACTCTAACCACTGCACCACTGAGGCCCTATGAGCACTAGCTGCATCCTGTTTGTTAGGAAGGTTATGATGCACTTACAAGTGTGTTCAGGTACCAGTAGCTGGTTCAGCTTAGTTAGAAGAGTGTCTGAAATGTTTGTATTGAATGCTGAACTAAAATCTACAAAGCGGATCCTTGCATAGGTCTTTGGAGATTCAATATTTATTTACTTACTTACTTACTTACTTACTTACTTACTTACTTACTTACTTACTTACTTACTTACTTACTTATTTATTAGATTTGTATGCCGCCCCACTCTGCAGACTCGGGGCAGCTAATATGTTGTAGAATATAGTGAAGAGTCATATTAACAGAATCATCTGTTGATCTGTTTACTTGGTATGCAAATTGAGGGAGTCTATTACCGTGTTTCCCCGATAGTAAGGCAGTGTCTTACTATCTTTTTACCCCCCAAAGCCCCCCTATGTCTTACTTTCGGGGTATGTCTTACATACCCCCCCCTGCCGTTTCCCGCCTCCACTAACCAAATTGACAGGGTGAAGTCGGGAAGACCCAGGGAGGCCGCCCAGCAGCTGATCTGCTCGGTTCCCTCCGCTTTGACGGCGCTGGTCCGCTCGCTCGTTCCCGCAACCGACCCGCTTCCCCGACACGCGTCTGGAGGGGAGGAGCCACTCTGCGCAGTTGGGCAGCCCCACCTGCCTGCCGGAAAGGAGGCGGGCGAAGGAGGGCGCAGCTCCGCCCGCCCGCTCGGCTCGCTTCTACAACTTCGGACCAGCGCCGTCCTTCGCCTCGCATTTCCGGGTTGGCGAGCCTGGATTGTTTTTCCTGCGAGCGCTGGTCCCCGCTAAGCCTTCTGCGCCTGACTCTGCGAGGCGAGAGGGAAGAAGGAGAAGCGCTTCTCCTTCTTCCCTCTCGCCTCGCCGAGTGAGGCTTCGGACCAGCGCCGTCCTTCGCCTCGCATTTCCGGGTTGGCGAGCCTGGATTGTTTTTCCTGCGAGCGCTGGTCCCCGCTAAGCCACAGAAGGCTTAGCGGGGACCAGCGCTTGCAGGAAAAACAATCCAGGCTCGCCAACCCGGAAATGCGAGGCGAAGGACGGCGCTGGTCCGAAGCCTCACTTGGCGAGGCGAGAGGGAAGAAGGAGAAGTGCTTCTCCTTCTTCCCTCTCGCCTCACAGAGTCAGGTGCAGAAGGCTTAGCGGGGACCAGCGCTCGCAGGAAAAACAATCCAGGCTCGCCAACCCGGAAATGCGAGGTGAAGGACGGCGCTGGTCCGAAGTTGTAGAAGCGAGCCGAGCGGGCGGGCGGAGCTGCGCCCTCCTTCGCCTGCCTCCTTTCCGGCAGGCAGGTGGGGCTGCCCAACTGCGCAGAGCGGCTCCTCCCCTCCAGACGCGTGTCGGAGAAACGGGTCGGTTGCGGGGACGAGCGAGCGGACCAGCGCCGTCAAAGCGGAGGGAACCGCCGCCAGGGCGCTGCGAACTGCTCCCTCGCTTTTAGTACCGTGTTTCCCCGAAAGTAAGACATATGTCTTACTTTCGGGGTATGGCTTATATAAGCCGACCCCCCTGAAACCCCCCATATGTCTTACAATCGGGGGGGTCTTACTATCGGGGAAACACGGTAGTTGATCTATGATGGTTTCTCAAGTGGGACAGCACTAGCCTTTCAAAGGTTTTCATAACTACAGATGTTAGAGCAACTGGTCTGTAGTCATTCAGTTCCTTAATGGTGGGCTTATTCAACACTGGGATGATAGTAAAGCATTTGAAGCAAGAAGGAAAATAGCACAAATCTAGCAACTTATTGAAGATTTAAGTGAAGATGGGAGCTAATTGGTCAGCACAGTCTTTTAAGCAAGAAGGAATTATATCCTGCATCCAGTCACCAACAAATGAATTACGGTACCTCATCTTAATAGCATATCCTATTGGCTAATAATATTAGTTATACATTGTATAATATGGCATTGGACCAGATTGTTACAATGATTTAAATCTGCCATCTAGAATGTTTACTTAGAAGCATATTTGGTAAATTCAGTATGAGTTCCTTGAAAGGATATGGTAGTAAGATATATAAACTGGTATCGGTATATTTCCATAGCATTAGCTTTGAACAAATTGTGAACATATCCAAATCAAACTATGGCCCATTTGTAGATTGAAAATTTGAAGGATGACTACACATCAATTATATATAAGGTATTTTAAAAATATGACTTTCCAGAAGGCTTAGCACTTCTTCAATTAGGCATACCAATTAAGATGTTTCTGATTCATATACTGTACTACCAAAGTCATGAAAAATCTATGACTTAAAAGTACATGCTGGTAATTTACGTGAAATACCATAATTACAGGTGATTACAACTGATGCAATCACCAGTTACACTGATACAATAAAGCAATTTGAATGAGTGGTAACCTTGGTTTGCAATAATTGTGGTACAGGTATAATATCTAAAACCAGTTCTACATCTGACAAGTTTGCTTTGTTTTGTTTAATTATTGAGAAGTGTAGTATAGGTACAACTTACCAACTTCATTTAATGACTTTTCAAAGTTAGAGGCCCAATGAGAAAAGAGATTTACAATTAGTCCTCAGAATTGCAGCCATTACAGCATCCCCATCATCACTGATAACAATTTGAGAGCTTGGCAACTGGTACACTGGTCATCTTTTAGTCGCATGCTCACTTTTTTGTGACCTTTGCAGCATCTTACACAGCATCTGTGGCATCTTACTTCATGACCTATGGTGATTCTTTTACCAATCTTAAATTGAACTGACAAACTGCTGTTGTAAGTCAGGTCTAGTCACATGAACCTTGTTATATAGTGATGGAATTACTGGTCCCAGTTACATTTAGCAAATAATGACAATCTGTATTCTAGGAAGATGTTTCCCAAGTATTTTTATTGTTTCCCTATCTATGGGGGATAGACTTATGTTATAAGATGTGTGGTGGCCAGTGGTTGCAGGCTAATTATGCCAACTGGTGGTAGTTCGATTCTCACTGGTTCAAAGTTGACTCACCTTCCATCCTTCTAAGGTGGGGAAAATATTGTTGGGAGCAATAGGCTGATTCTGTAAACAGATTAGAGAGTACTGTAAAGCAGTATATACCAAAAATCTAACTGCTATTGAAATATGAATCAATAGAAATCCATTGTCCTTTAAAAAAATTTTTTTTTAAAGAACAAATTGCTTTATGCATTTTTTTCAAGCAGTACTACCCTCAATCATATCCTGCATTTAGAAAAAAACCCTCTTTAATTTTCCTTGTTTCTTCCATCTGAGGGCATTTAAGCAGAAAGATCAATTGAATTATTGAATGATGATGAATGAATTAAATGAATGAATGATAAATCTATTGATAGGCATTCATTGGAATATATCCTGATTTCTAAAAAAATATAGCAAGATGCTACACCAAAGGGAATGACCTTCACCAGTCTATTAAATCAAATTTACATAAATGTCTTGCAAGAGACTCACATTGATGAACCTTAATGCTCAATGGCTATATCTCTTTTTCACTGCGGGCTATGTTTGAAAGAGGATGCAGCCAAGAAACTCTCAGAATCTTCATTTTAGCCAAACTAATATGAATATAATTCTTGATGAACTTATCTTTTCTTTTATGTACACTGAGAGCATATGCACCAAGACAAATTCCTTGTGTGTCCAATCACACTTGGCCAATAAAATTCTATTTTATTCTATATCCAAGCATGTCACTTCTCATTTCTTGCCTGTAATTATTGAACTGAAACCAGATAACAAACACTGTTGCTGTTAATCAATGTCTATTTAAATCATTTTAATGACATTGGGAGTGTGTTTGATGATTATCTCCTGGGTTTGTTAGTAAAATATACCAACTTTGAACTAATTCTTGCCAGTGACTTTAACGTGAATCCAATAAAGAACCATTTACTTCCTCTGTTTTATTTTAATTATCTATTGGTCACTTTTATTTCCAACCTGCTTTCTTGAAAGATAAGGAAAATAATTACAGAGGGTAGAGATTAGCTAATTAGAATTGGGTTTGTTTGTTTTTAAATTGTAATTGGATCAGTTAGAGGGAACTCCTAAGACAAAATGCGCTAGATTGGAAACGGGTGGAAGTGCTATTCATTATGTGTAAATCTAAAAATGTATCCAACAGAATAGTTGGTTTTAAGATTGATTTTATTATGATAGGGATCATTTCTCTCTTAACCTGAAATTACAGTATAAGGCTTCAGGTTTCAAGCCAGGGCATAGTTGTGCGTATGTAACTATCTCAGTCAGGAATACTCAATAGCCACTTTCCATTTTTTTAGCTTCTGTGTAGTCTCTCAATGCCTTGAAGCTAAAGTTATTAGAAAGAATAATAGGATTGATTATTGGACTGAATCCAAAGAAACATTGAAAGACACAGCTGAAAAAAGGAAGACTTAAAAAAAGAAGAAACGGTTAATTAGAAGTTAGCTAAAGAAACTAACAATCTATAGTCCACGTATTTCCCTTTTTTCTGCAATTTTTGTACTACTATTCAGCTGAAATTGCCTCTAAGGTTAGCGCGCTGATTTCCACTGAGACATGGATAGAGCCTATTTAGAACTAACATCTTTGGGTGATGACTATAAAATATTTATTTTGTTGTTTGTTTATTTCTGAAAAATAAACAAATATTTATTCTTTCTGGGATATCTGCCCTCATAGCAGAGCTAAAGAATAATAAAGTTGTGTGTGAGGCAAGGGGGGAGGGAGGGAATGGACCTTGACATAACTATTAAAAATCAAATTTTGACTGGTGTGCAGTCATACTAGCTACCCTGTATTATCACTCTGACCTTTCCTTTCAGATTCATGACTAGTATCAATCTCGGACTTTAAAAAGGTAGTAAATTGGTCTGACCAATTTATGTCCAAACAGCATACTGAGCATTAATAGAAAATTAAAATCCAGGCATCTATATAAGAAAGTTGTTGACTGGCTGACTCAATATAATATATTGTCAACTTTAGATCTGGACAGGAGCTCAATCAATGCATCATTTGGTGGAGAAGTACTTAGATTACCTTCAAAGCTGTCTCACTGCTGTTTTTATTTATCTGAAGATGGCAGACAGAGAGGAGACATTATGGGGACAAGTAATAACAAGAAGTCCCTACTGATCACCCAGTACTTTGATTAATCATTATTTATTCATGAAAGGTGCACCATGCTGCTTAAAAAAAAAAAATTACTCAGTCCCCTCCTCTTTAATTGATTTTATTCATTTTATCCTTCATGGTTGGCAAACAAACCTGTATCTTTCCTTTTGCATGCTGATAATTCAGTTTGTTTTGTTACAGGCTGGCCTGGGGCAGAGTCTTCAAATCCCAATCACATTTTGCAGGAAACAAAAGAAATGACTGTTAATTATAACAAAATCAAAGTGCTTGTGTTTACTAAGAGGTATATTAATTGTAAACCTAATAGGAAGATTAATTATAATATCATTGAACAGGCTAGACACCAAGTACTTCAGTGTCCCTTTTCTAGCCGTATTCAGTGTGAATGGAACATCACTGTTTAGACCTAAAGCTGTCCTGCTTGCTGCAGAGGCCATACTTTTATACTCGATACAGTGAAATTATTCAAAGTCTCCGTGCTCAGCCTTTTGCTCTGTGACATGTACCTCTGTTAGTATAAAGGTTTAAGAGCTTTAGAAGGAATCCAAACTAAATTGTAAAGAGCTATGTTTCACATGCCAGGTGTGATAAATGCTCCCTTTCATCTGGAATTTGATCTTTCTCTTCTGCAGAGGCTTGCAAGAGAATCTGCCTTTAAAAGGGCAGCTCAAAC
This sequence comes from Erythrolamprus reginae, assembly GCF_031021105.1. NCBI lineage: Eukaryota > Metazoa > Chordata > Lepidosauria > Squamata > Dipsadidae > Erythrolamprus > Erythrolamprus reginae. The sequence continues at coordinate 169,127,100 of NC_091950.1, read as the reverse complement.
TAATCTTCACAATGGAATCTCTGATCCCTCTTCTTCCATTAATGTCCGTGTTTACCTGGAAGAAAGGAATAGGTGTGACCTTTCAGCCCAATTTTTAATCCAACAATGGAATGGAATGGAATGGAATGGAATAGAGTAGAGTAGAGTAGAGTAGAGTAGAATAGAATAGAATAGAATAGAATAGAATAGAATAGAATTCTTTATTGAATTCTAGAAAATATATTGAATTCTACAGAAAAGATACATTTGTCAAGAATCATGAAGTACAACACTTAATGATTGTCATAAACAATCTTTATGACAAGGTTGTTAAGTGACTCTGGTTTATCCATTGACTTAGCTTATCAGAAGGTCACAAAAGGTGATCACATGACCTTGGGGAACAGTATCCACCATAAATATGAATCAGTTGCCCAGTGTCTGAATTTTGATCATGTGGCCATGGGGAACAGTGCAATGGTTGTAAGTCTGAAAAAATGTTCATCTGTCACCTTTTTCAGTGAAATTGTAACTTCAAACAGTCACTAAATGAACGGTTTTAAGTTGAGTATAACCTGTACTATAAATTTGTTTTAAAATAAATAATTTTGCTTCAATACGCAAAGTTATTTATTTATTTAGGCTTTTCAGCCAGATACTGCTTGAGGGAGCTATATCTTTCCTCTTTCCTCTTATCATCTATAATTTTTTTTTGGGGGGGGGGGGAGCAGAGAGTAAAAGGGTATGTTTAATGTAGATGTGGAACAAATATCGTATGCTATGTAAATTCCATTTTCTCAGATTGACTGGCACCTGAAATGCAGAGTTTTGACCCTTGGGTGCTTACTGAGAAATAACCATGCTAGGTCTATGCTATCCTACATGTGGAAGCAAACTGAAGTGGATGCCAGGATTAGCAATAAAGTGCATGGTAATGCATGAAGTAATATGCAGCCACCCTAGATAATCTATTTTACTGAAAATTTCATTATTTAGCATCCACATAGCAGAAATAACTCCTTGAATTTATTGCCCTCTTAAAAAGCTAAAGGCGGGATAAGCATCTCCCATTTGGCTACCTGCCTTTATGTCATCCCCAGCTTTATAGAGGAAATGGCAATGTTTTCTGCTTAGATTGGTTTTTAAAAAAAAGCACACCACTTACATTGTGTTTATTATATTGTATGCTAAAAATGAGTAAAATGATCTAATTTGTGACTTTAGAATATTGAATAATTACAGGCAAACACGGCATACATATCTATAGAAAATCCATATTAATAGATATGGATAGATCTGTTAATAGATTAATAGCCATATTAGTTTTTGAAATGACAATTCAGAATAGTCTAAATAATTGAAATTTCTCCTTTTCAATGTCAGTGCTTTTGGTTAAATATCAAAGAAATTTCCCTTATACCAAGGGTAATTTTTGATTCATTTATCAACTAAATGAAAAAAAGAAATACTTAATTCTTTACAGTATGCTTCTTTCAGGATTAGAACAGTAAATTTAGCCCTAGGAATAATGATGTTAATGGAATAGAAATGAGCTATTCCAACCAATATATTCCAAATAAAAACTGACTATTACATTTTTGGGCAATTGAAGTTCCTGAGCCTTTTTCAAATGCTGTCCTAATCAGAATATATTGCAATAATGAAGCCTGCTTCTAAACCAGGCACTTGTCATTTTCAGGAAAATAAGTTTTAAAAACTGTGATCAGTATAGAATCATTGAGATGACATATAACTTCCTTATTTAGATGTAGAAAGAGATCTGCCAGTCCACTGTATGCTAACTGTGGCTTCACAGTTTCACAGGATTGTAAAATCGAAATGTAATGATGTATAGGGAGAGCAATCCAGATAGAAGGCATTTAATTGTAGAGTGTAGATCAGTGGTTCTCAACCTGGGGGTTGGGACCCCTTTGGGGGTTGAATGACCATTTCACAGGGGTCACCTAAAACCATGGGAAAAGACAAAAAGACAAAGCTTCTATTCTGGTGCCTTGGAACATATTTTTACAATCTGACTAATCAGACAATTACAGTGAGGGGTGTCCCTCTGACCTCCCAGCCAATCGGCTTAAAGCTCTGTTGGGAGAATTGGCACTAGACTTATGGTTGGGGGTAACCACAGCATGAGGAACTGTTTTAAGGAGTCGCGGCATTAAGATTGAGAACCACTGGTGTAGATGGAAAGTGACTTCCCATCCATCTCGCACAAGAAGAAACACACCGCCAATGAGAAATATGGGACCATCAATGCATATTCCAATAGATATTCCTGCTGTTAGATGTTTTAATGCTCTCATCTCTACCTCCTATAGTGGAATGGCTTATTGATATGCAAATGATATGCAAATAGGCAGTAGAACTATGAATTCTGAAAATTAAAAAAAACAAACCCTAGGCTTATTGTTTTATTTGGTTTGAAGGACAGTACTAACTAATCCTAATTAAGACTTCTTTTTAATCTGCAAACCCACAACACCTGTCAATGTGATACACTGGAGACAGGGAGATTCTATTCCAGATTCTATTTCTCTTAAGCACACAAATCAGCTATATCACTTTGGGTCAGTTTCTCCCAGGCAAAACTGAGAAGTCAGAAAACAGCTATCAATTAACATTGGTACCAATAAAGAATAATTTATGTAGCTCAGGGTTGAAATAAAGCGTCCTCTAAATAAACCTCTTCATTGGAGGTTATAGATAGACCATAATTTACCATACAGTCCAATGTGGGTTGAAGGGTGCTTGGTACTCTCCATGCTTGCTTGTTTTCTTGGTGACATTTCATTGCCCACACTACAGTTCAACATCAGTGACCACTGGTATTAGGTAGGTAATAGTGCTCACTGATGATGTGCTGTAGTTTGGGTAATGAAACCTCTGCAAGAAAACAACCAAGCTCAGGGAGCACCAAGGACCCTTCAATCCATATTGGACCAGTATGGTAAAGGTCTACAACCTTCAATGTAGAGATTTTTATACTGCATTAATAATTTAATTTAATTTAATTTAATTTAATTTAATTTAACTTAACTTAACTTAACTTAACTTAACTTAGAAACATAGAAGTCTGACGGCAGAAAAAGACCTCATGGTCCATCTAGTCTGCCCTTATACTATTTTCTGTATTTTATCTTAGGATGGATATATGTTTATCCCAGGCATGTTTAAATTCAGTTACTGTGGATTTATCTACCACGTCTGCTGGAAGTTTGTTCCAAGGATCTACTACTCTTTCAGTAAAATAATATTTTCTCATGTTGCTTTTGATCTTTCCCCCAACTAACTTCAGATTGTGTCCCCTTGTTCTTGTGTTCACTTTCCTATTAAAAACACTTCCCTCCTGGACCTTATTTAACCCTTTAATATATTTAAATGTTTCGATCATGTCCCCCCTTTTCCTTCTGTCCTCCAGACTATACAGATTGAGTTCATTAAGTCTTTCCTGATACGTTTTATGCTTAAGACCTTCCACCATTCTTGTAGCCCGTCTTTGGATCCGTTCAATTTTGTCAATATCTTTTTGTAGGTGAGGTCTCCAGAACTGAACACAGTATTCCAAATGTGGTCTCACCAGCATTCTATATAGTGGGATCATAATCTCCCTCTTCCTGCTTGTTATACCTCTAGCTATGCAGCCAAGCATCCTACTTGCTTTCCCTACCGCCTGACTGCACTGTTCACCCATTTTGAGACTGTCAGAAATCACTACCCCTAAATCCTTTTCTTTTGAAGTATTTGCCAACACTGAACTGCCAATACAATACTCAGATTGAGGATTCCTTTTCCCCAAGTGCATTATTTTACATTTGGAAACATTAAACTGCAGTTTCCATTGCTTAGACCATTTATCTAGTAAAGCTAAATCATTTACCATATTACAGACGCCTCCAGGAATATCAACCCTATTGCACACTTTGGAGTCATCGGCAAATAGGCAAACCTTCCCTACCAAACCTTCCCCTATGTCACTCACAAATATATTAAAAAGAATAGGACCCAGAACAGATCCTTGTGGCACACCGCTTGTAACCTGACTCTGCTCGGAATACTCGCCATTAACAATAACTCTCTGATGTCTACGCTTCAGCCAGCTGCAAATCCATTGAACTATCCAGGGATTAAGTCCAATCTTCACTAATTTATCTATCAGCTCTTTATGTGGAACCGTATCAAAGGCTTTGCTGAAGTCCAGGTAGGCAATATCCACGGCACCACCTTCATCCAACACCTTTGTGACATAGTCAAAGAAATCAATGAGATTAGTCTGACATGATTTGCCTTCAGTAAAGCCATGCTGATTTGGGTCTAATAAGTTATTGTTTTTTAGGTGCTGATTTATCCTCTTTTTGAGTAGAGTCTCCATCATTTTAACTACAACTGATGTCAAGCTAACTGGCCTGTAGTTACCAGCTTCTTCTCTACTGCCCTTCTTGTGAATAGGCACAACACTGGCCATTCTCCAATCCTCAGGAACTTCTCCTGTTAACAAGGATTGGTTAAACAAATCAGTCAGGGGGGTAGCAATGACAGATCTGAGTTCTTTAAGAACTCTGGGGTGGATGCCATCTGGACCCATTGCCTTATTTATCTTTAATCGTTCAAGTTCTTCTAAGACATCGGCTTCTAAGATCACTGGAGCTGAATCCGTACAGCTGGAAGCAATGCTATATCCCTCTATAGTATTATTTTGTAAGGTGTCTTTTGAGAAAACTGAACAGAAGTAGCTATTGAAATGGTCAGCGATCTCCTTATTCCCATTAATGCATGTATTATTCCCGGTACTAAGCTTCGTGATGCCGCAGTTTTTCTTCTTCTTATCATTAATATATCTGAAGAAGGTTTTATCCCCCTTCTTTACAGATTTGGCAATTTCTTCCTCTTTTGAGGCTTTAGCAGCATATATTATCTGTTTCGCCTCCTTCTGTCTCATTTTATATACCTCCCTATCAGCTATACTTCCAGATTCTTTATACCTCCTATAGGCAGCCTTTTTTTCATTGACTATAGCCCTTACATCATTGCTAAACCATAGCGGTTTCTTCTTCCTTTTACCTTTAGTTATTTGTCTTACATACAGTCCAGTGGCTTTTAAGATGGCCTTTTTTAATACAGTCCACTGGATGCTCGCTCCTGCCATTTTATCCCTCCCCTTTAATTCATTATCTAAATATTCTCCCATTGCATTAAAATTTGTTTTTCTGAAATCCAATACTTTGGTTGCATTATAGGATTGCTCACAATGAGTTTTTACATCAAACCACAAACATAGATGGTCACTGCAACCTAAATTTTCTCCCACCTTGACATCTGAAACCCAATTCCCATTCGTAAAAACTAAATCTAGAATATTCTCCCCTCTAGTTGGTGTCTTAACCAGCTGTGCCAGAGCTGCTCCTGTAAAGGCCTCTACTATATTCTTACTTTTGCATGTAAGGGCACTGGGGATATTCCAGTCAACATCAGGCATGTTGAAATCACCCATAACCACAATATCTCCCTTTACTGCCATTTGGGTAATTTCATCCACTATCTTGTTGTCATATTCCTCGGATTGCCCTGGAGGCCTATAGATCACCCCAATTCTAATGACAGAACCTTCTTTATTTTGCATGTAAATCCAGAGAGTCTCTAGATCTTGACACGTATTTTGAATTAGTGTTGTTTTTAGACTTTCTTTAATATAAATGGCTACTCCACCTCCCCTTCTCTCTATTCTATCCTTCCTATACAGTGTATATCCTGGTATGGATATTTCCCATTCATTAGAATCCTTAGACCATGTCTCAGTTATGGCAACCAGGTCCAAATTATCTCTATATATTATGGCCATTAATTCACAGAGCTTGTTGCTCAAGCTTCGAGCATTTGTGCACATTACCCGAAGAACATTATTTTCGTTATTAGTTTGCCCCTTATCATCAACAACTACATCTATATTATTTGCAGCTCCCTTTTCATAAGCTTCCAAAAACTGCTTTATCCTCATTGGTCGGGGACAGAAATCACCCACATCAGTTACATCTCTGTCCCCTTTACCTAGTTTAAATGCCTGTCCAAAAAAGTTCTGAATTCCTCACCGAGCACCTGGGTACCTCTATATGATGGATGCAAACCATCCCTCTTAAACAACTCCCTATTAGACCACCTACTGACATCATGGCTTACATAGCCAAAACCTTCAGCTTTACACCACTGCCTTAACCACACATTAAACTCTCTGATACACGTTGTTTTATCCTCTTGGCCACAAACCGGTAACACCTCTGAGAAAGTCACTGAATCAGTTATTTTACCCAGCTCCACACTTAGACATTGAAAATCTCTTTTTACTACATTAACATTTCTCTGGGACAAATCATTTGTGCCAAGATGCACCACCACATCAACGTTATTACCTTTACTCACAGTCTTAACAATGTTTGTAATCCGCCTCCTGTCCCTGCTGGCAGTGGCCCCTGGGAGACACCTCAGCACCTTAACCACATCCTTGCTCTGTCCCAAATCAACACCTCTAACGGTTGAATCACCCACAAGAAAATGTGTCCTCTTTTTATTTCTACTAACTGTACTTGATGGTTTGGTGACATTTACGACAACTTCCCCTTTGAACATCCCCTCATTCTCTGCCTGAGGGACCTTGCTAATATCTCCAACATCCTTACTATTTAAATCCGCAAGAACACTATAGGAATTTGATACAGAGAGACCAAAATTGCTATGTTTTTGCTCAACTGCACGCAATCTTCCTGAACCGACAGTTGTCCACACAGCCCTCCTCCTCGGGGGGCGCTGTGGAAGTGGAGGCTGGACACATGGCTGCATTACAGCATGTGGCTGGGACAATCTTTCCACTTCTGACTGCAAGCTACAAACTAAGGACTGCAATCTAGAGATCTCGCCATCTAACCTAGATGTCCTTATGCAAAGAGGGCAGTACCCCAAGTTCCACAAGGTACTACGGAAGACAACAGCCAAACAAATGTTACACTGCACCAAGCCAGTCAATTTAATGTATTCAATTCAATTCTTCTATGCCATCCAATCCCACGGGACTCATTTGGGGTAGTCATCATAACAATATGTGTATGTTTACCCCAGTGAAGGGCTACCAAAATTTTTATTACCACACTGTGGGCATGGCTTATGCAGAATGCCTTGCAATGTCTTTCAACATTCTTTCAGTACAAATTGGGTTCTCTGGGGTGGAACTCCATTTTTGCTACCCCACTGCATTCCCCCATCACCATTCGGGCAGTAGCCCACCCCTGGTTTGTCCCATCTCTCTTTGGAATAGTTTACTCCATTTAGGCTTCTATCTAAGTTTTTAATGTGAAATATTATTTTGTAATTACAGTTTCTGATCAATTAGATAGATAGATAGATAGATAGATAGATAGATAGATAGATAGAGATAGATATAGATATAGATATAGATATAGATATAGATATAGATATAGATATAGATATAGATATAGATATAGATAAAGGCAATATATATATAACACATCATTCATTTTATTATTCTCCTTTCTGACCAAGATACCAAAAACTTAAATTACATAAAATAATCTGTTGAAAATAATTCAAGAGTATGTGCTGTGCTTTATTTCTGCTCTACCCTTTATCCAATATTTGGAGGTGCATTAGCAACCGGGAACTGCATTTGATACCTTTAATTGTTTGGCTGAAATATATTGCTGAGAGGAAACCTCTTGCTTTTTTTGAGGTGGGATAGATTATTGAGGTCAATTTACCAGCCTTCGGGCAGGGAGGGAGGGCGGGGGATCCAATGTTTTTAAAACGATATCTTCCAACTCAGCACAGCAGCACAGTCCTGTTTTTCCCTTATCTCCTATATTACTCAGGTGATGCAGTGACAGGTAATCATTGTACTATGGCTTAACAGAATCTAAATTATATTTTAGGAAAGGTTAGTTAAGTTCAGTTCTTCTGAAATAGTCCAGACAAAAGGGTCATAATGGAGATCAGCAAACTGATTTAATACTCTTTCTGTACGAGATTTGGCACTTAATTTCTCACACTAAATACTGAAATACCACCAATAGGAAGAAGAATATCAAGGTTAGGATGCTTGGATCAGTACTGCTGCATGTAACGAAAGGCACCGTTCCAATAAGAAAAATCAAGGCCCTTGTTTGTTTGTTTGTTTGTTTGTTTGTTTGTTCGTTCGTTCGTTCGTTCGTTCATTCATTCATTCGTTCATTCATTCATTTATTAGATTTGTATGCTGCCCCTCTCCGTTGACTCGGGGCGGCTCACAACACAATAAAAACAAAGGCAATGAAAACTCAAAAGCCTAATGTCATACAACATTAGGCATAACATCTGGGGTTGAATCAGCCAGGTCTGCCAAGAAACATGGTCATATGGGTGTCAGTTGGAATAAGATGGGTAGCTATAGAAATTGAATGAATGGAAGAATGAATGATTGATTGATTGAATTGAACTGAATTGAATATGTGGGGTTGGCTGATACTGTGGCCCTGCACTATACCCAAGGAGCTGTAGTGCCTCTTGGCCAATTAGTGCAATTTCAGTGACATACCCTGGCTCCAAAGTTGAAAGAGAGAACCCAGGCTAACTGAACATGTGGCTTCACCAGCTGCAAGGGGAAGTATTAGAAGTATTAGAAGAGAATAGAATAGAATTTTTATTGGCCAAGTGTGATTGGACACACAAGGAATTTGTCTTGGTGCATATGCTCTCAGCGTACATAAAATAAAATATACATTTGTCAAGAATCATGTGGTACAACAATGATTGTCATAGGGGTCAAATAAGCAACGAAGAAGCAATATTAATAAAAATCTTAGGATATAAGCAACAAGTTACAGTCATACAGTCAACATGGGAGGAAATGGGTGATAGGAATGATGAGAAAAACTAGTAGAATAGAAGTGCAGATTTAGTAGAAAGTCTGACAGTGTTGAGGGAATTATTTGTTTAGTAGAGTGATGGCGTTTGGGAAAAAACTGTTCTTGTGTCTAGTTGTCTTGGTGTGCAGTGCTCTGAAGTTGTGACAATGTTTGCAACAGTCTATTGTGACCAATAAAGACAGTCAAAGTTGGCTGACATTTGACACTTCAACTGATAATGTTGAGTTTCTACCTATTTGATCAATTCTGGCCTATCTTTCTTTCTTCAGCTGTGAATTATGATTGGGATTGATTATTGCCCAGTTAGCAAATATCACTGCATTAGTAATATCATTCCATAAACCTAGACTATTACTATTTATTTGTGTTTGCCAAATGGCTGTGATTACTCATGTCACCATTTGCAGAATCAAATTGTGCTCCAAAGAAACTGGAGAAAAGGGAATAAAGTAGCAGGAAACACATGGGAAAAATATGGGGAATATTTAGGAATTTCAAGGAAATGTTTCAATCTATCCAAAGAACTAATTCAGCTGAGACCCTGAAATCAATAAATAGTGAATATTTTCTCCAGCCATTGCAGCAATGTACCAGTAAATATTAATGATTCTTAATACTTTTGATTTTAAATAGAAATAAACATTTTAAAATATTTTGTGGAAAATATAATTGTCAGTATCACTTCAGCTTAATAAACTATACTTGTCTTAGGAACACTTATAATGGTAAATTATTTTTTTCTTATAGCAAAAAAATTGCATGCATTTAAAAAACAGTTCTGTTTTCTTTATTAGATAACTAATTGTTGTAGTTATGGCAGTTGCAGTGCAGTGAAAGGCTCATTATATGTAAATGAAAGTAATCGTTAATAGGAGGCCATTAGAACACTATATAATGACAACTAATGGACAATGCAGTCAAAGAAAATTTCAGAATTAACTTGCAACTCCTGAGTTCGAAAACAATGCACATTTTAATAAAGAATAGTTATCTCATTCATTCAAAAAACCAATGTTAGTTTAATTTGATTTTTATTTATATTAGGCAGCTAGAGATTGGAGAACTGAATTTGAAAAGCATGAACTTTTCTCCAGAGGAAGGACCTTGAAAGTTGCTCTTATTAGGAAAAGATAGGGGAAATCTTCTCCATTAAAAAATGTTGGCAAAGCTGAATTGGAGAATAAATCATGTCCAAAACTTGCCTAATTGTCCCTTTCTCTCTCCCCGTATCTTTTATAAATAGTATATGGAAAAATCTAGTTATTTTCTGATTTTCAGTTTCAAAAGAAGTTGATAGGATGGTAATCAAAAATGAAGAATGTGAACATAAGTAATTGGTCTTGATTGATTCTAACCATTGGCCAGCCTAGTCAAACTTCATGGTTCATGGCCAATCCTCCAGCATTATCTCACTATACAAGGGCTGTCAAACTTGCGGCCTATGTGCCAGATGCATCACATGCTGGCCATGCCCACACCCAGTTTAGCGCAGAGGAAAAAGTGATAAATCCGTGATGATGAGAGTTTGACACCTTGCGTTAACTACATATAAACCATAGATTTGTGTTAGAACCCAACCAAGGTCAATAAAGAATAAGAGTTATTTTTAAAAAAATAGTTGAAAGTTTTAAAAGTTTATTGGATAGTCAGAGGTGTGATTTTTAAATATATATATTTGAATTCTATATATGAAATGTGTGTGAACTTCATTGGACTTTCTGATGACTTGTGTAACTATCTAATACATTCAAGGTTCTCATATTACCTACTGTATGAGACTGATGCTACAATCTTATAAGTAGTATGGTGTTGTAGGGTTATAATGCTACACATGCATTTTTAAAGAGACCTACCATATCAGGGCTGTGTAATTCAAAGTGATCACTAGATGGCAATCAACAGTTAGGGTTGTCTGCACCTTGTTGCTGATGTTTAGTTGTCTGCTTGCTTATTTGCATCTACTTTATTGTAGACCTAGTCTTAAAAGTATTTTTAAATCTGCAGAACCATCTTCTACATAAAAGTGGGCACAATCAAGTTGTTCGTTTATTATCAGCTGTCAGTTTCCAGTTTATTCTTTTAGAAGTTAATTCCCAGCATTCCCATTAATTTAATGAAGGTAGATATAACTGGTTGTGGCCATCTCATCAAATCCCCAGATACTCGAGGCTGCATTCATCTCATTGTCCAAAGAGGACTTTTAAATAAATGTTAAAAAGTAATGTTGAATTTGTTTTTCTATCTTAAAAAATAAAAAGCCCTTCTGGCAATTCTATCCTTATCTTGTCAGTTATTCTTGATGGATAAAATGCAAAAGCTTTCTTGAATTGTGTGAAACTAATCAATTCTCCATCACCTCTAGCTGATCCAGATGAATGCTTGAGAATATGTTTTCTAATCAGGAGGGGAATGGTCTTAACAAGAATTTGGCAATCAGTGGTAGTCAGTGATGTTGGCCTGCCTTATAGCTGCCACCAAAGATTTCCTGTTTACTTATTCAAGAATTGTTGTAATTAATGTTTCTCTCATTCCTTTGGTGAGACAGCTCTTATTGAAGACTCCTTGAAATGTCTCTTGCACACAGTGGACCTCAGCAGATTCTGGGAGGATTTACTAAAGCTTGCAAATCCCCCAATTTTAAGACTGCTCTTCAAACTCAAATTACATTTTGTTTTGAATTATACACAGTGCTGCCATTATGAAATTGCATGAACACACACAGAAGAAAGAAAGAAAGGAAGGAAGGAAGGAAGGAAGGAAGGAAGGAAGGAGGAAGGAAGGAAAGAAAGAAAGAAAGAAAGAAAGTTTTGACTATTCTTCACCTAACGCCTGTCTTTAATTCCGTGACACTGCAGGTATCTGCAATCCGATGTGTATGCATGGCGGGAGATGCAGCAGGCCCAATGTTTGTGACTGCTCATTTGGCTGGAAAGGAAAGCATTGTAGTATACGTGAGTCTGAATCCCTTCTGATTCAAATATGCTATTTATTGATCGTTCAAGTGCATCAGCATAAATGGTAATCTGTTTTTAGTTTGGCTGTTTGGGGACTTTGAACAGCGTTATATTTTGGTCATTCAAATTAATACAACGTTTTGGGCTTCCAAGTGTAACCATAAATGCCCTTCATTTCTGTCTAGCAAAAACAGTCTGTCTTTTAGGCATCTTTTAGACTTGGTTATTCCTATAGGCCTGAGGACTTCAGGAGATGAGTGAACTGGTGAGGTAACTCTGCTACTTTTAACTTCCCTTTGTCTATTATTCTTGGTTTTAGCTTGGTTTTTACAGTTTTTGATTTATTAAATGTGCTTAGTTCTGTTGCATGCCAGCCATAAATGCTTATTTTATGATGGTCAGTTTATACATTGGTTTATTAAATAAGAAATAAACAAATAAAGACATTCACATGACTGAATATGAATATTTCAAAGTTTTGAAGGCTGTTTTTGTTTGCTAGTTTGTTTGGTTTTGCCTTCACCGTAGTCGTTAACCTTTGGGCAGCTGGTTTTGTAATGAATTTTTGATGATCTCTCAGCCAGGGAAGGGGGACATCATATGCAAATGATAGGGTTTTTTTTTTAAAAAAAAACCTTACTCAACTGTCCTTGCCTAAAAGATTATTTACATGATAAACAAGGCTACTTTACAACAACTCTGCCACTCAGCGTCCTACAAAGGGCACTGATCTGATTAAAGCACCATTTAATACCCTCATGTTCAGTCTGAAATTAATGGGTTACTCTGTTAATCACTCAATCAATTAAGGATTTCAGACTTAATAGAAAATGAAAATTTAATGACTAGGGAATCTGCCTTTGGAGCAAATCCATGATGAAACTAGAAGTCAGAGGAGCAGAGATTAAGAGGGAACTTGCTAATCATGGACATTTCAGAATGCTAATTGCCTCATGAAGAATGCTCATTAAGCTCTTTTGAGATCAAACTATTTTGAAAATAATTGTAGGAAGCTAAGATGACATGTCACTCAGTAAAGTGATTTAAAACTTATGGACCATCAGAAAGATCTTATTTACTCTCTTTACCTTTTCTTTCTTTTTTTTTCAGCTGTGTGTCTACCCAGCTGCACAAATGGAGGTGAATGCATTGGGCCTAATGTTTGCCAGTGCTCAGAAGGATGGGCAGGTCTCCTATGCCAAATCTGTGAGTAGTTTTTGAATATGATTGTCTTTACTCTTTTGCCTTTTGACTCTGTTTAAACTATAAATAGATGTAGTTTTGCTTTCCCCCCATACTATTTTTAAAAGAAAATAAAGTTTTTGTTAGTTAGTTAGTTATTTGTCAAGCATGTAGAAGGTAGTAGGTATTGGTATAAATATAAACATTAGCAAAGTAGGTACAGGTAAATTAGGACAATAGGGTAGTAGGAAAGGGATGGTAGGCACACTGACGCGTTTAAGCACACCCCTTGCACACCTCTTAGGAATAGGGTGAGGTTGACTGTAGACAGTCTAAGGCAGTGAAGGGCTACCGAAATTTTTACTACCATACTGTTGGCGTGGCTTATGCAGGATGCCCTGCATTTTCTTTCAACATCTTTCAGTGCAAACTGGGTACTCTGGTGGAGCTCCATTTTCACTACCCCACTGCGTTTCCCCCCCATCCGGGCAGTAGCCCACCTCTGATCTAAGGTTAATGTTTTGGGGTTTGGGGGAAGAAACCACAGAGCCAGGTAGTGCATTCTAGGCATTGATTATTCTGTTGCTAAAGTCATATTTTCTGCAGTCAAGTTATGTTCAGATTGTTTATGAAAAAAATAGAAATATGGCTAACTTAAAAAACATACACATTTTGATATAGAATAAGCCAAATTTTATAGGTACCAGTGCTTCCGGAATTGAGAATATAATGCCATTTAACATTGCAGCTGTTAAAGATGAGGAGACAAAGAACAGGGCTGTTAAATAGTGTTGGGCAAACCGAACTCACACAATTCGGGTTCATACCGAATTTTGCGATGTTCGGTATGCTGGACCTGAACCCAATTTTTTTAAAAAAATCCATGCCGAAGTTCAGGGTTCGGGTTCGAGGTTCCCTCAAACAATGTGAAACGCTGCCGCCAGGGAGGAGAGTGGGGAATCCCATCGTGGCATTCCCCACCTCCTTTTGCTTGCCGCGCTGCAAGCAAAAGGAACTGAGAAACCCCACGATTGAATTCCGTGGGCAGAGTTTTGACATCACGTGTACTTCTTCCTAGCTTCCCTTTACTAGCTTAAAAGAAAGCCCAGAAACATAGCTAATTCTATAGTGTAATTGTTAGTTCTCTTGACTTTGAATCTGCCGATTGGGGTTCAAATCCCGGTGGAACCACCTTTTTTTTTAAAAAAAATTTCTTTTATTTTTTAATTTATTATTATTAGTAATAGTATTAGTATTATCATCATCATCATCATCATGCTTCTTTATATAATAAAAGGGGTTTGGGTCCTTTTAATCCCTTCTTAGTGGGAAAAAAAGAAAGCATTAAAAATACCCTCCAGCTCTTGGGGGGCAAAAGGGAACCTTCCCGATGTGCCCATGGAAATAATTAATAAATGATGATGATGATGATGATGATGATAAATAAAAAAATAAAAATATTTTTTTTTTAAAAAAAAAGGTGGTTCCACCAGGATTTGAACCCCGATCGGCAGATTCAAAGTCAAGAGAGCTAACAATTATGCTATGGTTTCTGGGCTCTCTTTTAAGCTAGTAAAGGTAGGTCCTTTCAGTCCTTTCCTTAATATTGACAAGCAGAGCTTATTGGGGCATTTTTCTCAGTCAAATGGGTTTGTGGTGGCTATTGTTTGCAAAATTGAAATTGGAGATGCAGAGGTTTCTCTATGATGGGATCATATAATTGCTGCAATATATATATATATATATATATATATATATATATATATATATATATATATATATATATATATATATATATATATGAATGATGAGGCAGCAGCCATCTCGATCACCGGAACATAAAAACTTTAATAAAACAACTTAGCTTTCGTTAGCGTGCTGCTAACTTCGTCAGAGTTTTAAAATGCCGTGGGAGACAAACACATTTATAAAGCATTACTCAGTCTGCTCATAGCCCGCGTCACTGGGCCACACCCTTCCCTCCCCTCTGCAGCAAGCCTAATTGTAGGCTTAATCATGCTGGTTAAAGGGGGAACTACCGCTTTTACTCGTGTCTGTTGCCTATTTCCCTCCCCAAGGGAGGAGGTGGAGTTACGAGGCAATGCTTTAGAGGTATTTGATATTACTTCCTTCCACCCATTACCGTTGTTACTTTCTATGGTGGTACATGTCTGCTCTTGCAATTTTTTTGCCCATGCCCTCGTCCTAGGTCTGCACTGTTCTAATCCCCCCTTGTCCCCTGCGTTAAACCTGCATTGTGCCCCTCCCCCTCTACCTCCGTGTTGCTCCAGTATGTTCCCTTGTTTCCCACTAGGGGTTGCTCCACCCTCATTTAGCTGGTTTCTATGCCTGACCTGGAGAATTCTGTTAGGGGCTTTATCCAATCCTAATGACCTATCTCCTTTAAGTCGTTGTTGGTGCCTTAAAGCCTGGTATGCTGATGGCATATCAATGTGTCTATTTAAAGAATTTTCGTTGGAGAACCAGGCTTCTTTTAGGAGGCGACCTCCCTTGGTTTCATCTCGCGCCAGAATCTCAGTTCCCTGGAAATCAAAGCCATGATCCTGCTCCTCCATGTGTGTCCAAATCTGGGAGCGTTGTTCCTGACGTCGGACCGCCAATTTGTGTTCGTGTATACGAGTTCTCAATCTTTTAGCCGTTTCACCCACATAGTGGTGCGCACAATTATTGCAGTTTATACGGTAAATTACTGAGGAGGACTCCTCCTTCACTAAGGTTTCCTTCGGGCGCATTACTGATTTTCTCAAAGTTTGATCCGGCCTGTGCGCTACTTTGACCCCATGGGGTGCCAGTATGCGTGCGGCTGTTTCGGATACCCCTTGTATGTACGGGAGTACCCTCCACGCTGATGTTTCGTTTGTGCTTTCAGTAGGTTGTCGGGGTCTGGGTGTGGTGCACCGTTGAATAAAAGCTCTCAAGTAGCCATGACGTATAAAAGTTTGGTAAAGATACGCTCGTTCTTTTTGTTTGGCTGCCCGTGTGCTACAGTGAGTATTGATTCTGTTAAATAATGTCGGTATACAGCTGACTTTATGTGCGTTGGGGTGATTGCTTTCGTTGTGTAACATGCGGTCCGTGCTGGTGGTCTTCCGGTATACCTCCGTGTCGATGCTTCCATCTGGGTTCCGGTTGATCTGTACATCCAGAAAGGCCAGTTTACCATTGGCCTCCTCCTCCATCGTGAACTGAATATCCGGATATATGGAGTTGAGAATTCCCATGAACCTAATTTTATCACGTTGTTTAATGATGGTAAACGTGTCATCGACATAGCGTGTCCAGAACTTGGGTTTGTATATTTCCATGGCTTCTCTTTCCAATTGCTGGAGAACTGCTTCTGCAATCACGCCCGAAATTGGGGATCCCATCGGTGTGCCCTTTACTTGTTCGTATATCTGGCCGACGTCAGGAACAACGCTCCCAGATTTGGACACACATGGAGGAGCAGGATCATGGCTTTGATTTCCAGGGAACTGAGATTCTGGCGCGAGATGAAACCAAGGGAGGTCGCCTCCTAAAAGAAGCCTGGTTCTCCAACGAAAATTCTTTAAATAGACATATTGATATGCCATCAGCATGCCAGGCTTTAAGGCACCAACAACGACTTAAAGGAGATAGGTCATTAGGATTGGATAAAGCCCCTAACAGAATTCTCCAGGTCAGGCATAGAAACCAGCTAAATGAGGGTGGAGCAACCCCTAGTGGGAAACAAGGGAACATACTGGAGCAACACGGAGGTAGAGGGGGAGGGGCACAATGCAGGTTTAACGCAGGGGACAAGGGGGGATTAGAACAGTGCAGACCTAGGACGAGGGCATGGGCAAAAAAATTGCAAGAGCAGACATGTACCACCATAGAAAGTAACAACGGTAATGGGTGGAAGGAAGTAATATCAAATACCTCTAAAGCATTGCCTCGTAACTCCACCTCCTCCCTTGGGGGGAGGGAAATAGGCAACAGACACGAGTAAAAGCGGTAGTTCCCCCTTTAACCAGCATGATTAAGCCTACAATTAGGCTTCCTGTAGAGGGGAGGGAAGGGTGTGGCCCAGTGACGCGGGCTATGAGCAGACTGAGTAATGCTTTATAAATGTGTTTGTCTCCCACGGCATTTTAAAACTCTGACGAAGTTAGCAGCACGCTAACGAAAGCTAAGTTGTTTTATTAAAGTTTTTATGTTCCGGTGATCGAGATGGCTGCTGCCTCATCATTCACACATATACCTGGAACTCGCATTTTTAGGACTATTCTTTATATATATATATATATATATATATATATATATATATATATATATATATATATACACACACACACACACACACACACACACACACACACACATATACCATGCGGTAAAATATCCCCTACGAGCCTGGTTAGATTTTTTTTTAAAAAAATTCATTTTTTATTTCAAATTGAAAGAATAGCCTGAAATAGGAAAGCAGTGAAGGGCGGTCCTTTCAGCAAAAGGAGCTGGGAAATACCACAATTTTGACGTCATGGAGTGTTTGGGGTTCGGTGATGTCACCCAAATTTTTTGTAAAGTCCGCCCGAATCTGCTGAACCCGAATTTTGTTGGGTTTGCCCATCACTACTGTTAAACTTTCATCCTGTGGAAAACCTTATTTAATCATTACTTCTTTTTAAAAATCCAAACCAAATCAAAGGCGTTTTTTCTTTGCGTCTAAAAATATTAATATTGCAGAGTCTGTTCTGTCTCTGGAATGAATGAAATTAGTGGAACTTTTTATAATTTAAGTAGAGTGTTAGAATGGCAGGGTTTATCAAAAAGGCCTGTTAATTTACAGTTTCTATCCACTATATCTAGTAGTAACTATAAATTAACTGCTATCTTTTCCCCACACATTGCCATTCTAACACTCAACTTAAGCTGAACATCCTTGACAAAGATTTTTTTTTCAAAAAGTTGCACTAATTTTATTATACATGGCTCATATTGTATACCGTTTCTCAAAACCAATTTCCCAAAGGATGTAGCTAAAATCTTTACTCCAGTTTTTCCTTTTCCTTTTCTCAACTAAAGATATATGGTTCTTTCTTTCTTTTCTTGCAGAGACACCATTTTAAGTGGTAATTTTAAGTTTAACGTTATGCTTGTCTAGTCAGAAATAAGCCCTATTAAGTATAGCAAGACTTACCCCTAGCTCCAATTTTAATTTGAAAAACATTCTTCAGTGTTCCCTGGGTAAAATTGACTTACCTATGGGTACTCAGAAATAAGCCCTATTAAATTCAATCAGTCTTTCTCTGAAGTCAGTTTTCATAGCTTGAATGGCATGATAGGAATTTTAAGCATAAGCAGGGAAAGGACATTTCTTTCTTCCATTTTACTCACATGAGTCAAATCAAGTAAAACATGCTTACAATTTGTTATGTTGGATGGGTATAATGTAATTTCATTATCGTATTATGCATAAAAGACATAGAGAAGTCATGAGCATCTGTATTGCTGACCAAGATAATTCTTCTGTTGAAAATAAATGAGTGAATACTAACAGGAATCCCAACATTAACTTTCTGCTGCCATCTTATCTAGGACTGAATTACCTTAATAATTCCTCTTATTGTTTGAAAAGATGCATATTGCAGCTGTGAAGTCCTGGGAAAGCAGTGTATGGCAGCGCATACAAAAAGTTTAATTTGAAATTGTTAAAGCAGACACATCTTTCCCCCCATTCTTGTATGGCTGCTTCTGGCTAATCCCACTTGTGCTAGGCAAAATGGTTGTGCATGCACCCACAGAGATAGCCAAAGGTAACTTCCAAAGAAGCTGCATGAACCTGAAGAAAGATGCGATCAATTTAACATATCAAAGAGATAGACTTTGCATATCCTCCCATGTGTCCTGAAGCATCTTTTTCAAAAGGATTTTCCTAGTCCTGAAATTTACAGTACAGTCCACATCATTTCTCTTATGCTCACTGAATTAAATACTTTAATGGCTCCAATAATTAGCCCCCAAATCTGCTTATGAAAGTTCACCTTCTGAAAAACCGCTTTGATTGGAATGAGTTTGTTAAAAAGCTTGCAATGCAATCAGGATAAAGCAAAAGAAAAGTCATCCTTACTAACAATATGTGCTACGGTTTTCACCTTCTCTGTCACAGAACACAGAACACATTTTCAGGAAGATTAAGTGTTTTAAGTTGAGCATGATCATTATCGCTTTATCTTGAACAATCAGAATAGTCGCTATACAAAATAGCAAAATCACAACCATAAAAATAACAAGGGTAGAAAACAGAGGAATATCTAATCTAAGCAAGGTGAATCATCCAAATATTGGCTAAAAGACCCAATTGTGTCTAAAGACCATGAAAAATAAAACAGAGGCTATTCTTCATTTCACTGTTTTTGTTAGTTTGATACAGTATGATTTCTTCAGACTAGAAACAGCTTCATCTTCTCCTTACAAGAAAAATCCTAATTATATGCTGGCTTGAGCTGACAGAAAGAAATGGTCTAAAATCTTTAAGTGTGTTGGCCCAGGAAAGGCATAAAATTGGTCTACCCAGTCTTAGGAACATCTGTACCTTAGGAGTGTCAAGCTTATGGACCTCTAAGTCATTTTAATGGACTACTTAGGGGATTAGGCTGCCATTCCTTGTCCACCAGATGACATTCCCAACTCCTCCACTCTTCCCGAACGACCTCCGGCGCCGGCAACCAACCACACCCTCGGCATCCTCGGTCTCACGAAACAGGCAGGCACGTCCTGGCCTCGGCGGTGGTCTCCACTCCATCCTCTCGACTCCTCCATCTCTTTTCTTTGAGAGAGGGGTCCTTCCTAGCTCCTCCATCTCTTTTCTTTGAGGGAAGGGTCCTTCCTAGCTCCATACAAGGAGGCAGTTGTGTGCCCCCTCCTCAAGAAGCCTTCCCTGGACCAGGCTGTATTTAACAACTGTCATCCTGTCTCCAACCTTCCCTCTATGGGAATTTCAACATCATGCTTACAGTTTTTGTAGACTATAATTTAATAATGACCCATCATATCTCTGTTCCAGGAAATTATCATCAGCCAACTTAAACAATATATTCAAAAACCATTGTCTGAACATAAGGTGGGATTCCATGAACATTTTTGTGAACGTATATATCACCGAAAAATCCAATTAAAATAGTAATAGGACATGTGGATTCTTCTTGGAGTAGTGACTTTTTTGTGTGTGCCAAAACAATGTCAAAAGAGCATATACTGCTAATTAGGGAGAAGAGGGAGCTGGCTTGTAATCAGCAGTCCCATTGCTTTAACTTTTATGAAGGCAGGAAATAGCTAGGTTCTAGCAGAATACTGCTGAAATTGAAATAAGGGTCAATCCCATAAATCATATTTACAACTATAATATAGCAATATATTTTAGATGCCGAAAACAGCTTGCCAACATTGCTTTCATTAGTAAATAAATTATATATCCAAATAAGCTTGGAAAGGCAAACTGAATTAGCAAAGAAAATGTCATCATCCTGTTTGTTTATTTTAATGGACTGATAATAGTGTAGGCTTTTCAAAAGATTATTTATTACATCACACCATATTATTTTAGGCCAGATACATTAGCGGGCCTCAACTGTGAGAGAAAAGAGGGCAATTTATTGCTTACCAGAAAAGTCTGGAATCTGGCTTTGCTGTAGATTCATTGAAGCGAGAAAAAAAGAAATAAATTACAAATCGGGCTGGAGGTTCCCTACATATTTGTTCAAATCCTGTGAGATTGTCTGCAACCAATCAGAAGCAGTGCTAGAGCAGAATATAGAGTGTGTATTCCTTTATTTGTCTTTGGCTCAAAGTAGAAAAGGAAAGTGCATCGTTCCTGGTTCCTGCTATCTCCTTTGCATTCCTTTTTAATTTTTTCTTCAGCTGCTCAGAACTCTGATTCAGATGCAACTACGTTTGGCAAGGCCTTCGAATCAGAGAATCAAAACTGATGAACCTAATCCCCCACTCTCTGTCTTTCAACTCCAAAAGTGGAGAATGAAATGGAATAGATGGTTTGCTTTGCAACAGCCTTTCTTATGTTTTGAGTGCTTATTGAGGGCAGCAACTGAAGCATTGTGCAATCCAGCTTGGAGTGCTCTCAGATTGTTTGGCCCAGTGCTAGGAAAGAGAACAATTATAGCTTTTGCTGTTTTCAGCTACTACTTCAGCCTATACATCTTTTATTTTATGATCATGTTATTGTGCGTCACTCTGAGAAATGTTGATGGAAATATTTTTTTAAAAAGAAATGATGACTTATTTTCTCTTTTCAGTCAGGCAGAGAAGCCAAACAGATGCTTTAAGATCAAAACACTGATAAGTGCAGAAGCAGATCAAGTTGGTACAGGTTTCTTCCAACTATGATGTAGATGGAGCAATAGAGGGGTGGGACTGCCACTTCTCTGCCTGGTTGCTGGGTGGGCGTGGCCATGTGGGCATTGCCTACTTGGCCCTCCTGCACTACGACTGGCAGGGGGCATTTTCACCCTACCTAGGCTCCAGAGGCTTTACTCAAGCCTCTGGAAGGCCAAAAATGTTCTCCCAGGAAATGGGCCCGTTTCTGGATTTCTGGTAGGCCCATTTTTTGCCCTACTTTGCCTTCTCTTCTCTTGGAAATGTGCAGACCTTGATACAGAAGAACACAACATTAATGAGTTTTTGATCAAATTCATTGTGAATCAATAGAACACACAAGCAAGATTTGCTGTTTGTTGAGATTGTAACGCCAAAATTAGAACTATCAAGGAGAAAAGTATAGTTGGATTTGATGGCCTAAGAAACCCAATTAAAGCAGAACAACAACTAATCAAAATGTTTTTCAAGTTTTTTTTTTAATGGTTGTTTACAAGAAAGCTTGTTATTTTTGTTAAGTAAAAGTAACAAAAATAATGAATTTACTTGAGGGACTTAGTAAAAAAAAAGCTTTAGTTTATGGCATGAAAAATTTCAGGTACAAATACATATGATTTCTAAATAAAAATATAAACTTTAATAATTCATGATTGTAAGGAAAGATGGAATCTTGTAGGAGAGGTCATTTTATAATTTGAATTGAGCCTAAAAAGGAATTTATCTTTACCAAAGATGGTTTTAGCACTATACAGATTGTCAGCCATTAATGCCTGATAGATATCTTTCATTCTCTATTACAAAGTTCACACAAAATTACATGTTTGATAAAGATACATCCAACAATTTGAAAAAGTATATACCAATATATACTGTACATACAAATATACATATATACAGTGATCCCTCGATTTTCACGGGTTCAAACTTCGCGAAACTGCTGTACCACGGTTTTTCAAAAAATATTAATTAAAAAATACTCTGCGGGTTTTTTTCTATACCACGGTTTTTCCCGCCCGATGATGTCATATGTCATCACCAAACTTTCATCTGCAATTGCTGATTGGCCGAAATCTCAGCCAATCAGCATTGTCATCGCAAAAAGTTTGCCCGACAATGCTGATGGGCCAAAATCTCGGGCAATCAGTGGTGTTATCCCAGCGTGCATTGGTACAGTACTTTTACAACTTATTAAAACTTATTGGAAGATGCCTCCTAAATGTTGCACGCGGAGAGGAGGCTGCGACACTAAAAAGAGCAGGAAGATGCTGACAATTAAGGAGAAAATTGAACTTTTGGATATGCTAAAAGAGGGTCGCTCTTATGCAGACGTTGGTCGGCATTATGGGATCAACGAATCAAGTGTGCGATACATTCGGAAAGATGAAAAGTAGATAAGGCAAACATCTATGATAACATTCAACAAGGCAGCAAAAAGGATGGTGACGCCTAGAAACAAACGGTTTATGAAAATGGAAGCTGCTTTGTCCGTGTGGGTACAAGACTGCCATAAGAAGAGCATTGCATTGGATACCAATACCATACAGACAAAGGCACAGCAACTCTACACCCGTCTGGCAAACAAAGAAGGAGGCGATGCAGATGAGGGAAAAGAAGATGTTGATGAAGGTGCTGATGACTCAGAAGACACCCAGCCATCAACATCCACTGCTTCTCCGACCCCATCCACATTCACAGCAATTAAAGGATGGTTTGATAAATTTCAATGGCGCTATGGCCTGAGGAGTGTGTCATTGCACGGAGAAGCTGCCTCAGCGGATACAGGTGCAGCCGAGCAGTACGTCCATTGCACGTTTAAAGACATAATTGAAGAAGGGGCCTACCTTCCA
Source organism: Erythrolamprus reginae (assembly GCF_031021105.1). NCBI lineage: Eukaryota > Metazoa > Chordata > Lepidosauria > Squamata > Dipsadidae > Erythrolamprus > Erythrolamprus reginae. The sequence goes on along the minus strand of NC_091950.1, from coordinate 169,103,847 downwards.
GAATAGGTGTTCAACATGGATGAAACAGGCCTGTTCTGGAAGAGGATGCCATCACGGACTTTCTTAATGCAAGATGAAGCCAAAGCACCTGGTTTTAAGGCCCAGAAAGATCGGGTAACTTTGATCATGTGTGGAAATGCAGCAGGCTTCATGATGAAGCTAGGGCTCATTTATAAGTCCTGAAATCCAAGAGCCCTAAAGAACAGAAATACGAATGCATTGCCAGTGTACTGGATGCATAATCCTAAAGCATGGATTACAAAAGCCCTTACGCGGGATTGGTTTCATCAGTGCTTCATCCCACAGGTGAAGGATTATTTGGCTGGCAAAGGACTCAATTTCAAAGTGCTTCTCCTAATGGACAATGCTGGAGGCCATGATGACCTGGCACATGAACATGATGGGGTACAAATCGAATTCTTGCCACCAAACACCACATCGCTTATCCAACCAATGGATCAAGGTGTTATCTGTGCATTTAAGGCACTGTACATGCGCAATTCCCTTGGAAGCCTCATGGAAGCAATGGATGCTGATGAAAACTTCACATTGAAGGGCTACACAATTGCATCATGTCTGAAGAACATTCAGAATGCCTTAATGGATATGAAGACACAGACAATGAATGCCTGCTGGAAGAAATTGTGGCCAGAAGTGGTGCATGATTACAATGGATTTGCTCCCGAAGAAATTCAACATGCCGCAGTCCAGAAATCTGTGAAGCTGGCACAGGCACTGGGTGGAGAAGGCTTCAGTGCAATGACACCTGATGAAGTCCATGGGTTGCTTGATGAGCATGGCCTACCACTGACAAACAAAGATCTGGAGGAGCTGACCAGGTCAGCGAGTGAAGAAGAGGAAGCTGAACAAGCTGAGTAAGAAGAAGAAGTTGGCCTAACGCTTGAATGGCTTGCAGAAGTGCACAGAAGTGCTGCACATCTCCAACAGATTGTGGAACTTTGGTATCCCAATATGACTCGTTCTATACACTTTAAGGCCTCCCTTGACAACATTGTTGCACCGTACAGAGCCATGTTAGCCCAGAAAAAGAAACTGTGCCAACAACTACCCATAACTATGTTCATCACAAAAACCAAGAGGTCTGTCACACCATCACCTTCAGCATCCATTGTAGAAGTGCCCGATGAAATGGTGATTGAAGAAGACCCTTATTTATGTTAATAATTTTTGCAAATAAAAAACCAAAAAAAATTGTTAATAAATAATTATAATTTATAACTATCAGGATGACTAAGTGTCTTATTCAATGGTGAGTAGTACTGTACAGGTAATGGGAAGGGGAAATGGTAATTAAGGGAATGGGAAATTGTAATTTATGGGTTAAAAGTGTTGGGACTGAGCGAAATAGAAGAATGAATGAATGAATGAGTGAATGAATGAATATTGTACCTGTATGTAAATCTCCCCCCTGCCTCTGTGTGTGTGTGTGTGTGTGTGTTTGTGTGTGAACTCTTGAACCATTTCCAAACATAGGTGAGGGCTGGAGTTTTTTTTCTCTGTTATTATTTAAGTGCTTTTACCATACTATATGCTTTCAATCAAGAGTCACTTCTCTCTCTGTTTCTCTCTCTTTCCTGTCATTCTCTGCTTCAATCATTTTCTCATTTCTCTTTTTTCCTCCACTTTTTTCTATCATTTTTCTCTCTCTCTCTACCTTCCACTCTCCCCCCTCTTGCTCTCTCTTTCTCACTCTCTCTCTCCCTCTCTCCTTTCCATCTCGCTCTGTCTGTTGCTCTCTGTGAGAACGCCTGCCCCGCCTCTCCTGCAGCCTCCTCGCTGACAGCTGGGACGAAAGCACTCTCAGCCAAGGGACTGCAAGAGTCGTGGGGTGGGTATTCTCAAAGCGCTCAGAGTGGTGAGCGGCCGAATGAGGAGACTGAGAAGCCGTAGCCGCCAGCGCTGCTGCAGGAGGACTCGTGCTCCAAGAAAGCCGGTGAGAGGGGCGAATCGGGCGGGCGGGGGGTAGCGGCGAGGAGGCCAGAGGCACTGGGCAGGTGGGGGCGGCCGACATTCAAAACAATCTTTGTCGGCCTACGCACTTTCATCGCTTCCCACCCCCAACTTCAAGCCCGGCTCCTTGTGTGGCCTTAGAAAAGGGTGCGCGGGAGTAGTTTTGGCTGTCCATAGCCAAAAATGGTGTTTTTACTTCTGCACCGCTACTTCGCGGAAATTTGACTTTCACGGGCAGTCTGGGAACGCAACCCCCACGAAAATCGAGGGGACACTGTACACATATACTTTAAGAATTGTCCTAAAAATACAAGTTCCGGGTGTATTTATAAATGAAGAGGCAATAGCCATTGCGATCTCCAGAACGTTTTAAAATTTATTAAAAACTACTAAAATTAACTAAGCTTTCATTAGTCCTCTACTAATGTCATCAGAGTGTTAAAATCCTCAGATCACGCTTTGTTCACTTATATATTTATATACATATATACATGTATACATGTATACATGTATTTATGTATATTTCTGTTTTTAGATTTTCACAGGTATAACATCCTAGGTTTTGGTTTGGCTCTAAGTTTGTGGCCAAACCACAGACATACATTACAAAACAGCTGACTAATCTGCAGACATCAACTGCAATAATTATTCAGGATGTCACCCCCAATCTGCAAACATTAACTAATCTGCATACATTAACTGCATCAATTTCTCAAGGTATTACCCCACCAACTAATCAGGATGTTTCCACATAGCCAACCAACCTGCTTACATCAGTTGAGCCAGCACTCCACACCCACCCACCAGTATTTATAGACGGACAGCAGCTCAGATCACGCCTTGTTCAACTGAGCACAAAGCCAAAAGCACCAGCCTGAAGATCATGAGTGGGACCTCATCCAAACGTCGCCAGGAATCTCTGAAACTTACATGGGAAGAAACCCAAATATGCCAAGACCTTCATACCTGTACCCTTGAGAATCTACGAAACACACACACATATACACATCTGGGGGAAGGATATTGCAAAATCTTCACACACACACACACACCGGGGCCAGCCATTGGTGGCATTTGCCACTTCTCTAAACGTCTCAAAATTTCCGCTACCGGTTCTCCAAATTGTCTGCTGAAATTCCCCCCTGTACTTACCTGATGCTTGCAGTCCAGACATGAATTCTTATACAGTGATCAAATAATTTGTAGGATCTAGCTTAATTAAATTTTTAGGGAGAAAAGTAATTCAGAAAACTGTCAGTAAAATGGAGAGGAATAATTGTTCAACCTACTAAAAGTGCAATATTTTAATATACTTGGACAATTTTTTAAATAAAAGTCTGTTGCCAAAAAGAATTACTTAGGATGCCACCTAATTTCCTAGATCTTGACAGTTAGTTCCTTGAATCGAACAGCTACAGTTTCGGTCAGAATAAGGGCACTTCAGTCAAAAGAATGGTTTATGGAACTTTAATATAGCAAGCCTGCAAATTACAGGATTCACAATAGAAAAAAAGCTTTGAGAATCATTGGTTTCCATCAGTGTCAACAGAGTTTCAGTGCAGCTAGTTTTATTGTTGTTCACATCCATTTGTTGCCACTGTATTTAGAAAGGTTCAGCTCAATTTCACAGTCCTTGTCTACTTCACTGACTTCCATTTTTCGCAGAAACAGAAATCTGACTATTGTAAAAAGAAATAGCTGCCATTGTTGTTATTGTATTTATCCCATTTCAAATATATCTCTGCATTTGCAGCAACTGAAAAGGTCAGTCTGAGCTCATTAACTAACATATATCAAATACTTGTATCTTTCTTATAGAGAAATAGCATTCTTTTATGGCTCTAACCATTGTGTCAAGATAGTAGGATAAAGACAAGGAGAAGAAAACATGAAAAAACAAGATAAAGAATTTCTATCCACAAAAACTATTCTCTACACACACACACACATTGTTATTTGAATAGATATTATGAATAACAGTGACCCTTGACTAACAATCCAGATAACTGTCAATGAAGGTAAAGAATTCATATGAAGAGATTCACATTGGGAGAGAACAATTGCATGTTCTGACAATTCTCTCAGATTCTTTGTTAAGTTCTTTCCTAAGATGATTGCCTTTCTTGGCTTTGGCTTCTCTTCTCTTGGAAAGTTCTGCTCTGTTTTGCTTTTCTTTCTTCTGTTTTTTTTTCCCTTTTCATTTTTAGCAAAACAAAATTCATATTCATCTCTAGTAGTGTCATCTCTAAGTTCATTCCATAGTTCTTTTGATTCTCTGTTGGTGAGGTTCAGGGCTTAAGAATGATTCCTAAAATTCTCCTTGAAAATAATAGCTATTGTATATGTTCAAGATCATATCCGAAAATTGATTGCTTTTCCATCTTCCTTAGCTTAACCTGGAATTGCACATAAGCAATTCATGACTTGTTTCACAGTCTTTGGTGCTCTAATTGGGATCTTCTCACTTCCTTTTAGTAGCAATTTAGTCAATTTGGTTTCTTTGCATTTCATCTGGTGATGTCCATATATGCAGGTGTTTCATTTGAAGATAGTGTTAGCTATGAAGAAATTATTGGAGGGGCAGAAAATAATTTGTCGTTATAACCTGCTTCAGTTTGGTTTCCTAAGCAAAATACAACTATGGATAGTCCTTTCCTTATGATCACAATTCAGCCCCAAAGTTCTGCTGTTAATCAAGACAGTCCCATTTTACAACTTTTCTTGCCACTATTCCAGTCTCTAGTCTCAAGCAGCACATTCTCCTTGCAGATTCTTTGATCTCAAATTGAAGTTGATTCTAACTCTTGTCAACCTCACCTTCTTCTGCATCAGTGGTTGAAGCATAATATGATTGTCATATTAAAGCATTGTCCAAAATCCAAATGATATTATTAACTAAGAATACAAAGCTAAGAAATTATAGAATTATAAATTATAGAATTATAAAATTATAGAATTATAAAACTCAATACAGTTAATCCCAAAGATCTTACAGAAAAACCACATTTACAGATGTTTTAACATTTTAATTTACATCTGTGTAATAATACAAATGTGTTGTTTTTGTCATAGCTCTTTGTGAACCAAAATGCCTGTTTGGAGGCCGATGCATCCAACCCAATGTTTGTGCTTGTAGAAGTGGATACAGTGGTCTTGACTGTGGAAAGAAGGTATGGCATTGTTTCAAACAGTGGTACCAATTAAAAAGGGGGGAATACAATTAAATGGCAATGCAATTAAAACATTTTGAGCATGCCCTATAAAAAAGATTGTGGCTTTTGTTTACTCTTACAATAACCAGGCTTCAGAGTAAATGGAATTGAGGCAGTTGAACAGAGAGGGATGTAAGGTCTGCTGTATTTGGATTATGTTAGATGAGACTTTATAACAAGCTTTCCACATTCAGTATTCTGAAAGAAGAGTCACCTTTCAACTCAAAATTACAGTTATTGGTGTATTTCATGAACGTGACATTTTTTCCCAGCAAATTCCCAGCTTTTACTTGAAATTAGCATATACAGGACATGAAGATAAGAAGAAACAAGATTTATTGTAATTTCAGATTTCATAATAGCTATTTAAACTGGGCAGTTATAGCCAGAGATAGTGATAAGCATCCTGCAATTTCTAAAGTACTTTACTTCAATTTCTGCTATGAAACCCTTGGTTTCAATGAAATGCACTAAAGAGATTGATTGTCTGTATGTGTTTAAAAGCAGAAGGTTTTTTTGAATGGTGTTTTGCAAGCTGACCTTTCCATTATATCGAAATCAAAATTATCAGTTGTGTTTTCAGAACATTGCCATGATTGTGAACATGAGGCATGAGAACTGTAAGCTCACAAATGAAGTAAATCTTTGTTGCATTTTGTAGAAAATATCAAATCACATGCTGAGTATCCATTTTCCTATCAGTGAACCATTGTACAGTAAATAGAATTTGGAGATATATTAGCAGGAGTTCTAGCATATGAGAAATGGTACCCAAGGGGGTCAGTGCACTCACACTAACTCATTTATCTTGTCATCAAATAAAGTCAGTTTTAAAAATAATACAGTCCATACCTAACCAACCATGGTTAGTGGGATCTCCAGCAAAATTGAATGAAAATGTCTTCCTTGTACTGAATTCAGTTTTGAATCATACAAAGAATAAAACAAATAGTCATTATACTCAGTCCAAATTCTGAATTAATAATTTGTTACTTCTGATTGAATTTGAATTCTTTGAGAATTCAATTGTGTGAGGGGGGGAGATGGGAGTGGTTTGATGGCTCAGCAATTGCCTGCTGTGTAGAAATTTCCTGGTGAGTCAGTGGGGTAACACCTGGGGTCCTTGATGTAACTGAGGTATGCTGATTAGTTAATGATTGTGGATTAGGGGTGATATCCTGAGTAGTTGGAGCTTGCAGGCTACTTGGTTGTTTTGCAATGTGTGTTCTGAGTCTGGTTTCAGTTTCTATGGCTGGGATACGTTTGTTAATGAGGGCTGGTTTCCAGATGTCTGGTAGGCAGGAGGTATAGGTATCATCCCGCTTGTTCATATTTTGGGGATGTTTTCTTATATATTGGGATTCAGTGGTTTGGGCTTATTTTGATATAAACTTATTCCAGGTTGTGCAGATATGATCATAAACTGTATCTTACCACTAATCTTAGGATATGTATTTATTCATTTCTCTCTCTCTCTCTCTCTCTCTCTCTCTCTCTCTATCTATCTATCTATCTATCTATCTATCTATCTATCTATCTATCATCTACCTATCTAATAAAATTTAGAGGCCACAAGATAACTCTGGACAATTTACAATAATAAAAGATTAAGAAACTACAGTATATAAACTAAAAACAGACAAAAACCAAACACTACAAACCAATCAAAATTGGGTGGGAGTAGGCTCGGTGTATGTGTGAGAGAGAGATCTATTGTTAATTGATCAACTGCCTCTATGTTGATGCTCCATCATTGCAGCTTAGGGCTAACTGGAAATGTCAAACCTTTATGCTCTTTTGGAAGGTGAGAAAGATTGGGGCTGACCTTACAACCTATACTATTATATATTTACATTAGATGCGTGGCTGAAAAAACCAATATTCTAATTTTGCTCATTTTTATTGGGGGTTTTCTCAGCTTCTATATGAGTTATTTATAATTTTGCTCTGTGTGTTTTTGCTTGTTTTAAGTATTATTTTTTAAAAGTCTGAATTTGAGCTGAGCAGCCTTTCAAAATGAATAAATATACAAATAATTAAGCCTTTTCTATATAGTACTCTTTTCTTTATTTCAGCAGTGAAGCAGAAAGGAAGTAGCTAACTTCATTGTTTAATATTCTAATGCTTCTAAATAGACATAAATCAATTTTCATAGCATCCATAACAATCACTTCCATGATATACTTACCATGGAGAACATTTCCTTCTTTTCCATCTTCATAAACTGTGACACTTTTTTCTAAACAACCTATCCCTACACTGGGCATAAATCATGAACTGCATAGTTGGTTGAGGAGATGAAAAGAATATCAAAAAGAAAATAATTGAAGGTTGAGCTCTCATGAATGGCGAAGACATACATTTCTTAATACATTTGGCCATAAATGAAATGAAACACAATCTGGACTATAGGAATGCATTGTATTTGCGTAATAAAACTATTGAAAGTTTTAGTACAAAATAATTATATATTTAAAATAATCTGCCTGGAAAGAGATTTCTTATTTAGAGATATTTTTTTTCTTAACAGAAATCCGAAAACCAGCTATAATTATTTGTATTTACTCTCATATAAAAGTAAATCCTACTGTATCCAGTAGAGTTAACATATCTGAGTAAACATTTTTTATAACAATTACAAATGCCTTTGAAAGCAATTAACTAGTTAGCTGAAGGCAGCTGTCTGAGAATTACCTTTAATTTCTGGACAATCCTTTGAAAAAGTCCATTTCCTAGAGCTAGGAAGCAGTACAAAAGTTGACAATTGCAATTTGAATATTACTACTGCTGCTGCTGCTACTACTACTACTACTACTACTACTACTACTACTACTACTACTGCCATACATATTATCTGGGAATCATAAGGCAGGTTGTTCTAAAATTTCTTCTCCATCCTTGATTATTCTTTGTTGTTGTGACTTCTTCAAGGATTCCTTTATTTTATTTTTATTTTTTTTCCAATTTTTTTATTATTTTTTTCATAAAAACAGACAAATACATACAAACAATAAACATAAAGTGGGGGTATATTTCCCCCGCTTCTTATGAAAGTATACATTCAAATATAGAAAAAGAATACATAGTTAAATATATGTTAACTATTATAGTAAAAAAAAAGTTAATAAATTTGGGTTAAGGTTTTACAGATCTTGATGTGAGTGTTAAGTAGGGTTAGTATAACATAATTACCAAAAAATACCTTTAATATGATCTTAATTACTATAGTAAAATAGTGTCAAACCTTCAATTCAAACAATAAAGCTAAATTCAACTATTATGCATCTTGGTATATTGCTTATACTTATACATACATACACTACTATATCATAATCGTCAAAAAGTCCTTTTAAACTAATATTAATATTGTTATCACCTAGGTAAAAACTAATACAAAGAAAAACAACTAAAGATATATCTTATTTTTTCTTATCTATCCATTTATAGACATTGTTCCATGTTTCATAAAATTTAGTATCCTCTTGATCGTTTAATCTTCTTGTCATCATATCCATTTCAGCGCAATCTAATATTTTAGCTATGACCTCTTCTTCTTTGGGGGTTTCCTCCCCTTTCCAATTTTGCGCATATATTATTCTAGCCGCAGTTAATATGTGTATAATTAAATAAAAAATTTCTTTCTTATAGGTCTGATTTGTAACACCTAGTAAGTAAAATTCCGGGGTATTATCTATATCTTGCTTTATTATTTCTTTTAATATTTTTTCAATCATTTTCCAATATATTTTTGCTTTACCACATGTCCACCATTGATGATAGTAAGTTCCTATATCCTTCTTACATTTCCAGCATATTGGGGATGTTTTGGGAAACATTTTTGCTATCCTATTTGGTGGGAGATGCCATCTATAAAACATTTTGATTTGATTTTCTTTTAAGGAAACTGATTTAGTCATTTTCCAATTGTTAATCCATACTTTCTCCCATGTGTCTATATCTATTTCCTTGCCAATATTTCTACACCATCTTATCATAGTATCTTTTAAAGTCAACTCTATATTTTTATGAGCGATAAGTAGTTTATATATTTTCCCTATCATTTTTGTTGAATTAGTAGTAATTAAAGTAGTTAAAGGATTCTTACTTTTATTAAAAATGTAAAGAATCTTATCCTTCTGATATCTAGATCGGATCTGGGCGTAGTGCCACCAATCTATTATTATCCCTTCTTCTTGTAATTCAATTCTAGATTTAAGCTTCATCTGATCATTTAAAAGTTCTTTGTATCTATAAGTTATTTTCTTATCCTTTATAGACTTTGGATGTATTATTGCTTCTAAAGGAGCTAGCCAGTCTGGGATACTTAAAAAATGATTTTTCTTTATGTCTTTCCATACTTCTAATAAGTATTTCCTCAACGTATGTCTTTTAAAATATGAATGGTTTTTGTCCTTATCATACCATAAAAATGCGTGCCATCCAAGCATTAAATCATGTCCTTCTAGGTCAAGTATTCTTTTGTTATCTAAAATTATCCAGTCTCTAAGCCATGTTAATGCAGCGGCCTGATAATATAGTTTCCAATTTGGAAGGCCAAATCCGCCTCTTTCTTTAATATCTTCTAAACAATTCATTTTTATCCTTGCTTTTTTACCTTGCCATATAAATTTTTTAACTAAGTTTGTTAAAGTTTTTAAAAAGATACCCCCTGGGTTTATTGGTATTGTCTGAAAAAGAAATAAGACCTTGGGTAAAATGTTCATCTTGATTGTTGCAATTCTTCCTAAGAAAGATATTTTCAAATTATTCCACATTGCTAAGTCATTTTTAATTTCTGCTAGTAATTTCATATAATTATCATTTTTTAATGTTATTGTTTTCGCTGTTAAATTTATTCCTAAATATTTTACCTTTTTTACAATCTTTATTCCAGAAATACTTTCTAATTTCGTTTCTAGTATTTTATTCATATTTTTGGTCAAGTAATGTGTTTTGCTTTTGTTTATCTTTAAACCTGCTACGTTTCCATATTGTTCAATGGTTTGTAGTAAGGTAGGAACTGTTGTAGTCAGCTCTTCAATTATAAACATTAGATCGTCTGCAAAGGCCTGGAGTTTGTAGGTTTCGTCTCCTACGGTTAAACCTTTTATTTTGGGGTCCGCTCTTATTTTAATTAATAAGGTTTCAAGGGTCATAATAAATAACAATGGTGATATAGGACATCCTTGGCGAACTCCCTTATTTATGTCAAGTATTGGTAATTGACTATTATTCAATATTATGTTCGTTGTTTGTTTTGAATATATGGTATCTATTAGGTTAACAAATTTTGGGCCAAATCTCATTTTATTTAATTGCATTTTTATAAATGTCCAATTAACATTGTCGAAGGCTTTTTGAGCGTCCAAAAACATTAAAGATGCCGTCTTGTCTGGGTGTTGTTCATAGTACTCTAGTATATTTATTACAGTTCTAATATTGTTTTTAATTTGTCTCTCTGGAAGAAACCCATTTTGGTCTTGGTGTATTATTCCATTTATAACTCTTTTGAGTCTCTCTGCATAAATGGCAATAAAGATCTTATAATCTACATTTAATAGTGATATAGGCCTATAGTTTTTGATCTTTTCTGGTTCTGTACCCTGTTTGTGTATTAAGGTTGTCAGTGATTCTGACCAAGATTTGGGAATTTTTCCCTCAAGTCTACATAAATTAAAAGTTTCTAACATATGGTTTCTTATTGTTTCGTTGTCTATCTTGTACCATTCTGCAGGTATGGCATCTGGACCTGTAGCCTTATTGCTTTTCTGTTTTTTAATTGTTATTAAGAGTTCCTCCATTGTTATTGGTCCATCCATGGTGGCCTGTTGATCTTCTGTTATTTGTGGTAAATTTGAAGCCTCTAAATAGTTAAAAACTTCATCTTCGATGACATGATCTTTAGCATATAATTCTTTATAAAAATTATAAACAATGTCTGCCTTACCTTCTGTGTCATATTTTATTTTACCATCTTTATCTTCTAATTTTTGGATTAATTTTGATTGACTCTGTTTTCTAAGTTTATACGCTAGCCATCTGCCAGGTTTATTTGCATGTTCAAAATAATGTTGCTTTGCTCTTTTGATCTTTTCAGTTAGTTGGTTTTGTTCTATAACTCTAATTTTATGTTTAATTACGTTTATTTCTGTCTTTAGATCTCTGTTCTTAATATGTTGCTGCGATAAGGATTCTAATTGTTTTAGTTCATTTGTTAATTGTAAGTACTCTAATTTCTTTTCCTTATTGTGTTTTGCTGTGTAAGATATTGTTAAACCTCTTATATACGCTTTAACTGTATCCCATAAGTTCTGTGGAGTAGTGTCTGATGTTTTATTAATTTCAAAAAATATTTTTAATTCCTTTTCAATCCAATCCTTATATTTCTTATCATTTAATATATACCTATTCATCCGCCAGTTGTTCTGTTTATTGTTCATCGTCATATAGACCACTATTGGGTTATGATCAGCCCATGTATTAACGTCTATCTCGACCTCTCTAATTTGTTCTGCCACCGTTTTTGGTGCCCATAACATGTCAATTCTCGTCCAAATTTTGTGAGGATTGGAGTAAAAGGTAAATTGCCTTTTGTGAGGGTGTCTTTCCCTCCAAATGTCGCTTAGTAGTAATTCCGCTTTCATTTTTTGAAAAGTACTAGGTAACAAATTTCTTCTTGTTTTTTTACCTTTTCCCCTTTTTTTATTACCTCCCCCTCCTGAGTGGTCTAGTTGTCTATTCGCGATAGCATTGAAATCACCTATTATCAATACATTGTCAATAGCTAAATCTATTATTGTTTGGTGTAAGTTTTTATAAAATGTCATTTGGTCTTCATTGGGAGCATAAATAGAAACAACCACTAGAGGTCTAGGTTCGATATCTACTTGTACAATCAATATCCTACCCTCTTTATCCTTATATATTTGTTTGGAATTTATAGAATTCTTGACATACATCACTACACCTCTTTTTTTTTGGTCTGCTAATGCAGCATACATTTTTCCAATTTTGGGATTCAACAGTAATTTTTGATTATCTTTTTTAATATGAACTTCTTGTAGTATTGCAATCTGGGCATTTTGGTTTCTAATTTTAGAAAAAATTTGCTTCCTTTTTCTTGGTTCGTTAAGTCCATTAACATTTACGGAAAAGATTTTTAAATCTTTATTCGTTGTCATTTAATGGGTTTTTTGGTTTCTCGCTGAGGTTGAACTCTTCTAGCACCTTGGTCCTGCTCTATTACTTGAGCAGTTGCCCCCAGGTTTTCTTCTTGCTGAGTTGGTGATTTTTCCCCTGGTTGCTGTTGAACTAGTTGTAGTTGGACCACTTGTTGCTTACTTGCGTAGTCGGAGTGGCCCAAACCACTCTGTTCAAGAAAGTACATGGCTTGTTCTACATTTTCCAGTTTGTACCTTGTAGAACGCCATGTCAGAGAAAGTCCTTGTGGAATAAGCCAACGGTAGGTAATGTTTTCTTTGATCAAAATTTTTGTTAGAAAGTGATAATCTCTTCTGTTTTCTCTGACACTTCTTGGAACTTGCTTTAGTATCTTTATTTCTACTCCATGGCGTTGGGGCGGGGAGTTTCTTGAATAGTGAAGTATCTCATCTCGCAACGCCTTTCTTGTAAATTTAATATGTATCTCTCTTGGAAGGTTGTGCCGACGGATATAGCTATTCGAGATTCTGTAAACTTCATCGATTTCTCTCTGTAAAGCTATGGGGTCCTCTTGAAGTATAGCTCCAATAATTTCCGCCATAGTCACTTTTAAGTCTTCATCTTTTTCCTCTTTTATATTCTGAAATCGAAGTCCGTACGAAGCTCGTTGCATCTCCAGTTGGATAATAGATTCATCATATCTTTTGTATCTCTCATCGGCTCTCCCTTCAAGATATTCCATTCTTTTCTCATTTTTATCAGATTGTTCTTCAACTTTTTTAACTCGGTCGTCACTTTCTTGAAGTGTTTGTTGGATCTGCTTTATCTGGTCTTTCATCTCACCCATATCAGCTTTCATTTGGGCCATCTCCACTTTAAATTCTGCCAAGTCAGCTTTTATAGCTTCTCTTTGTTGTGTTGCCTCCTCCTTTATGGCTTCTCTTTGTTGTGTTGCCTCCTCCTTTATGGCCTCTCTTTGTTGAGTAGCGTCTTCTTGTGATTTGACCATGAAGTCCTTCAAGGTGTTCAAAGTCTCATGTATAGTTGCAAGATTGGACTGCATTGCTTTGTCTTTGTCTTTGTCTTTAGTAGACATGGTTAACACTTGATGCGAAGGAGAAGAATGCGGTGAGACTTGTGGAGATAGAGTAGTTGGTGTAGTTTGTTTTTTGGTTGTTTTAACAAGGGTTGAGGTGTGGGACATTATCAAATTAGAATCCACTATTTCAAATTTTAAGGTTAGTTTCAATTTTATATGTAGTGAAAAGGAAAAGAAATTACTATAAATTCCAAATCTGTTCGATATATTTTGTTTCCCTTATAATATGACTATACCAATTCAATAACAATTCAATTAGTAACAGAATTCAAAAGAAAAGAAAAGAGAAGAAAGAGAAGGAAAAAGAAATATTATTATTTAGTGCCACAGAACTGAAAAACAGGTGCCTTTTCAAGTAAAAGGGAGACAAAAAGTAGAAAAAAAAGGGAAGGAATGTCAACTGTATATAAGAAACAGAAGAAAAGGAATTGGAAAGGAAACTTTAGGAGGAGGGAAGAAAAAAGGGAAGGGAAAAAAAATGAAGTAAAAAGAGTTGTTCAAAAAAAGAAAAGGAAGGGGGGTAGTATTTTAATTCAACTATTTAGAATAGAGCAGGAACCCAAGGTTTTTAACAATGCATATAGTTCAAACCAAGCTTCTTCTAGTAATAAAAATATCCAAAAATAGGGAAGAAAGTCAAAGAGAATTCAGGGGAAAAAAAAGAAACAGATAATTATTCAAAGACACAATAACAGTATTGTATACTTAAGTTCTTCTTATAAATCCTGTAGTTTGCTAGGAAGTAAAGATGAAAATCCAAATCTCAAAGGATAAAGTTATATTTGATGTCAATTCAAAATTCAAAGAGTAAAACAAATCCAAAGCTTGCTTGTGTTCAAAATGAAGTCAGTTTATTTTCCAAGTTCAAGACAGGAACAAAGAACAAAGAAACAGATCCCAAGATGGAGTCAAGTTAATTTCGGTGCAGCAGGCAGATGTTAAACCAAAGAGTTCTCAGCAAATAATCCAAAAGGTGTCAGCAAATAATCCAAAAGGCTCAGCAAGTATTCCAAATAGGTTAATCCAACAATAAGTAATCCAAAAAAGAAGTGATTTCAATCTCTTCTAGATTCCATAATTCATAGTTATTAAGTTATTTCATATTGTAAAAAAGAGCAGCAAAAGAAAAAAAAAAAAGGCAGCAAGACTGTATTCCTCCGCTTCAGAAATTAAGTCCAGAACATTATGATTTTAAAAATCTATCAGCAACAAATTCTGATCATCATTAGGAATTTCCTTTAGCAGTTAAAATTTTCTAAATAGTCATATCAAATTTAAACTATTTTGTTAAACCATAAGGTCAAAAAGTTATTTTATAGGTTCCAAAGTTCACGTTCAAGATGGAAAAGTAAAAGTGAAAAAAAGAATTAGATCCGGCTGTTATTTGCGGATGGGTTTAAACAAGAAAAAACTTTCACTTTCGCCCTAGAGAAAAAAAACTTTTACTTGGAACTTTTACGATCTCTGGCTTTAAACACGAAACACAAGGAGATTTTTACCTTAGGTCCTTTCTTTGCTATATTCTTTTTCAATGTAAATGTAGATATTTATACTTTCTCTTCTTTGATTCTGTTCTTCCCGCTGAGTGAGGGGAGAAAGCGCTGGCCGGTCCTCCTAGTCGAGGAGGAGCGGTTCTCCCGTCTCCGAAGCTGCGGGGCGAACCGCTGCCTCCGGAGTCCTGGCGATCGGTCCTCGGGCAGAGGAGAGCCCCCTGTTCATGGATCGGGCCATCCGGGCCCGATCCGATCGCAAATGCGACCTTCGGAGGGGGTAGAAAGGATTCGCCTGGCAGAGCCCTGCCAGACACGTCCCGCCGCGATCTGCACCAAACCGGAAGCCTCAAGGATTCCTTTAAATGTTCTATTAAGTGGCAAGCAGAACCTGATATGTGATGTCTTTGAGTCGAGATGGTGGCTGCAAATATGGGAGGATTGCCTGGCTGTTAAACAGAGGAAATTGTCACCAGGACTATTCTCAAATCACACCCAATACAGCCCCTTCTTTAGTTAAAGTTGTTTTTATAAGACCTATAATAGTATAATGGATCTCCCCAAACTCTCTGCTCCACAAAGAAGAAGGGTATTATTTATTTATTTATTTATTTATTTATTTATTTATTTATTTATTATTTAGATTTGTATGCCGCCCCTCTCCGAAGACTCGGGGCGGCTCACAACAAGATATGACAAATCATAAATAATTCAGATAGCTGTAAAATATTTAAAGATTTAAAAGAACCCCATATACTAACAGACACACACGCAAGCATACCATGCATAAAAATTGAACAAGCCCGGGGGAGGTGTTTCAATTCCCCCATGCCTGACGGCAAAGGTGGGCTTTAAGGAGTTTACGGAAGGCAGAGAGAGTAGGGGCAGTTCTAATCTCTGGGGGGAGTTGGTTCCAGAGGGCCGGTGCTGCCACAGAGAAGGCTCTTCCCCTGGGGCCCACCAACCAACATTGTTTAGTTGACGGGACCCGGAGAAGGCCCACTCTGTGGGACCTAATCAGTCGCTGGGATTCGTGCAGCAGGAGGCGGTCCCGGAGATATTCTGGTCCAGTGCCATGAAGGACTTTAAAGGTCATAACCAACACTTTGAATTGTGACCGGAAGTTGATCGGCAGCCAATGCAGACTGCAGAGTGATGGTGAAACATGGGCATACCTAGGTAAGCCCATGACTGCTCTCGCAGCTGCATTCTGCACGATCTGGAGTTTCCGAACACTTTTCAAAGGTAGCCCCATGTAGAGAGCATTACAGTAGTTATGAATAACTTTGAACTCAGTAGCATTAGATGAAGGTCACCCTGGGATAGTGAAGTGGTTTTTAAATCTACAAGAGATCAGCAAGAATGACCTCTTAATCTACTGTATATTAGCAATGTAATCTATCCCACCATAATAAGAACTATCTAAGTACAAGATATGGTAGAATTTTTCAGAGGAAGATATGAGTCACCAGAGCCCTAGTGATTATTCTGCTGAGACTTACCATAATTTGACTGGTTGTAACTACTGTCATGAAGAAAATGACTCTATTAGTTCATGAGTACAGTATATGTTCTTCATTCCTTCCCTTTCATAATTCCCATTGAATGAAAGGGAAAAAAATTGGTCTTAAATTTCTTTTACATCCATCTCAACTTCTGCCCCATCCATCTCAACTTCTGCCCCATATCCATCTCAACTTCTGCCCCCCTTCCTTTTTTCCTTCTAAATTCATATATACTTGACTGAAATGTATTCAATATTATTTCATCTTTTTCAGGTTGCAAGTGGGTGAATTATCCTCTTGGAAGTGGAAAGCTGGGGAATCTGGCCTAATATTAAATAGTTATTCCATTTTTAGTCCATGTCCTTACCTACGAGGAAAGGACTATTCCCAAATATTTTCAGTGATTTTTTTCAGAAACCAGGACAAAAGGAGATACACTATAAGAAATCCCCTTGTTCTTTACACCTAATCTCCATCCTTTCCCCATTCCAGTCCCAAAGTATAAAGTAAGTACTAGGTAGATAAATTGCCGTATTGATTACCTTTTCCTGAAACAAAACCACTGATCTCATACTAAAATGTATAATTATTGTATTTCAACCCAGCCCTGAAAAATTCTGCATAAGACCAAACTGTGAATAGGAAACATTGTTTGACCTTCCATTATTCACTTGTTGCAATGGGAATCACACAGGCCTGTTCAATTTTTAAATATTTTCAATTTTTTATATGCTGTTATCAAAAGTTACCAGGGAAGATAATATGATTCTCTATTTCTCTGTCTCCATTGTTTCTTTCATCCTTCCTTTTTAAAGATCTTCCTATTTATTAGTATGTATGGCCTTAACCAAAATGTGACCTACATTGGTTAGGATACTGTATGTAACCCCAGGCTCAACTCCTTACTCAGCTACTTACTCTTGTCTCACAGGGTTATTATGAGAAAATAATGAAGACACACCACACACTGTTATTAACCTGAGCTCCAGAATAAGAATATAAATCCAAGGAACAAAAAATTCTATAAATAATCAGACTTCTTCTAGTGTTGAAACTATGATTTCCAGTGTTCCCAGCACACATCTGAAATCCTCAGATGTCTGGAGGGCACCAGGCATGACAGATTGATAGCATATATGATAACCAAACTGACAGGGTTCCAAACAGCATCCTAAACTAAATCAGAATATGAGACAAAGTATTCATCAAAGTTCCAATTTATTAACAGAGTCATGTTGGTACATCTGGGTGAAACCTGAATCTGAAGTCCTTTGGGTTTCACCACCCAGTGGAAAGTTCAGGCTCTTGCCCCATACCCACAAATCCATCACATTGTCCAATCTTCAATTATCAGAGTCCACCCATCTTCTTCTGGGCAAGTGCAGAGATGCAGAGACAAAGGAGGACCTTGCCTTCCTAGAAAGAATTTGTTATGGCTGCATGCCAGCAACTTCAAACAATCCCTCCTCCTATTCTCCCACAATACAAAATGCGTAGTAGAATAGTATAAAGTGTGGCAGGCCTAAGATCTCAGTTAAAATAGCTTCAGCCTAACACAAACAGTTTAAGATAGTGGTTTTTAAACTGTTTCACTCAATAACCCCTTTTCTGGTCTCAAATAATGTAATCAACAATGTCCCCACCAAAAAAGGTAAATCCAGATTCATTTGTTTTGCCCAAGTACCTCAGCAGCAGTAATCTCAGTCTTCTTCCTTGACACATAAACAAACAATAACAAAACACTTCATTTGTCCCTTGGTAAGCCATTTTCATTAGTTGTTTATGGGTTATTTTTCAATCAAATATACCTTCCTTGAAGTATAATGACTGGGTGATGGAACAGCCAATTGAATGTTGGCAGCACTCCTGCCATGTTATATTGTAGTAGGAAATGGGACCTCAGGGAAAAGGATGTGGGAGGAGCAGGTAAACCAACAGGCTTGAAGCTGTCTCAATGCAAGCCCAGGATTAGCTCCCCATTGGGGAAATGTGATTTGGAATAATATTAGCGTAGGTTAGAATGTGTTGTGTTTGGGCCTGGGCCAGCCGTTGCTCCCACAGATGGGAGAGATGCATCACAAAGTGAATGCGAAAGCCTGGCTGACAGCCAGGAAGATGTGGCAGACAGCCAGGAAGACGTGGCAGACAGTCAGGAGGACGAGGCCACTGGGATGCAGGATTCAGCAGACAGCCCAGGGGATTTGGCATGCAGTCCCTCAGACAGTCTTTCATCCCTGGGTTCTTCTGCAGATCAATATATTGATATGCGTAGCTGAAGAGCTATGCAAAGAAGGGATCGCTTTAAGGAGTATTACAAGTCATTATAGGAGCACCTGGGCTGGGTGTGGTTCTTATACTGAGGGCTGGGTGTGGTTCCCTTAATGAGGGCTAAAGGGATAAAAGGGAACAAGGGCCAAGGCAAACTGTGGCTGTTTATCTGTGTTATTTTGTGGTTCTTGCTCTGAAGTTTCTGTTCTGTGCTGTTGGAGTTTTCAACCCAGCTTTTTCAGACAAGTGGGAGGTGAAAACTCTGGGTCTTGCTGTTTGCTCCAAAGATTCAAAAGGACTCCTGAAACATCTTTGCTCATTCCAGGTTGCCTTTGCTTGTTTTTTCCTGTGTTTTTGTATGCGGCTGAAGTAAGCCTTGCACTCTCATTGTTTTCGGACACTAAGAACTGTTTTTGAGTAACCCTTTCTTTGTTTATCTAATACAAGTTTGCTGATTAGCAGAGCATGTGTGTGTTTGATTTCTTTTCCTTGGACTGTTACACATTGCCTGAGCCCAGTCAGGCAGAACAGAATGTATGTGATGTCGGGATTAGTACCTGAGGTAATATTCCAGTTACGGTGAAAGAGGTTGTAATTAGTGTAAAGTAAAAGGAATGCTGAGTCATGGTGGATCAGCAGAATGTGCTACAAACTGATTGGTCAAGATCTGTATATACTGTAATGCACCTTTGCATAGGTATGGCTTGTGGCTTGTGGTCAGTGGTAGTTTGTTGTAGTTTATGGTTAGTAGTGGTTGAGTCATCTAGTAAGATAGTTTGGTGTTGTGTAATATAGAATAGAGAGTATAGTTTTGATACTAAAAAGAAGTAAAAGTTTTCTGAAGAATTCCTGCTGTAGTGTCTTCAATCCGAAACCTCTTAGGTTCTTGATATCCTTTCTATTTTTGGGAGGGCAGCTTCTGAACAACTCTGACATGGGATATAAATCATTTGTAAAAATAAGTGAATTAGTTTTAAACCTATTTTACTTAATAAAAGTTCATTTGTTCAGGGGATATCCAAGCTTCTATGCTGCCCTATATCTTGTCCACATTCCACTTAATTAACTGATGAACTTTTTTTAAAAAAATCAGCCCTCAAGGCTTCCACAACAAGGATGCCTTATGATATTGTGATAGACATTTGCAGAAACCACTTGTGCCTGCTTTGCTTTCCCCTGCTTTTGTTTCCAATCAAAAAGGAGTCCAGTAGAAGTGAAACAATAATAAAACACACAGCTGGTACGTCATTTCCCTAGCGCGTAAAGGGGAGTGAAAATACTTCTCAAAGCCATACAAGCAGACAGACATTGTTGTATTCACTTGCAGTCAGCCTTTTGGCTGAACAATACAGACCTCCTGAGGAAGAAAGCAAGCCAAGATCTATGTGCTTGTTTATGTTGCTGAGTGATTGCCAATTCAGTTTTTGGCATTTTTAGTTTAATTTGTTTCTGAGTTTTGCTAAAAAGGGATTTCTAAATGTGTTCCTGGGGGATAATGAACTTTCTAGCACAATAATCACTCTTATAAAAAAGCCTATTGCATTTTGAGCATGTCTGAGTTGTTTGCAAGATGCAGATAATGTGGTTTGGAAATAAACATGAAGGCAAATGCCCTTGCTAGGTTGTAAAATCAAAGCTGACAGATATGGGAGACTTCTTTACAAAAGAAGAAAAGCTGCTAAGAAAACCAGCCAAGTACAAATATGTTTGTTGTAGGGGTTTTTTTTAATGTTCATAAAATCATTAGCAAAAAAAAAGTTAGATGAAACACTACTAAATAACCAAATGCTGATTTATTTATTTAATCTATTTAAATTTGAAGAGTGAAATGGCTCCATAGTTAAAGATTCTGAGTTTATTGGCTGGAGCCCAGCCCAGATTCAAGACCCCAGCATGATGGGATGAGTTGCCATTCTTGCCCAGCTCCTGCTCACCTAGCCAGGTTGAAAGCATGAAAATGCAAAGAGATAAATAACTACCACTTCATGGGAGGATAACAACATTCTGTGTTTCACAACATGGTCTGCACTGCGGTGTGATGTCATGATGACTACATGACCACTGAAAATGTCTTCAGACAGCACTGAAATAGAGATGAGCACCACCCCCTAGACTTAGACACAACTGGATAGGGGAAACCTTTTCCTTCATTTACATTTGAATATCCAAAACATTTTCTGTTTGTTTGTTTGTTTGTTTGTTTGTTTGTTTGTTTGTTTGTTTGTTTAGGTCTTTTAAATTTGCTCAATCATAAACCTCTGCTGGAAATGTATTAAAGATTTCTGAAAGAAGTTTGCAACAAATCCTTTGTTTCTTAGCTCTAAGGTTGCCACTTCTTTAGCTTAGTTAAATTTCAATTTTCACTAAAGTTATAGTTTTGGATGTTTTTCATTCCATTAAAAAAAATATTCACAATTGTGAACATTATAGAACGAACAAATTTCCATAATTTCATGAAATGTAGCTGTCTCTGTCAGTCTGAAATAAGATATTCTTTGGAAAGAAAAAGAGAATGACAGGGTATAAAAGATAGATCTTGTAAACACTACTTTACTCTGCAAATATGCGATAGGACTGAAGATTGCATTGTTATGATATACCTATTTCTTTATTTTCCTACATAGCATGTTAAGTATTACATACAGTATTAAAACAAACAAAAAAATCATGCAGAGCCTGGCTTCAGTTCTTTCTGCCCCCT
This sequence comes from Erythrolamprus reginae, assembly GCF_031021105.1. Classification (NCBI taxonomy): domain Eukaryota; kingdom Metazoa; phylum Chordata; class Lepidosauria; order Squamata; family Dipsadidae; genus Erythrolamprus; species Erythrolamprus reginae. The sequence continues at coordinate 169,082,440 of NC_091950.1, read as the reverse complement.
AAACAATAGGCCGCTGCTGAGTCACATGACTGTTTCTCCCCTAGGGTTGAATGTGGGGAGGGCAGGGTTTTTTTCCCCCTCCAGACTCTTGTCCAAATTTAGTCCCATTTTTGTGTGTGTGTGTGTGGCTTCTCCCACATCCCAACCCTGACACCATACTGTAAAGATTTCTGAAGGTTTCCCTGCAATTGGATAGACACATTAGTCTCATACTCATCAATACATAATCTGTTTCCAACATTATGTTGGAATAAAAATAGGTGACAGTAGGTCCCTAGTTATAAGGACTGATATACTGTAATTAAATTGGCTCTTTCCCTATTTTAAGAAGTACAGAAACATATTTATGGATTTAACTTCCAAGGCAGAGTTATTTATTTAATTTTTTCCCCCTTAAATCAATTTATATTGATGAACCAGCTTTTTAAAAATACATCAGAGCAGACCATTATATCAAGGATCTGAAGTGCTCTGAATACATGAAAATGATATTCAGATGTGTATCCATCATCTAATGAATCATATGCGACTATATTTAGTGATATTTATCATGATCGTATATGATATCTTAACACTTTGTAATACAATTTACAACTTTTAACAACAAATGAATTGGATACAGTTACTGAAAGATCAGAAACCCTGTTCTCTTAGAAACGAATCAGACACAAACTTTTGCATCCTGTTTCTGGATTTCTACTAAAGTGTTTCTTGTAATTCTATACATGCCCTGAATGTAAGTTATTTTTGATCATTTAATTTCTTGTTTATTAGCTAAACTGTTGGGACATTGAATCATAAATCTGTATTGTATAAAAATGGGCAGAACATATTTACTTTCTTATAAGGTTCCCAGGTGGTATGGAAAACAGCAATCGGTGACGCCTCTGCTTTAGAGGACAGTCAAAATATTTTAGCAATATACACTGCTCAAAAAATAAAGGGAACATTTAAACAACACAATATAACTCCAAGTAAATCAAACTTCTGTGAAATCATACTGTCCACTTAGGAAGCAACACTGATTGACAATCCATTTCACATGCTGTTGTGCACATTCAACTTTTTACAAAACAAAGTATTCAATGAGAATATTTCATTCATTCAGATCTAGGATGTGTTATTTGAATGTTTCCTTTATTTTTTTGAGCAATATAGTTATTTTATGCAGAAATCATCCCTTGCTTGAGAATTTCTCAATAGATACTGCCTTAGACTCACTTTTGAACTGCAGTGGAAGTGGAGGTGGCCTGGTGAAATCTAATTGGTTTTAGACAATGACAAAATTTTAAACTGAAAAAAGAATGTGGTGCATAAGAGAATCAAAAGTAAGGCAATGCCAGCAAGACTTTCAATGTTTCATACTGTTGCGGCAAAACTCAGTTGCCAGTCAAGGGAATGGACACCACAAGGAGATTGCGTAACTCAGGTTTATTTGATGCATGCATCAGGTTCAGAAGATATAAAAGCAATGTCTGAACAACGTGGATTGTTTTTCAGGGCTCTTTATACATTTCCAAAGGAGTACAAAAAACACACAATATCAGCCAATCAGATACTAGTTGTCAACGTTTCCTTATACAGAAAGTAAAAAGGGGGTTATACAATGTAGAAGGTGCAGAATGTACAACAAAAAGCAACTTGCAGTTAGTATGTGGGTTCATGCATGAAGCTATGTGCCTTGAGAGCAGGTGTCAGATCTATCACTGCACTATCAAAGCCATGTCCTTTTCCTGTAGCACAGCTATGTTCTACCGGATGCAAGGCATAGATTATAAACACAAAATGTACTTTTGTACTCTAAATGTCAAGCATAACTATATATGTGGGGCCTAGGTCAAGGCTTAAGAAATGCAGAATTTGGGCTAGCACTAAATATGAATGTATATCTCAGGCTAGATTCCTCAATACTAAATTTGTTTGATGACAAGTACTTGAAACTGTTTACAATCTAGTCTTATTAATGATTGAGTACGTATTTTTGTTTCACAGCTTTCCATACGATGACAGAAACAATAGGACAGTGAAGATACACATTTTGAAGTTATTGTTCAACCTTAAAAAAAAAGATTGGCTGAGAGTGCACTGCAAAGAACTGATGAATTTCTCCTGCTTCTTACTCCTTCCAAGCACTAAATTCTGTGGAGAAATTGCTGATTTCAGAGCATACTCCAGAAACTTTAACAAGTTGCTGGTGCCACCCTGAATGATATTTCTCTTTTGCTATCTTCCTCAACCTTAGCTATTTGCTATCTGTAGGTGCCAAACTCAATTGTGACTCTGTTGGGTGCTGAAAATAACATTGTGTTGTGTTGTAGGTATGGGTGATATACTAAAACTAACAACAGTATTTCCCCATTATATTCTTTGTTGTTTCTTCTCTTTATTCTACCAGGATAGACACTGAAAGAGATGAGAATTTCACTTCTTTTCCTTAATAGAATTGATGCTCCTTGATAGAGTTTCTCCCTTCATACATCATCATTTCCATGCCATGTTTTTGTACACAGCTTTACTGATGTGCTACACAGTCTTGACTGAAGCATATGTATTACACATTAGGATTGCTGTTATATTTTCATGTGTTTTATCTTAATAAAATATGTACTGGAAATAAAAAGAAAATGGATAAGAAAGAGCAAAGTGGAATGGATGCACAGCTTGCTGGTTGATATTCAGAATCAAAACAATAGGGAAAAACATTTTTAATATCTTGGTTGCCCTTCAAGAAAACTCCAAAATATAAAAGGAATAAAAATAAAGAAAATTTCTGAATAAATCCAAATCCAAGTTTGTGTGTTTTTTCTCTTCTTTTTAATACCAGCCCAATAGACTGTATCTAGTTATTTTGATGTTATCAGAAAATACTCCACATACATCCTGTCTTTTGATAAATCTCACAATATACTTCTTTTATTAATTAAAATTTCTAAAAATTAGTCCCAAATCATTCAGAAAATAAAATATATAAACATATAAAAACACTTTTATCCCTTTTAATGTATTAGCTATCAAGAAATCTTTACTGGATATCTTCTAAAATGGAGGATCTTGTTTTTGAATAAGAGGGAAAGAGAAGGATTTTTTTTTTCAGTGGAGTGTCATAAGTTTGCTAATACAATTTGGAATCAGATTGGGACTCCAAGCACTTTATTCTTTCTATCTATGTATAGTCTGATAGACAAAGGAAGAGTGTGGATTTGTGAAGAGTAAGCAAAACACTTCAGATGTCCCAACACATCATAGCTAGCCATGAGGTACAACTGTAAAATTAGCAAGTTTAATTTCCTCACTTTGTAGAAAATTGTCCCTCATGAAATGACACTGGTCTTCATTGGTAAGGTTTTTCCACTCAATTCTCTGTGGGAAGCGCCTCCCCTCCAACACACACACACACTCCCTCCCAGAGAATGAAATATTTTGAGGAATATTAAAAGAGGCAGAATATTACATTTCCCCTAAGGGAGAAGAGGAGAAACAGCAGAAAGCAGCCCCAGATCTCCCAGCCATAATGCAAGTCAGGCAATAATAATTAGAATAGCAAAAGTGCACACTAAAGCACCAGTCAAAGAACATTTCACAATAAACAGACATCTCAATCACAAAGACCAAAGAATGTATAAAAGCTTGCCTTCCTCAACCCTATTGTGTCAGCCACCCCAGAAACATGCTGCTGTCACTAAACTTTCTGACTACCAAATATTTATTTATTTGTTTATTTATTTATCAGATTTGTATGCCGCCCCTCTCCGCAGACTCGGGGTGGCTCACAGCAATAATGATACAATGTAACAAATCTAATATTTAATTAATTTATAAAACCCCAATTTAGAAACCAATCATATATACTAGCATACCATACATAAATTTTATAAGCCTAGGGGGAGGGAAAATGTCAATTCCCCCATGCCTGACAACAGAGGTGGGTTTTAAGGAGCTTACGAAAGGCTAGGAGGGTGGGGGCAACTCTGATATCTGGGGGGAGTTGGTTCCAAAGGGTCGGGGCCACCACAGAGAAGGCTCTTCCCCTGGGTCCCGCCAAACGACATTGTTTAGTTGACGGGACCCGGAGAAGGCCAACTCTGTGGGATCTAACTGGTCGCTGGGATTCGTGCGGCAGAAGGCGGTCCCGGAGATATAGAGACCTCCTTTCCAAAATGTGGCCTGCCTCCATTTTATTTTCAGCATCTTTCTCCCAACTTGGAATCAGATCAGATTTTTCTCCTTTGGTCAACTCACAGCTAAAGCACCGTTCAAGCATCAAAGTGAAATAGCTTCTCTCTTCTAAATTTCCAGTACCACCTTTGATAAATGAACACGGTCTAACAGGAAGAAAATGATTTAACCCTGAACAAACGTATAAATGAAAAGTAAAATAAACACTAGTAAATTTGGCCATCTAAGAACACTTCACAAATGGTTTTAGAAGAAGCTGGCAATTCCTCTCAACGCTCCTAACCAATTTAAAACTAATTCACCACTAACCAGTTAATGACGGACTAGAAATAGATGACTTTGTTGCTGAATAGCAGTCAACACTGTAAAAACAGAATTGCAGCCAAGCATGTGAAGGGCTACCAAACTTTTTACCACCACACTGTGGGTGTGGCTTATGCAGGATGCCCTTGATTTTCTTTCAACATCTTTCAGTGCAAACTGGGTGCTCTGGGATGGAGCTCCATTTTTACTAACCCACTGCGTCCGTCCTCCCATCTGGGCATAGCCCATCCCTGCATATACCAATCTAGCAGTTTTCAGTGCTTTTATTTATTTTTTTTAGCTATAAGTTACATAGTTATTTTACTAGGCCACATAAAGAATTCACTAATTTTTTTCAGACCCCTAAGATAGTGTACCTTAGTATAAAATGCAATCAATAAGCAGCACGTCAAGGTTTTTATTCAGGAAACATGCAAATGATCAGGCATTAGTTTGTATTCACTAGTACTAATTCATTTTCCACGTCACAAAATAATCCCCAAAAGGAGAATGAGAAACAAGGCAGATGGAACCTAAAAGTTGAATCACTAACATGTTGGGTTAAAATTAAAAATTTGATTCTCAGACCTCTGAATTCAGCATAAATTGAAAAACAAACAATTACGATATAGAAGGAGCACAAGTTTAAGAGTTCACACATAATAACAGAGCTCTATAAATTAATCCTAAGCTGTTTGTACAAAGAAACAAACCTCCTATGATTATATTGCAGGTTTTCAACTTCAATTATGTGGGCAAAGTCTACAATGATCAGTGAACCTGTTACAGATGCTCCCCCCCAAAAAAAAACCCCATACAGGGCTAAACTGTATTATGAAATGCTAATTTCACATATATTGAGTTACTGTTTGGCTTAAGAATTATAGATTGGGTGAGAAGAAAAAGATCTCATTTACAACATTGTTCCTTTTTTTTTTGCTGTGGACAAAAAAACTCAGATCATTCTCTACATTTAAAATACATTTCCACTGGTATTGTAATTGTGATACATTTGTGGAATAGTGTGCTCCTTTTGTTCTGAGCATTTAATTTGATATTATCTGATAAGGTCCAAATAATTGTTTGCATTCTGTTCTTGAAATAAATGCTGCCTGTCTATACTTTTCCCAACAGAAATAGATGTCATTTTCATGAATGAATGTCATCCAGTAAAAAAGTGAAACAGATAATACACAAAGTATCATCAAATCCTCTAATACCGTACTTAATATGGTAAAATTGAAAGATTCTATTCACTAACCATCTGTCCAAGCCTACTAAGCTAAGAGAAACTCTCCATATATATTTATAATATCTATAGATTGAAAGCACATTGGGGGTAGCATGTTTGGAAGCTGGCGAGTTTGAAATGAGCTCAAAAGTTCACTCCAGTGTTTCCAGGAAGTCATTGGAACAGAAGGCTGGCAACAGATGAGTGTTACAAGATTAAATTTAGGATAGCAATTACACTTTTCTTCAATTACCCAGAGAATCAATAAAAAGAAGAAGTTCCATTACCTTACCTCCATAATGGTTAAGATGGGCAGTGTTGATGAATAAGGAGCACTTGCTAATTGGGAATTTGGGACCTAAACCAGATTTCATTTGCCCAGGATCTCTCACTTTATTTTTAGAAGTTCTCATTACATTAAGGTGCATCATAGCTCGCATTTCAAAGAGCAAAAATGAATCTATACTAAGACAGAATTTGGAAAGGGAGAAAAGAAACATGACAAAATAAAGATAGATGATACTTCCAGGAAGACAGCAAATAGTAGGTTCAAGTTTGGAACCTGTTCTGCCAGCGTGTGCCAACCGTATTTATACTCACTGAATTGATACAATGAATAAAACGTCTTCCTGCTCTATTTGTATACCAAGCTAAGAAGGGAATTCACAGCAAAGAAAATATGTTTACAGTTACATAAATATCTAGCTTTTTTATGTTTAGTGATGCCCACTGTGGTTAGCAATAACTAGTGGAGTAAAATCCACAGGGACTCCTTTTCTTTCCTTCCTTCCAGAATACTCTAAAAAATTTAAAACTTTGTGAATGAATATCCTGGGGAAAATGTTTCTCAGAGTTCTTTCCCAGCTTTGAAATTATTGCCTCATATATATAAACTAGTAGCTGGATACCAGTGCTTCACTACAAAATTATGTGACTGGGCTTGATAAATTGAATATTAAAGTTTGAAAATTAATAAGTAGTTACAATCAAGCTTGATACATTGAGACTTAAAGCTTGAAAATTTATGTAGAATGTGTAACTCCTTAGCATTAGAACATGTTAATATAAAGCAACTGGCAGTTAGAACAGAGTTCTTTTCAGGTGGGGAGGGGGAGTAGAACATCTAACTCCTTAGCATCAGAGCCAGGGGTGGGCAGCAGGCAGGATGGGGTGGAATGCAGTTCCACCGGCAGAAATGAAGCTCCAGCTGATTGGTGGCTGTCACTTCCTGGATTACTGGTCTTGGCTCAGCTTTCCTTTTTTTCCCCTGCTGCTGCTGCTGCGTCTACGCTCCTTGCTTTTTTCCTCTTTTCTCCTTCCTGGCCTCGTACGAGCTTCTCTCTCTCCTGCCTGGCTCCCCTCCAGCCTCACGTGGCCACCTCCTGCCTGAGATGCAAGCAGAAGGCATGGGTGGAAGTGGCACTGGCAGCATTTATGCTTTTGGCAGCACCCGTTCACCTAGCTACCCAGCCTGAGGCAGGGGGGCGACCCAGGAAGAGAGCGCAAAGCACCCCAGTGAGCGATACTGGTAAGATTGTAAATCAAGGACTTAACAGTTCACTTGAACAATGATGATCATTCAAGCAATTCCCACTTGATCACATGGCCGGCAAGCCACTCCTACCCATTGCCATTAAGCCACACCCACAAAATAAGCCACACCCACAGGGTGGCAGTAAAAATTTTGGCTGCCCATTACTGATCAGAGCATGTTAATATAATACTGTATAAGAAATATTAATGATTTGATGCTCATTTTGAAAAATCCTTTCTTAGCAAGCACCTGGAAGCCAAGAGGAACAAGGAACAAGCCAAGTTTCAAATTTGTAGGCTTTACAGTTCAGGACAATGAGTGAGTAATATTTGGCTTTTATATAGAGAGATATTGTAGCGAGAAGAAACAAATTGTATCCAGTACAATTGATACTTAATTATAAACTGATACAATTGATACTTAATTATAAACTGCTGAAGTCACAATTGTCCAAATAGAGTGGCAATGTAAATTTTTCAAGGACATTAATGTCAAGCGCTAGGGAAATTAGGAGATTCAGGCAGTTCATTTATTTATTTATTTATTTATTGGATTTGTATGCCGCCACTCTCCGAGGACTCAAATGAGTATACATATTAATTGCAAGCTTAAGCTCTCTGCAAGAATCTAAGTTATTAATGGTCAAGGGAAATAAGTGGAAGTTAAGTGGCCTACACTTAGATCTCTTATGGGCACATAAGGACTCATGACTGATGATGTGTTTGACTCCTCCCTCAGTCTCAGCCAGTCATCTCCTACATAAATAAGTAGTATGCAGGACTTTATGGTCTTACAGGAGAGCCACATAATCTAGTTGTGATAAACAGTATTTACAGGGAATAATGTAATACCTTTTAAAAATCATATTTAAAAATTAAAAATATATACAGTAGCTGTGTAAATCTAACAATGTGAGCCACACATATTCTGATTGGCCTATTTACTTCAGATTTCTTTATTTGCTGCTCTGTTGGATGGGAACTTAATCTTTCAGGTCCAATTATAAAAGTGTCTCACCTGGATATTCAAACATTTCTTCTCCCCTTCCATAGTAACCTTAGAAACAGAGGAGGATTAGAGATCTTAATGAAGCATAGCAAAGCAGTTAAAGAGAACTAATACAATACAACTATATAGAAAAGCAGTAGAAAAGTTTGGAAAGTCCATTGGACAATTCATCACCACCCCATAATCAGCAGTCCTTCACTGAGAATGAAAGGTAACAACTTCAGATGTGAAATCTGCTGTTAGAAAAATTTTCTTGGCCAGATTTTCTGAGCCCGTTCATGAATAAACACAAATGACAGCTGCTGGACGTAAAGTAGCTTATTCATTCAATCACACACAATGCTTGAAGGTAACTTACTTTGGCTTTGATATGTGCAGATTGAGGTGCTTCTGTCCTCAGCTTTGATCATTTGACTGGGGTGCTTTAGGATTCCTGCTCAGGCAGGGGGTTGGACTTGATGACCTGCATGGTCCCTTTCAACTCTAACAATAAATAATTTTAATTTATTTATTTATTTACTGTTAGAGTTGAAAGGGACCATGCAGGTCATCAAGTCCAACCTCCTGCCTAAGCAGGCATCCTAAAGCACCCCAGCCAAATGGCAGTCCAATCTCCTCTTGAAAATGTCCAGAGTTGGGGAGTTCACAACCTCCGCAGGCAGTTTGTTCCTCTGGTTGATCGCTCTGACCATCAGGAAGTTCTTCCTTACTTCTAGGTTGAACCTCTCCTTGGTCAGCTTCCAGCCATTGTTCCTCGTCTGGCCCTCTGGTGCTCTGGAGAATAGAGTGGCCCCCTCCTCTCTGTGGCAGCCCCTCATATACCTGTATACAGCTATCATGTCCCCTCTGCCCCTCCTTTTCTCTAGGCTATCCATGCCCAGTTCTTGCAATCTCTCTTATGTACATGGGATGTTGCCTGAAGCATGAAGTTCAGAAAGAAAGATTGCCCTCAGATGTATATTCCTCCTTATATATTACGAGCATGTCAAATCAGAGTATTGACATAAATAGGGCCCCCCAATGCCCAGTAAACTGGTAACACTTTGCAGAATGCTAGCAACTAGCCTGCTCAAACAAATGAAGCCACATCTGTGGGATGCAAGCAGCATGCAAAACCACACCTTCTTCAGTCATGGAAAAATCTTTTCTCGTGGAATCAGTTCTTGGTGCCCAAAAGGTTGGGGGCTGCAGACATAAAGCATGGTCTGGATAAAAGGGGAGAGGTCACATCAGTGGTGGGATTAAAAAATTACTACCAGTTCTGTGGGCATGGCTGGTGGGAATGGCATGACATGGCTTGATAGGTGTGGCAGGGAAAGGATACTGTAAACTCTCCATTCTCACTCCACTCTAGGGAAAGGTTACTGCAAAACCCCATTTCCTCCTGATTATCTGGGATTAGGGAAGCGGAGAATAGATGTGGCGGGGCTAGTCAGAGGTGGTATTTACCAGTTCTCCTAACTACTCAAAATTTCCGCTACCAGTTCCCCAGAAACCGACTTCTGAGTCATATCAGAAGGGTTTCACTTTGAAAACAGCAAAGGACATTTCTTTCTGAGCAAAAGCTTAATCTACATTCTAAGTGAGAAAAGTATTGATTATCACCCAGAAGGATGAGAAGGAAAGAATGAACAAATAATGAATAGAGGGTGAAAAAAAAGGAATGTTGAGGAAGGAAAAGTAAGGAAGATAGGGAAGAGCTTATAGTATGTGGATTATTTGAAACAACATATTTCTTAGTCATTTCAAGTGTCACAGCACTATTGCATTCCCTGGGCAGCCTGCTATGGTCCAAGAGGCACTGCTGATAACTGAATGTCACAAGAGGGGAAAAAACTCATGCTCTGGAGAAGATAACCATAAATTTCAGCATGTTCTGAAGACATGCTTAAATTTGCTTGGCTCTGGATTTTTTATATCTTTGCAGGAAGAGCAACATTTTATGCTGCCACCTTGTGCTGTGAAATCCCAGTGCTGCTTTCTTTTTCTATAGAAGTACATCAGAAAAAAACACTAAATAGCTCAAAAATTATTTGTTCTTCTCCAGCCTTCTGCCCATGCTAGAGTTTGGTAGCATCGGGTGAGTCATCAAGCAGCTTTGACACTGTAAAAGAAGTACAGCCAAATCAAAGTATTGAAAATCTATGGTCACTAGCCACAGTCATCCCCATCTTCAGAAAAGGATAACCAGTCTAATAGAAAACTACAGACCAATCTCTCTATGCTGCATCACATGCAAAGTCATGGAATCAATCATAAACCAAACCATTACCCTCCATCTTGAAACTAACAACCTACTCTCTAACAAATAATTTGGTTTCAGAAAAAAAATATCTTGTAACCTGCAACTCCTACACTGCAAAAACCTATCAACTACACGTCTCAATCAGGGCAAATCAATAGATGCAATTTACACAGACTTTTGTAAAGCCTTTGACTCAGTGGTTCACAATAAACTACTTCTAAAACTGAAATCTTATGGCATCTCTGGACCCCTACGTGACTGGATAACTGTGTTCCTATCAAACAGACAACAAGCGGTCAAAATAGGGAGCACCCTATCTAATCCTGTCCCTGTTAACAGCGGTGTACCCCAAGGCAGCATACTAGGACCATCACTCTTCATATTCTATATAAATGACCTTTGCAATCACATTACAAGCAACTGCATTCTCTTCACGGATGATGTAAAACTCTTCAACACCACCAATAACACTGCTACCTTCCAAAAAGACCTTGACTTTCTGTCAGAATGGTCAAACATCTGGCAACTCCAAATCTCCAACAAACAAATGCTTTGTCTTGCACATTGGCAAAAAAAAATCAAACACCAAATACAAGCTGAATAGACAAGATCTTGCCGACAATCTTCACTCTGTAAATGACCTTGGAATACTCATATCAAATAACCTAAATGCCAAAGCCCACTGCAACAACATCGCTAAAAAGGCTTCAAGAGTTGTTAACCTAATCTTACATAGCTTCTTTTCCATTAATATCACACTATTAACGAGAGCATACAAAACTTTCAACAGACCAATCCTTGAATACAGCTTATCTGTCTGGAACCCACACCACATTTTGGACATAAATACATTAGAAAGTGTCCAGAGATACTTTATGAGAAAAGTCTTCCTTTCCTCTACTCGCAACAGAATATCTTATGCTACCAGTCTTGAAATCCTAGGCTTAGAAAGCTTTGACACGACCTAAGCATAGCTCATAAAATCATCTACTAAAATGTCCTTCCTGTCAATGACTACTTCGTTTTCAACAACAACAATACACAAACACACAACAGATACAAACTCAAAGTAAACTGCTCCAAACTTGACTATAGAAAATACAACTTCAGCAACAGAGTAGTTAACGCCTGGAACTCTCTACCTGACTCTGTAGTTTCATCACCAAACCCTCAAAACTTTACCCTTAGTCTATCCACTGTTGACCTCACCCAATTCCTAAGAGGTCAATAAGGGGTATAAGCACCAGCATGCCTACCATCCCTGTCCTAATGTTTCCTTCTTAGTAGTATCCATCTCAGCATTATATCTATGCATGCTACCAATACATACTTGATAAAATAAAAATAAGTAAATAAAGTAAATAATAAAATAATAAAATTAAAAAATTAAAAATTAAATTAAAAAATTAAAAATTAAATTAAAAAATTAAAAATAAAATATTTATTTTTAAAAATAATTAAATAAAATAAAATAATAAAATAGAGCCAGCCAGTGGTGGTATTTGCTGGTTCTCAAAACTACTAAAATATTGCTTTTCTAGAGCCTGTCAGAACCTGCTGAATTTAACCCCTGAGTGTCACCCTAGGAGAAAGAGTGAAGAATTCAAACTGAGTGTTTGGGTAATGAAAAACCAATTGAATAATGCAATGGAAAAATAATTTACAAGCATACCTTGAAAAGAAGCTCCTCTTTTTATCTGCATGAAATAATAGAACTATAGAACAATTGTACAATAATCGCTGAAGTTACAGGCCATATAAGTTCATATAGAACGAACTGTTTAGATAACAGTTCAAATTGGAAGGGGGTTGTGTTGTGTTATGTTTTGTTGTTTGTCTTATAAGACGTAAGTACAATACTTCAACAAACAAATAAGTATGTTGTAAAAGGATGGATCACATACTGTCTTATTTTAATATTTATTCAATAAAATTTATTGGGGGGGAAAAGTGTAGCCTGGAAACCAGAAATTCAATTGGGACATTAAAGTTCTGCATAAAAGAAAATTTCTACCAGTAGGATTTATCTGGTTGCCCTGCCTATTTAATGTTTGGCTTGTCATTAGAAAAAAGCCTGATGAGATAACAGAAAACAAAGCTAAGAAATAATAAAATTTAAAAAAATAATACATTAGGTTGGATTCAGAAATAAATTTTATCAAACGTTCTCAACCTGTATCTGTCAGCTGGATCTTATTTCATTTATATCTTTCATAACAGAGCCAAACTAATGGCTGCTTCTCAATACAAGTTATAGCTCAGTTCAAAAGGACACAAATACACAATTTAGATGTAAAAAAACCTTTAATGACAGCTTCAGGCATTCCACAACTGAGAAAACATTTATTGAGTGTCATATGCAAGAACAGCCAGGAGACATTGAGGTCATATATAGCTTCTGGAAAGAATCTTTGACAGGAATATATTCAAAGGCAATTGAGATGTAGGAGAAAGGAAAGAATAGATATAATGGAATATTAAGGTATTAAATAATTAAACATTCTGTGTCAGACAAACATAAATAATACAGTAATTGAAACTAAATGATTCTGGAGGCAGAAATGGCACATAGACTAAGTACATTTAGTATAAAAATAGTGTGCAACTCAACTTACTGTCGGTGCAATTTATTTCTCCATTTTGTTGAAAATGCTTTTTTCTTAGAAGATTTAATATAGTATAATAACAAATAGCAATACCACTCAGACTTAGATACCACTCCACAGGACTTTACATCCCTCTCTCTAAGTGGTTTGCAAACTAAGCATATTCCCCTCAACAATTTGGGTCCTCATTTTATTGACCTTGGAAGAATGGAAAGCTGAGTCAACCTTGGGCCAGTGAGAATCAAACTGCCAAACTGCTAGCAGCAGGCAGTCAGCAGAAGTACCATGCAGTACTGCATTCTAAACACGGCACCACATGTATTAATAATATTTGTTGCATTTTTTTCATCTTCTAAATCAGTTTTCAGACAATTTTTAGTTCTGCTTCATGTAAGTCAGGAGTGGGTTCTAACTTATCTTGCTGCCAGTTCGCTTCCTCCCACACCATGTGGGTGCACCATGTGGGCGCATGCGTGCTTTGCATATGTATGTATGTGCAGTATCAAAAAATCCCCCCCCCTCAAAAAAATAGCCGAAAACAAGATGCATGTGCAGAGCCAAAAACTCAGCTTCTGCACATGCACAGGGGGAAAAAATCCCTGAAAAAAATTCCAAAATTTTATAAAAAATAAAAAAGATGGCCGCCTCCATGAACCAACAAAACAGGTTCTGTGACATCATCATGACATCACCAGCGGGTTGCTACTGATTCGGGTGAACCAGTCCAAACTGGGAGGAACCCTCCTCTGGTATGAGTAGTGAAGGAACCCATGATCTGGCACTTGTGAAATAGTTTTAGAGCAAACCTAGCTCTGTGGTAAAAAATTTATACGGAGGAGGCTCTTGTTTATTCAGCTGAATGTACTTTGGCTTCTCTATGCAGAGATTCTATTATTACTTTGGCTTCAATGGAAGCCAATTCTCACATAGGAGTTGACAGAAAGTTGCCAATACAGACTTCTATATTGCATATATAAATGCTTGTTTATTGATGCAAGTTTCTGGAGGAGGAGTGTTTAAGCATAATAACCATCAGTACTTAGTGAACAAGGCTCTCCTCAACAGTCAGATTCTGACCCTTATTGTTAGGGTGGGGGTTCCCTTTCTCTGTTTCTAGGGCAACCCCGTGGGCCAGATCTAAGCACCCCATGGGCTGGAGCCTGGGCCTTGATTTTGATACCCCTAATGCAGAGCAAATATGTTCAGTTTCGATAGCCTGAACTGGTTGTTTTCAAGAAGAGGATCTGAGGCAAGCAATAGGGGGGGGGGAAACAGATTAAGTTTGAAACGTTACTATTCGATCTCAGATTGCAGGCAACACAGGCAGACACAGTTGCTATGGAGTTAAGCAGATAACAGTAGACAAGATCGTAAATCAGAGCCTGTGCAAAGAAAACTTGCCTGAATGAGTGCTTTGGAAGTTTAAGCAGCAATCGAGAGGTCCAAATTCATTCCAGGAATCAGTGTGCCAAGTCAGGTAGTCAGCCAGTCCAGTAGTCAAGGGTTCAAGAGTAAGTAAACACAGGAACAAGAATAGTAAACTCAGATTCCAAATAGTTGTTTTTCAAACAAAGACTGCAGGCAAAGCAGCCCTGAAGATGTGGTTTTTTCAGCAAGCCAGAGGATACCTGAATGGAGATAGATTCAATAAAATGGTTGACCAGATTGTGTTGTTGCTACCTTGGATAGGGTGGAGTGGGGTTTTGGTTTTAATGCTGTGGGGGGGGTGGGTAAACATTGTAAGCCATCCAGGATTACATGTATGTTAGTAATGTTCCTATATAAATTTGTTTAATGAATAAATCTATTTGCAGCTGGTTGCATTTATTTATTCAGGCCTCATCACAGAGGTGAAATCCAACAGGTTTTGACAGGTTTTGGAAAAAACAGTAGCAGACATTTTAAGTAGTTCAAAGAGCCAGCAAATATCACTTCTGACTGACCCTAGAAGTGGGGTGGGAATGGAGATTTTGCAATATTCTTCCCCCAGGGGTGGGGTGGGAATGGAGATTTTGCAGCACCTTTCCCCTACCATGCCCACCAATCCACATTCACAGAACTGGTAGGGAAATTTTTTGAATTTCATCATTTTACCTAGTTAGGAGCAAATGACATGGGTTTTGTAAATTGTTAACCAACAAAATTACTTTGCATTTTAATTGGGTTCTGGATAACCTTGCCACTAGTTTGCTTCCTCACGTGCCCCATGCACGCATGCACAGTGCTAAAAGCACAGCTTCTCTACATGCGCAGAAACAGAAAAACAAGATGGCAGTGCCATAGGCAACAAGAGACTTGGTTTGGGGCATGTCCAGCTGGCTGTTGCTGCCAGTTCAGTGAGTGGGGAAAAATTCCCATTACCGGTTCTATAGAACTGGTCCCAACTGGCAGGAAGCCAACTCTGATGTTTGATTATACAGTGGTACCTCGGTTCTCGACAACAATTCGTTCTGGAAGTGTGGTCGAGAACTGATTTGGTTGAGAACTGAAACAATTTAAGATAAATTCCCCTCCTCAGTTGTCTCTCCCTCTAGCTTGCCTGCTTCTGTCCCCATGTCTCTCTCTCTCTCTCTCTCTCTGTAGTTTGCCAGCTTCCGGCTTTAGTTCTCTCGATCGCCTGCTTCTGTCCCTGGCTGTCTCTCTCTGTGTGTAGTTTGCCGGCTTCTGTCTTCAGTTCTTTTGAGTGTTCGAGTTCCAAATATTTGTTCGGATTTCAGGGCAAAATTTTCTTGAATTTCCTGGTCGAATATCGATTTGTTTGAACTGAGAAGCATTCAAAAAATGAGGTACCACTGTATATAATTGATTTCCTATTATTATTATTATTATTATTATTATTATTATTATTATTATTATTATATTATATTATTATTATTATTATTATTATTATTATTATTATTATTATTATTATTAGATTTGTATGCCGCCCCTCTTCGAAGACTCCTATGCAAAGGGCAACTTGCCTTTACCCTGTCCAATCAACTTTCCCTTGCATTTTCTTTGTTGTATTAACTATGAAAAGGAGGGACATGATGGAGGAACATCAGTTCTCTGCACAAACTAGGATTAGAGTTTCAAACAAACGGTGCCATCATTCCAAGTAATGAACTCAGGGAAGTCAGGACTCTGTTGCTTTATGCAGCTTCAAGAGATATTTTATTGAGTACATCAGCACCAGCGGCGGATTCCGATTATCACTGCTACCAGTTGGCTGCAGGTGCAGCTTCAGTTATCTTGTGTGCATGCATGTGTCCCAGTGTGTTTTTGCTTCTGTGTATGCGCAAGAAGCAAATTCTTACGAGGAGACGCATGCATGCACAAGATTTTGGTGATTTTTTTTTTATTCTGCGCATGCTCAGCAACAAAAAAAACCCCTGCCAAAATCTTGCACACGCACGCAATCCTTTGCAAGGTTTTGCTTGGAATGGACGCATGCCCATGCAAGATAACCAAAGCTGCACACATAGCACAGCGATCGCTACCAGTGTGCCATCCTTTACCATACCGGTAGCAATCTGCTACTGATCAGCACTTAGAAAGGTGAAGCTAGCTCTAAATTATTCCCGTGCTTAGGAATAGCTTTAAAGAATGAGACTTCCCCATCTCACCGCTTTGTCTCTCAGGTCACATGGCCTAATCGATCCAGATGTGGGTTTCTGCTTAACATCTACAGATGTCCATTCACATGTTCTTGGTTCTTGCACCAACTAGTAGATGTTATGGCTAGCTGGCTAAGGCACCACATTCCTGAGTTCTCCCCATGCTCTCTCCCCTGCCCCTTGAATGGCAATCAGGAAACAAAGCAGAAGTAAGAATGGCTTCAGCGGAAGTCATTTTGAAGGTTGACACAGGAGGGGTTTTTTTCACTCCTATCTATAGAGACTAAACTCAGTACCAGTTACAAAGCATGGCACCTCATTTTAAAAAACTTCCATTCTGCGTTCCTCCCCTCACTCCTCAAAATGGTACAGTCTCAGCAATGGGGTACACCAGTAACTGCAGAAAAAGCAGCATGTCCTCTCCTCAATTGGTTTTTCCAGGGGAAATGCCTAACCTGTGTTGGATCTTATGTGGGATATTAAGCCCCCCCTAACTTTAATTTCCTTTGAACAGCTTTGTTTTCAACCTTTCTCAGCATGAACAAGCAAAGAAGCAGTAACTTTGAAATAACTGAGCGGTGATGCTTTCATCTGAAGAAGAAAAACTACTACTGCTATTTCTGCTCCAGCTGGAATAGAAATATTTGAGAGGATTATGGATGGCAATAAGAATTACTGATGTATAGGGTTTCTTTAAATGATTGCTATCAGCATTTGCACAGAATAATTAGTTATGCAGAAGAACCTAGAATATATTAAAGGATATATTTGGATTGTTTTCAAAAATAAGAGGAAAGATCTGTATTTAAAACAAGGGAGCAGTCAGATAATACTGTCTATCTTATATGGAGCAGATAAAAAGCAGAAGTACTTTGGAGAAAGAGAAGAGAAGCAAACAATAAATGAAAAATGGGAGGGGGAACAATGGGAGAAAAACAATCTAAAGAAAAATATTAAGCAAAAAGACGGATACAGTAGAACCTCGACATACGAGCTGCTCTACTTACGAGAATTTCGAGATAAGAGCTGGGAGGGGAGAGACATTTTTGTTCGTCTCCCGAGCTCAAATTCGGGATACGAGCCGAGGCAGGAGCCGGGCGCTGGCCTGCTTTTTGTCGTTTGCTTGCCTTCCTTCCTTCCCGCTGATGCAGAGCCACTCGAGGTGGCTGCGGGAACAAAGCGTCGTGCCCCCCTGATGGCGTTCGGATCCCCCCACCCCCAGCAGAAGCCAAGGACCCCCAGAGTGGGGCGGCAGGGGAGGCAACCGCCTCTCCGCTCGCCAAGTGCCGCTCGCTCACCAAGTGCCGCTTTGCTGCTTGCCTTCCTTCCCGCTGATGCAAAGCGGCTTCCGAAGCGACGCTGGGTGAAAGAGGGCGGGCGGCCAGCAGCGGCGGAAGGTGAGAGGTGCCTCTTCACGCACTCGATCTGTCGGAGAGCCTTCTGCTGCTGGCCGCCCGCCCTCTTTCGCCCAGCGTCGCTTCGGAAGCCGCTCTGCATCAGCAGGAAGGAAGGCGGAAGGCAAGCAGCAAAGTGGCACTTGGTGAGCGAGCGGCACTTGGCGAGCAGAGAGGCGGTCGCCTCCCCTGCCGCCCCACTCTGGGGGTCCTTGGCTTCTGCTGGGGGTGGCTGCGGGGACAAAGCGTCGCGCCAAGTGCCGCTCGCTCACCAAGTGCCGCTTTGCTGCTTGCCTTCCTTCCCGCTGATGCAGAGCGGCTTCCGAAGCGACGCTGGGTGAAAGAGGGCGGGTGGCCAGCAGCAGAAGGCTCTCCGGTAGATCGAGCGGAGGCCAGCGAGAGGGAGGACGGGCGGCCGGGCTGTGGGCTCCCGGTCCCGCATCACTTTGCTCCAAGTCGCAGCGCGCTCTTCCACGGAGGCGGCGCTCAAAACCCGCCACCGGCCCTGGAACGGAACATCTCCCCTGCAGCCCCGGCTGTCCAGGACGGTGCCCGGTCGGACGCAGCACGGGCCCACACACCGTGTGGCAGCGGGAGAGAGCGAGCAAGCAGGCGGGCGGGCGGGTGGGGGGGTTGTCCTCCAGTCCCACATGGCAGCTGCCCGCTGCGCAGGAGAGAGCCAGCGGGGCGAGCCGGCAGCGACCGCCGCTCCCGATGCACTCCGGAGCCCCGCCGGCGAGGAGGGCGGCTGGCACGGGCCATCCTCCACTCATCGAACCGAGAGCTTCTTCGCACCTACTGCTCCCTCGTCCCGCCGAAGCCGGTTCCTCGCCCTGCCCGGTAGGTGCCTGCCACCGCCCGGAGTGCTGGCGGGAAAAAAGAGCAGTGGGTAGGGGCGGGTGGGCAGGAGTGAACCGCAGTGCCAGCGACCCCACTCGCTCAGCACCTACAGCAACGGGCCGCAGGTGGGCGAGCTTCGCTCCTGCCGCATCTGCCCGGAACGTCGGGCTCGGAGGGGCGAATTCTCCGGCGCGGGGCGGGGGCACTTCTGCTCGGCCTGCTCCTGCCACTCCGCGGGCGAGGAAGAGGTCGTCGGCGGCTGCTCTCCGGGGCGAAGGCGCTTTCGGGGCAAGCCCGCAGGCTCCCGGCCAGGCCTTTAGGCGAGTGGGGGGGGGCTGTCGAGGCTGATCCTGCAGGCGGGAGGGCCCAGTGGCCTGCGCTGCCAAATCCCCGGGCGGGCAGCTGGGCGGACGGGGGGCTGCTTTGGCTCCTCATCCCTCCTGCAGCGGTGCGTGTTACCTGCCCCTCCCCCGCCCGCGGGTGAAGGTGGCTGGGCCGCTGACAGGGACAGGCGGCGAGCGCTCGGAGGGGGCACAGCCTGGAGCGAGACTTGGCCTCCGCTGCGGCTGCTTTTTGTGCTTGCACGCATTAATCGCTTTTCCATTGTTTCCTATGGGAAACAATGTTTCGTCATACGAGCTTTTCAACTTACGAGCCTCCTTCCGGCACCAATTAAATTCGTAAGTCGAGGTTCTACTGTACTGTTATAATGACATAGATCCATTTGTTGAAAACTGTGACTCATATGTCCAGCACAGTTTCCTGAGTACCATACCTGTCTCATGGGTAGTGATGGGCAAACCCAACAATGTTTGGGTTCGGCAAGTTCAGACGAACTTTACGCAAAATTCAGACGAACATGAATTGAACCCGAACTCGAACCCAAACGGGGAATCCCTCCCACGAAGAGATTCCGGGGGTGGAGCTTTGACGTCACCGGCAGGTTGCTAAGAATGCCAAGGTGATCACTTCCTGGATTCCATGGAATCCAGGAAGTGATCACCTTGGCATCCTTAGCAACCTGCCAGTGACGTCAAAGCTCCGAACGCCGAACACGACCCCAAACTTTGCCCAAAGTTTGAAAAAAATTCGTGTTCGGCATACCAAACACAGCAAAATTCAGTACAGACCCGAACTGTGCGGGTTCGGTTCACCCATCACTACTCATGGGCTTCAGATCTTTCTTTTAATCCATTCAGTTCCAGATTAAGTCATCAAATAGTGGCTTGGAAACAATGTCTTGATGGGGCTTAATCAGGATTAAGTCATAAATTCTGTTTATGGATATATTATTTGTGAATATATAGAGCTGTGGTGGCAAGGTGGTTAGAATGCAGTACTGCAGGCTAACTCACTGTAAACTCTAAGGTTTCAATCCTGACCGGCTCAAGGTTGTCTCCGTCTTCCATCCGTCTGATGACGGATGATTGACTCAGATTGTTGGGGGCAATATGCTGATTCTGTAAACCGCTTAAGAGAGGGCTGTAAAAGCACCATGAAGCAATAAATAAGCCTAAGTGCTATTGCTATTTTTATTGCAGACCACCCAAATCTTGGATGTACCACAAGCAGGAGGCAGTGCTGAGAAGTAACCACTTTCAGGGATGGACTGATGCTCATGAAATCATTGGGTAGCAACCAACCTTGATGTCCTCTAATCTAATCCCTTGACCAGTGCAGGAATCCTTGTATCATTCTGGACAAATGGCTCTCCTGTCTTTTTAAGATAGTCCTCCCTTTGTCTCACATGCAAGTAGTGGTTGAAACCAACCTTAAGATTGGAAAGAGTAGGTGGCTAGCTTCAAAGATGCAAAATAATAAGACAATTATTAAGTATGCGTTGTCTATTTTCTGTCGTCTAGCTTATGCTATTTGATGCTGTTGCCCCAGTCTTCCAGTCAGTAGAAAGCTTTTACAATCAGACTTAAATTGACACAAAGACACTGCAATTTTGAGTTTGCAATTCAAAGTTCACTCACAAACCACAGTAATTTGATTTTTGTTGCTTTGTGACTTGAAATTTAATTGAAAAATAACAAGATTTTTCCCTAGCCAATAAGGAAGCTTCAAAACTCTAGCAGATGCTTCGTTTTGGGGTAAAGGTGGATCAAAATAGCAAGGAAACTATACCATTTAAAAGAAGTGATGAACACTGCAAAGTTTTGGCCAGATAGCTTCAAAATTTTCACCTCAAGCATTTTTTAAATAATCTCCTTTATCTCTTTTAAGGAAGAGATAGTAGGGATGAAAAAAGAAACATGCAGCAATCACCAAATTGTTCAGCAAAGAGGCAAAGCTGTACTGAATCTATGCAAAAAGTAGCAATTTGTACAACCAAATGTGCAAACTATCCAAATTCAATTCAATTCAATTTATTAGATTTGTATGCCGCCCCTCTCCAAAGACTCGGGGCAGCTCACAACAACAATAAAAACAGTATAACAATGGAACAAATCTAATAATAAAATTACATTAAAAACCCCAACAATTTAAAAACCATACAACGCATACATACCAAACATAAAATATAAGAAAGCCTGGGGGAGATGTCTTAATTCCCCCATGCCTGGCGATATAGGTGGGTCTTGAGTAACTTGCAAAAGACAAGGAGGGTGGGGGCCATTCTAATCTCTGGGGGGAGTTGATTCCAGAGGGCCGTGGCCGCCACAGAGAAGGCTCTTCCCCTGGGGCCCACCAAACGATATTGTTTGGTCGACGGGACCCGGAGAAGGCCAACTTTGTGGGACCTTATCAGCCGCTGGGATTTGTGCGGTAGAAGGCAGTTCCAGAGGTATTCTGGTCCAATGCCATGAAGGGCTTTAAAGGTCATTACCAACACTTTGAATTGTGACCAGAAACCAATCGGCAGCCAGTGCAGGCCACGGAGTGTTGTAGAAACATGGGCGAATCTAGGAAGCCCCACGATAGCTCTCGCGGTCACATTCTGCACGATCTGAAGTTTCCAAACACTTTTCAAAGGTAGCCCCATGTAGAGAGCGTTGCAGTAGTCGAACCTCGAGGTGATAAGGGCATGAGCGATTGTGAGCAATGACTCCCTGTCCAAATAGGGCCGCAACTGGTGCACCAGGCGAACCTGGGCAAACACCCTCCTCGCCACAGCCGAAAGATGGTGTTCCAATGTTAGCTGTGGATCGAGGAGGATGCCCAATGTTTAGAAGGTAAGCTCTTAGTTTCTTTTCTGAAGTGCCAGTCATATTTAGATACTGAAGAACTTTTATAAGCTGCTTGAACAGACAAAAGAAGGAAAGAAGGAAGGAAGGAAGGAAGGAAGGAAGGAAATGTTATTGAGTGTTTTTGAACTCTGATAATTGACTTTTGACAATTGAGATGAATTCCCATTTTTGTAGTAAGATCACTACAGAAAATGTAATATTGTGTGTGTTTTTGGAGGGGAGATAAAGAGATGGAGAGAATAGACAGAATCTTGCAAAACTAAATCCTTACTATTCCCATGCTAAAATAAATACCTTGTTTCATTCTGGACAGTGGCTATCCTAACTCCTTTCCTCTGTCTTCAGGCTGTTCTGTCTCTTGTCTCATCGTCCACCTTGGATTCTGCTGCTTTCTTCCTGGGAAGATGCCATTTCACTGAAGCCCATTGCACCAGCTCCCTCTCTATAGACAGCATTTCTCTCAATGGAATGGAATGGAATAGAATAGAATAACAGAGTTGGAAGGGACCTTGGAGGTCTTCTAGTCCAACCCCCTGCTCAGACAGGAGGCCTTACACCACTTCAGACAAATTGTTATCCAGCATACTCTTTAAAACTTCCAGTGTTCAGAACTTCTAAAGGCAAGCTGTTCCCCAGATTAATTGTTCTGTCCGGAAATTTCTCCTTAGTTTTAAGTTGCTTCTCTTCTTGATTATTTTTGATTAGTTTCAATTAGTTTCCATTAGTTGCTTCTTGTTTACTCTCAGATGCTTTGGAGAATAGTTTGGCTCCCTCTTCTTTGTGGCAACCCCTGAGATATTGGAAAACTGCTACCCGGTTCAGAGGGGGGTAATTTTTCCTCTCCCAGAACCAAGGACAGACAGTAGGTATAGTCCTTTGGGGGCAGTACCCACAGCCACTCAGTTTTGTTGGGGTTGAGTTTGAGCCTGTTAACTCCCATCCAAACCCTCATAGCCTCCAGGCACCATCACATTACAGCTAGTGCTTCACTAAACGGACACGGGATGGAGATGTACAGCTGGGTATCATCAACATATTGCTGGTACCTCACCCTGTGCCATTGGATGATCTCACCCAGTCGTTTCATGTAGATGTTAAATAGGAGAGGAGAGAGAACCAAACCCTGTGGCACCTCACAAAGGAGGGGCCTAGAGGCCATCCTCTGTCCCCCTACCAACACCAACTGCCACCAACCAGAGAGATAGGAGGAGAACTGGTAGCAATGGGTTTTAGAACCCACTACTGCTCTACCTATGTCAATGTGCCTGTTCTGACATTGTTTGACATCTGCAGGTTTCACATCTGGAAATGTGGACAAACCTTTTCACCCAACTGGAACTCTGCTATGCTAGCATTTTGCTTCATGAATATCTGGCTTATCTGCTCCTCCATGATTACACTCCTCCCATGGTGCTACATGTATATTTTCCTTAGTTTTCTCTCAGGTTGCTAACCTATAGGGAAGTCCTCCTTACCAAGTAGACCAAACAGAAAACCTGGCCAGATGATTCTAATTCTACTTTATTTTAAGGCTACATTAGCAGTCTGAAAGTACAATTCTCTATGCTCCCTCTTATCTGACCATTCTCTAGGCAGCATCCCTTTGATGGTCTCCCAAGGCCATTCCCACCATACCATCACAGGGCCGCTTCTCAACTCTCAAGCCTGTTTCAGTATTTTGTCTCCCCTTTCACCTGCAATTGGCAAAATTATGCTCTTTCTCTTCGTTTTCTTCCTTTCTCTGTTTTCTTTTTCCCCCTCCAGCTGCATTGACAGCTGGGAAGAGAGAGACCTTGTCTGTCTGCCTGCTTACAAGCAGGGAGGTAGCTGCTCCCTCTCCTTTGAGTGCCACAATGGTTGGCGATAGGGAACCAAATAAAAGGAAAAGCAAAGAAAACATAATCCCTTAGCCCAGCAATATCATTGCCAACAGAGGATTAATCTCTGACAAGACGATTTCAGGGTTGCTAGGAAACCAAGCCTTCCACTCTGAGCTGCGGGGGGTGGGTGGGTTAGGTTTTATAACAGGAAATCAGTTTTAAGGCTGTTTTAAAGTGAGGGATCTGAGAAACTGTGAATTTATTCTTAAAATTTCAATGCTACATGGTAGTAGAGGGATACGTGTAATTTTCTCCCTCCCTCACTCTCTCTCCCCCTTTCTCTCTCACACACACATATACAGTATATATATCACATATATACACATACATATGTATCACATATATATGCAACAGAAAACACACACAAACACACACACACACACACACACATATATACATATTTTTGCTGATAAGTGAAAAGGAAGGGAGCCTAGTATAGCTCTATTTCGACCTTGTTTCAACAGAAAACCAACCTTATACTGTATATATACTGTTTATATGCATATATATAGCTGAAGGGATTGGATACTGTAGCCTAGAGGTTAATTCTCTGCCTTTTACAAGGCAAAGGTTGCAGGTTCAAGTCCCAGTGAGGGTATGGCTAGCTGATGAGGCCAAAATAAGGCCGAAATAGATCTATCCTAGTCTCCCTTAATTTTCAAATTTAGCCAAAACATGTGACATATATGTGTGTGTGTGTGTATGTGTACATATATACTGTATGTGTGTATACATATATATTTGTTTTCGTAGATTTGTAGATTTTCACGGGTGCAGGTATGAAGGTCTTGGCATATTCGGGTTTCTTCCCATGTAGGATTTAGAGATTTCTGGCAATGTTTCGATGAGGTCCCACTTGTCATCTTCAGGCTGGTCAATGTATGTATGTATGTGTGTGTGTGTGTGTGTGTGTGTGTGTATGTATGTATGTATGTATGTATGCATGCATGCATACATACATACATACATACATACATACATATATATATATATATATATGAATGATGAGGCAGCAGCCATCTCGATCACCGAAACATAGAAACTTTAATAAAACCACTTAGCTTTCGTTAGCGTGCTGCTAACTTTGTCAGAGTATTAAAATGCCATGGGAGACAACCACCTTTATAAAGCATTATTCAGTCTGCTCATTGCCCGCGTCATAGGGCCACACCCTTCCCTCCCCTCTGCGGCAAGACCAATTGTGGGCTTGCTCATGCTGGCTAAAGGGGGATCTACCGCTTTTACTCGTGTCTGTTGCCTCTTTCCCTCCCCAAGGGAGGAGGTGGAGTTATGAGGCAATACTTCGGAGGTGTTTGGTATTACTTTTCCCCCCCCATTATCGTTGTTACTTTCTATAGTGGTACATATCTGCTCTTGCAATTTTTTTGCCCATGCATGGGCAAAAAAATATATATATATATACATATGTGTCTGTATGTATATATGTGTGTGTGTTTATGTATGTATGTGCATGCACACACATACGTGTATGCGCATGCACACACATATACAGTGTGTGTGTGTGTGTGTGTATATATATATATATATATATATATATATATATATATATATATATATGCAAGCAGGAATGGCACACAATCCTTTTCGTTAGTCATGTTTCATGAAATTACAGCACTGTGAATAATTGTGTTCTAAACAAACAATGCCAACATTCCTTCAGCAATGGGTGCGCAACACAGCATGTGCATTTTAAGGGGAGGGTGAAAAGTAGCACAGCTGTGCCTCACAAGGGAAAGGAAAAATTCTGAATTGTACCACACTTTATTGTCAGCCTCTGAAGAGGAGACAATCCACAATTGGGAGCCCCACATTTTTGTTGCTAAGCGAGACAGTTGTTAGGTGAGTTTTGCCCCATTTGTTGTTAAAGTGAATTGTTGTAGTTGTTAACTTAGTAGCACAGTTGTTAAATGAATCTGGCTTCCCCATTGACTTTGTTTGTCAGAAAGTTGCAAAAGATGATCACATAACCCCAAGACACTGCAATCGTCATAAATATGAGTCAGTTGCCAAGCATCCCGATTTTGGTGAAATGACGATAGGTCATTTTGGTCACATGATGATGGGATGGTGCAATGGTTGCAAGTATGAAAAATGACCCAAAGTCAGTTTTTGCAGTACTGTTATAATTTTGAAACAGTCACTAAACCAACTGTTGTAAACTGAGGACTATCTGTACAGAGAGCCAACTTGGTTTAAGAGCAGGAAGGGAATGTTCAATGACATCCAGTTCCAGCTCCTGTTGTCACCCTCACTGTCTTCATCATCCCTACAATTTCCCAAGAAGTGTGAAAATGTAGCTTTCTAAAAGCTTTACACTACTTAAATTTACTCTGCTTTTTGGCAGTTATAATTTGCTGTTTAAGGACCTATACTGGAAGACAAATCAAGAGCTCTTCTTTCAGAAGAAGGATAACAGTGTCCTTTTTAAGAGAATTCTCTTTAGGTCAAGCAAAGTGACCAAGACAGTTAATTCTGTGATTCATAGAGCAATTAGTAAAGAATCACCAGTTACAGTGGAAGGCTCAATATGAATGGCATCAGTAATCTGCAATAGAAAGATAAACAAAGAGTAGCTGGAGCTCTCTTTTTTTTTCTTGGAGGGAGAATTAACGCATCAGGATTCATCTAGAAAGTGTACATTTTTATTGGGACATTATTGGCACTCAACAGGGCTGTCCTAAAAAGAGTTGTGAGAGCCGTGCAGACAAAAACACAACTACCTGCTTTCTTATTATTGGAAACCACTCCTCTTTTTCATCTTTTGGTAGGAGTGTGAAAGAAAAAATCAGTCTTCTTAAAGGATTGCATTATCTGTTGCCAAGTGGTGCTTTAAAAGAGCAGTACCTGTTATTGACACCACCTCCTGGGAAACCCTGGTATAAGATTGACCAATGTGGCGCATGCTGATCCACCAAAGCTGCCAGACATCTGAGGACAGAAAAAAAATCATAACAGAAGAAAAGTGAGCACTCCACAAAGCCAGAGCTGCAAATACTGCAACAATGGTACTCACACATGTCTGCCTAACATGTGGCAGAACATTTCGTGCCCATCTAGGCCTTACCAGCCACCTGCAGGCACATCACATGCAGCCCACAACCCATTAGATGTCAAGATCCTCTTCGAAAATGATGGACGAACATCATCACCTGTTTTCAGAAGATCAGGGAACATGGGGGGGGAAAAACATAAAGGAGAATATTTGTAGCTCTGGGTTGAAATGAGGGCTCCTTGGTGCTCTCTGAGCTTGGTTGCTTTCTTGCAGTCCAAGATAGACATTAGGCCAGAGCAAGTCACTAGAATATAAATTGAGAGAAAACTCCACTCCTTGCTAGCACTGATGAGGTTCCCTAGTTTGGATAATGAAACATCTACAAGAAAACAACCAAGCTCAGAGAGCACCAAGCGGCCCTCAATCTGAAAAAAAGAAGGTCTGTATTAATGAATCAGAGAGAAGTGCTGTGCTCATATAGGCTTGGTCCCAAAACATTTGTGATTCATTTTTTAAGTAGACATTCCTGATGGAATCCTGATTCCTGAAAGGAATTCTCGAGCATTGTTTCTGAAGATTTAAAGTAAATTTGCAGTTTATGTAATTATATTATGTACAGAACCGCATTCTACCGGTTAGGGTCCACAGAGTTGGCCTTCTCAGTGTTTCTTTGGCCCGACAGTGCTGGCTGGCGGGACTGCATAGGAGGGCCTTCTCTGTGGCAGCTCCAACTCTATGGAACCAACTTCCCCCTGAGATTCACACAATCCCCACCCTCCTGACTTTCTGGGAGGCCATTAAAAACATGGCTTTTCTGGCAGGCCTGGAGCCAGTGAATGGCTTCATCTTACTCTGGTCTTATGGATGAATGTTTTATAACTGTTGTATTGTTTTACTTCTGTTTTCACATTGCTGAAAGGATGTATGTTTTAAATTGAAGGTTTTATAATTGTTTTTTACTGTTTTATATATTGCTATTTCTATTGTTTCATATTGCTGTTAGCCGCCTAGAGTCCATGTGAAGTTGGGTGGCACACCAGTCGTAGTAATAAATAAAATAAATAATAAATAAGCAAACATAAAGTAGCTTTTAGTAACTTTGGATTGGCTGGGTTTTCCCCAACCTATTTAACCCTGCTGTTCTGTTCGAAAAAGCTCCCTAATGTTATGTTCGGGTCACATACGACCCGGACCGAAAACTCTTCATTTGAAGTGCTTATGTTTGGTCAATTTGAAAACTTTTTTCACTTGGAAAGTAGTCTGAACATTTCTGCACACAATGATATGAAAATTGAAATGAAAAAAAGTAAATCTTATTGGTTTATTTTGCGGATATATTGCATGCCCCCCCCCCATTTTTGTGAATTTTTTTCAATTTATGGATAGTTTTGCTTGCAAAATCCATTCTATTTTACTAAAGTTGGTGTGGGATTGGTAGCTTGAACATTTCTGAACATAATGATATGAAAATTGAACTGGAAAAAGTGATGCATATTGGTTTATTTTGCACATAAATGGCCCCCCATGCTTATACTCAAATAGGCTTATACTCGAGTCGGCTTATAACTCGAGTATAAGACAATGTGGTTTTATATTCAAAAATAAACCAATAAGAATCATTTTTTTCAGTTCATTTCTTTTTTTCCTTATGTTCAGGATTGTTTCAAAAGGATATTCCAAATATTTCTACCCAAATATGTATAAAAAGTGACAATAATGGCACACAGCAAGGCCGAGGGGGGGGGTGGCCCTTTTGTGGCAAAAATAAACCAATAAGAACCATTTTTTTCAGTTCATTTATATTTTTCTCATGTTCAGGACTGTTCAGTTTAGTATATCAAACCTTTTGGGGGAAAATTCCTTAGGAATTTGTAGCCTTAAAAAATAGAAATTGACACGAAATTCAGAAAGGATGGGGGGAGGGGCTTTTTGATCAAAATAAAAATATAAGTCTCAATTTTTTGAGTTCAATTTTCATATCATTATGTTCATAAATGTTCAAACTAGTTTTCCAGTTGAAAAAGTTTTCAAAAAGATCAAATTCAAGTACCTAAAAAAAATCATTTTGGTCCGGGTCTATATGACCCGAAACAGTCAACGTGATTTTTTTTTTTGCCCAGAAAAATTTCCCCCCACCCCCACAAATATTTTTATGATGATCAGCCATATTAAAATGAGTAAATGAATGCATAAGATATTAAAAATATTTTGGATTTGAAGCCTGCGTAAATATAAAGTGAAAATGGTTGCAAGCAGCCGAGGGGGGGGGGGCTTATTTCTGATGTTAAAAAACCAGTAAGAATCATTTTTTTCAGTTCCTTTATATTTTTCTTATATTCAGAAATGTTCAAGCTACCAATCCCACACCAACTTTAGTAAAATAGAATGGATTTTGCAAGCAAAACTATCCATAAATTGAAAAAAAAAACACAAAAACGGGGGGGCATGCATTATATCCACAAAATAAACCAATAAGATTTACTTTTTTCATTTCAATTTTCATATCATTGTGTGCAGAAATGTTCAGACTACTTTCCAAGTGAAAAAAGTTTTCAAATTGACCAAACATAAGCACTTCAAATGAAGAGTTTTCGGTCCGGGTCGTATGTGACCCGAACATAACATTAGGGAGTTTTTTTGCCCAGCAAAAACTAAGCCCCCCACCCCCCCAAAAAAAATTCTCATAGAAAGAACCCCTGAAATGATGAAAAGTCATGAAATTTCAAGTTTCAGATATGCAGGAAATTTTTTTTACAGGGACTCAAACTTGGCTTCGGGTCGCATACGACCCGAACAGAACAGCAGGGTTTTAATGGATATGAGAAGTGTTTCTACAAGCTGCTTACTGTTGTGTTTATGCATCAGCACGAAGTAGGCTAATAATGTCTGATGGCCTGAAATGAGATCATATAATTGTTTGCTAGTTGAGAATACACTGGGGATTGCTGTGGCTGAAACACCTTTGTAAAACAGCAAAATCTAGAGAACGTTTTCCCCCACCCCAAGATAAGTAAGTAATGACATTAATCTGAAACCTGAAAAAGCAGTAATCGAGCCAAACAGTTTAATATATAGACTGAATTTAATATGGACATTTTTAAAAAGTGCAAATAAAATCCTAAATAAATTTCTCCCTGCACTGAGGAAAAAAGAAAAGAAAAGAAAAGGAGAGACTGAGAGAAGAAAGTCCAATGGTGGAATTACAGAGAGGGGTCAAAAAAAAAGTGGAATGCATTATTGTCCTTTGAATCTCTGGATTGTTGTCCTGGATCTCTCCCCAACTGTACAATCACACCACATCCCTTGTAGTAAAAGCAATAGGCAATTATACCTAATTCTGTATTTCATGACCTAAAAGTGAGATAATATTATGCATTAACTTATAAGCCCTCTCATAAATTGAGCAAAAGTGAATTGGTAGCTTCTAATTTGCTTTACAGAACATCTGCCTTTGCAGCTGCTTTGGAAGGACACAAAAATCCAAAAAGTATGGGTCCCTCCCCCAAATTAGCTGGGATATTAGACATACTGTAATTTGAAATCCACACATCTTTTATAACTGCTGCTACCATTCCCTGGGAGCAAGAAGAATCCTGAATCACAGGTTATTTCATTATATTTCATTACAGATTTTGCATTTTTTTCAAAGTTTTTTTTTTAAAAAAACCCATACTGCTTTAAAAGGGTTCAAAGCATTTAATTTAGCTTACATATTGACATGGATGGCATTTATTATTATACATACCTGATTGCATTTCATAGCATTTGTGGACTCGCCGTCAAATGAAGTGGGAAGCAATGCACAAGAAGGATGGAGTGCATTAGAGTCACGGGCAGCATTAGCAATAATAAGAGTAATAAATAATGACAATCCTGCCCTTCATCCACATAGTGATGTTGACAGACTCTATTTACCAAGAAAAATAGGTGAGCATGGAGTGTTGCAAGCACACCAGACAGTTAAAGAAGAAAAAAGGGCACTGGAAAAATATCTGAAGAACAGTGAAGAAAATACACTGAAGATAGCATACAGAAAGGCCCACCGATTTTTCTAAATACTCAAACAGACCTATAAGAAAGATCAGATGAAGAATAGAAAAGAGACGTGGCAAGGCAAAGTACTACAAGAGCAGCATGGTTTTTTTTAATGCAATGGCTAAGAGCAAGAAAGTTGGAGAAAGAGACCAAGGGGCTAGTTTTAGCTGAAATAAGACTAAGCCTTAAGAACAAATGAATACAAAGCCAGAACTGAGAAGACAGCAATAGAAAGCAAATGCAACCTCTGTAAAGAAGCATTGTAGAAAACAGTGGACCACCTAGTTAGCTGCTGATAGAAGTTCACCCAGACAACTACAAACAACAGCATGACAAAATAGCAAATATATTATTGCAATATCTGCAAGGAATACCGTTGGACCATAAAATAGAGAAAGGAATAGAAAGGAAAAAAAACTAAAGTGCTCTGGGACTTTAGAATTCAAAAAGGCAAGTAAATGCAACATAACAGACTTAAAAATGTTGATAAGAAAGACAAAAATATCTAGATAGCGACTTTATCATTCCACTACCATTGCACTACCTGGAGACAGCAGAAGATAAGGGAAAGAACTGGAGAAAATCACAAAATACAAAAACCTGCAAGTAGAAATAGAACTACACGACAAAAGAAAGCAAAGGTAACACCAATAGTGATAGGTGCCTTATGTGCAATCCCAAAACATCTGGATCACCACTTGAACTCCTCTGGCATTGACAAACTCATCATCGGCCAATAACAAAAAGGCAGCTTTACTTGGAACAGCTTGTATCTTACAACAATAACTTTAATACCATAAAGCAACATCTGCCTATCCCAGGTTGATGGGGAGATTAAAATGTGGAATCTAAACTAAACATCTGGTTGTGTGATGAACAATAATAAGCTATTAAACTTGTATGCTGCCTGATTTAATGAGTCTTGGTGGCTCCCAACAATCAAACAAATTACTGAAGTGTCATTAAGACATAGAGGATAAAGATAAAAGATGAAAAAGTGAGATGAAGTGAAGGTGTTGTTCTTTTGATTAAGTGGACAATGGTCTTAGCTACAAGACAGAGTGCTAGACCTGCCCATTTTATAGAGAACAAAAGAAGTTCTGAAAAAGAGCTTTTCTAACGGACACAACCACAAGTTCTCAGGTGTTTTTATAGTTGGAGAAACCGAAAGTTGTAGTTGTTGTTTCATTCTCCTCTCCGAAGTCTTCTTAGGAGTAATTTCCTTAATAAGGAATTTAAGTCAAACCCAAAGAAGATCCATATGAAGTCTAATGCAAACATTATTTCACAACAGATGTGGGAGAGAAAGAGACAGAATTATCAGTTTAGGTTCTCATGTCATTCATTCATTCATTCATTCATTCATTTTATTTAGATCTTTACCCCCTGAAAACTCAATGCAACTTATTTGGGGGGGGGGGGCGCTCTGGTTTTCTCCCCTGAAAAAACCTCCCTGTGATATTTGTTTAAGTGAGATGAAGTTATTGTTTCAAAGTCACTTCGTGTGTTATTTAGACAAGAAAAGACTTGCAGATGATCTTCTGACCCAAGTCCAACATCTTAACCACCACAATACATGCCCCATTTGTGAAATTTTCTCAGTTGTCCACTATGAAAAAATGCCTTTGTTTCTGATCATAGATGACTTCCAATTCAATTTGGACTTTTCTGACTTACCATCGTGTATCAGAATCCATAATTCAGTATGAAAATGCAGTTGCTGTCATTTACTGCCAAGGACAGTGACTTCTAGAGTACTATATAATGAAGAGCAAAATGCAAATACAGTATACTTATAATTTATAACTTGTGTTCATCCTTCTGCATATTGTTTCCATCAGTCGACTGTGGTATACATTTCCTGTGATGGCTACTGTTATTTACTAACCATGAAAGAAAGCCAGCTGCAAGTAACACATTTGCCTTTATCTAACAAGATAGATGTTTTCTAATGATCTTTCTGCATGGCATGAAGCACCTGCTCCATTATGGTTGTAGATGAATGCTGAGTGTTTTTGCACTGCCCTGTGCACCCTCTGGTGGATGACTCAAAAATTAAATTAGGGTGACATCTATGAGTTTCTCCTCTCTTTCATCATATAAAAATCAGGGTTGGTGAGATGGATAGAGCTAAAGGGCAACGCACATGCTCTGTATGCAGAATGCTGTGGATGGAGTCCTGTAGCTTCTAAATAATAATATCTCCTGTCCAGTTGAATGGCAGCAGCCTTTGCCTCTGCCTTTCAATCAGGCAATATAGAACTTGTTGGGCCAGGGATCTCGTACAACCTAGGATAGCTTTTTGTTGTGAGTGCTAATATTTCTCAGTGTGGTTAGGAAGGCCTGACTGTGACTATTAGTGGCATTGATAATCAGATAAAGCAGTTAAATTCACTGCTAAATGCACACAAACTGTATTTATCTCTCTCTCTCCTTCTCCCTTGCTCCCTCTCATTTCTCTCTGTCTCTCTTTATCTTGATCGATCGATCGATCCATTGATCAATCTATCTATCTATCTATCATCTATCTAGCATCTATCACCTATATATCTATCTTCTGTCCATCTGTCCATCAACTTTATCAATCTATCCATCAAGTCTGTCTGTCTGTCTGTCTGTCTGTCTATCCATCCATCCATCCATCATCTATCTATCTATCTATCTATCTATCTATCTATCTATCTATCTATCTATCTTTTTCCCAGCGACTGATCAGATCCCACAGAGTTGGCCTCCTCTGGGTCCTGTTGGCCGAACAGTGTCAGCTGGCAGGACCATGAGGGAGGGCCTTCTCAGTGGCGACTTTGGTTCTCTGGAACCAACTTCCCCTGGAGATTTGCATTGCCCCCATCCACCTGGCCTTCCAAAAGGCTTTAGAAATATGGCTTTGCTGCCATGCCTGGGGCCGTTGAGCAACAACATACAGCTCCAGCCTGAAGTGATAAATGATTGATGGATGATTTTTTTTTTTAATTTTGGGGTTTTATTCATTGTATACTGTTTTTATTGCTGTACACCACCCAGAGTCCATTCTGGAGATGGGTGGCTTCTAAATCAAATAAATTGAATTGAAATTGAATTACATTATGTCTGTCTATCAACTCCATCGATCTATCCATCCTGTCTGTCTGTCTGTCTGTCTGTCTGTCTGTCTGTCTGTCTATCTATCTATATCTCTGGGGTGGCAGAGGGCTGGAATATTCAGGTCTTGCTGGGGAGAGGAGATATGGCAGGAGACATGGGGAACAAAACCTCACTGCTTAAAAGCGATCCCTTTTTCTAGCTCCATGAGCTCAGCCTGGAGTACTGGTGACAAGTGAAATCCAGTCCCTGGCTGTTGCTACTCAATGCCAGGTTGGTTGTAAATAAAGCTCCCCTCATCCAAGATTTACTCTTGGATGAGGAGGCAGACCTGGCATGTGTAACTGAGACCTGGCTGGGCCCAGAGGGAGATGTTTCTCTCTCTAAAATGTGCCCATCTGGGTTTCAGGTATGTCACCAGCCACGATGCTAGGAAAGGGGGGGGCTATTATAGCCAGAAAAACCTTCAGCCTACACAGGCTCACTGCTCCTGAGATTGCGGATTGCGAGTCGCTCTTTGTGAAGTTGGACCTAGGGGTTCAGGTGGGCTTGTTGCTCACATACCTGCCTCCCAGCTGGAGATAGCCAGGCTGGTGGTAGAGTTCCCCAGACTTTGCATCTTGGGGGACTTTAACCTACCATAGCTCAGCGAATCCTTTGGTTGGTGCAAGAGTTCATGGTCATCACGGCAACCATGGACCTGACCCAAGTAATTCAGGGCCAACTCATGAAAGGGGGCACCCTCCTGACATGGTATTCTTCTCAGAGCAGTTGAGTAATGATCTGAAATTAAGGGGCTTAGATATCTTGCCTTTGTCATGGTCAGATCATTTTCTGCTGCAGCTTGATTTTAAGGCTCCAATCCTCCCCTGCAGGGGGGCAGACCCAATTAGGTGGTTCCTTCCCAGGTGCCTGATGGACCTGGAGGGCTTTCAGAGGGTGCTCATTTTTTTTCCGGATTCACTTGTACACAATTCAGCAGATCTCTTGTTGTGGCCTGGAATACGGCAGCGGCAGGGGCTCTTGACCGGATTGTGCCTTTGCGACCTCTCTGTGGCAGTAGACCCTGGAGATCTCCTTGGTTCACTGAGAAACTCCGGGGGATGAAACACCAGAAGAGACATCTAGTGGAGCACTGGAATAAATGTAAATCCGCATCCGACTGAACACTGCTAAGTGCTTATGTTAAGACTTACCAAGTGGCACTCCAGGTGACTTTGTGCAAGCGTGTTTGTCTATAGATCAAGAAACTCTTGGTCATTAATAGCAATGGTTCTCAAAATATAGCCTACAAACCGAAATGGGAAATTCTTGTGAGTATTGTTCTACTTAATGTTGAAAATAAGATTCTACCCATAGCATCCCAATGTTACTGAGACAAGTTTTTTTTAAGGCAGAACAAACAACACAAAGGCAAGGCTATTTGAATCTTAAACACAAGTTATATTAAAAAATCAAGGGCAGGTTTTAGGAGAATAAATTATGTTTTGAAGTGGAGTTCTTAGGCACAGAGTAATTTTTGTTCTGGATGTGGTTTATTATTCAAATCTCTGCACAGAAGGCCAAACAGACTAATGCATCACACTTAGAGGAGTATTTCACAAGAGACAGCTTACTTCCATGGGGTTTGGAGAATCCGATATCTCAAAAATAAATGGTTATTAAAGTGAAAGATTGGTCTGCCTGCAATACCATTTGGCCTGTTGCATAAGCACGCTGAAATGATGTGATGGGTAATATTGTAACCACAATAAAGAAAAATAATAATGTAACAGCCCAGAAGATATGACAGCTTAGGACAAATCCATTTATTACCATAAAAGGCTCTTTTTTTTCCTAATTGTTACAGCTTTCCCCTCTGTGGTAGAACACAAGTCATTGCCAATTTTTCCCTATGCCCTTAAAATCACGACAGCCTTAATATGTTTTCATAGCTGCTTTATCTTTGCAACCTCAGACTTCTAATGACAGATGAAAACCAAGCTCATTTTTGCTTATTCATTTATACTATGAATTCATGTTTATAAGAATTAGAAATAAAAAGGCAGGAAGCCATGCATATGTCCTGTAAATTATATTGATGATGATGAGCCTGACTAAAAGAGCTGTGCCATTAACACGTCTTATAGCAGCGCTCACCACCAAGAAGAGGCACTAAATATTCCCAAATGTCAAGGCTACCATAAACAGCACAGTGCCACTCGCCTTTATGGCTGGCACACTCATTTGGGCAAATGACTGTAATCAATTTTAGGATCACAC
Source organism: Erythrolamprus reginae (assembly GCF_031021105.1). Classification (NCBI taxonomy): domain Eukaryota; kingdom Metazoa; phylum Chordata; class Lepidosauria; order Squamata; family Dipsadidae; genus Erythrolamprus; species Erythrolamprus reginae. Next base: position 169,046,039 of record NC_091950.1, on the reverse strand, counting down.
AATGAAGTGCTGGCATTTTAAAATCAAGGCAGAGATCATCGTTTTTAACTCCGTTGGCACTTTGTCAGGCAGAAGTGTTCACATGACTCTAGCACAGGATTGGTACATATGGGCTGGCAACAGCGAATAAATGTAGAAAAGCACTTTCTGTCATCTCAACAAAATAACAGAGTTGGAAGTGATCTTCTAGTCCAAATCTCTGCTCAAGCAGAAAACCCTATACCAGTATTGGCGAATCTTTTTTTTCCTTGGGTACTGAAAGCAAACACAGGTGTGATATCGCACACGTGAGCATGCTCACACTCATAACTCAATTTCCCCATGTGCCCCACCCCCTTGTGCATGCACATGTAACTCCCTGCACTGCACCACCCCATGCGTGACCCTCCTCTCCCACTGCCCTATTTCCCGACTTCCAGAGGTTTTCTTTTTGGAGGGTGAAATTGCCTCCCCTGCCCCCCAGAGATCCTCTGGAGACCATCTCCAGGCTCCAGAGGCTTTTGTGGCACTTGGGAGGCTGCATGAGCCAAAAATCAGCTGGCCAGTGCATATAGGTTTGCTGGAGCTGAGCTAGAGCAACGGCTTGCATGTCGGCAGATATGGCTCCGCATGCCACCTGTGGCACATGTGCCATAGGTTCGTCATCACAGCCCTATACCATTTCAATCAAGTGATTGTCAAATCTCTTCTTAAAAACCTCCAATGATGGAGCAGCCATAACTTCTAGAAGGACGTCATTCTACTGATGAATTGTCTGTCAGGAAATTTCTCCTTAGTTCTAGATTGGTTTTCTCCTTAACTAGTTTCCATCCCTTCCATCTTGTGATGCTTTCAGGTGTTATGTAGAATAGGTTGACTCCCTGTTCTTTTGGCAGCCCCTTAGATATTGGAACACTGATATCATGTCACCTCTGGTCTTGTTTTCATTAAACTAGACATATGAAATTATATGGTGGGGGGTTGTTAAGAAGAGCAATAATTTTAGAAAAGCAAAAACCAAGTGATTACCCTTCGAAAGAGGAGAAATCAGCCCTAATTCATTCAGTTCAACAGCCTCCCACAATACCATCCTACCAGGTATATGGTGAGATTTGTTCCTGACTGATTTGTTCCTAATCAATCAGAACATGGTTAATCAAGGAATGTTGTCTGGTGACTCAGTCAGCCAATCAAACTGAAATGTTGACTGAGCATGTCCGGAAAATGAGGAAAAAGAAGGGCATGGTTTAGCCAGCTCTTCATAATACTTTGTTGTGAAAACATCTCTTGCCATGCGGTCTGTGAAGGAACATGTGGTAGTGTAGAAATCTTTTTGTCATGCTTATAAAAAGTTATTTGAATCAGCAAAATGCAATCATTTGTGAAGGTTCTGGTTTATTTTGCTACGCACAATGCGACAAAATAATTTATGAAATTTAGGAGAAATTAACAAATGTCCAAATATGATGAGTTTTTAGTAAATGGGGAATGGAAAGAATTTTTAAGATGGTACATAAAGATCTTAATTATAACTCCAACTACTAAAATACCTCAGTATAACAAGTTAATTCAGGTTTTAAGAGGGACAAATAAAAAATAATTAAGTAAGGCCTATGATAGCCCTAAGAGTACATGTGTGAACATTGTGAGTGTGGACATTAAAAAAAATAGAAAGTATGCTTCTAAATCCTCTCCATTTTGAGCATGTTCACCTTAACTTATTTCTGCACCCCAAGTGGAGGACTTACCATTTTTATTCCTCAAAGATGCCTAATTTGGGCCTCTATCTATTCAAAATATGGATTATGAAAATAAAGCTTACTTTTATCTTACCTAGTCATTTATAGAATTGTTGTGGTGCAATGATTAGAATGCAGCATTGCAGACTGACTCTGACCATAGACAGAAGTTTGATCCTGATTGGCTCAAAATTGACTCAGCCTTCCATCTTTCCAAGGTCAGTAAAATGAGGACCCCGATTGTTGAGAGAAATAGACTAACTCTGTAAATTGCTTAGAGAGTATTGTAAAGCACTATGAAGTGGTATATAAGTCTAAGTGATATTGCTATTTACTTTAATAAAATGACCTTTAAAGGGTTATACACAGGAAGCAGAGATATTATGCACACTACATTAAAGCAAAATATTGTACATTCAAAGGATATGTTGCTGGTTATGTTCAAAGTGAAAAGATGCTTCAAAGCAATATGCTTTGTGTATCTAGTGAACAAAAAAACCCACATAATCTTGGGAACCTAAATAAAGATGCAGATTTATTTATTGATTGATTGATTAGATTTCTATGACGCCCCTCTCCAATGATTCTTTAAAAAATGTCAACAATGACCACCTCTGCTTCAAAGCTCTGCAAGTATAAAATGTACACATCCCTAGTACACACATGAATAGAATAGAATAGAATAGAATAGATTTTTATTGGCCAAGTGTGAGTGGACATGTAAGCAATTTGTCTTGGTGCATATGCTCTCAGTGTACATAAAAGAAAAGATAAATTTATCAAGAATCATAAGGTACAACAATAGATTATCCAAATAAGCAATCAAATCATATTAGGAACCAGTCAATATAAATTGTAAGGATACAAGCAACAAAGTTATACAGTCATTAGTGGGAGGAGATGGGTGATGAGAACAATGAGATTAATAGTACTGTAGTGCAGACTTAGTAAATAGTTTGACAGTGTTGAGAGAATTATGTGATGGCGTTTGGGGGAAAAACTGTTCTTGTGTGTAGTTCAGAGGTGGTCTCATCCCGGTTCAGATAAACTCTATAGAAGTGGTAGTAGTCTGAACTGCATACAGGTAAGTCACGGTCCTCCTAGGCCCACCCGACCCCATCCCCAGAGCTTGCTGGGCATCCCCACCCTCCCCAGCAAACTCGTGTGGCTAGCTAAGCTGCCAAGGCCTGACATGGCTCCATTGTAGGCTGTGCTGCCTGCAGTCTAGCTTGCCACAGGCCCTCCAGCCATCCCCACTGGGCTTGTGACCTTACTTCCTCCCACAGCGGGTGGCAGAGGTGAAGGCATGCCAGTGCCCATGAGGAACTGATGCTTGGAGCAGTTTTGGAGCTTGCTAAGGAGGAGGACCACTCTTCGGCCCCAGCCATGCATTTTCAAGACTGAGCTATTGCAATAGCTTTTCACTCAAAACTGCTCCAAGGGTTGGTTCCTCATGGACATTGAAAGCACCAGCCATGATTCTGCTGCAGAAGAGCATCCACTTTTATGTATGCATATGTGTGCCAAAGAGGTGACAGAGGGGAAAGGGGAGGAAAAGAGAGAAAGTGAAAGAAATGAGAAAATGATGAAGAGAATGAGAGAGAGCAAAGTGAGAAACATGAGAGAGAGAGAGAGAAGGGGAGAAAGAGATGAGAGAGAAGAGGGAGATGAGAAAAAGAGGGGGAAAGAAGAGTTAAAAGTGATGAGTGAGAGGAGATACTGCAAGAGAGACAAAGATGAGAGGGAGAAAGAAAGAGAGAGGGGGGAGAAAGAAAGAGAAAGACAGAGAGAGAGAGATCTGTTTAAAAGAAAATAGAAAAATGAGTCTTTGAGTGTATAAGGCTGCGGACCCCTGGATTAGTCAAATGTCATGGTCATTAAATGAACCTTGTGGTCACTAAGCAAACATTGGTTGTTAAACAAGTCCATTTCCCCAGTGAGCATTTTTAACTGAAAACTAGAAGGAATTGTTGGGGACTGGCAAAAAACAGAAAACTTCAGTCACATGACTTTGGGATGTTGTAACTGGTCATAAATCTGAGTGTGTGTGTGCGCGTGCATGTATCTCTCTCTGTGTGTGTGTATGGCTGTCAAAACTCCAAAAACAGGTCAAGTAACTCTGAGGAGGTCAGTCATAAATTTGAACACTTGCTAAGCAACTGGCATTTAAGCGAGGACCATTTGTATTTGGTTTGCCTTAAGGGTTCAAAGCTGTATGGAATCTGGTTTCCTTTAATCCTTTGGGAGATTGCCAAAGGTCTGGATGCAGGAATCCGCATAGCGGGAACTAGGATTGTGACCACCTAGCCATGCCCACCCAGTCACATGACCATGAAGCCACACCTGCCCAGTCACATGACCATAAAGCCACACCCACAAAATAACTCACACCCACAGAACCAATAGTAAAAAATTCAGAACCTTAATTGTTCTGGTGTGTTGTGCTCTATAGCATCGTTTTGAGGGTAGGAATTGAAACAGTTTATATCCAGAATGTGAGGGGTCTGTAAATATTTTCACAGCCCTCTAGAAAGGTTATCCAGAAAGGTTACACGGATTACAGGGACATGGACCAATGAGGAAGGAAACACTCATTTTTTCCAACCAGATCAGTTGAACCATCCTTGGTGGTCATGTGTAACTCAAATCAGATGAAGAACCACAAAAGAGAAGCTTTAGAATGCCAAGCTTGCCTATTTCTGCTCTAGGGAATGCATCCTTCTTTATCCAGGGAATTGCTTCCTTTGCATCTCAATCTTTTCAGGGTCTTTGACATCCCAGATTGCATAGAGGGGGCTGCAACATGGATATAATATAATTAGGCTTTCATAGAATGGTAACATAATTATTCACTGTCACCCAGGGAACCGTCAAATCAGTAGGATCTGCTCTATCCGATGGATAACACTGGCAGCCCATTTAAAATAATTGAATATGGCTGCAGAGTGACAGCTCAAACTAGATGTAATTAGTTTGGCCTGGGTCCTGTGTGCCTGGGCCTGGGTCCTGTGTGCAACTTCAACTTATATATATATATATAAAATAGTCAAGCTGAGGTTGAAGAATAAAAAGGCCAGCTTGTATAATGCAGAATATATATATATTCTTCAACCTCAGCTTGACTATTTTTTCCCTACCAATGGCAATGTTGTTTGTGATTGTACAGCAAATCCCCACAGAAAGCTGTAGCCTAAAGGCAGGAACTAATAATCATATCGTTTGTTAAAACTTAACACGCCCCCATCCTAACCTCCATCTCATCTATAGTCAATGAAGCATGTCTATTTTAAGACATATTTTCTGTATTTTGGTTCCACTTGCAATAGGTACAGATGTCAGGGAAGTAAAAAAATTAAAAACTGAGAATTTTTGCAAGCAAACATCACTCAGCCTTTTGTAGCCTCAAGAAGCTACAAGTTCCAGATTGCATGGGTCTGCCTGAATTTTGTATTGATTCCGCTCTGCCCATTGATCACCAAGAGTGGCGATTGACTCAGTACATTCATATTTTTCATACCATTGTGAAAAGTGTTTCTATTTTCCTTTATATAGCCGTAAAGATTTGCCTTGTGTTATAAATGGCAGTGCTAATTGTAATACTGACTTCCCGACTTTGCTAGGTTTAAAACATGATTCTTAACTTTCCCTTAAGGCAGGATTTGATTTTTGTGAGATCAGATTACATGTCATAAGCTAGTACCACAAGCTAGTTCTCCTGGGAAAAGATTCAAAAAGGATTGTGCAAGCTGTTAGAAGTGAATATTGGTGGGAATAATTGCTGTATTTACTGTAGATCCTACGTTTCACCTAAAAACCTTAAATCAGGGCACCCAATATTCTCTACTTCCACCTCTATTTTATTCTTAAATGCCTTTCAGTAGATCTAGGTTTTAGTGCTTTGGCAGAGTCAAGACTTGAATCTCAGTTTCCAGAATTCTAAATCCAAAAGTTTCTTTTTCAGAACAACTTCATTTTATAAGCATTCCACACAGAGTTGCCTACTTTATCCAAGGACAAGATAATAATGATGGTAATGATGCAGAACTGAAAAACCAAGGCCTCCGGGCCAAGATCTAGGTTAAAATGGCTATTAAGTAATAATAATTTAAAAAAAGAAAGCACCAAAAAGAACCAAAACATTGCACTGTACAAAGAATAGTGATCTATCTTCATCCATTCCTGGTAATTAAAGCTGAAACCAATTCAAACCTCTCTGCCAAATTTCTGAAACTTGGAGCATCAGCTTTGTACTCGAAAAGACCTGGATCTCTAGACACAAGAGTTTCTCTATCTTTCTATTAGCATATAATGAATGCCTATGAAACCTGAAGAGCACACCAAAATGGAAAGCATCTCCCTGCCTGTCTGTGATATAGATCTATTCTATTATCAGTCATTGCAGTTGTAGCACATCGCTTTCCTTATTTGACTTGTAAAAAAAAACGAGTTATTTTTGTATCCGGTTGAACCATCCATCATCGTCCATCAACCAGCTTAATTCTATTTTGTGATTTTATAGGCAAACCCTGCTGTTTTTAATTCATTGTGTTTACCACAGGGAGGAAAAAATAGAATACCAGTGGTAATGATTCATTCCATTCTGTGTGATTGCTTTAGCAGACAGCTAATAACATTATTAATTATTATAGTTATTATTTTAATTACTTTTAAAACAAATGTCAATTATAGATGATCAGATATGCACGAAGAGAAATGTATACGCAAGAAACAATTAAACTTTGTTTGGGTTCAGCTTGGCTCAGACATAGAAATCATAACCTTAAATCTTCAATCATGATCCATTCTACTCAGATATTCAAATCAATTATTGTTGTTTTTACAGTCAAGTTAAATGCTTTCTGCTCTCTATCTGATGAAATTGCTAAACTGATTGCTACGGAATGACAATGTAAGGACACATTTTTCTTGTTAATATGCATTTATGGACTTTGTTTTTCTAAAAGCTTTTTCTGCAGTGGCCCTTGCTCTATGGAATAGTCTCTCTTTGGAGATTAGAATGGCCACAACTCTGTTAGCCTTTTGTAAGGCCTTAAAAACCTGGCTCTGGGGCGCTGAATGTGTTAAGAGTGCTGTTTCCTGGCTATCTTGCCAACTGGCCAAATATCTTGCTCCTGAGTACAGTGGTACCTCTCTACCTAAGAATGCGTCTACTTACAAACTTTTCTAGATAAGAAATGTGTGTTCAAGATTTTTTGCCTCTTCTCAAGAACCATTTTCCACTTACAAACCCGAGCCTCAAAAACTGTATGTGGAAAAGGCAGATATAAGCCTCCGTGGGGCCTCTCTAGGAATCTCCTGGGAGGAAACAGAGCCGGAAAAGGTGGGAAGAAGCCTCTATGGGGCCTCTCTAGGAATCTCCTGGGAGGAAACAGGGCCTCCACCCTCCCTGTGATTTCCCCAATAGCATGCATTATTTGCTTTTACATTGATTCCTATGGGGAAAATAGCTTCTTCTTACAAACTTTTCTACTTAAGAACCTGTTCACGGAACAAATTAAGTTCATAATAAGAGGTACCACTGTATATTTCATCTATTTATTATAACTTTATTATATTTTATTGTACTTATAAACAAGGCAGCAAACATATCTAATGCTCCTTCTTCCTCCTGTTTTCCCCACAACAACTACCCTGTGAGGTGAGCTGGACTGGGAGAGAGAGACTGCCCCAAGGTCTCCCTGCTGGCTTTCATGGCTAAGGCAGGACATAACTCATGCTCTGTTCAGGGGTGGGTTCTAACTTACCTCGCTGCTGATTTGCTTCCTCCTATGCTGCAAGGGTGTGCTGTGGGGTGCATGTGCACATACGCAATGGCAAAAAATAAAAGAAAATCCTAAAAAATGAGCTGAAAACAAGATGGTGATTCCTGCACAGCGCTGGAGACTCAGCTTCTGTGCATGCTCAGAAGAAAAAATAAAATAAAAACCTGTTCTGTGACATCATCGTGACATCATCAGTGGGTCGCTACCAGTTTGGATGAACCGATCTGAAACGTGAGGAACCCACCTCTCGTTCTGTTGCTTTCTAGCCTGGTGCCTTAACCACTAGACCAAATCGACCCAATCTGTATACAACACACATTCTCCCATTAGTGTTGAACTTGCCAAGAAAAACTGCTGAGGACCAAAGCTTGGTTGTAGTACTGCTCATAAATAGTGCTGGTCTTCTGGAATGATCTTCCAGATGAAAAGTGTCCAGCTACCACTTTGCCTTCAGGAAGCACTGAAAACTGAATTTTTCCCAAGGACATTTGGGACATGACTGTACTATCTGCGATGAATATTTATGGCTGCTGGATTACAGTGCCATGTTGGAGATTTTATGACATGCTATATGTTTACTGTGAATTTCCTCATTTATCTTAAGTGACAGGAATTTCTGAGCTACTGAGAGTCCTTTGGGATTGTGGGAATATATAAACCAACCAAGAAATAAAATTTGCTTATGATTGAAACCTTATCTCTTTATTATAATAACACTATAATTTTTCATATACACACAAAAAAAAATTGTGGGGAAATGTAGAGATAATTTTTCCTTATGCTTGTCCATTTATTATAGATACTTTTCTTCCTGGTAAATATGAGCCCTCCTCCTGAATAATTATTCTAAATCTTATTTCTGATATTTCACTTATAATGCTGGCTCCCCTTCAGCTTCTGTCCCAAACTAATGTGCATATTGAAACTTCATTTCCATTTTTAGGGCATTTCAATAGCCTTTGCACTTGAGTTCAATTAATTCAGTGAAGTGGGTTTGCACTAAAGTTTCTGCTCTAGTTTTCTTTGAGCGATAATGGCCAAATGTACATTGAAGTGGAGCACAGAAAATGGAAGCTACGTCTGAATACTCAGGGGAGTAGACCCCCCCCACCCAAAAAAAAACTTGGGCAAACAGAACTTTAGATTTCATAATACCCACGAGGGCTTGAAAACTCACCTTAGATTTACTAGTACCCTGTGGAGACCTTTTCAATTTTGTAAAATGTCTGCAGGTAAAAATTGCCAGCACTTTAAGAACAAAGATTTTGTAAGTGGTAGTTTATAATGGATGCAAGATTTGAAAAGCACATTTTTTTCCTTGTCAGGAAGATAAGACTTATTAAGATAGCATACTTCCTTGGAGGCAGTACCCTTATTCTTACCATAATATAAGTGCCAGCGCTTGGAGGTTTTGACCTGCCAATAAGCAATGTCCCAATTCTATTCTGGGATAGAAAATTGATATAGATTGTCTGATTTGCAAAAACAAAAGGAAAAAAACCCACCAGCATGACATACCTGACAATTTGACTGCTTCAGAATACAATCTCTGGTGTAATGCAAAATCCTCACGAACCATCCCAAAACAGAAGGGAATTTTTTTAAAAAAAGAAACCAACTCCCAAATTTCCCGCATAACGGCAAGTCAATAAGATAGGTTAGCTAAGGGGGAATGGTTGTACCCAAAAAATGAAACGAACTTCATGAAGTTGGAGTAGGACCTGATTTTCTTCCATTCACATCCAGCCATTCACTGACTTCACCACATTGGCTAATATCATACAGAGGGTCTTTGACTTACAACCACAATTGGGATCTGAACATCTGTTACTCTAAATGATTTGGTCATTAAGTGAGACTTCACATGGCCATGACCACTTCTATTACCTTTTTTGCTGAGGCCATTAAGTAAATAATGTGGTCATCATTAGCTTCAACCGCAACAACACAAGAGCACACAACAAATTCAAACTCAATACGAACCGCGCCAAACTTGACTGTAAAAATATGATTTCAACAATCGAGTTATCGAAGCGTGGAACTCATTACCGGACTCAATTGTGTCAACCCCTAACCCCCAACACTTCTCCCTTAGACTCTCCACGATTGACCTCTCCAGATTCCTAAGAGGCCAGTAAGGGGCGCACATAAGTGCACTGGTGTGCCTTTCGTCCCCTGTCCAGTTGTCTTTCCTTTCTTTCACCTATCTTATATATTCTCTTCCTGTCATATATCCTCTCCTCTAAGCCCACTTTCACCCTTTTTATATTATCACATGTCTATTTTCTTCCTATTTACTTGTGTATTGGACAAATGAATAAATAAATAAATAAATTAAATAAATCACCCAGCTGTTAAACAAATCTTAACAGGGCGGCATAAAAATCGAATAAATAAATAAATCTGACTTCTTCCATCAATTTTGCTTGTTGGAAATCAGCTGGGAAGATAATAAATGTCAATCACAACACCCCAAGATGCTGAAACCATCATACAAATAAACGTCAGTTGCCAAAACCTGGATTATGATTGTGTGACTTGTGGGGATGCTGCGACAGTTGTAAATGTGAGGACCAAGTATAAGTCACTTTTTTGCAGCAGTAACTTTGTACCATTGCTAAATTATAAGACTACCTTTACATAAAAGAAGTACAGATGCCAAGAAGAAAAAGGCCCCAGGGTGTGACTGGATCTTCCAAGCTTGGTTAACCTAAAATGTTAAGCACAACATTTTGCTGATGCTGATGATGTCTTAGATGGAGTCCCACTTGGGAAGTTCATGGCTATAGGAAAGAGTGGGACATTAAAAGAACACCCCAGAAGATGACAGAGGCACAACGTTTCTTAATCAAGCCAAAAACATTGCATGGAATTGTTCATGAAAGTCACCAGAAATCCAGCTTAATGCTTGTGATGGGAGCAGGGAGTGGGGTTAAATCAGTGGTTCCCAACCTGTGGGTCATGACCCTTATGGGGCTTGAATGACCCACCTTTAAAGCCCTACATGGCATTGGGCCAGAATACATCCAGAACCGCCTTCTACTGCACGAATCCCAGCGGCCGATAAGGTTCCACAGAGTTGGCCTTCTCCGGGTCCCGACGACCAAACAATGTCGTTTGGCGGGCCCCAAGGGAAGAGCCTTCTCTGTGGCGTCCCAGCCCTCTGGAACCAACTCCCCCCAGAGATTAGAACGGCCCCCACCCTCCTTGTCTTTCGCAAATTACTTAAGATCCACCTTTGTCGCCAGGCATGGGGGAGTTAAGTTAACCTTTCCCCCTAGGCTATTACAAGTTACGCATGATATGTTTGTGTGTATGTTTGGGGGTTTTTTTATATAATAAGGGGGTTTTAGTTGTTTTTATTAATTGGATTGTTCATGTTGTTTTACCACTGTTGTTAGCCACCCCGAGTAACATTACACAGGGCAAAACCCGAACTCAGAACAATCTACATATATATATATATATATATATATATATATATATATATATACCATGAGGACTTATGAGCATGCACAGAAACTGAATTTCCGGCACTGCGCATGTGTTGCCATTTTGTTTTTAGCTTTTTTTTTCAATATTTTTTAAAAATTGGCACTGCGCATGCGTGCACACACAAAGCTCACCTATATCCATGAGGCATGGCCACACAATGCAGGAGGAAGTGAACCAGCAGCGAGGCAAGTTAGAACCCACGTCTGAGTTTCTGAATAATTTTATTATTTTATGGTTGGAGGTCACCACAACATGGGGAACTATATTCAAGGGTCGTGGCATTACGAAGCTTAAGAACCACTGGGATAGATGCTTATGCACTGGAGACAAATTCCTTGTGTGTCCAATCGCATTTGGCCAATTCTGAATTCTGTTCTGTTCTGTTATTTTTAACGATGAAAGACGTTAGCTATACACGTAAAGTCTGGAATGAGAAATGCATGGCTGTCATACACACTTTGCAAGCTTCTTTATTGTATTATTCACACCTCTCCCTCCCTCCCTTCCCTCACCCCCCCCCTTCTCTCCCTTTTTAAGAAATACTTCAAATGAGCTCCTAGACTCAAGTGGCTCATAGAAAGACTTACTGGGGCAGGTAATTTCATCATCTCGTCAAAGAAACACATCACATAAAATAACACCTTAGTCTAGAAAATGAGTGATGATAAGGCATCGGCATCTCCCTGTGGGATAGCCTTCTTTTTCCTGTGCTCATAAAATGTGTTCTAAATTATCAGCTTCAGGCTGTCCGTCCTTAGTATAAGCCACTTCTCCATCTTCACTTTGTTCCAGCAGTCAGTGAGTTCCATCAGGAGAAAAACGGTTTAAAGAATGAGAGCTTGAGGGTAGATATTGGCTGAGATCTCTCCACCTATTCCTGCTTTGGCTCTGATATTTCACTCAAGCGTTTGATTCTGAAGAATTTGGTAATGGTACTACTTTTTTTTTTTTTTAATTTTTATTATTAAAATATAGACATATACATCATATATACAACGTATGGTACATTGCGGAGCATATCTCATATAAGAGAAAAAGACAAAAAACAAAAAACAAACAAACAAACAAAAACAAAACTAATAACAGTATCGGCGAATAAGCAAAGGGGTTGTGTTGAAAACGAAAATTAGATCAAGATATTTTTGCTCAATACCATTTTTCGAATAGGTTGTCAAAAATGTTAGAAGCCAGAGTTGCATTTACATATATTGTTCGGAAGTTAACAAATAATAATGGTAGATTTACATAGTTACGTACATATACAGTCTCGTGTAATAATATTAGATAATGGAATACTTTATACCGGATTTGTAGCAGTTCATATTTATTTAGATTTTTACCTTCTTAGAGCCTATTGGTCTCTCTTGTGTTTCCTAGCCATTTATAGAGAGGGTCCCAACAATTATTAAACGTATCTAACGTTTCGTTCCTGACTAGTAGAGTCAGTTTCGACATTTCTGCGCAGTACATTATTTTTCTAATTATTGCTTCGTTTGGGGGTAGGTCTTCATTCTTCCACCACTGCGCATATGTTAATCTTGCTGCAGTAGTTAAGTGGATGATTAAGTGTGCTTGGGGTTTCGATAATTTTTGCCTGGTTATACCTAGTAAAAAACATTCAGGGGTTTTGTCAAGTGTTAAATTTAATATTTCTTCAATCCAAATTCCAATCTTATCCCAATATGTTTTGGCTTTGCTGCATTCCCACCATAAGTGAAAATAGGTACCCAATTCTTGTTGACATTTCCAACAATTTGGTGAAAGTTTGTTGTTTACTTTGGTTAATTTAATTGGGGTAATATGCCAACGGTAAAACATTTTGACCAAATTTTCTTTATAAGAGGTGGCAATAGTCAGTAATGGTACTACTAACAACATAGGAACTGCTTCAGACACATCCAGCTTAGTTCTAAGAAGTAAGTCCGTTTGGATTCAATAGGATTTTTAAGTGAAATTTTAGGATTGTACATCAAATGGTTCTACAAAACTTTTAGCTGATACTGTGTTCTTCTGCAGTGGCTGAGAAGTGGCCCCATACTGCTTGCCACCCACTTCAACTTTTAGTAAGGGCCAAATTAACCATGATTTGCCAATTTTCATCAGTGGCAAACTCTTATTATGATCTTCTTTCCATCATTTCTGCCCTGATCACATATGGTGCAATATGCACTACATGACATTACCATTGAAGACTATATAGAAGTTACTATTGGTGTTGACTACAGCAACATAACCTGTTTTAGACACCCCAAGGAGGGCACGTACAACACATTTTCTAAGCAAGTTACTTTGGGTAGTTTGTTTTTGAGTGTAATTCAAGGTGCGGGTTATCAACTTTAAAGCCTTCATGGAATGGGGCCAAGCATATTATCCCTATTTTATTAACTCATTCCTCCAAACCAAGCAGGAATGTTGCAGACCTTGTCAGCTATAAACCAAAACAGTTCTCCAGCAAAGTCTCTGGTTTTAGTAATTTTGAGACTTGTGGATAGGAGATGGGACGGAACGGGATGGGACAGGATGGAGCAGAACGGAACAGAACAGAACAGAATAACAGAGTTAGAAGGGACTTTGGAGGTCTTCTAGTCCAACCCCCTGTTTAGGCAGGAAACCCTACACCACTTCAGACAAATGATTATCCAACATCTTAAAAACTTCCAGTGTTGGAGCATTCACAACTTCTGAAGGCAAGCTGATTAATTGTTCTGTCAGGAAATTTCTCCTTAGTTCTAAGTTGCTTCTCTCCTTGATTAGTTTCCACCCATTGATTCTTGTTCTACCCTCAGGTGCTTTGGAGAATAGCTAAACAGTTTAGACTGGCAGGGTCTAGGAAAAGAGCCTCCTTTGCAGTTGCCCCTGCTCTGCTTTCATAGGTTAGTGCCTCCCGCTCCCAACCTCCTACCTTCCAGGAAAGCATCAGGAGTTTACCAACTGGTGTGGGGGTTGAAGAGTAGCATGCAACCCTGATAGTGGCTTGAGGATACTTCCTCTACCTTTTAAAACTTTTTAAAACTTCTGTAATTCTTTTTTTTTTTAAACTTCTGTAATTCTTAACTGTTTAACTATTGCAATACTATTTTTAACTAGATCACTTTTCACTGGTTATATTTGTAGACTACCCAGAGTCATTTCGGTGAGATGGGTGGTGTCAAAATTTGATGAATGAATAAATGAATGAATAAATGAATTAATTAATTAATTAATTAATTAATTAATTCACTCATTTATTTATTTATTTATTTATTTATTTATTTATTATTTATTATTTAGATTTGTATGCCACCCCTCTCCGCAGAATGAATGAATGAATGGCTAAAACAAGTAGAGATGGTAGAAACTACCCAATCTTGGTTGATCTTCAAAGAACTAAGATGGATCAAAGTGGATTCATATCAATCTCCTGAGAATACCACTCCCTGGAGAAATAAAAACCAGAATAAGGCAACAGTAAACCACTTCAGTATTGGCATCAACACATGAGCATGAACGTGGGCATGTAGTTTCCAGGATTTAAATCTGATTTGAGGGAGACTTTCTTTCTTTTTCTGGAATCCTGTAATTTTCCTCAAGCAGGGCATAAATGAAAATAATAGAATGCTATTGTCACTTTATTTTACTTCTTTTTAGCTTTAACATTTTTATATTTACATATATTGAAGGATATCTCCATCCATCCACCTCCCTCCAACCTCATTCTTTTTACTATATCATGGACAGAATAATCTAAGCTGCAGTCTTGGTGTCCTTCAATCTTACAAGCTCAATAACATTCTATGCACCACTGATGGAGCCCAAGAGAAAAGTAGGTGCTTCTCTGTCCCCTTCCTAGCATAAAAAAAAATGAGCAAATGGAAATCATAACTTTCTTCACAAATGCGAATTTTAAGATGTGAAACAGTATTTAGCATAGAATCTACTTTCCAAAATGTTGTAGCAATAGAACAGGAAAAAGTAGCAGAGTCAAATTTTCCAGCTATGAGACTTATAAGTAAATTTATTTACTTATAATGACCGAGAAACTGGGATACAATAAAAAACAGTACAGGACAGCCTTCTGTAACATGATTCAAAACATCTGTTTCCAATTGAAAATTGGTTTGTTAATGGCCAACTGAGAACTACTCCAACAGGTTTTCTACTTGTTCTCATTCAAGCTGATGAAAAGGGATGTGCTTGTATGGTTGAAATATGTTATTAAACTGTTATGAGAAATGCAGAGAAAAGGTTAACTGTCCTGCCTCACTGCACAACTCTTGGTCTAATGGCCTGTAGCCTTTCTGGCTACAAGATTTCAACAAATCTGATGCAATGAAACCATAATGGCCTTTTTCAGAGACATTATTGATGGTCGCTAGCTGGAATCCTGTCTTTGAAAAGTTCTTGAAGGCAAGAAATTCAAAGAAATCATACCAAAATTTCTGTACCTAGTGACCACTGGAGAATTTCAAATCCAAACCTAAACCCCTGTAGCTTGTACATCCATTCCACACAAAGTTAGAGGAATCAAATGCCATGTCTTGTTGGGGGAAAAAATAGAGCCACTCTGAAAGCAGAGCAAATTGAAAGAATCTGATTAGGATGGCACTGAAAACACTGCCCTAGAGTTGGAAATATACAGGTTCAAATCCCCAGTCAGTCATAAATTTCCTGGGTAAGTTGGATCAATCACAATCTTGCAAACTAACTTAACTCACAGAGTGGACTGGAAAATAATATGTTTGAGGGAAGAATGGGAGGAATGTAATAAAAGAAACTCAGAACTCAAAATCCAGGGGTGCTCCACCTATCTTTCATATGAAACATACTGAACAGACTCATCAACTTTCTAAGTAAGTTGCCTTTGACATTTGTCCTATTTATCTGTCAGAAGATGTTAACTTTATTTAAAGCTAAAGGACAAATGCTTCAATTCCATTTGTTTCAGTAAAAAAAAAGATAGGCTTTCTTAAATTGTAACATTCTGTAATTAATGAATTTAGTGTTCATTTTCTGTCCTATTAAAGATGGAAGGCCACTGAAATTTATACCCCCTTGTTTGTATCCAGGCTGGGGTATCTTTTAGAGCAATTAAAGCTCAAAGCTGGAGGTAGAACCAAACAAGAAAAGTAGAACAAATATAGACCCAAGGGGAATTTTTCCGATTTCCACCTACCTCACCAAATAACGAGAGGAGAAAAAATTGTTGTCTCAATTACTAGCATAGGTCACCTCCAATGCTTTTTCACAGAATCTTATTTTTTATGCATAGTTCTCTCTGACAGTTCATTTTTCCCCCCTTAAGGATAAGAAACAAAAGCCTCCCATTTCCCACAGCTCATTCATAATGTTGAGAGAGGCAGAGTATTACAGACAAAACCACTAATCTCAAAAGAAACCGTGGGCTGTGAGGGCACACACTCACAGATAATCAGAGATTTACTCATCCCACTCACATTGGGCCACCAGGAGACTGACTGTGATCCTTGAGCAGGCCTGCAAGTCCAGTCAGGATTTGACTGATTAAACTAATTCCTAGGGAAAGCAAACTATAATAAGCAAGCCCACTCTCTTTTTCTGAAAAGGATTAAACAGCAAACTCACATTTTTCAGACAGCCCTTCTCCAGGAACACAGGTTGAAGCAAAATTCTGACCTCACCATGGCTGTAATGAAGGGAGTTGGACCAAGGGCACAAGTGTTTTGAGGGGACAGACGATTAAAAGCACTAATTTATTATTTATTAAGAAAAATTATTTGGTCAACCAACACACTCATAGGGATTCTGTATTTATTTACAGAAGAAATGAAAACCTCATACAAAACTCAATAAATTCTCCCCGTTTGACAAAAATCAAATCAACAACTTAAAAGTAATTAAACAAACAAATTGACAGGGCTCATTTGGGAATTTTCCTAATTCTTTCCTGATGCCTTGTTGTATATTCAAAGGGAACTGAGATGCTGAAAGACTTCGTTTATGCCGATTGGGTTGGTCCCCTTTGTTAGCCACATAAACAAACACATTAGACAGAATACAACTATTATTCCTTTTGCATGCAGTGGCTTTTGTCATCTCACAGATACATCATTCATTCTCTACTAATAACAAGTTAAAATAAATTAGTAAAACACAAGTTCCAAGCCCAGATTATTTTTAACCATAAAATTTTCTACCAGAAATACTTGTTGAAGTTTTCACTGTGAATTGCAAAATCATTCAGTTATTAGAAACCATCCGTCCATCCATCCACCCACACATCCATCCATCATTTGTATGTATGTCTATCATCTATCTATCTATCTATCTATCTATCTGTCTGTCTGTCTGTCTGTCTGTCTGTCTGTCTGTCCGCCCACCTGCCCGCCCACCTGTCTACCTACCTACCTACCAATCTATCTATCTATCTATCTGTCTGTCTGTCTGTCCGCCCACCTGCCCGCCCACCTGTCTACCTACCTACCTACCTACCTACCTACCTACCTACCTATCTATCTATCTATCTATCTATCTATCTATCTATCTATCTATCTATCTATCTATCTACAAATTAACAATGGCGACCTCCTACAAGGAAAATCACTATAAAATGTTTTATAGATGGCACTTACCATTGGTCAGACTCGCCAAGATGTACCCAAATCTGTCACCCCTATGTTGGAAGTGCAGGGAAAAAACCTGGTACTTATTACCATATCTGGTGGATATGCGAGACCACAAAAAAATACTGGCACAAAATTAAAACTATATTAGATCAGGTTACCTCCCAGACTATCCAAATTAAACCCAAACTTTTTCTGCCAGGAATTATCAGACAAAATATTAATAAAGAAAACCAATACATTATACTCCACATCATCACAGCTGCGAGGATCCTATATGCGCAATGCTGGAAACAGGAAAAGAATCCAACCACTTTATCTCTTCTGATTAAAATAATGGAATGTGCAGAAATGTCAAAATTAACAATGGAACTACAAAATAGGGATGAGACAGACTTCTACAAAGCCTGGGATAAATGGTACCACTGGCTAAAACAAAGAAAATATTTAAAAATTACTCATAAAGAAAACCATCCAATGAAATCACCCCATAAAATTAACAACTCATGAGATGAATTATACTACTAAATTTGATACGATTCAAGGAAGACATCGATCGACACAACTTTTGGACCTCAAATAAACTGAGTGAATAAACCCTTAAATTGCTAATACTTATTAGGATTATGTATTTATTTATTTATTAGATTTGTATGCCGCCCCTCTCCGTAGACTCGTAGACTTAACTATCACTTCAGTGTGAATGACCAAAATTATAGGGAAACCTACACCAACTACATATTTGAAACACAGGTCATATTGTATCGAAGCCCCAGCATCAAAGCTGGCTTTTCCTCTTCCCTCCCTCCCCCTTTTTCTTCCCTCCCCTTTTTATTTATTTATTTTTATTATTTATTATTTGGATTTGTATGCCGCCCCTCTCCGAAGACTTCTTATACTTCTTTCTACCTTACTTTTTTTTCATTCACTCTCTATCCCTCTATCTTTCTATTTGCTCTCCCCCTATATCCTTTCAAATATGTTAATTACATTTGTGATAATATACAGCATATGTATTGTTTGTTTGTTCTCTTTTGTTAATGGATATATTCAATAAATATTATTTTTAAGTGTGTGGGGGGAGAAAAAGCACCTTTAGAGCCATAAACTAATCCACAAACCAAATCTTGTAGTATTTCAACTTCTCATACAAATGGCCCAGAGTTGCATGAAAAACTGAAACAGAAGCGAAGAAGATGCTGGCTGTTTCTGAAAGAGAGAGAGAAAGGGAGTGAGAGAGGGGGAGAGAGAGAAGAATGATAGCAAGGGCCCCCCTACCTATCATGGTTTTCATGAAGGAATAGAGTGATTAAACTGTGCCTAGGAGTTGGCTTGCAATGCTCGGAAAAAGAAGATGAATTTCATCTTCTAATAACAAAGCAGCAGGATACAGATGGTAAAGGAGAAATGATGTCTCCTCAGTAGGGGAAAAATAATGGAAGAGGAAAGCACATCCATCGAATTGGGAATAGGAGACCTGTGCAGCATGAAAGCAACACACAGATGAGGCCTTCCGTTGGTGGGCTTAAAGGGATGTTTGGAAATCCAGAATGAATGCCGTCTACAGCATGACGTGAGCTAAGAAGAACTTTCAGCAATGGATCATGGAGGGACTGATATGGAGTCAGCAATAGAAAATGCATTCATACCTCTCCAATTTTGTTGTAAAATGTGAGAGGAATTTGATAACACGTTGGGCAGGCAGGATTTCAATAAGCCACCTGCTTAGGCAGAGCACTCTAGTAATTCAAAGTTTAGTATTCCAACTAAAAAGCAGCAGTAATGTTTGCAAATTTTAGATTTTAGAAGTGAGGTTTCCGGTTTATATTTGATCATACTTATCCCAAGTTGTGCTATGATCCTGGTACTCTCTCCCTCTCTCTTTTGCAAGCAGTAACCAAGGACAGCTCTCTAATCAGAATTTGCTACAAAATTAGACAAACTGTTGCAAACTATATCTGAAATTCACAAACAGTGACAGATGGGTACCTAGCACAAAGGCTTGTACTGCCATTGCAACATTTTGGTTATGAAATGCTTATTGACATTTGTGCTTACCTTCTTGTATTCTTTCCTAATGCCTTTAGGTATTTATGTAGCAAGATAATTATTAAGATGCAATAACAAGTCAAGCATTAAATTGTGACTAGATTGTTTCTTTTTGGTATGATGAAGTAGTCAAGAACATTATAAACTTCCCATTGTTTGCTAGCTATCAGGCATAATAGCCTAATCGTAGTGACAAGTTCTTCTGTTCCTGGTATTATTCTTTGTATGTCTTATGTACACCTCACTGAGATTTTCTTTCTAGTAAAAGTAAACATGCATTTGATTGTTCTAGGCACATGTTATTGCTTTTTAAAAAGTCATCTATCAGTATGATGAAAATGATATTTTTTTCTAGAATGGTTTCATATCCTTAATACCTGATACTTTAAAAAAATTAAAATGCACTAGCACTTCATATATTAAATTAAATAAGAATAGATAGATAGATGATAGATAGATAGATAGATAGAAAGAAAGAAAGATAGATAGATAGATAGATAGATAGATAGATAGAAATATATATATATATATATCTTCTATATAGATATAGATATATTGCTATATATAGATATATATAGATATATTGCTATATATAGATAT
Source organism: Erythrolamprus reginae (assembly GCF_031021105.1). Taxonomy (NCBI): domain Eukaryota; kingdom Metazoa; phylum Chordata; class Lepidosauria; order Squamata; family Dipsadidae; genus Erythrolamprus; species Erythrolamprus reginae. Next base: position 169,025,816 of record NC_091950.1, on the reverse strand, counting down.
GTGTATAGATATGTATAGATATGTATAGATATATAAATATATAGTTGTTTTCGTACATTTTTATGGATACAGGTAGGACGGTCTTGGCATATTCGGGTTTCTTCCCATGTAGGATTCAGAGATTTCTGGTGACATTTCGATGAGGTCCCAGTCGTCATCTTCAAGCTGTTGCTTCTGTCCTTGTTCTAGGACGAACACAGCGAGACATGAGCTGCCTTCCCTAAATTTTGTCAATTCCATAGCCAAGACCCTCATCTCCAGAACCAAACACCTAGCTGACAAAGACCATCTTGAAACTGAATTACACAGTCTCACAAATGTATTAATTTCCAATGGATTCCAAAGAGAAGCAATCACCAACCTAATCCAAAAAGAGACACCTCCCAAGAACCAAGACACAGAACAGGACAACGGCATCGCCCTCCTCCCTTACATCAAAGGCACAGATAAAATCAGCAAAATTCTCTGCAAACAAAACATCAAGACAGCCTTTGGTACAGATAAAAAAATAGCCAACATCCTAAGAAACCCCAAAGACAATATCCAGCTAGAAAACCAGGGAATTTATCAAATACCGTGTAAAATCTGCCCAGCCACATATATTGGACAAACTAACAGGAGAGTAAATGCACGTGTTGCAGAACATAAGAATGCATTAAGAAAAAAAAGAAAAACCCTCCTCCCTTTTCCAATACTTCAAAACTACAGGACATGAAATTGATTTTGACAGAACTAAATTAATTTCCAAAACAGAACACTACAGCAAAAGAATAATCATGGAAGCCATCGAGATAGAAAAACATCCCCAAAATACGAACAAGCGTGATGATACCTCCCGCCTACCAGACATCTGGAAACTAGCCCTCATTAACAAATGTATCACAGCCATACAAACTGAAACCAGACTCAGAACACGCATTGCAAAACAACTAAGTAGCCTGCAAGCTCCAACTACTCAGGATATTACCCCCAATCCACAAACATTGACTAATCAGCATACCTCAGTTACATCAATGACCCCAGGTGTTACCCCACTGACTCACCAGGAAGTTTCAACACAGCATGCAGCTGCTGAGCCATCAAACCACACCCACCCACCAGTATTTATAGAAGGAAAGCAGCTCAGATCTTGCTGTGTTCGCCCTAGAACAAGTACAGAAGCACCAACCTGAACATGACGAGTGGGACCTCGTCGAAACGTTACCAGAAATCTCTGAATCCTACATGGGAAGAAACCCGAATATGCCAAGACCATCATAGATATATAGATATATATAGATCTATCCAAAATTTTGAGCCCATGCTATCATAGAGCCTTTGACTATTTCTTCTGCCGTGTCATGTTGCAAGAGGAAGTTATATTTTTTTGAATTTTTTTCCTTTATCTGGTCCAAAGATAATCTTATCAAAAAGATTGGTTTTTTGGAAACCAAATTTGTTGATATCTTCGTTATGCTTTGATTTAATTTGTAAATAGTGTAACTGGTCCAGTTTAATGCCTTTATCTAGAAGTTTTGGTTTGGAGATTAAGTCATTATTATCATCTACAGTTGATCATATGTTATGATTTTATCTGGGGTTAGAGCATTTGGGTAGATAATAGCTTCTGTTGGGGATATCCAGTTCGGAATACAAAGATAGTGGGGGAGGGTTTTTACATAGTGCCATGTGTTAATTAAAGCTTTTTCAGGAGGCAACTGGACTTTCTTGTTTTTCCTTTTGAAGATGTTTTACTTCTCATTGGAGAAGCTTCTTCAGCTCTGACAGGATAGTGGGGAATGGAAGAATTTATATTCCTTGCAGACAGCTGATGATCTGCATGCTTTTAGAGGGTCATTGGCACTTGGAGGTTTATTTATGTCTTCAGGGTCACCTGAGTAGTGCTCCTGGTTCCTGGAGTCTGCAATTAGTCTGTACTAATTAGTCTGCAATTAGTCTGTGCAATTCTCCTGATTCTCTAAAAGGATGCAGCTGTCTCAAAGGAATATAAATCCTTCCATTCCCCACTGTCCTGTCAGAGATGAATAAGCTTCTTGGAGAAAAACGAAACATCTTCAAAAGGAAATACAAAAATGTCCAGTTGCCTCCTGAAAAAGCATCTTGGAACAACCATGACCTGGATGATTGAGAATATCTACAGACTTTATAGCTTCTGGCTTCCAGAGGTGACATCATTGTGTAGAGAAGTGAGGGAACAGGGGTCTATTCCTGAAGCTTGTATTTCCTCATTGGGGGAGCTTATATAGCATATTCGATCTTGGAGGAATAGACCAGAGGAGAGAGGAAGATCTGGAGACCTCGAGGTAACTTACAATTTCCTCAAAGGTATAAGAGAAACCCCTCAACTTCAACAAGGAAAAAATGGCCATTCTGGCTGGCTTTAGCAGTGACAGTGATGTAGGAGGAAGAAGAGTGTGACCTAAGCTTGAGTTTGAAGGGGCATCAGGATTAAAACTCAGAACTGATAGAAGCCGTGATTGGGAAGGAGTAGTAGAAATGAAAAGCCAAAGAATAAGAAGAGTCACAGTGGCAGTGACAATGCAAAACAACCCAAAAAACCTGATGACAAGATTGAAAACTCCAAGATCTGGAGATAGAAATAAACTGCAAAAATCTAAAGGACTTAAAGGATTAAAATATTTGTTTTTCTTTTCTTGCTTTTTTCTTGTGAGTAGAGAAGCGGACAGTTTGAAATGTGGTGGCCATTGGCAACTGAGTAGGACCAAAATTAGATCATATTTAAAAGAGATAATAAAAGAAGATATAGATGGGAAATCTGAACCTGAACTATTTTTATTGGGCATAATTTATAAAAAATATAAAAAGTATGATTACAGTATGATGTATACATATCATTATGGTGGCAAGAATAAGCTATGCTCAATTTTGAAAAAAAGATGAAATACCAAAGGATAAGAACATAATTAGAAAAATGTTGGAATGTGCTGAAATGGACAAATTAATGAAGAAAAGAAAAGAAAAAGAAGAATGTGAATACTATCTAATATGGAAAAAATTATATGAATGACTGGAACAGAGAAATAATAGGTAAACAATAAACTGAAATTGTCAACAATTAATATGAAAGTTAAAGATAAACTATTATAGAAGATGTAAGATTATTTTATACAACAACGTTATAGTATAAGTAATAAATAAAGAAAGGAAGAACAAGTAAACTATTAAGTGCAAATATATACATAAAGAATTACATAACTACCACCACCATTACAATCACAATCACAATCACAATCCTCATCCTCACCATCACCATAATCATCAGATATCATGGTTGTCAAGGGCCGAAGAGTACAATTTACTGATATTGCTACACCAGGAGATGCCAGAGTTGAAGAAAAAGAACTGGAAAAAATTATGAAATATCGCAACCTGGCCATTGAAACTGCATGGCTATGGATGAAACAAGTGACAGTAATACCGATTGTCATTGGGGCATTTTTTTTTACCATGTCCAAAAATTTCACAAAACACATCAAGAAATTTCAGCTTCCTGAAATAATACCAGTGGAACTGCAAGAAACTGCACTACTTGGAACATCATACATTTTAAGAAGATAATTGGTTGATACCTAGGATGCTGGCAGCAACCCGTATCAACCATTAGCATCAGTCAGTGGTATTTGTGACACTTTAAAACATTCTGCTGATGGAGTTCCATATTTAATAAATAAAATAGATAGTAATAGTAGTAATAGTAGTAGTAGTAGTAGTAGTAGTAGTAGTAGTAGTAGTAGTTGATAAAGTAGTTTGAATAGAGGCATGTTATCAGTTTGGTGTAGTGGTGAAAGTGCTGACCATTAACCAGGAGACCTTGAGTTCTAGTCTCTCCATAAACATAAAAGAGTCAGCTCTCTCTCTCAGACTAACTCACCTCCCAGGATTGTTGTTATGGGAAAAATTGGAGGAGGAAGGAATATTAGCTATGTTTTCCCCTTTACTTATAAAAATAATAAGACAGCAAACATAGACAAAACTCTAATAATAATTTCTGAGTGGGATTGGAAAAGTCAAGATGCGGCTGTACCCACGCAATTGAAGCCCTTTTCGCCATTTGCTGCATAGGCGACGCATATAAGAGAGGCATGGCTTCAGATCTGTGATTTTGCCAACATATATCTCTGACTTCAAACAATTATTTCCCATGTTTCAGTGCAGACAACACTCCCGGCAGCAATAAACATGATGTATAGGAACAAAACTGGCTGTTGAAAAAGTCAGTTAAAAAACTAAGCATAACCTTTTGAAAAAGATTTGGAAAAATTCTAACGTAAACGTGGAAGGTGCAATGTGTTGCAAATACTGAATTGTCAATAAAACTGTATGTACATTTGATTAATATGTACTACCCTTTAAATATTCTAAAATAATATAAACAAGAAGGATAGGATTAAGAACTATTTCAATTTTTTAAATCAGTAATGATAATCAGAAATACACTGCTCAAAAAAACAAAGGGAACACTCAAAGAACACATCCTAGATCTGAATGAATGAAGTATTGTCATTGAATACTTTGTTATGTACAAAGTTGAATGTGCTGACAATATGTGAAATTGATTGTCAATCAGTGTTGCTTCCTAAGCGGACAGTTTAATTTCAAAGAAGTTTGATTGACTTGGAGTTATATTGTGTTGTTTAAGTGTTCCCTTTATTTTTTTGAGCAGTATATAACCACACAGTTTAAAAAAAAGTAACAACACTGCTGGGAATAAAGTTACAAATATAGTAACTGCAAATTGGCAAAAAGGACAGGTAGAGCTTTGTGCAAGATAATTCTATGGAAGAAATAACACATATACTTAGGAGACACAGAACTCCACAGATGGAGAAACACATACAGTGGTACCTCTACTTAAGAACTTAATTCATTCCGTGACCAGATTCTTAAGTAGAAATGTTCTTAAATAAAAGCAATTTTTCCCATAGGAATCAAGTAAAAGCAAATAATGCGGGCAAACCCATTAGGAAAGAAACAAAAGCTCGGAATTTGGGTGGGAGGAGGAGGAAGAAGAAGAGGAGGAGGACAGCTGCTGTCAAAGGAAGAAGGTGAGGTGAGCACCCCTTTTGCCTTTCTGCGCCCAGACGCTCCGGGAGACAACCTCGCGCCAGGTGTATGGGAGGCAGCATGAGGGGGTCGCCACAGTGAAGTGATTTGTTCCCTCTCCAAGTGCCCAGAAAAACAAAAACGCTCCATTCGCTCCGGGCTGCCAAAGCCTCCTTAAGCACCACTGAAAGGCTCCTCTGGCAGCCCAGAAAAGCCCGAGATGGCCTGGATTAAAGGGGGAATGGTAGGAAACTGGCCTGGCCTTCGTGCGGCTCTCAAATTTCCTGGGAAATTTTTCCGGGCTCGGGTTCTTAAGTAGAAAATGGTTCTTAAGTAGAGGCAAAAAAATCTTGAGCACCCGGTTCTTATCTAGAAAAGTTCTTAAGTAGAGGCGTTCTTAAATAGAGGTACCACTGTATATTAAAAGCAAGGTAAAGATTTTGTGAAATTTTACTTCCCCATTTCTTTAAAAAACAACTGAATAAATGATCATACTTTGCTATTGTTCAGGATCTCAGCCCTCTTAGCAATTGAAAGTCTTTTCCTGGAGTGCTTCAATAAAAGTTTATTCCAAAAGTCCATCTCTCGCGTCTGGCTCTCATTGGCTTTGCAGATTAGATTAGATTAGATTTATTGGATTTATATGCTGCCCCTCTCCGCAAACTCGGGGAGGCTCACAACAATAATAAAAAACAGCACAGTACATAATACCAAATCCAATGCCCACCAATCTAATTACAATTTAAAATTAGTAATCTCATAAAAACAGTATATATATAAAAACAGGCACACAGTCAATCAATCAACAAAACAACATGGGCAAGGGGGAGGTGTTTTAGTTCCCCCATGCCTGACGGCAGAGGTGGGTCTTAAGGAGTTTTCGAAAGGCAGGGAGGGTGGGGGCAATCCTAATCTCAGGGGGGAGCTGGTTCCAGAGGGTCGGGGCCCCCACATAGAAGGCTCTTCCCCTGGGTCCCGCCAGACGACATTGTTTAGTCGACGGGACCCGAAGAAGGCCAACTCTGTGGGACCTAACCGGTCACTGGGATTCGTGCAGCAGGAGGCGGTCCCGAAGATATTCTGGTCCGGTGCCATGAAGGGCTTTATAGGTCATAACCAACACTTTGAATTGTGACCAGAAACTGATCGGCAACCAATGCAGACTGCGGAGTGTTGGAGTGATATGGGCCTACTTGGAGAAGCCCATAATTGCTCTCGCAGCTGCATTCTGCACGATCTGAAGTTTCCGAACACTTTTCAAAGGTAGCCCCATGTAGAGAGCGTTACAGTAGTCGAGCCTCGAGGTGATGAGGGCATGAGTGACTGTGAGCAATGACTCCCGGTCCAAATAGGGCCGCAACTGGCGCACCAGGCGAACCTGGGCAAACGCCCCCCTCGCCACAGCTGAAAGGTGTTTTTCTAATGTGAGCTGTGGATCGAGGAGGATGCCCAAGTTGCGAACCCTCTCTGAGGGGGTCAACGATTCTCCCCCCAGGGTAATGGACGGACAGATGGAATTGTCCTTGGGAGGCAAGACCCACAGCCACTCCGTCTTGTCTGGGTTGAGTTTGAGTTTGTTGACACCCATCCAGGCCCCAACAGCCTCCAGGCACCGGCACATCACTTCCACTGCTTCTTTGACTGGACATGGGGTGGAGATGTATAACTGGGTATCATCGGCATATTGATGATACCTCACCCCATGCCCTTGGATGATCTCGCCCAGCGGTTTCATGTAGATATTAAATAGCAGGGGGGGAGAGGACCGACCCCTGAGGCACCCCACAAGGGAGAAACCTCGGGGTCGACCTCTGACCCCCCACTAACACCGACTGCGACCGACCGGAGAGGTAGGAGGAGAACCACTGAAGAACAGTGCCTCCCACTCCCAACCCCTCCAGCCGGTGCAGAAGGATACCATGGTCGATGGTATCGAAAGCCGCTGAGAGGTCAAGGAGCACCAGGACAGAGGACAAGCCCCTGTCCCGGGCCCGCCAGAGATCATCCATCAACGCAACCAAAGCAGTTTCCGTGCTGTAGCCGGGCCTGAATCCAGACTGCTGAGGACCTAGATAATCGGCTTCATCCAAGGACCGCTGGAGTTGAAGTGCCACCACCTTCTCAACAACCTTCCCCATGAAGGGAAGGTTGGAGACTGGACGGTAGTTATTAAGCACAGCTGGGTCCAGGGAAGGCTTCTTGAGGAGGGGGCGCACAACCGCCTCCTTATAAAGGGGCGGAAAGGACCCCCCCCCAAGGAGGCATTGACAATCTCCTGGACCCAGCTCTGTGTCACCCCTCGACTGGCCGAAACCAACCAAGAGGGACACGGATCCAGTAGACAGGTGGCGGAACTCACAGTTCCAATGGCCTTGTCCACTTCATCAGGTGTCACCAAGTCAAACTCCTCCCAGACAGATGGACAAAGACGTTTAGCCCCAGTCACCTCGACTGACTCATTGTCAGTCGACTCTGTTTCACAATTGGAGTTGAGGTCCGGGCGATTTTATCAGCGAAAAACATGTTAAAATCCTCGGCACTACTCTGCAAGGGCTCCCCAACTCCCCTCTGATTAAGAAGGGAGCAGGTTACCCTAAACAGAGCGGCCGGGCGGGATTCCGCTGATGCAATCAAGGCGGCATGATACGCGCATCTTGCCGCCTTGAGCGCCACTTTGTAAGTCTTAATATGAGCTCTTACAAGTGTTCGATCGGATTTGGACTTACTCTTCCTCCATAGCTTCTCCAGACGTCTCTTCTGGCGCTTCAACACCCAGAGCTCCTCGTTGAACCATGGAGCTCTACGGGGTCTAGCGCCGCGGAGAGGTCGCAATGGCGCAATCCGGTCAAGAGCCTCCCCTGCAGCCTTGTTCCAGGCCTCAGCAAGAGACTCTGCCGAACTGTGGACAAGTGTATCTGGAATAACCCCAAGCGCCATCTGGAAGCCTTCTGGATCCATCAGGCGTCTGGGGCGGAACCTCCTAATTGGTTCTGCCTCCCTGCGGGGAAGGATTGGAGCCAGGAAGTTAAGCCTCAGTAGGAAATGATCTGACCACGACAAAGGCAACACTTCTAAGCCCCTTAATCTCAGATCATTACTCAATTGCTCAGAGAGGAATATCATATCGGGTGCGTGCCCACCCTCGTGAGTCGGACCCTGAACTACTTGAGTCAGGTCATGGCTGTCATGGTGGCCATGAACTCCTGTGCCAGTCCAGAGGAACCGCCGAGCGACGGCAGATTGAAGTCCCCCAGGACGATAAGTCCGGGGAACTCCACCGCCAGCCCAGCCACCTCCTCGAGTAGCACAGGCAAGGCTGTTGACACGCAGCTGGGAGGCAGGTACGTGAGTAACAAGCCCACCTGAAAATGAGGTTTACTCATTTTCAGTCAATTTGTGAAACCCAGAGAAAGTTTCTAGGTCTCTCCAGGTGTTATCATAGGACTGCTAGAGCAGAAAATGTGTTGCTGTGCATTGTCATGTCCTAAACACTCCCTGGGGTGGGTTCTACTTACCTTCCCTACTGGTTTGCACCACGTCGGAAGTGCACGTTTTGCACCCCGTCACGTCATACAAATGACCCTCTCTGCATGTACAGAAGCTTCTGCGCATGTGTAGATGGTTCTTTGCAAGCTGATTTCATGAAGTGATGACTAGAGAACCAGTTCAGGGGTGTGGCCAACTGGCCATCGTTGCCAGTTCGGCGAACAGGGACAAATTTCCACCACCGGTAGAGGAGACCTGGTCCGAATCAGCAGCAAAGCACCACTGTTACAGGCCTTACATCCATTCATGCACAACAGTGGGAAGGGAGCTTAAAATACAGAGTTTTCAGTACAGGACTCCCAGAGAGGAGAAAAAGTATAAAACTATGAAGCAAGATAGCAAAAAGCCACTGTCTTTGTAAATTCAAAATGGATTATTACAAGAGCATCACAGTTGAGCAGGAAAAGTGTGTTTATAGCCATGATGGTGAACTTAGGGCACATGTGCCACAGGTGGCATGCAGAGCCTTCTCTCGGAGAGCATGACAGGCATTGCCCCAGCCCAGTTCCTCCATGTATGTGTGTGTGCCTCCCATTGGCCAGCTGGTCTTCAGGTCTCTGTTGCACAGGAACAGGGGGGCATGTGGGGATACATGTATACATGCAGCGGTGAGGTGCATGCCTGGGGACCACTCGCATTGCATTTTGGGGCCTCACATGGTGTCCCTGTGCCCCATTTTGGTTTCCAGTTTGGTGCAGGAGACCTTCCAGGAAAATGGGGTGCAGGCAGGGGTGGGCTGCTGCTCGGACGGGGTGGAATGCAGTGGGGTAGCAAAAATGGAGTTCCACCCCAGAGCACCCAATTTGCACTGAAATATGTTGAAAGAAAATGCAGGGCGTCCTGCATAAGCCACGCCCACAGTGTGGTAGTAAAAGGTTTGGTAGCCCTTCATTGGGTGCAGGGGTATGTATGTGGGCCTCCAGCGCTCCATTTTGGGCCTGAAGACCTCCTGCACTAACCTGGAGGCCAAAATAGGGCACGGGGGCACCTGTTTGGGGCTTGGAAAGCCTGCTGCACCAACATGGAAACAAAAAATGGCAAGGGGGTCAGGGCACATGCATCGGGGATTGTGTATGCATAGGGGCGGGGCACATGCAGGGGGTTCTCACATACATGTATGGGGGCACACAGGGGTGTACACATTGCCTTATGGGTGTGGGCACACACATTCTGTCACACGCATGCTTTCAGCACATGATGACAAAAAGGTTAGCCAGCACTGGTTTTTAGGGTCCACTCTTTTGGGAAGCAAGAGCATAGTCATCGGAGCTCAGTAGAATAGAATAGAATAGAATAGAACAGAACAGAACAGAACAGAATGCAATGCAATGCAATGTAATTCCATACAATAACAGAGTTGGAAGGGAATTGAAGGTCTTCTAGTCCAACCCCCAGCTTGGGCAGGAAACCATACACCACTTCAGTCAAATGGTTGTCCAATATCTTCTTAAACACTTTCAGCATTGGAGCATTCACAACTTCTGGAGGCAAGCTGTTCCACTGATTAATTGTTCTAGCTGTCATGAAATTTCTCCTTAGTTCTAAGTTGCTTCTCTCCTTGATTAGTGTCCACCCATTGCTTCTTGTCCTACCATCAGATGCTTTGGGGAATAGCTTTACTCCCTCTTCTTTGTGACAACCACTGAGATATATGACCTATATTCTGCACATGTGATCTCAGCACTGACTCTGCATGATACCCAATTTTGACAGGCTGTCCAGAATCCACAACCCTGAAGAAATATGTCTCAGTATTATTTACTGTGGTTTCGTTAATCCAAATTCTTTCCAGTTTTGGTTTCAGCGCTCCTGCTTCAGTACTGAAACCCTGCAAACCAACAACCTGCAAGCAGCCCTTATCCACAAGTTCCAAAGCATGAAGTAAAAAGTAAATGCACAAGTTATTGGTGGATGAAAGGTTGAACACTTTAATGAATACATGAATACTTCTCATTTAAGCATCAATTGTTTTAGAAAACCATGGTTCATGCCCTTTTGCATTCACCAGGATACTTTTTTTTAATGCAATTCTAAAGATTTCTGAAGTGTTACTCATGCTGAATTAATTTACTACATATTAGTTTTTCACTCGTTGTAATGTCTTTTTGACTGCTGGTATTGCAGTGTCTGAATGAAAATGTGTTTTTGAAGCTAAAAGGCAGCCTTGCCACTCTAGCTGACCTTCAGAGCAAACAGGATTTAAGCGATAAAGGCAGAGTTTAATTCAACAACCAATAGGCTATTTGTGTTTCATATGTATGATCAATATATTTTCATATGAAAAGAAATCAGTATTCATAAAAGTGGGACTCACTAGCCCTACTGGCTTCGTGATTCTGTTTATTATTATTTTTTAATGATAGGGCAGAAAAGATACTCAGCTTCATTACACTCAAGAAAGTCCTGCCAGGTACAAGTAGCCTAATTACTTACGTACAACCAACTTCATTTAGCATAAAGTCCATTGAGGGGCCCTTTCTCCTATTCTGAAGCAATTATGATAAGAAAACCTAGTATTCAGTTATTGCTGAGTTTTGGGGAACAAGATCAAGTATGTCAAGTATGCACGAATCCCAGCGACCGGTTAGGTCACACAGAGTTGGCCTTCTCCGGGTCCCGTCGACTAAGCAATGTTGTGTGGCGGGACCCAGGAGAAGAGCCTTCTCTGTGGTGGCCCCGACTCTCTGGAACCAGCTCCCCCCAGATATCAGGGTTGCCCCCACCCTCCTTGCCTTTCACAAGCTCCTTAAAACCCACCTCTGTCGTCAGGCATGGGGGAACTGAAATTTCCCTTCCCCCTAGGCTTATAGAATTTATACATGGCATGTTTGTATGTATGAGTGGTTCTTTAAATTGGGGTTTTTTAGATTGTCTTTTAATATTAGATTTGTTTACATTGTCTTTTTATATTGTTGTTAGTCTTCGTAGAGGGGCGGCATACAAATCTAATAAATAAATAAATAAATGAATGTCATAAAGTGCTAAGGGATAATTAAGTCTAATACATCCTGGTCCAGCCTGGTCTGCTCCAAATGAAGCAATTCATAGTAATGGCCCAACTTCTAATGGATAGTGTTGGGCAAAGCGAACCTGCAAAGTTTGTGCCAAACTTTGCAGTGTTCGGCATGCCGAACCCGAACTTTTTAAAAAGTTCGGGAAAGGTTCGGGTTCGGGTTTGGCCGAACACCGCAGAACGCCGCCGCCTGGGAGAAGAGTGGGGAATCCCATGGTGGGATTTTCCACCTCCTTTTGCTTGCAGCACCGCTGCGGCATCCTTTTCTGTAAAAATAAAAGGAAGCAAAAGGAGGTGGGGAATTCCCCACCTCCTTGTTTATTTTTACAGAAAAGGACGCCACAGTGGCTTGCTGCAAGCAAAAGTTCGGGTTTGGGTTCGGGTTTGGCGAATTCACCCGAACTTCACAGCAAAGTTCGGGTGAGCTCGCCAAACCCAAACTTCGTTGGGTTTGCCCAACACTACTGAGGGACTCTGTTGAAGCAGAAAGTAGAGTGGGGAGAGACGAATGGTAATCAATTGAGCTACAGCACAAAAAGAATAGAAGAAAAGAATATAGGGGAAAGAAGTGGAGACAGTGAGAACAGGACTGTTTGACACTTATCTATGTTAAAGGAGATGAGCTGTGTGCAGAGGGTTGTGTTGGAGATAGTTTTCACTCCCCCTGCTGGCCCCATCGCTCTCTGAGCAAAATTCGGCTGCAAATCATTTCCCACCAATAACCCAGCCCTGGGCAAGGTCTCTGCTTCCTGCTCTGTCTTTCCATGTGACAAGGTCTAATCCTCGGCCTGCATTTGAAAGGGAGAGAGGGAGGGAGTCTGAGCAGGTAGCATCTGTCAGTCAACTCAGGGATTTGTTTGCACTATGCTAGCCTTACACAACCAAGATTGTTTTGCTTTGTTTATGCATGCGTTGAACAGATATGATAAGTGACCCCAAAGGAGATGTATTTAAACCTCATGCCTCAGTTGTGATTTTAGTCAACTAGTAGCTGCAGTTTTAATTATACCCAATATCTAAATATTGCCTGCTAGCATATTTAAACAGTCATTGCTGCCTTTTGCAAAACAAAACACCATAATTGGAATCATACTTCCGTTGGAAAAATCCAGTTGTTTATGCCTCTAGATATATTTACCTTACATCTCTTGTTAAATGCAGGTGTCGTTTGGTTAATTCTGAATGCTTAAAAGAATTCACACTGACTTGCAAATGCAAACAACAAAAATCTCATTTATTTCTTGTACTACCTAAATAAGAAAATGGCAATAATTCTTTTTCACGCCACCTTGTTTTACATAGAAGGATTTTTTTTCCTTCACTGCCTGATATTGAGGGTGGATAGCAGCTAAAATTTTATTCCAATGTACATAAATCACATTTTGCTGTTCTAAATAAAGATACTCTGAGGTAAACGATATAGGTAAGTGCATTGGCCTGGTTCCTTAGGCCGTCCCCTCCTTCCATGTGAGTTGTACAGAGTTAATGCTTGCTTCTCACCAGATATATTTATTATTGGTGTGCGCAAATGGAAACTTAATTGTCAGAATGACAATTCACAGCTGAGATATCAGGCAGAATTCCATTGCTTTAACAATTAGCTCACGTTTCCCATTATTTTAGCTGTGTGAACTGAGGACCATGCAGATGGGGGGGGGGGGTGTTTATAAACACATGGTGTTTACATGGTGTACTGTGGTATGATGGCTCATAAAATGGCTGCTATGACATACTTTAATCTAACAGATGTTTTTAGTCAAGGAAATCCATAGGAATGGGGGAGGGACATCTTTCTTTTTCCAAAGGTCGTTGTTAGATGTTTCATAAAGCAACACATCTCCTTGTGCATGAGTATACATAGCATAGAATAATACTTTTCTAATAATGAGGTTTGTTCACACAGGTGCTTTATACAAAGCTTTTAAAAGGGAGAGGATTTGAACATTTATTCCAAATATACAACTTCTGAAGTGACTGAACCATCACAAAGCAGCTGATCTTTTTCCAGTTGTGAGGCTGCTAGGATTTAATACGATTTGAGAAACTGTTATATCAATACTATCTGTGCCACTAATTAATATTTACATGACTTGACCAGGTACCAAAAACAGATTCTAGGTAGCACTTTAGGATATACCATTAAGCCCAACACCATGTTTCTTAAGTCTACTTAATTTGATACATTTAAATTATGTTGTTAAATTAATCACGGCAAATAACTATTGATATTTGCAATCACTGAAGGCTGAATTAAATCTGATACATGGTTCAAATTATAAAAAAGTGAGACAGGAAGGCTGAAAAAAAATATTTAATGTGGGACAAAGTGAGCCAACTGCCCCGAGGAGCAGATTTGGGTGTTGTGAAAGAGTGGCAAAGTTCCCTAAATTGTTATTATTGGCCTTTTACTGCTAGCTGGAGAGATAGAAGGATGAGATTTGCAGCTATATGTCCTGAAATAGTGGTGAACCTTGATAGGAATGGCCAGAGCTCCATTTCCTGATTCCACTCAAATAGCAAAACGTCTCTGATTGGCTTTTGATGGAAGCAAACATGCAACATAGGGTTTCACTGCAGGGTCCACACCAGGAGTTGGTTCCTGTCTGCAGCATTTTATTGAACAATTTGGTTATTTTTGCATGCAGGCTCATCAGGTATTTGAGCCAGAAATCATATACCTGATCAGTGCCAGGGGATGTCCAGTTCTTTACTTTCTTCACTCTTTTTGCAATCATTTCAGGTGTTATTTTCAGGTGCTGCATTTTGCTTTTTGAGAATTTCTTCTCAAAGTCCTTTATTCACCCGGCAGTTTTGTTATAGTCCTTTTCAACCTCTCAGAGATCTTTCCAGAACTTTGTTGTTATTTTCGCCTCTGGCTTTTCAATTTTTCTACCTGTTTATTGATGCAGGTTCTGGTAGAACTGCCTCTGGTTGGATTGAAATGTTTGATTCTGCCTGTACTGGGTAATCCCCGCTCAGTTTTCCTGGCTGTTGCTGTTATCTGCTGCTTTACAATTTCCAGAGCTTCCTCGATTTTTCTCGTATTTTGGTCAAATAGTCTTTGATCTTCTGATTGTTCAGTTTCTGCTCCTTAATGTTCTTCAAGTTACTTACATCTGATCTCAAGCTTTTGATTTTCAGTTCTAGTCAGATTTTCCATTTTGGTTTTCCAGTTGGTTTTCTGATTGGCTTCTGTTACAGTAATCCTGGTTCTTCAGTTACTATCACAGCTGTACTGTAGGCAAGCTGATTCAATTCTTCAATTGATGTTACATTGACAGTTGCAAATGCAGATCTTCCAGCAGTGGGACAAGTAGTTTCTTGCTTATAGTTTTAAGGCTGGCAGTCGCTTTCGCTCTGCATTGGACCCTGCATGAGTAAGTATTTGGTCCTTCAATTCTTGCTGCCTTTGGGTCATAGTGCCAGATGTTTCATCCACAGCTTCTTGCTGTCTTTCCAAATTTTCATCAGGTTCCAGCTGTGCAGTGGCTCCAGATCTTATTGGAGCTTCCACTGGTACCACATCAGACTTTGGGGTTTCTATTTTGTAAGTTTTCTGTATTTCTTCTAATTCGACTTCACTGAACATTTGGTTCCTGATTATGAGTCATCACTGATCAGCCAGTTCCATTATTTTTGAGTCTTTATGTTCTTGTTTCCATAATTAGTACATCCACAAAAATGTGATATCCACATATTTCAGGCTCCAAGTTGTAATAACATTTCATGATTGTGCGATTCTCTGACATTGAGAATTTCTGCCACTTTTTGATTTGTAAATTTTGTTTGTTTTGTTCCTGTGGCCCATTTGTTGATGGCTGCCCAGGTTCCTCAGCAGCCATCACGGTCCTTTTTATCCTGTATAGATAGGATAGGTCCTTTTTTGCCAGTATAGACTTCTTTTTGTTTTGTCTCTCCATTAGTTTAAATGGGTTAGGTATGTTTGGTCTGGCTCCTCTGCTTTGACCCCTCTGGCAAGGTTAGACCTACCAGTAGTTTACACTACCACCGGCACAGCTCTCAGCTTCATTGAAGCACACAAGCCCCACTACCACGACAAGGTGTACCCATCAGTGGGAGTGATTATGATTATGATTATGATTATGATTATGATTATGATTATGATTATGATTATGATTATGATTATGATTATGATTATGATTATGATTATGATTATGATTATGATTATGATTATGATTATGATTATGATTATGATTATGATTATGATTATGATTATGATTATGATTATGATTATTAATAATATCATCGACTGTATGATGAGAGCATGACAGAGGAAAAATAAACATTACAGACAACCAACATAATTATATACAAGGGTATGCCAGTACCTCATAATTGGATGTCTAATTCAGCTACCCAGGCAATCACCTTTGCAATTGCTTCATGCAGATCTTCTAAGGAACCAGAGAACACACGTCATGGGCACTCTTCCACAATATGTTTAATGGTTTACATATCAGCACCACAGTTGCAACAAGGGAATCTTTCCATCCCCATTGATGCAAGTAAGAGGCACTTAATTATGTTCAATTTCATCCAGACAGAATGAGGCAAGTCAAAACCAGGTGGTTTGGTAATGGGATCACTAAAGGTCAGGCCACAAGAAGGTATCTTGGACCAGTCCTCTCTCCAGACCATGTTTGTAGAATTCCTATGCTCCATGGGTGGTGATAAATGGGTGACAAGAGCAGATTCAGCCATCTTACCCTCTTGGGCCTCACAGCCATGAGAAAAAGAAGTATAGTACAGTGTTCCCTTGCTTTTCGCGGGGGATGCATTCCGAGACCGCCCGCGAAAGTCGAATAAGGGGTGAGTACAAGTGCACTAGAGTGCCTTCCGTCCCCTGTCCTATTGCTCTCCTATATCTCCTATACTTTTCTTCTATTCCTATTTCTCTTCTTCTATTCTTTCATTGATATGTTCTATTACTTTATCTTCTTTTCCATTATTTCTTACATATATTTTACTATGAGTATCTCCTCTATAACCTTCATCATGTATTTTATTATGTGTATATAGATATATACCCACTAAAACCCTCATTGTGTATTGGACAAAATAAATAAATTAAATAAATAAATAAATAAATAAATAAATAAATAAATAAATAAATAAATAAATAAATAAATAAATAAATAAATAAATAAATAAATAAATAAATAAATAAATAGACAGACAGACAGACAGACAGACAAATAAATAAATAAATAAATAAAATTTCCGCGGAGTAGAGATGCGGAAGTAAATACAGTATTTTTGGCTATGAACAGTATCACAAGCCTTCCCTTAACACTTTAAACCCCTAAATTGCAATTTTCCATTCCCTTAGCAACCATTCAGATTATTACTCACCATGTTTATTTATTAAAGTTTATTAAAAAAAATTATTAAAGGCAGACGAAAGTTTGGTGATGACATATGATGTCATCGGGTGGGAAAAACCGTGGTATAGGGAAAAAACCCACGAAGTATTTTTAATTAATATTTTTGAAAAACCGTGGTATAGACTTTTCGCGAAGTTCGAACCCGTGAAAAGCGAGGGAACACTGTACATAAAATCACATTTAAAAAACATACATCACCTGCTTATTACTGGACATAGTACATTAAATGTGTACTGTCCTTAATATGTACTGTGGAATATGCTGAGAAACCTCCCTTCACATCATGCCTGAAGGACATTAGCACCGGCTCAGATGTTGTAACTGCTGAGGTGTTTTAAAATATTTCTGTACCCTATAAGTAAAAGGGAAAGGGTAATAGAATTTAAAGCTTGCTATTAATCTGAGAGCACCACTGCATGATTTAGTTTCAACAGAGGAGCATTTATTTAAAATAAAAAAGAGAGGTTTTCGCACATCACTCTCAGAGAAGCAGTTGTGTAAACTTGACATTTATAGTACCTGTTGCTTACAGAACTGGGAAAGGTCATGGGCGTAACTTTTATCGATTGATAACTGTCAGAATCTGCTAGTTTTATGAAATGCTTCCAGGAAACGATGCAACCGGACACAGCTGCCTGACAGAAGCACATGGAAAATAATCACCTCATAATGGCTTTCCAAGTAAATACATCTGTGCTTCACAAATGGTCTCTTCTATCAATGTACTATCCTGTCTTTAGTTCATATCTTTAAAAAGTCGGCTATGAATATAGAAGTTTTTTCGTGTAGAGACAGAAAATTGACCTGCCATGCCTTGTACTCTCTATTCATATTTAGAGCACTTCTCCAGAGATTTTGGTCAGAGAGTGCTCTGCCACATATGATTTTTCTCTCCCTTAAAAAAAAAACTAAAAAGAAAACCCACTATTAGAATCTCCAAGGATGAGAACAAAAGTTGGCACCTCTACGTGCATTTTTCTCTTACCAGTTTTTATCTGCTGGAAATTCTCTGACTTGCTAAATGCATTCACCCCGGGGGGCGCAGGAGCATGAAATAGGCACGTCAGCAGAGCCATTGGCAAGATTTTTATTTATTTGTGTATTTATTGGATTTGTATGCCACCCCTCTCCGCAGACTCGGGGCGGCTCACAACAGCAACAAAACCGGCATGTAAATCCAATACTAAAACAGCTAAAAAAAACCTTATTTGTAAAACCAACATACATACACACACGCACACCATGCATAAATTGTAAAGGCCTAGGGGGGAAGAATATCTCAGTCCCCCCATGCCTGATGGCAGAGGTGGGTTTTAAGGAGCTTACGAAAGGCAAGGAGGGTGGGGGCAATTCTAATCTCCAGGGGGAGTTGGTTCCAGAGGGCCGGGGCCGCCACAGAGAAGGCTCTTCCCCTGGGCCCCGCCAAACGACATTGTTTTGTTGATGGGACCCGGAGAAGGCCCACTCTGTGGGACCTAACCGGTCGCTGGGATTCATGCGGCAGGAGGCGGTCTCCTAGATACCCTGATCCAGTCACAAACTCTTGTGAATGCATTCAGCATTAGGACTTCTGGACAGGAGTTTTGATTTAAAGAAGGCTTGGAAACTGGAGGGTCTTCTCAAGGAAAAGGAAAGGAAAGCACAAGAAGCTGGCCTCAGATAAATAAAACTTGAAGTACACTTTGGTATGCCTATTCTGCCTCTCTTATTTTGAAGGAAGTGAAATAATGGAAGTCAAGTCAGCTTGAACAACCAAGAGATTGTTTTGGAAAAGGGAAATGTAATGTAAACGTGTGAACTTTCAGTCCTCCAGAATAAAATCTATTTGTGTGGGCACTAAGAATCAAAACTGACTTGATGGTACACACACACACACAAAATCTATCATCTATCCATTTATTATTATTGTATTTGCTGCTGTTGTTGTTATTGTTATTGTTGATGTTATTGATTGTCACACAGTCAACCAAATGTTCAGATTGGGTTTGTGGGTTTGGCATTTTTGTCTACCTATCGAGTCCTTAGCAAAGAGATGGGATAGGCAGATGTCAATGTTTGACGGTGTTACAGATATCATTGCAGGATGGAAGCTGTTCCAAGTAAAACCACCTTCTGCAATTGACTAATGACAAATTGTTATTGTTATTGTTATCATCTATTTATCCATCCATCTCTATCTATCTACTATCTATAGATAGAAAAATATTTCATCTATCTATTAACTCACCTCCCTCCCTCCCTCCCTCCCCCCCCTCTCTCTCCTCCCCATATCTTCCCTATATCTCTATTATCTCCTTCACATGAAGTAAAGCTCCTGGTGATGGCCTTGGCTGTATATTTCTGCTCTTCCACAATGTTCCACAAAGTTTTCTCCTCAATCCATTTCATCTGAGGGAATTTTCTTTTCTGGTGGTGTTCCATCCCAGCATTGGCCAAATTACTTGAATGTAAGGATAAGTTCATTCTGAAATAATTATTAATATGCAATTATTTTAAGATAAATTACACCTTAGTACTATATAAATCATAACTTCATTACCGAAAAAGGCTAGTGATAGAGGTGGAGAAGTGCCAGATGTGATGCTGAGAAACCTTTATTATCTGATATTATTCTCCATAGGAACTCAGTCTCAAAAGAAAGATATGGGCAGGAAGGTATGCACTGATTCATATTTTAAATTGAACTTTTGCTTGCTGGTTAGATACTGAAAAGTGGTGCCATTTAACCCACAATGAACACCCTTGAAATTATTTCGTAGTGTTTTTAAGAAATGGACTTTTCTAAATCAGCATTTTTATCATGGGACTGTGGGATTGCAACAACAATACTAAGTGTGATACATTCAGTACCATTGTAATTTTGAATGTAATTTAAACAAATGATTGTAAATCAAAGACTACCTGTATGTGGGGACAGGGAAAGCCAAGCATCCAACTAAGTACATTCTATAACAGTGATGGCGAACCCGTTTTTGCTCGGGTGCCAAAAGGACATACATGTGTGCAATGCCCTCCCCCATGCATGCACACACAATTCCCCTCCTCCCATCATACACGCAGGCCTCACTGAAGTCTCTGGACTTCCGGTAGACCCATTGGGTCACTTTTCACCCTCCACAAGCTCCGGAGGTTTTCCTGAAGCCTGGGGAGGGTGAGAAAGAGCCTCCTGCCACCCTCCAGAAAGTCAAAAATCAGCTGGGAAGCATGCACATAGGGCAACACCTCACGTGCCCTCGCATATAGGTTCATCTTCACAGTTCTATAAAGTCAGATGCTTTGTGTGTAGCAGGAGGGGGGAAATGTCATAATGTGGCCACAATGTGATTAAAGACCTCATTCCTTTATATATGTATTGTTGCATGGTTTTTTTTATTTGCTTTTACACTCCTTCTCCCTGAGATATGCATGGGCAGAGAGCAACAGTCCAGTGAGTGCAAAGGCAGAAGGAAGAACTACGGATGAAGAGTGATAGAAATGTGTTTGTGGGGAGAAAAAAGGATGTCATACCATCAAATCTTCCCTTTCTGTCTACACTCCTCTGAGCCCTATGGTCAGTAGATGGTGAAGGTCTGAAGTCATATTTCAAGAAAAGAGGACATTTTGAGCATCCAAAATGCAGAGGGCTTCTGTTCATATAGGGTGCACACCAGAGGTGGGTTCCTCCCAGTTTGCACTGGTTCTATCAAACCGGTAGTAAATCAGTGGTGTTGTCCTGGAGCCAGTTCTGTCAGTGCTGGTGTCTTTTTGATGGTATTGGGCGGATGAGGGGGGGTTTGCTGATTTTTGCGTTGTGCATGCACAGAAGCTGAATTGTTGGCACTGCACATGCCCTGCCATCTTGCTTCCAACTTTTATTTGCTTGGTTTTGCTTTTACATATGTGCAAAAGCTGAGTTTTCAGCACTGTGCATCTGTGCGTGGTGCAGCCATGCAACACACAATGTGTGAACAGCCACACGGCCTGGGAGGAAGTGAGGGGTGGTATACAAATCTAAATAATAATAATAATAACAATAATTCCATCTGTCTGTCCATCACCCTACTGACTACTGACCCCCTCAGATAATGTTCGCAACTTGGGTGTCCTCCTCGATCCACAGCTGACATTGGAACATCATCTTTCGGCTGTGGCGAGGAGGGCGTTTGCCCAGGTTCGCCTGGTGCACTAGTTGCGGCCCTATTTGGACAGGGAGTCATTGATCACAGTCGCTCATGCCCTCATCACCTCGAAGTTCGATTACTGCAATGCTCTCTACATGGGGCTACCTTTGAAAAGTGTTCAGAAACTTCAGATCGTGCAGAACATGGCCACGAGAGCCATTGTGGGGCTTCCCAGATCCGCCCACGTTTCTACAACACTCCGTGGCCTGCATTGGCTTCTGATCAGTTCCGGTCACAATTCAAAGTGTTGGGCATGACCTTTAAAGCCCTACATGGCATTGGACCAGAATACCTCCAGAACCGCCTGCTACTGCACGAATCCCAGCGACCGATAAGGTCCCACAGAGTTGGCCTTCTCCGGCTCCTGTTGACAAAACAATGTTGTTTGGTGGGTCCCAGGGGAAGAGCCTTCTCTGTGGCGGCCCCGGCCCTCTGGAATCAACTCCCCCCGTAGATTAGAACTGCCCCCACCCTCCTTGTCTTGCATAAACTACTCAAGACCCACCTATACTGCCAGGCATGGGGGAGTTGAGACACCTTTTCCCCAGGCTCTTTATATTTTATGTTTGGTGTTGTTTGGATTTTAAATATGATAGGGTTTTATATGCTTCTTTTTTAATATTAGATTTGTTTTGCTATAATATTGTTTTTTATTATTGTTGTGAGCCGCCCCGAGTCTTCGGAGAGGGGCGGCATACAAATCTAATTTATTATTATTATTATTATTATTATTATTATTATTATTATTATGTGAGCCGGCATCGAGGCAAGTTAGAATCCACCCCTGGTGCACACAATAAGCATTATTACTATCCATTGGGAGAATCTTTCTTCATATAATAATAGCTCCTGGTTTGGGCTGGTCCTTAGAATTGGTAGCAGTGGTAGGAGGCTCCACCCAGCCATCCAGGATGCTTCTACACAGAAGCATCATGCACATGTGCATGCACACGTGTGAACTGGTAGCAAACTAATTTAGAACCCACTACTGCTTCAGCCTAAGGGTAGGTGGTGGGGACGACTTCCTTTGTTCCCCAAGTCAGTACCTCCTGTTTATGCTCTTCTTTGACAATGGGGGAAGAATCAAACCTTCGTAGTGGTAGGGAAGGGAGAAAAGTGTTCCTCTCAGTCCCCTGATGGACAGGCCTCATTCTGTCACTTGCTCTCTTTGAGGGCCAGGGAATCAGCTGCAGATGTTTATGTAATAAAATGGCAGCAAAATGTTTTAATAGCATGTTTCCCTAAGTGAGCCATTTAAAGTTAAGTGTTTAAATTAACTGAGCTGAACAACAACTTTAGCCTGCCTCAGGCAGCATAAGACTCCCTTCTCTTTTTTCCCCCTTTCTTTCTTTCTTCCTCCCCATCCCTCAAGTTGCTGTCTCTCTGGTGTGAGCCTATTGTATGGAGGGGGGGGGGAGACAAAAAATGATTGAGTCTAATATGTGGAACAGTTTTTCTTGAATTAAAGCCAAAGCATCAAAAAAGAAAGAAAACAGATTCCAAGTCCCATTATGATTTTAATAGAAGTACAATCACATTTCTTGTTTGTAAGTCTGTAACGCTTGAAGATTTAATTGATTTCTATTTAATTGTTCAGAACATTGCCAAAATTTGACAAACACCTTGGGCTCCACTTCTCCTTCTCTCCCCCCACCCTAACTCTCAGGAGTTTCAAGAGCAAAGCTGTGTTACTCAGATTAGCTGAGGCATAACAAATAGAAATTATGATGCCATTTTCCATATTTTTCATTACAATCCTAAATGTTGACTCTTGAGTTAGAGTTTAAAACTATACACATTTTTAAAAAGTCTCCATAAGTTAATACTTGGATGAAGGCCATATAATGCCAAAAACTGGGTGTTAATAATATTCTCTTCGTATATACTCATAAGATTTATTATTATTTAATTTATATGCCACCCAACTCCCAAAGGACTCTGGGTAGCTAACAATAAGGAAGCAACATCTAAAAAGGAACACTTTAAAAAACAATTAAAACCCATTCATAAAATCATGCATCTTTTTGTGACTGGATCTAGATGATGTATCATTTGATCAACGGGCCCAGACCTGCCAGCAAAGCCAGATCTTTACGGCCTTCTGGAAGGCCAGTAGGGTGGGGGCAGTATGGATCTTGCAAGGTAGCTGGTTCCAGAAAGCCAGTGTCACCAAAGAGAAGGCCCACACCCATGGCCCACCAATCGACACTGCTTAGCTGATGGAACCCCGAGAAGGCCAACTCTGTCAGTCCTTATTGGTTGCTGGGGGCTGTGTGATAGATCTGTTTTCAATGGGGATAATTCAAAGACAACTAACCTCTGCTGTTAGTCACTGTTTGTTTGTTTGTTTGTTTGTTTGTTTGTTTGTTTATATTGAATATATTGACTTTATATGAATTTATATTCAAATGCATAGCAATAGCTATAGCAATAGCCCTAAACTAACATACTGTCCCACAACGGTCTCATGATCAAAATTCAGATGTTTGGCAACTGCTCCATACTTATCACAGTTGCAGTATCCCAGGATCATGTGATCACTTTTGTGACCTTCTGACCAGCAAAATCAATAGGGAAGCCAGATTCACTTAACAACTGTGTCAGTAACTTAACAACTACAGTTCACTTAACATCTGTAGCAAGAAAGGTCATAAACAGCACCATTTAACAAATGTGCCACTTAACAACAGAAATGTTGGGTTCAATCATGGTCATAAATTGAGGACCATATGTGCATTCAAATTACCTGGATTTTGGTGGTTTTCATTGATGGTTCAGAAACACAATGATCCATACAATGAATGAGACTTCATTGCTTAAAAAGGCACAAATACTCTTAATTATGTATTACCAGAGTAGATAAGTGAATGTCTGTGTGAAAGACAAAGAGAGGGAGAAAGAAACAGAGGGAAGAGAGGGAAGAGTGAGAAAAATGCTGGCAAACTTTATTTATGTGTTATGTTGATTTTTTTGATGAAGGAACAAGTACGGAGCAAAGGCCCACACTGAATAACCTTTCTTTGTGCATGCATATTAACACTTAGAGGTCTTTACTCAGTAGTTGCTAAGAACATCTACTGCAAGATTGCCAGGAAAAAATGGTAGAGGTGGAGCTTTTTGGTGTAATGATCTTTGTTTGGATGTTCCCAGCATCAAACAGCTAAAATTCATCCCTACAATTTGGTAAATGCGTTTGGCCATTTTAGCCTCATACTCTGCTATTCTTGCTTAGGTTGAATGAGAGGGCTTTCTCTGAGTTTTGGAAAGACTTCTTCATTTCTCCTTACAAATCTGGAATTTGCATGCTTAGTCATCATGCTACATATTCTTTCTTTTTCTCTTTTTTAAAAAAAATCAGTGTCAACTTTGAACTGAGCCTGGCAACAGTCATTTTTCTGCTCCTTAGTTGCCACACAGAGTGGGAAGGGGGAAAGGAGGTTGGAATGCCTTACTAGAAACAACAGAGAACTTTCTCATGAGAATCAAGGTCATCTCTGCCAGCAACAGATAAAGTCAGGGAAGGACTGCCTGGAGACCCCGCCAATTAACTCACCAGTAGCCAACGTGACCAGTGACACTTGGGAATGGGGTTATATCTTTATTTTAATTATACTGAAACCACTGGAAAAAAATTAGAGTTGATTTTCCTTTGAAGCTATGCCAATACGATGTACTCAAATAAAGAAGAGTTTCGAGGAGGTTCCTAGCTTCAGAGTTCTGATTTGCTTGGGTTTATTTAGTCGGAACCTTGACAATCAGATTACAATCAGATTAGTTTTTCTCATCTTCAAAAGGTCAAATTAGTTTCAAATTAAATCACCTAATATACTAACCCAGATTTTACTGTCTAAACAAATCAATATCCTTATCTGGAAGGCTTAGTCCCATAACCTGCCTGTTGTTAGCACCAGGAAAAAAATATCACATGCAAGCACACCCTGTAGATTATAAAATAGTTTAAATTTGAGAAGAGGCGATGAGAGAGGAGGGGTGGAAGGGAAAGGGAGAACTTTTCCATCTTTCTCTCCTGGAACAAATCTTGGCATACCACATGTGGACATTCACACCCTCTTGACACATACAGAAACCTGTTTGTAAAAATTTGCTGAACTAGTTTTCAGCTGAAGATGATAAATTTGTTCTTGCTTTTACAATTTTCTAACAGCTCTCTCTCCAGTTAGCTTTCATTCCTCAGGCTTTAGGGGACTGTGGGCAAATTAATGGCTAAGCCCTGCCAATAAAGTTAATTCATTCCCCAATCAAATATAGATGTATGCCATATTTGAAGTTGATACATGATATGGGTTTTATTTTTTTGCAAATCTTTGATCTTTTTAAAAAGCCTAATTCGTAATTTCCCTTCCCTTACAGTCCTGATATTAATTTAATCTCATCAACTTATTTCCATCTCTGAAACAATATAAACAATATCAGAAGCAGATCTTACTTTACTCGTCTAGCAATTGCTTTAACAATTAAAACCAGGCTTGTCAAACAGTTAAGAAAGACAACCTGCTTCCAGTCATTTGTGACACTATTTAGTGCATCAACTTGCTTATGGGCATCATACAAATCATAAAAAGTGTTCTGCATAATGGCCATGGCATTTTAAGCCCATCATTATTGCAAAAGGCAACCAGATACACACTGTCAATCTCTGGTACACATTATGATTTGCTTTTTAATAACAGATATGTTTTGGGTTTTTTGGGGTTTTTAAAAAACATTTCTGGTATGTTCCAAAGTAAATCTATCTGGTTTGGTCTCCTTTTTAAATCAGGCCAGGTTTGAAATGGATCAGGCTCCAAAATATCTAAAACAGGGCTGTCAAACTCCCAACCCATGGGCCAGATGCGTCATGTTCTGGCCACGTCCACGCCTGGTTTAGTGAAGGGAGGAAGTCCCAATATGTCAGGGGACACTGCCATGACAAGGTGAATTTGACACTCCTAATCGAGAACCTCATTTGAAAATAGATCATTTTGCAAACTGCATTCTTTGAAAGAATAACTGTGTTGCAATTTCAGTGGTGGAAATTGATTTGAAATTTCTTATGAGTCTGTTTGCATAGGATGTGACATGAAGTGGGGTTCAAAATGATGTCACTGAAGTTCAGGGCAACTTTATTGACTTTTGGAGGCCCTTAATATTTATAAAGAAGTGCAAAATGTATTCGAAGACAATTGAGTGGCTTCAAAATATATGTCAGCAGTTTCTAACTGCTAAGAAATCATTTTAAAAATATTTTCCCCTCTTTCTCTTGATTTATAACTAAATTTATGTTTCTAAGTGAGAGAGATTTATGTTGCTAAGTGAGATTTATAGCGTTGCTAAATTTATGTTGCTAAGTGAGAGAGGGTTTTGTGGGTTTTGACCCACTTTACAACATTTCTTGCCACAGTTGTTAAATTAATCCCTGCAGTTTTTAAATTATGAATACAATTTTTAAGTGAACCTGGTTGCCCCATTGACTTTGCTTGTCAAAAGGCCAGAAAAAATGATCACGTAATCGCTGGACAGGCCAATAAATATAATATAATAAATATGAGTCAGTTGCCAAGTGTCTTTGGAGAGAGGCGGCATACAAATCTAATAAATAATAAATAATAAATGATAAATGATAAATAATAAATGATAAATGATAAATAATAAATAATAAATAATAAATAATAAATAATAAATAATAAATAATAAATAATAAATAATAAATAATAAATAATAAATAATAAATAATAAATAATAAATAATAAATAATAAATAATAAATAATAAATAATAAATAATAAATAATAAATAATAAATAATAAATAATAAATAATAAATAATAAGTAATAAGTAATAAGTAATAAGTAATAAGTAATAAGTAATAAGTAATAAGTAATAAGTAATAAGTAATAAGTAATAAGTAATAAGTAATAAGTAATAAATAATAAATAATAAATAATAAATAATAAATAATAAATAATAAATAATAAATAATAAATAATAAATAATAAATAATAAATAATAAATAATAAATAATAAATAATAAATAATAAATAATAAATAATAAATAATAAATAATAAATAATAAATAATAAATAATAAATAATAAATAATAAATAATAAATAATATTATTATTATCTGAATTTGATCATGTGACCAGAGGGATGCTGCAATAGTCATAAGTATGAAAAATGGTTATAAGTCACTTTTTTCAGTGTCATTGTAACGTTGAATGGACTAATTGAACTATTGTAAATTGAGTACTATCCATACTTCTATTTTTCCTGATTTTCTTTTATATGTTTATATTTCTTTTCTCTCTTTTTTTTTGTAATTTTATCTTAGTAAATAAAATTACTTCAATTAAATAAACAAACAAATAAATAAATGTCTGGGTGTTTAGCTAATCCCTGTTCCATCTCAAATGAGTTCTTATTTAATAAATTGCAATAATCACTTCCCTGGGACTACTTTCTTCTTCTCTACTGAAATATAGAGAAGGCACTTACTACAAAAAATATCTCAAATTTAAAGTCTCTAAACTGCTCAAAGAGAACATTATCAATTAAAATTTCCGTCTAAACAGAATTTAATCTGAGGTACTCAGTTTTCCTTTTACAGTACATTCTTTTTCCTGAAAACCTGTATGCTCATTGACTATTCAGATCTACATTCTGCTGTCTTCTAATATTTTTTTAAATTGCCTACCAAATTCCATTGCTAACATCAGCCTGCACTATTTTAATCTCATGCAATGGTTTCACTTCTGATTAAATAATCTGGATGTGTGCCCTTGGATAATTAGGCATCAATTTACACAAGATACTATAGAAGGGTTACTTTTGCATATTAAAATCCATTCATCGAAAAATAAATCGGTTGAAGAAATCTCCCCAGGGCTCAGATTGTTGACCTGTAATAAAAATGGATACTAAGGGCTTGAATCAAAGAATATGCTTTTGCAAGCTTTCTTTCAAAGTAGTTTGTGATTATTTTTTCTTAGCACAGAATTATATGGATCACACTCACACGATGCAACTAATATTTATTAAAACAAGTACAGCTTATTTGGGAACTCCTCAGTCACGTATTTCATAGGTTGCCTCCTTGGCACATTATAAGTTGCATTTTGATGACATATTTTTGAGGGTCTTCTGATACTGCACCCAAAGCTTCCAAAGAGATGGGCACTTCCCATTTAGCTAATGAGGCCCTCTTCAGTACACCATGTTGATTTAAAAAAAATGGTTTTCTCCTTAGATTAATTTTACAATCTTTCTTGACACAGTTGGTGAGTGAATTGCTGCAATGGTTAAGTTAAGAAACATAGTTGTTAGGGTGAATCTGCCTGTTCTGTCCCCAGTTAGAAAAGTATCACAAACACATGGTTGGAACTAAATTTGTTTAATTAATGAACAAGTGCTAATAACTGGCTTAGCAGTGACAAACACACAAACCAAAAGAAGAAATCCTTGTTTGAAGAAAGTCAGTTGCTAATTAATATTCATTAGCAACAGGCGTAAGTTCAGTCAGTCTTAGCTCAAAACAAGATAATTAGTTCTGGTTATCTTACATAATGTCCGATGGCTTGGCTAAATGCTCAGGAGTGCCTCTTGATAAGATATTCAAAGCAGGAAAAACAGGACTTCACAATACAAGGCATGATAGAGTTCCAACAGAGATCCGAATTGGAACGAATTAATTCCTGCAGCTTTCCAGCTGCCTCTAAACTAGGGGCATGGCCTCCTGAGACCTCCTCGGGAGTAAGACTTCCTGCCTCTTAACAGCCTTGTGTACTTTTGGACCAGTTCATCCGAAATTGTGGTTGGGCCTGCCCACCTGCCCCAGCTCTATGTTATCCTATCTGGGCACATTTCTGAGGCTGGGTGCATGTATGGAAAGTTCACATGGGAGTAAATTTGTGAACTGGTAGGGAAGGTAAGTGAAAACTATCCCTAATTCCATGACCCCAGGACACTGCAACCATCATAAATACACATTAAAATCTAAGCAAAGGAAATGATCATGGGGATGTTGAAATGTATCTAACACTGAAGAACAGTCTCAAGTCATTTTTTTCAGTGTAGATTTGAAGGGTCCCCAAATGAGTGGTTGTAACTACCTGTTTCTTTTTTTAAAAAAACACCATATTTTATTAGGTTATACACAGTAATTATACTGGTTCAGATTGGTTTGGACTGGTTCAGTCAAACTGGTAGTAAAAATGGTGGTGGTTCAGGTGAATCAGTATATCCGACAATCAGCTGTGCGATGATCAGCTGTGTCGCATGATCTAGATCAGCTAGAAAGCAGGATTTCCTATTTTCACGCTAATCTAAATCACGTGACACAGCTGATTTCCCTCTCACACTGTTCTACTAATATTTGAAGATTTTGATGGCTTCAAAATACTCCTTTTCCAGCACTGCACTGTAGTGCCTGCAGCGCACCTGCATGTGCAAAGCACATGCATGCTCACAGCACATGTGAAGCGAAATGGTAGCAGACCTCAGAGGATTTCACTCCTGGTTAGAGAGTATTATAAAATGCAAGATGCAAAAGTAAAAAAAAGAGCAGGGGAAGGGGGAGAGAGAATTGAGGAAAGGTGGGGAAAAGAAATGAAAAAGAAGCATTGACTTCCAACACTCTCTTTTGCAGTAGAATAGGACATTAACATCAAATCACAGCTTTTTGTTTTTCCATAATAATAAGAGTAAGTCATTTCTACAAAGATCTATCAATCTAATCTGTAAAGCCCAAAGTCAAAATTACATTACAGCATGAAATTCTAAAGTTTCCATGAACTACCTGTATCCTGAGTGGATTCAGTTCTAACGAATCGGATTTCTAGAATTTTTCTTGACTTTGGCAAATCTCTTCTGGGGCAGAGGTCCCCAACCGCCGGTCCGCGGACCGGCACCGGGCCGTTGGGGGTTTTCAGCCGGTCCGCGGCGCCAGGGCCCCCTCGGCCTTTCCGCACCACCAGCGGCGCTCCCCCCGCCAGCCAGCCAAGCCCCGCGCCCACCGGAACCGGCTCCTCGCTCTCCCCCGCCGCCCGCCGCGTTTGCAGGAGGTGGGGAGGGTCAGGCGGCCCGCCAAGGCCAGGAGGGACGCCACTGCCCCCCCTTCCCTCTCTCCGCCCGCCGCTGCGCCTCCTTGACGCCGAGAGGAAATGCCGGCAAAGGCTTTTCTCAGCGGAGGTCTTCAATGTCGGGGGTGCACAGGCGGTTGCACGCGCTCCCTATCTCCCTGCTAGCCCACTCGGAGTATTCAAAATAAGAAAAACCTTTGCCGGCGAAGGCTTTTCTTATTTTGAATATTCCGAGTGGGCTAGCAGGGAGATAGGGAGCGCGTGCAACTGCCTGTGCGCCCCCGACATTGAATATCACCTTCGCCAGCCCCACCTCTCCTGCAAACCCCCTTGCTGAGAGCCCGGGGCGAAAGTGCTCTCGCAAAGGTGAGGCGGGCAGGGCGTGCGCGCGTCACCGCTGAGAAGAACGGAGAACGAGAGTGAGTGATAGCAACAGACAGCAAGATAGAGAGAAAGTGAGAAAGAGAGAGTGAGAGAAAGGGGGGGAGAAAGAGATAGCAAGAGAGAGAACAAGAGAGAGAAAGAGCGTGAGAAAGAAAACAAGAAAGAGTGAGAGAGAGAGAAAGCAAAAGAGACAGAAAGAAAACAAGAGAGAGAAAGTGAGAAGAAGAGAGAGAAAGAGGGGGAGAGAGAGAGAAAGAGAGGGAGAGGGAGAAAGAGAGAGGGAGAGGGGGGAGAGATAGCAAGAGAGGGAGAGAGAGAAAGAGAGAGGGAAAGGGGGGAGAGATAGCAAGAGAGGGAGAGAGAGAAAGAGAGAGGGAAAGGGGAGAGAGGGGGGAGAGAAAGAGAGAGGGAGAGAGAGAGGAGATAAAGGAAGAGGAGAGAGAGAAAGGAAGAGAAAGAAAGAAAGAGGGATAGAAAGAGAGAGAGAGTGAGAGATGCTCAGTGAGCCTTTCTTTGAAGTTGCCTTTCTTTCTTTCTTTCTTTCTCTTTCTTGCTTTCTTTCTTGCTCTTTTTCTTTCTCTCTTTTACCTTCCCTTCCTCTATTTCTTCTTTTCTTTCTCCTTCCTACCTTCTTCCCTTACTCTCCCCTTTCATAAGTTTCCTTGCTTCCTTCCTCTGTTCCTGTCCCTTCCCCCCTTCTTTCTTTCTTTCCTTCCTTCCTTTCCTCCCTCCATTTCTTGCTTTCCTTTTCCTTCCTCCCTTCTTTCCTCCCTCATTCCCTTCTTTCACTCCTTCCTCTCTTACTCTCCCCTTTCACACCTTTCCTTGCTTCCTTTGCACCCTTCTTCTGTTCCTGTCCCTTTTCCCTCTTTCCTTCCTTCCTTCCCACCCTCCGTCCATTCATTCACCCATTCCTCTCTTGATCGCCCCTTTTACGGCGCCGCTGACAGCTAGCTCCCCCCCCCCCACCGGGCCATGGAAAACTGGTCTAGCTTAAAGCAGGTCCCTGGTGCAAAAAAGGTTGGGGACCTCTGTTCTAGGGGATAGTGGAGGCATTCTGGCCATCCCAGGAGACCATTTTGTTTTAAGAAGTTAGAGCAAGGCAGCGCTCCGTTCGGTTGACAAGAAGATTCAAATATGTGTGACTTCCTTGAAAATATTCTTAAACACATGTTTGTATTCTTCGGCTTTGTTTCAATGTCACCAGCATCCTTCACTACCATATTTTCCTTCCTTTGGATTTCTAGATGAAGGTCCTCTGGGAAAGGAAGAAGGGGCAGCAAGGATTGGAAGAAGCGTCAAGAAATTTTGCAGCTGCCAGTTAAATGCTAGGCAAAGACAGTTGAATTTCAGCGGCCCTCACGGGCAACGGTGTCATTGTTTAATGCATTTAGGTTCAAAAGTAAAAGAAATATGATAGCAACAATAAAGCAGTTCCAAGAGTGTAGTTATTGCAGAATAATTACATCCTGCAGGGATGAGAGATAATGAGCCACACTGTGTCTTGATACACCTTGAGGGTGGGGGGGGGAGTGAGGAGTGATTATCTTACTCTAACACCACCACCCACTGTGTCTGGTTGCTTCAACATTTTTCTGTGAGAAAAATGCAATCAAAATGATTGCTCCAAACTCATTTCCTTCAGTGTTTTCTTTCTTTTTTCTTTCTGAGAACACTTTCAAAGTTTAGAAACACAAGAAAATATTCTGTCTCTGAGAGTACTGGTTGTCAAAATTAGGCATTAAATATCTGCTGGGGAGCTACCATCAGTCTCATGCAGCTGTGCCAACTTTGAAAGTCACAGGGGTTTTTTACTCTCTTTCTCTTGAAATAATTGTCTAGAATGTTGAGTAGCACTTCGAATTGGAAATATGAACAACAAGAAGAGATCATTATTTTTAATCCTGTTCAGTAAACATGTGAAAACGCTAGAAAATTCTGGATTCAAATACATTTAGGGGATTGTAAAGTTTAATGTACAATTGAAATTAGTGATTTTTCTTTTGGGATTGATGGACAAAGTGTTGGAAAAAAATATACAGCACTTTGTTTTGTATGACAACTGCAGTGAAATTATTGCATGCAGAAAGATGGAGAGATTCAGAGATTTACCCAAATGGTAGAATGGTTGTCGATGATTTATTTATTTTATTTATTTTATTGAATTTATAAGCCGCTCAACTCCTGACAGATTCTAGGTGGCGTACATAAATAAAACAATATGCTACAATTAAAATCCCAATACAAAAACATTCATCCCATTTCTAGGCCAGAGCAGAATACTATAGCTGAATGATGATCATAATGGAACTTGTTGAGGTGGCTAAATTGACTTCTTTGTTCAGAGAAAAGACAAAAGCTTCACAATTCTTCCATCACTGGAAACCCTTATAGATTTTTTGAATATAAGAGGGGGGGAAATGAATTGAACATGTATGTTTTTCATGATTAGACAAGATAAATCATAGAACAGCATGGGGGCCTGAAGGTTAAGATGCTCGCCTCCCACTCAGGAAGCTAAGGGTTCAATCCTAGGCATTGACAGATTCCTCTCTATCTGGGTGCAAAGAGAAAATATCTGCTGCAAACTCTGGGTAGGTGTCAGGAAGGGGGTCTGACCAGTAAATGCTCAGCTCCATTCAACCATCCCAACACCACTACAATATAAGGAATTACATGGTTAGAAATAGGGGGGGGGGAGACAAGATGAATTCTAAAAAGAAGAGGGCTATATTGTAATCATAGAATAAGTGGTAAATTTATAATTGTACTTTTAACAGCTGTCAAGAAGATTGGAAGTTATTTCTTTGTATTTGCTTTCTTTTCTAATTTTCTTTTCTTTCTTTTTTAGTTTTGAACACTTTTAGCTGTCTTCTTTATTTTTTTTTCTTTTTCTTACTTTATATTTAAGGTGTATTAATTTTTAATTTTTATTTAAAAAAATAATTAAGTTATATAGGAAGTCACAGGTTTTGCATCACTAAAATAACTTTTGGAAAAGTTTCCCATAGGTAAACATATTTATGCATAGGTTTAGACAAATACAGAGAGAAAGAGAGAGACAGATGCATTAGTGAATTTATGAATGGCAAACATTAGTATAAAAATAATAAAAGCATCCTTTTTATTAAAATTGATATAATGCATTCCATGTATTTAACTAATTACAAAAGAGCCTAATAAATCTGAACATAGTTGAATGCAGCCATTATGGATGGTTGAGTACATTTATTCAAACTAATAAATAATACTTCTGCAGGTGCCATTGCTATTAGTATTTGTTAAGTGCTGTAACATGGGGGGGGGTTGTTTTAGATTTATATTTCATGCTCTGTATTGGTTTTTTAAAAATGGAGGAACATAAAACTCACACTATTATATCAAATACATAGTCTGCTAGCTGATTGAAATACCACTTAAAATCTGTGTCTGGATAAACAGCTACTATAATTACCCTGTTTCCTGCCCTTTGAATTAGGAAGTGCTGCTAGGGTTGTATGTAGTAGAACATGTATAAGTTCCAATAGAATGCTGCAATGTAGAGCATCTTTTTTCATTCGTTCATTCATGACATTTTTGATACCCCACTGTAAAATAGCTTTGGGCAACTCCCCCTAACTCTTCCCCTCCATCCTATTCCACCCCACCCTCATAGTTGTCACTTGTTGAACATTGAACAGTATCATTGAACTGTTTTGAGTTTCATGATCCAAAAGAGCTACCTTAGGTAATATTCCACTTGATATTTCCTCTTCTGCTTTGGCATAGACCTTATGATGATGCCATTGTTATTCTCAGATGGATCCCTGGATCTGCAGACTGATCTGCATGAAAATGCACTTGATTGGGAGTGTTTTCCATAAATCTTTCATGTTCTATATCTCAACTAGGTTGTTGAGCTTGGTATGAGATCAGCTTGGTTTGAGACTTTCCAGGCATCTAGCAGTGTCTTCAGCTTCTGCAAGCAGACTAATCTAATCGGGGCCCTACAAAAATGAATACATTGCCACAATTCCATCCTCATCAGTAGCTCACATGTGACCATACTATCCTTCTTAAGCTGCTATATACTGTAGGTATCCTTCTCTCCAGAACAAAAAGCTAGCAGGTTTTGACATCATTTGTGTGAAACTTACAGAGGCTATGAAACAGTAATTTATCTTTCTTAGAATGGCCACAGCATGAATCATTAAATTCCCCATAGAAAAAGTCTTGGTGCCCCAATATTATCTTCAGAACATTCATGTCAGCTTCGTTAAAGGATCCATCAGACAGCAGGTTAGTTTTAAAAGTTCACTTGAACATTCAGAAAGAGGTGGATGCCTTCAAGACTGCTATTGATCTGAATAGAGGGCCTCGAAAAGCAAATATCATCTTTAGGGATTAGTGGATATTGTTAAGTCTGTATAAAGAAATTCTGTTAAAATGCTGTCTCCGGGCAGAGAATGTAAATAAACCAAGGTCGCGTCTGATTGGTTAAGACGCAAGACCGTTTCTTTTAGGCGCGAGCCTCAAAAGTATAAATAGAGCTGTTTTTGACACTGACAGCTCAGACGCGTTCCTCGCTGGAGTCACGGAACCGTCTTCACAATACTTGTCTGGTCTGCTTCATTTCACTGGCGACGAGAGAACGAAGAATCCACGTGTCAAGAATGAATAACCTCCAGATCGGCCGGGCTCCCGACTACTTCGACCCCGAAAAGTCGTCATGGGACGCCTACATGGCAAAATTCGAAATCTTCCTCAAAGCGGCAGGAATGGGAGAAGCCGAAGCCAACAGGAAGCGGGCGATTTTTCTAAATTATTGCAGTACTGAAATCTTCGACCTCGTCCAAACGCTGACCGACCCGCTCCCGGCTAAATCCGTTCCTTGGGACGACCTCCAGGCAAGACTCGCCAATCACTTCAAACCAACGAAACCTGCCGTAGTCTACAGACACCAATTTTCCAGAATGACACAGCGTGAGTCAGAGTCCATAAACCAATTCGCCACGCGACTTCGCACGGTGCTGTCAAAGTGCAAATTTGACAGCCTGGAAGCTCGCCTCACCGACGCTCTTATTTTTGGGATGAAAAACGCCACAGTCCGAAATAAAATCCTAACAGAGGACGAGCCAACGCTTCAATCTGTCATTAAGCTGGCTCAAACTGCCGAAGTAGCTGACGCGGCCGCAAAAGAACTAAAAGAACACGAGAAAAAAGAAACCGTTTCAAAAATCTCCGTTGCTGTTTCCCACGCCGAGGCACCAGATGACCTCAGCCCAGCTGCCACGGATGACGACATCTGTCTCCTGCTTCCATCTGACCCAGCCAGACAGCCCAGATACCAACGTCCATCCAACCCTTGCCCCGGATGCCGGGGGAACCACCCACGACAACGCTGCCCGTTCCGAGACGCCATTTGCCACCGCTGCAACCGGCGCAGGCACATCGCCGAGGCATGCAGAGCGCCCCTACCCGAGGAGTCCTTCTCTGCACCCCGCCAGCAGAGATTCAACAACCAGGCACAACAACCGCGAGACAACAAATTTTCCAGAGGCTTCAACCGAAGAAACTACTCCACCGTTAACCGTGACTACTCACGAGGTAACGCACAAACTTACGTAAATTGCGCAAATACGAAAAAAGGGAGCAAAATTGTCATCTCGTTACTCTTAAATGGCAAACCTTGTAATTTGGAATTGGACACAGGGTCAAAGTATTCTATTATGCCTTGGGACAAATTTAAAATGTATATGCCTAATTTTCTTAGATCTGATTTAATTCAGACAACTCTGGTAATAAGGGATTTTCAGGGAAATGTTATACCTGTATTATGGAAAGTGGATGTGCCTGTCCAATTTAAGAAATGTAAATGTTCTCTTCCATTAGTTGTGGTTGAGGGAGCTAAACACTCCCTCCTTGGGTTAACGTGGATGTCTCCTCTGGGTATTGAAATATTGGGAATCTGTAATATTAATGCTGATAAGGATATTCCTGACTTTGTTCAAGAGTTTCCTGAGGTTTTCAGCCCTACATTGGGCACGTATAATGGGCCCCCTATCTCTTTTTCTCTAGACCCCAAGGTTCCCCCTGTCAGACTCAAGCCTCGCAGGGTTCCTTTACCGCTCCTACCTAAATTGGACATCCAACTGGATAAACTTATAGCTCAGGGCATTCTAGTTCCGGTGGAACAAGGGCCATGGGAAACCCCTATAGTCACACCGCTTAAACCTGATGGCTCTTTAAGGGTCTGTGCAGACTACAAAGCAACGATAAACAAAGCCCTCCAACACCACCCATATCCAATTCCGGTAGTCCAACAGCTCCTGCATTCACTAGGGGAGGGAAGGGTCTTCTCTAAAATCGACCTCGCACAGGCATACCAACAGCTTCCGGTCGATGAGCCCACATCTCTGGCACAGACCATAGTAACCCACAGGGGTGCCTTCAGATGCACCCGCTTACAATTTGGGGTTAGCATAGCCCCGGGCATTTTCCAAAGCCTAATGGAGCGGTTATTGGCAGGCATCAAGGGAACCACCCCATATTTTGATGATATCCTTATCTCAGGGGACAACCAGTCACAATTAAATGAAAGAATCAGAGAAGTATTGTCCAGGCTACAATCCAGGGGTTTGAGAGTAAAAGCAGACAAATGTGTATGGGGAGCCAAAAGCATCGAATTCCTGGGTTACAGAATAGACGGTGAGGGAATCCACCCCACAACAGAAAAATTAAAAGCCATAACAGAAGCACCCGAGCTAAATAATAAGACAGAACTCCAAGCATTTCTGGGCCTTCTTAATTTTTATTCTATCTTTCTAAAACAGAAGGCAACGGCAGCAGAACCTCTACACCGACTGCTGCAGAAGGGAATTCCCTGGACCTGGGGCACACCTGAGCGCGAAGCTTTTCGTAAAATAAAACAATTGTTGACCTCTAAAAGCGTAGTGGTTCAATACAGCTCAATATTGCCCATAAGGCTTATGTGTGACGCTTCGGCTTATGGGGTAGGCAGGGTATTGGCCCATATAATGCCTAACAAGACAGAAGCCCCAATCGCTTTTTTCTCCAGGACATTGTCCATGGCCGAAAGAAATTATAGCCAACTGGACAAAGAGGCATTGGCCCTAGTATCAAGCGTGAAGAAATTTCACAACTACCTGTGTGGGAGGAGTTTTGAACTAATCACAGATCACAAACCCCTATTAGGTCTACTGGCTTCTAACAAGCCAACTCCTCCTTTCATGTCCCCCAGATTGATTAGGTGGGCGTTATTTCTATCAGGATATCAATATGAATTAACCCACAAAGGGGGAAAAGCAATAAACCATGCAGACGGCCTAAGCAAATGCCCCATGCCAGAATTAGTTAAAGACCCAACCCCGTCAGAGGACATATTGCTATTAGACTTTGAGGAAAACCCTCTGACCACAGCCAAAGAGGTAGCTGAATACACCAAGAAGGACCCAATATTGCTAAAAGTTATCAGTTGTATACAAAAGGGTTGGTTAGGAGACCCTGAGGAAGCAGGACTAACAGATTTTAAATCAAAAAGGTTGGAATTGTCCTACATGAAAGGTTGTGTCTTATGGGGTGACAGGGTGGTCATTCCTAACAGTCTAAAACAAAAAGTGCTATTTATGCTGCATGAGGGCCACCCAGGCATTGTTAGAATGAAGGGTTTGGCCAGGGGACACTTGTGGTGGCCAGGCCTAGACACCGACATCGAGCAGTGGGTAGCAAACTGTGACCCTTGCCAGGAGTCACGTCCCAATCCCCCTAAAACAACACCGGTTGAATGGGAGAAACCCACTGGGCCATGGTCACGTATACACATCGATTTCGCAGGCCCTATTGGATCTCAGAATTTTTTGATTGTAGTAGATGCTTTCTCTAGATGGGTGGAAATAATAGCCATGCAAAACATCACCACTTGTGCCACTATAAAGGCTTTGTACCATTTGTTTGCCACTCATGGGTGTCCAGATATCCTGGTTTCTGATAACGGGCCACAATTGACTGCCAGACAATTTGAATGTTTCTTAAGTAATTTGGGGGTCAGACACGCCCTCACATCCCCTTATTCGCCATGGGTTAATGGTCTGGCAGAACGTTATGTTCGGGTAGCCAAGGAAGCACTACGCAGGGCAGGCCCAGGGGAAATACAACACAATTTAGATAAATTCTTATTAATGCAACATATCACCCCCAATTCCATCACAAATAAAAGCCCTGCAGAGATTCTAATGGGTCAAAAAATAAGGTCCCCTCTGGACAGGTTTCACCCCCGTTATTGTACAAATAATTATAATGATGTAATATGTATAACACCTGAAAGAAGTTTGTACCTAGGGCAAAATGTATTTGCTAAAAATTTTGATGGGGGTTTAAATTGGCTCAAGGGAAAAATAATCCAGCAAACAGCTCCAAAAACATATATTATTCTGCTAGAGGATGGCCGCACATGGAGGCGGCACATAGATCACTTTACGGGGGCGTATAACACCTAACAACGAACAGGCCGCTAACGAAAATTCTTCCCCCCGAGCAGACTCTCACACACAGCCCGAAACTTTTGAATGTCAAATGGACTTACCACGGCCAGAAGCATCCCCCAACGACTCCGAGCCGTCCTCCTCTTCAGGAATCGGTGCAACGCCAACGTATCCTCATCCGCAGGCCGGAGCCCCAACTCGGGCCCAGCCGCACGCAGGAGACAACAGCGAGCCATCCTCCACCGTGGACATCCCAGACGCAAATGATCTGCGCAGGTCTGAGCGAACTTCACGCAGGCCAAGCAGATTGGAGGATTATATCACATGGCTCACTGATTGACAGTTGTACTCAACCAATGAGGGAGGGGTGTTAAGTCCGTATAAAGAAATTCTGTTAAAATGCTGTCTCCGGGCAGAGAATGTAAATAAACCAAGGTCGCGTCTGATTGGTTAAGACGCAAGACCGTTTCTTTTAGGCGCGAGCCTCAAAAGTATAAATAGAGCTGTTTTTGACACTGACAGCTCAGACGCGTTCCTTGCTGGAGTCACTTGCAAAAGAGCTGAATAAACGGAACCGTCTTCACAATACTTGTCTGGTCTGCTTCATTTCAGATATATACTCACACAACCAACAAGTCTTCTTGCAACCTCTGCATGCAAGCAAAAGTATCAGCAAACAACCACAAAGCTAATTTTGTAGAATGCATCCAACTCACTCCCAAGAATGTGGCAAACAAAAGTTATCATGCCAGAGTCTATTTCTATTCTCACTAAGGAGCTGCCTATATATAAAAAAAACTTGATCAAAAGTAATTAATTTTTCATAAAAAGTAAGAAAATGATTCAGGAATTGAAGGGAAAGCAATTTGCTGGGGTCTGAATAGGGTCTTCTATTTTTAGGTTAGGATTGGGACTAATGAATCAGGAGAGATTAATTATTGTGTCTTGTTAATAAGTTGGCTTAGCACTTTAAGATATCCAATATTAAGGCAGAGAGAAGATTTCTGCATTTAAAAAAGGGAAAGGATATTTGGTTCTTGATTTTTTTCTTGGATTTTGATATTTTAAAACAATGTTTCTGTCTGCTGAGATTGAGACTTGCGGTCATTGTTTTGCAATGGTCTAGTGCCTTCTGCTAGTCCATATCCTGAAACTGATGCTGAAGGTCTATTTTCAACAACAGGACTACTGATCCATGATGTGCTATAGCAGGGGTGTCAAATTTGTGTAGTCACGGTGTTTCTCCTTACCACTGAATATTTTGTAAAAAACAATCATTACCAATGTTTGAAATGGCTGGTTGAAAGGGAACATAATTAAATGGAGACAAAACCAAAATGTTGAATAGGAAACAGAGTCTTTGACAGAGTATCAGCCTCTTTTGTTCAACTTCTAAAGAACAATTTTACACCCAAAAGTTAATACTCCTGCCCTTTGGAACATCTGAATGAGGTCAGATCCAACCTTCCTGACCTTCTGTAAGGGCCTAAAGACCTGGTTCTGCCTGTGGGCCTGGAACTCCAATGGGGAAACATTGTGCTGGAGGAGAATGATGGGTTAATAACATATCCCACCTCCCTCCCTGCTCATCTTCCTCCCTCCCCATCTTTTAGTAAGAGTTGAGTATCTGTATGCATACAAATCTAATTAATAATAATAATAATAATAATAATAATAATAATAATAATAATAATAATATAATATAATTTTATCCTTTTAAC
The DNA here is from genome assembly GCF_031021105.1 of Erythrolamprus reginae. Lineage (NCBI taxonomy): Eukaryota > Metazoa > Chordata > Lepidosauria > Squamata > Dipsadidae > Erythrolamprus > Erythrolamprus reginae. The sequence goes on along the minus strand of NC_091950.1, from coordinate 168,984,967 downwards.
ATTGTAAGACAAGAGATTTAACCTGGATGGAGCCAAACAAACAAATAAATAAACAAATAAATACTCAATTGCCACTAGAATTGCAGATGCTAAGTATACCTGGGAATGTTTTCAACACAATTATGGCTATGCCAACAATTGGGCACATTCTGAACTAGTCTAATTTGGCCATAGTGGCTCATGCATGGATACACATTTTATCTTGACTTTTGAAATGTGCTCTGTGTAAGGTTACCCTTAATAAATATTGAACTGGCTTGGGGACCGTGTCATTGCTGGTTCCAGTGACCCAGGCCACACAGTTACCAATGGTTCTATAAAACTGAACCCACCCACCTTGTTTTGAATTTTCAAACTTGTGTGTGTGTCTGAAATTTGTACCTGTGAATTTTCGGGAGGAGTCTACTAGAGAGCCTGACAGAACATTGAACAATTCATGTTTCAGGTTCTATAAGCAGAGTCAGTTAAAGTTGAAATGGATTTACCAAAAGATGAACAAAACTAACAGTGGAAGTATTTAGACTGTTTATACTTCAACAGGTATCAGGATTATTAAAGGACTGGGAATTCCAAAAATATTGACATGTGAGATGGCAAAGAGGCTAACAAAATTGTGGTCAGGGCTATAAACCAAGCAACTTTTATTCCTTAGGTGCTCCAAAAATTACCAATCACAACAGTCTTTCAGACTATTCTCTGCAACAATAGAATGAAAGTAACCTTCATCCTTAAAGGCAAACTAAAATGAAATGGCATGGTTAAAATGTAAATCATATGAGACTAACTAGGCTGGAACCAACAGATTTCGGGTGCAAAAATCAGGACATTAGCTAGATAGTAACAAAGAGTTAAAATCGTCCATAAATTAGTTCTGCTATCTAGTGATTTTCCAGACTTTAGTAGCTCAGATCAGATAGCCTTTAGTAACAAATTCTTGAGAGTGAGATGTAGGAGGGCTGATGCTTCCATTTTTCTGCTGCCAAAGATTCAAAACAAAAAGGAAGTCAACTCTTCTTGATATAAGATTATCCACAGAAGAGGGTTCTTTTGCAAAAAAAAAAAAGGAAATATGAAATTCTTACTCTGTATAAATGGATGGAGAAAGTCTCACATCTGAAACTCTAGGAAACTGGTTTATAACAGACCATCCCAAACTATTACAGACAATGCCAAACTATTACAGACAATGCCAAACTAAAAAAAAAAAAACATTAGTCAAAGTCAGTGTGGGTATTTCCAGCAGGTGGCCTATGCATAATAGAGTATGCATAATAGAAAAACAAATTAACTGACTGCAAGAAGTCTCCAAGGCGGGAGGGAGTACTGTAGTTAACACATCCACTCCTCTCTCACACACACAAACACACACAAATCCCACCTGCTCTGCCTGCAAGAGCTCAGCCCCTAAAACTACCAAACGCTGCTAGTACCTCCATCTTCAATCGGTTCTTTCACGTTCATCAAGAATCATAAGGTACAACAGTACCATGGAACCAAAGAAGTGACTTCACCAGGATCAGGGATGAAGGCAGAGGTGGAATCACATGGTCAGAAGTGAAGGCAAGGACAGTAGGGCAGAAGTAACTGGAAAATGCAAGGCGGGCGGGCCGCCCGAGTTAATCAGTCCCGGTGGAGGCAGCGGCAGCTGTGGTGGCTCTAGGTGTTTCCCTTAGAGAAGCAGCAGCACCAGGGATGTCACATCCAAGCCCCAGGCCCCCGTTGCCATATTGTGAGGCCTCTGCTACAGCCGCTCGCCCAAGCCGATCCCACCATCCAAGAACATAGCGCCGGTGCAGAAGATGGCTCTGCTCCTTCAGGGTCTGTTTGACGACCTCCTCAGGCTCACAATTCGGCAGTGGGGGCCTGGGGCATGGATGTGACATCCACGGCGCTGCTGCTCCTCAAAGGGAAGCCCCCATAGGCACCACAACTGCTGCTGCCTCTGCCAGGACTGGTTAACTTGGGTGACCCACCCCCTTGCACCCGGCCCGCTGCTGAATCGCAAGGCTGAGGAGGTCGCCAAACAAAACCTGAAGGGGCAGAGCCATCTTGGATGGTGGGCTCAGCTTGGGTGAGTGGTTGTGGCAGGGGCCAGCTCACAGTCGCTCGCCCAATCCAAGCCTGCCATCCAAGAACATAGCGCTAGTGCGGAAGATGGCTCTGCCCCTTCAGGGTCTGTGACCCACCCGCCTTGTCCCTGCCAGCTGGAGGCCCAAGGCAGCTGCCTGGAAAGTGACGCTTTGCTGCTAATGCTACATCCAGCACCCTGCCCATCCTCCAGCCGAGTGCTGCCAGGTGGGCTCAGCAGCTTTTGATGTACAAGGTGCATTCCAAAAGTAATGCAATTGAATTTCCCGTGCCGCTCCTATTGGTCGGAGTGGGACCGAAGCACTTGGAGTAGGTGGGCAGGATGCCAAGCTTTGTCACAAAACCAATATCAGTCCTCTCCAAACTGTGGAAGTGACATGACATCAGTTATATTGTAAACCTCTGCATGTCGACCATGTCACGAAAAGACCAACTGAGCGGAAATATCAAGTGAACTTTTGCAACATATAGAAATTGAACCTGATTATTTGGATAATGTCATCACTGGTGATGAAACCTGGGTTTTTGAATATGACCCAGAAACAAAATGCAAAAACTCTGAGTGGCACACTGACCAGTCCCCCAAGCCTAAAAAGGCAAGAATGAGCAAATGAAAAGTGAAAACAATGCTCATTGTCTTCTTTGAGAGTAAAGGAGTGGTCCATAAGGAGTTTGTTCCTCAAGGACAGACAGTTAACGCTGCCTACTATGTGGATGTGCTGGAAAGTCTCCAAAAAAGGGTCATCAGCATGAGAAAAGACATCTCCACTACCTGGCAACTCCATCATGACAACACACCTTGCCACAACGCGCTACGAGTCGGCAAGTTCCTGGCCAAACACCAGGTGCCAACACTGCCCCACCCCCCTATAGTCCAGACTTCTTTTGGATTAGGGCAGCCCTGAAAGGAACCCATTTTTCATGCATAGAAGAGATCCAATCATCCGTGACGAACACTTTGTGAAAGGGCCCCGAAGATGCCTTCCAGGGCACGTACCGGTCATGGCAGAGTCACTGGAAAAAATGTGTAGAGGCCCAAGGACAGTACTTTGAAGAATTTAAAGTGTTTGTGCAAAACTGTTCAATAAATTACTTTTTAAAAAATTGCATTACTTTTGGAACGCACCCCTGTATAAGACGCACCCAATTTTTAAGCACTTTTTTGAGGTAAAAAGGTGCATCTTATACACCAAAAATATGGTAATTACATGCAAGAGCAAGAGCACTTAGACTCAGTGAAGGACTACCAAATTTTTTACTACCACACTGTGGGTGTGGTTTATGCAATTTCTTTCAACATCTTTCAGTGCAAATTGGGTGTTCTTAGGTGGAGTTCCATTTTCACTACCCTACTGCATTCCCCCCCATCTGGGCAGTAGCCCACCCCTGCTTAGACTTATATACCAGTGCTTTACCCTCTAAGTGGATTAGAGTCAGCATATCAACAATTGGGGTCTCTTTTTACCGACCTCAGAAAGATGGAAGGCTGGGTTAACCTTGAGCCATTCAGATTGAACTCCCAGTAGTGGACCGTTTGCCTGCAATACTGCATTCTAATCACTGCACCACCACAGCCCTAAAGAAGTGACATCTCCTGCAAATTGTTCAAGTTCACTTTTACTCTGTGAATTCGGCATGCCAACAATTGTTTCAATTTTTTTCCTTAGGTTTTACTCTATTAAAAGTTTCCCAAATATTGTACTTCACTTAATCTAATTATTTTTAGATGTTTTGCTTAATTGCAATTTTCTTTCCCGGTATCTGGGAACATTACATTTAGTTTAGTTTAGTTTAGTTTTATTGGATTTATATGCCGCCCCTCTCCGAAAACTCGGGGCGGCTAACAGCAATCATAAACAGTTTACAGTAATAATCTAATACTAAAAGCGAATTAAAAGCCCCTTAATATAAAAAACCAAACATGCATACAAACATACCATACATACAATTGTAAAGGCCTAGGGGCAGAAGGAATCTTAATTCCCCCATGCCTGGCGGCAGAGGTGGGTTTTAAGTAGCTTGCGAAAGGCAAGGAGGGTGGGGGCAATTCTAATCTCTGGGGGGAGTTGGTTCCAGAGGGCCGGGGCCGCCACAGAGAAGGCTCTTCTCCTGGGTCCCGCCAAGCGGCATTGTTTAGTTGACAGGACCCGGAGAAGACCCACTCTGTGGGACCTAACTGGTCGCTGGGATTCGTGTGGCAGAAGACGGTCCCTGAGATAATCTGGTCTTTTCTTTACATTTTTCAAGACTTCCTTCCCTCTGTGCTGTAATAAATATATCAATAAAACATAAAACTCCATAAGCATCCAACATTCTGTTATATTATTTTCTGATATATTCTGGAGAGAGAAGAAATACTACATTATAGTTTAGTTGCTTCAATTTTTCCCCATTTTGCATGTTGTGATTGTTTTAATTTACTGTTCAGAGCTCAGGATCCTATGCTGAGTGGGTAAGCATTCAAATCAAATGAATGATTGATTGAATAAATAGTTTAAAGCCTTAACTACAAAAATGTATTAAATGTGTATAGCTTCCATCTCACAGGATCAGCTAAATCTATTACCAGCATTCATATGAAATTACTTGTCGTTTTGTGAACACATGGCAATTGAACATGTTCTCTCAAGGCAGTTTTATCCAAAGATAGGGGTTGAAAACAAATCCAAATATTTCCTTTCCCTGCTTTTCCCAATACAATATTATTAAAGGATTTGTCCATTCTATTCGTTTGTCTATTTCTATTTTAGCTTCCATTCAATTCCATTCAAGTTCTTTTTCAATCTTTATTCTTCTTTCTTTTCAATCTTAGTTTTCAACACAATACAGATCTTTCCTGAAGCACAAACTACTGAAGATAGAGTATTTAAAGTACAAGTGCTTAAAGTAATTGAATGATGACCTGATAAGCATTCTAATCCTTGATTTTCAATTGTGAAATCTTTTATGACCTTCTGTTTTGAGACTGAAAGCTAGAAACATAAAATAAGTTTAACCTCGAAATAAATGCTTGGAACCCTTAATTTCAGAGTTATATTTTTATATTTTAAATCCAGTTCTTATTTCCCTAAAATCTGATCCTGAGCAAATAGACAATCTAATATTGGAATTTTCAAAGCTTCTGCTTACAAAATGTTAAAAACACTGCAGGAAAATTAATTTCCTTGTATTCTTATATGTCTATTAAAAATGTAATAGTTCACAATTGTTAACAAGTAAATCAAGAGTTAGTTTTTCCACAAGTTCAGCCAAATGAAATATTCAATAAAAAGGTGTTGACATTTTTCCGGTTCTTTTACTGCAATGACTAATGGCAGCCTTGTGCATCTCTATGAAATTATTGATCATTACAACATTTGGATTAGATTTCTTCTTATAAAATATATATTTATGATTTTCAAGGAGCCATTTCTTCTTTTCTCTTTTCTTTCCCCCTTTTTTAAACAGTTACCATGATTATGAATTCTGAGGTTACAGATTAATGTAACACAAAATATTTTATTAGTCTGAGTCAGCAGGCACACAGTACTAACACATCACTAAAAGAAACCAATAGTGAACAAATACACACCAGTCCATTCATAGCTACATATTTTTAATTGCAGGCTGCTTTGCAAATGTATAATATTAAAGTAAAACCATCTTCCAATAGCCTCCCCCCACCCCCCCGAAACCATGAATTAAAGAAGTTGGCACTAAAATACTAACTGGGTAAGTTTCTTCCCATTTCTACCCTTGACTAATTTTTCTCCTTTCTGGAATAGATTTCTGAAAACTGTCTATAATGATGTGGTTTGATGGGAGCAGCAATTTTGTGAATAATAATATACAGTATGCTCTGTAGCCTTTAATTTACAGCATACCAATTTGGCTGCTGAGCTTCCCACACCTTCTTTTTCATGAATCAAGCTACATTTTGCCTTAAAGTGTAGGAGACAATTCTTTTTGATGAAGGTGTTCTGTATGCACACCTGGGCCCTATGTGTCAGCAGGTATATCTTGCTTAGGAGCGTTGAACTGTAAAATGCTTATGGCCTGTAAAACATTCACTTCGCTTGATTTGGATTCATATCGTTTATGTCAGATCCTGCTCCATCCCATTAACCAAAAGAACAACTTGAAGTGCACTTCTTGAAAAGGCAGTTGTCTTAATCTCATGCCTCCACACTTACGCTTTGTGACAAAAGCCATAATGGTGATTGGTGACCTAATGCAAATGAATTTGTTATCTTTCTTCAGCTAAAGTTAATGTGGGCTCTTTGGGTTCTTGCTGGCACAAGGACCTCTAAGACCATAATTTACAAATGAAAGATTTATTGACAGCTCCTGGAACCCAGACAAAGACTGTGCTGGGGCTTGTCTTGGTTCCCAGTGCCAAGTTTTACAATTCATTACAGAAAGCTGTACAGGCATTTAGAATATTTAGCTATTGTAGCATTAAATAAGAATGACTACATTGGGAATTAAACACTCTGAGAGGCATACTTGGCCAGGTCTGAGATTTTACAGTTCTCAAGGAGACTGCATTGTGTTGGCAATAAATATCCAGCTACCAAGGTATTTCTTATTCAACCTTAAATGAAAATCACAGTTGGTAACCTTTCCTGACAAAGCAGTTGGAAACTTATGATCTAAGCTAGGCTTTAACTTCTTTAAAGTTTGTCATTGCTTGTTGACATAAGTGGGAAAACATAAGACAATCTATTATTTTACCATCTGTGGCCAAATCAAGAGATAAGCTCGTAGCTTTTCCCATGCCAAGTTGTTGATGCCTTCAATAGAGCACCGGACATGTCACTGGAAAACAAAATCACAAAACCATGTCTCATTTATTTTGGCCAGGTCCTGTGGGGAGAATTCACTAGAGAAAGCAATTATACTTAGAAGAGTTAGCATGAAAAGGAAATCAGGCTGCCAAGAAACATGGTGGTTAGACAACATCAAAGCTGATCCCAACCAGAGCATAGAATAACCCAAAGAAGTAGTGCAAGATTGGAAGACATGGAGAGACTTGGCCCATAGAAGCGTCAAGAGTTGGACCCAACTGAATGGATATCATCATCATCATCATCATCATCATCATCATTAATCAATTTTTCTGCTGGGTTCTGAACATATCCTTCACATCCTTATTATTTCATCATACTCCTTTCCTGCTTCCTATACCAGGTTCTTTTCTTTTAACATTTCTTGGAGCTTAATATAAGGAGTGGAGTGGAATTAATTGCTCTAAGACTAAGACATTAGTGAATCTAAACATGGAAGTGGTCTTCCCAGGTTTCAGAAAGTAGATTATTTCCAAATCTATAGCAGGATGTCAAGAACTGACTCTTTATGCTTAGCATACATGATTTCATTGAATCAAACATTTATCCTAATCCAGGATTTGCAAGAAGTAATTCCACATTGCATGCACCCCAGAAATCATGTTTTTCCCCCTAATACCTGGAACCTTTTCCAACTTTGTCAAGGCAAGGGTACACCCTAAAATAAACAAGAAATAAGAACCCTAAGAATAAGAAAATATCCACAGAAAATAACGTTCACTTTTATTCTCTTCTTAGAATAAGAATAATAACAGAGTTGGAAGGCATCTTGAAGGTCTTCTAGTCCAACCCCCTGCTTAGGCAGGAAGCCCTACACCACTTCAGACAAATGGTTATCCAACATCTTAAAAACTCCCAGTGTTGGAGCATTCACAACTTCTGGAGGCAAGCTGTTTCACTGATTAATTGCTCTAACTGTCAGGAAATTTCTCCTTAGTTCTAAGTTGCTTCACTCCTTGTTTAGTCTCCACCCATTGCTTCTTTTTCTACCTTGTTCTACCTCTCAGTAACTTTTGGGTTAACCTAGAGCTTAAAGAAGAATAAATACATGATGTTCAATGAATAATCAACATTATTCATTGGCAAACTCTACCTGTCATTCAGCCAGGCCACAAATTCAATTTTATATATTAAACAATTTTGTAGCCCACCAGTTGCCGAATAAAAATCCCAACTTTAAAATTGCCCAACTTCAAGATTTCAATAAACTTACATATTATGCTTTAAGTTTTTCTTGTGTTGTTGTTGTTGCTGCTGTTGTAAAATTCAGTAAACTGTCATTTTATTTCAATCCATAACCATGATGTCTGAGTTAGCAGGTGATACTTGAAAGAGTCAGATCATCAGACATAAAAAGGTTTTAAAGCTAACATTTTTCAATTGTACCCACAAAACAATTGCCAATCAGTGTGCTTGTTTGGACATGCTGATCTATTTGTGAGAATGTCTCCATTCAATTCAGTTCTAGTAGGGAAGGCAAGCTCTCCATCCTCCTATCGAGCAATGTCATTTTATTGTACCCAGTAGTTGTGCCTTCCTTGTTGCAGTACTTATTCTGTGAAATAATATTCTTCCAGCGGTTTTGATGTCCCTAATTAAGTTTGCCTTTAGCAAAGCCTTGATGACTTGGCTGTTCTACCATTTGCTTGATCTAGGAGATTAAGTCAGATCTCCTGGCTTGTAGATTGGCTCAGACATTCATTACTGGATTATTTTAATTGCTGTTTGTCACTGTCATGAGATTGGCAGCCCTGTAAATAAATAAAGGTGGTGCAGTATTGCACACAACTTAGGCATCTGCTTACACCAATGGCAATTTCTGGAATTTGAAAAGAATGTGAGAATAATAAATAAGAAAAAGCCAACTTGTCCCATCCTTGTAAAAACTTTGCATAAGTTTAGGGGATAAAAATAATGTCCTGTGATCATCCGTAGATCACTGGGCAGTATTTTTCCAACTGCAGTTCAATAGGAAAGCTCCAAAAGGAAGCTTCATCACTAGTTTTATAGCAGAGCTTCCCTTAACACATCATAAGCTGAAACACCTCTATGAATAACATTTATAACTCAATTACCCAAAGAACAACCTGGCTTTTTAAAGTTCTTCTTTCAGAACAATAACCAAAGTTGTAAGGAAAGGAAAGGTGGAAAGTGACACTGATGCGTACTTTGAAACATCTACAGGATTCTAATGAAATTAATAAGCTCCCAAGATACTTCCCCCCACCCCCCAAAAAAGGTAAAATTCTCAGAAAGTTAAAGCAGTTTTGTTTCTTACAGCAATAAAGAATAATCTAGGTAACGTGTAAGATGCATCATCGATATGGTTAACAATGGAAGTCACCAGAGGAAATGATTATTCACTCTGACGCTCTGAACCATCTTGTCCAGCCCAGTAAACATGCTTTGGCCCCATGTTTGAGGGATTTAAGTCAAACGTGGTAGGAATTATGATTTACTTTTCTCTGCTTCAGAATTTAATCAGCATGTATAGGATGGTTGCAGGTGTTTAATGAGACTCTGCCAGCTAATCAAATGTAATGACGTGATCGTGTGACATGGTTACAAAGAAGAAATGAAGTGGATAAATTGCATTTATAGGACTCTTTCTCCCCTAGATATAGTAAGCAATCGCCCCACTGTTGAACAACAATGTTCTACTCTAGTCAACTACGAAGTATAATTTGGAGTACATCGTATTATGTTCACCATATTGAAAAAGAATTCAACTAAAATGGGTGGTTTAATTCTCATGAACTGTGTCATTACTGGTAGATTATTTTGTTCATTTATATTCAAAATTCCCTCTCAGACCTCAAGGCAGAGAACATGTCTTTTTGCTTCGTTTATTCATTTCCTCACAATAACAGCCCTGCAAGGTATATAAGTCGAAGAGACAGAAGCTGAATTCGCACATGCATATCATTAACAATTTATACATCACACAATTGGAATCAGACATTTCACTCAGCCAAAAGCAAGCAAACTGCATTATGCCTTAATACAGGTGATGTGTTAAGACTACAGTACAATGTATGAATCCAAGCATTGACTAGTCCAAAATTACTCTGGGAAGTCTGTGGTAAAAGAAAAAGGGTGTTTTACTTACCTGATACACCTTTTCTCATAGGGTGTACTGAACTCTGGGCAAGCAACCTGTCTGTCACAGGTCAATGACTACTTCAGCTTCAACCGCAACAACACAAGAGCATGCAACAGATTCAAACTTAATATGAACCGCTCCAAACTTGACTGTAAAGAATATGATTTCAACAATCAAGTTATCAAAGCGTGGAACTCATTACCGGACTCAATTGTGTCAACCCCTAACCCCCAACATTTCTCCCTTAGACTCTCCACGATTGACCTCTCCAGGTTCCTAAGAGGCCAGTAAGGGGCGTACGTAACTGCACTGGTGTGCCTTTCGTCCCCTGTCCAATTGTCTTTCCTTTCTCTCAGTTATCATATATATTCTCTTTCTTTCATATATCCTCTCCTCTAAGTTCACTTTTACCCTTATATATATTACTACATGTCTATTTTTCTTCCTATGCATTTGTGTATTGGACAAATGAATGAATAAATAAATAAATAAATTCTTCAAGGGGCTGACATTGAGAGGGATACTAGGTCTGTGTACCAGGCTCTCCTGAGTCAGTGGAGAGCCAACAGGATCACCTCACCTCTCTCTTCCTTGGGAATCAATGGTAGAGGAGGAAATGCATATAGTAGCCCTTGCGGCCAAATGCAATGAATAGCATCTATTCCCTGTGCCCCCTGGGTTTTGTACCTGGTCAGGAACTTGGGTAGCTTGGCATTCCCTGGGGTGGTGAAGGGGTCTATGATGGGCAGACTGAATTGGCTCACTAGTTGTTGAAAAATATCTGGGTGGAGATTCAATTCCACTGGGTCGATGTGATGATGGCTGAGCCAGTCTGCCATTGTGTTGCTCACCCTGGAAATGTGTTCTGCTGTTATGGACAGTAGATGCTGCTCCACCCAGATCCCCAACCTGATGGCCTCTGCCATTAGTGATTTGGATATGGTCCCCACCTCTCGGTTTATGTGAGCCTTAGTGGTCACATTGTCTGTTAGTACCAGAACATGTTGGTGTCAGGCTGAATCCATCATTTTGAGTTGGAAACTTTGGCTTGCCACAAGTAGAAAAGTACTGTGGGAACCGGAGAGGGGTGGTTGCATGAGAGGGAAAAATACTAGCCACAACAAATTCCTTCCGGAGATGCAAGATCATCTTTTGTTCAGCACCAGCAGGAAGTACATAGGCAGATCGTGGATGCTGAGAGAACTGGAGTGGTCCATGTGATGAACTTGTGGGTGTGGGGGCAGGGGATGAGCCTTAACCTGGAGGAAAAGTTAGTACAGTTAATATCCCACATGGCTCTGTTAATAAATTGGAAGTTGGATGAAGGCCAAGGTTTGGACTCTGATTTATTTCTCAGATGTTTATTGGGACACTGACATTAAACCAATACTCATAGACCTTCATCACATCCAGCTACCCCAGTTAGGGTGCTGAGTGGGGGCCTGAGCCCTAACCACCATTCCTTACCTTGGGTAGTGGGAAGATTCAGGTGAAATGGAAAAGAAAGGACTAGCTGAGGAACCAGCTGCAAAGATTCCAGGCACACTGGAATCCTTGATCCTCTTCCCCAAGAGGCAACAGCCAGATTGGAAGCTACAGAGGGGAAGCGACTAGGTGCTAGATGGAAATGACCAGCCTTTGATCCCGGGGGGGGGAACCTTACTCAGAGCAGTAGAGGGGTCAAGCCTCTCTCTAACCTAAGAAAGTGGAGCCCAGATGGGGTCTGCATGGGCAGCTAACCCTGAGCAGGGACCATCAAGAAAAGCGGTTACCGGCCATTCCAAAGGTGGAAGTTCTCCATGTCTCACAATCAATCACTGGTAGATCTCCATGACCAATTCAAATGCCTGAATATAAGAATATAACCCTTGGAGGCTAGTTCTACCTACTATGGAGAACTTGCATTTTGAGCTGCTAATCCTCTTTTAACCGCCTATATGTTATTCCACAGTAGAATAATTGATCCTAGAAATATTTTCTGACACCTTCTATTAGATATAAGAAAGTGAACAGGTTATTGGCTGACTGGAGTTGGGGCAGATGTGGGAAACAATATCAGAACTGTCAGATTGGTGGATATCATTGAGGGTGACATCAGCAAGGAGAGCTGGGGCCAGCAGAATGGCATATCATTCCCTAGTGGCATAGCAGCAATGGTAGAATTGAATTGAAAGCAGCTCAGCAAGTGTCTGAATTTTGCTACCATTGGCTGGAACTGAAGTACTAATAGTAAAAGCTCTGAAATGTTGGAACATATAGCTGTTGCTTCCAGGGTTTGTAGTAGAGGTGGAGTGATGAAGTGGTGGAGTTGGGGCAAAGTCTAATAGGTGCTGGAGTTCTTTGAGGTTAGAACCTCTTCTTCCAATACAGCAACCTTGATTTCTGGTCAGTAGCCATATTGATTATTAAGATTGGTTACACAATCAACTGATAGTTAGACTTGATTTGACCTTTTTATCCTTTTATCAAGTCCTTCCCAAGAACCTGGGATAAACAAAGATTGCTGTTTGATTATATTAATGGTATTGCGGCGCAGGCGGAGTAACAGTCGGACACAAAGGAGTGGGTATAAATAGGGTCACTTTTATTAAACCAAACTCAAATTAACTATTTAACCAATTAAACCACGTGACCTGCCAAGGTGCATAAATCAAATGGGGGCGGAGTTAACTTTCCAACAAGCTCAACTGAGCAACTCTAGGGCGAAAGCTCCTTGCCTGGGTGCAGGGTCAGGTAAAATTACACCTGCCCCCTGCCCAATGCCACGCCCCCACAGCGTGTGGGATGGCTCGCCACTGGTCTCTGATACGCTCCAGGCAGCGAGCCACAGGAGCGACCCCCTCCCCGAACCCAAGCCGGTCGAGCCCTGTAATCCGAGATCACACAGTTGCTGCTTACGCCCATTTCCGCCCCCTATCGGCCACAGCAGGTGGTGAAATTATAAATTTATTCCCCCTGCTCCCCCCCCCTGCAAATGAATGTGCAGGCACCTCTGCAGGTCCACTATGAATTTGTCCTTCCCCTCGTCTGTCAAATGTACCCCCTCCCCTCTGAATAAAGCTAACTGGGATGCTCTAATGTTGGGGTGATCTATCCCTCCACCCCCCCGTCTGGAGTACCCATTCCTTTGCTACTCTGTTGACTCTCTACCTGGCATCCTCCACCGCCCTGGGTTCTTGGCATACCTCCAGCACCTCCGTGGTAAAATATGATACCACAACACACGTGTGTCAGGCCACCTTTCCCACTTCACCAGCAACAGGTGGTTGCCACCAGTGTGCCACACAAAACAATCTGGGTCCAGCCCTTCACCGCTCCCCACTTTCCCAACGGAAGAGGCCCGTCTCAAACGGAGACCTCCGAGCTCAATCCCTTCCACTGAAGCCCCAGTGACTCAGCAACCTCCACATTCCTGAAGATAATGTTGCAGCTGTACATCCAGACGACATGCCACGCTGTGGCCACAGTTCGCTACTGTGGGCAACAGAAGGGGCAGCTCCTTCGCACTTTGCACATAATAAAGTGGAGCAGGGCCAGGACCTAGAGAAACGATAAGAATAACAAGACAGAGTTAGCCACCCGCTCCCAAAAACGCTTGTACGCAGGTGCTCGAATCTACGCCATGAAAACCCACTGACTTCAATCCGCCACCGGATTCGTTACTTTGCTGAGAACTTGTTGGAAACCGCAATCAGTATTGCTGAGGGAATACCACCCGATATCCTGCTAATCCTCCGGTAACGGTCCCTAGCTGTCATTTGCTCAGTGGAGGCCCCTTCATATGCTACAAAGGGCACCCTTCCCTGGCTTCCTCGCTTTACCGGGACTCAGTCCATCACACCCAGGCCTATGTCCTGTTTGATGCGCCTGGCCGGTGATCAATCAACCATCTGCGCTACTGGGGACTCCGAGCGCAACCAACGCGGCTGCCGCAACCCCCAAATTAACATCGGTTTGCTGGCCCAGTGAACTGTACATGATCCACTACTATGCGACCATGACAGCACCTTGCATACCTAACATGTCCCAAAGGCCATTTTTTGGCTGTCGTAGGAAACGGACTCGCCTCGTTGCCCCTGAGACTGGGTAAGGTATAGCGGCGTACTGATTTCTCCCCCCATCTGCGGCCTTTCCTTGGACCATCCCCAGATCATTCCCCCTGTCCTCAAATAGTTAGCCCCCGGGGTATTTTGGTAGGAGAGCTAAGCCCCCCCAGTTGCCCCTATCTGATGGCATGTAACCGTGTGGTCCCAACTGCACTCCTTTGCTTGAGCGATGGCGCCGCCCACCATTCTGGATACCCTGCGCCCCAGCCTATGCCATGTGGCTGCCGACCACCTACCCATGTGCCCATACTCCCTGGTAACAGACTGGGCCTCCTGTTGCTGTCTCGCTTCCCCGCCACTGGACCAGCTGTGCCTCAGTCGCAGACCCATGCTCCTGTATTCCTCTCAGGAAGTCACAATACTCCCCTTCCAGCCTTAAGATGCCTGGGAGATGAGCCAATATGCTCCATGGCCCTGCTCGCTCGCCCAGGGAGTAGAATATTTGCGAGAAATTTATGCAGATAAGCAAAGGCCCATGCAAATGCCTTCTTTACCGTTATCGCATGAATTAGCTTGACCAACATGACTTAGATCAATATAACCATAATCTTAATGGTAACATCCTGACACCCCCAACGTCGATATAGCTTACAATAATAGCCCTTTATAAACTACCCGTCCCTGAAACAATTAGTATAATGCTTAATAACTCATCTTAAGGTAACATCAACTCAAGCGTGAATTTGATTCAGATGACCGCAAAACCTAGCGTTCGTGCAAGCCCCCCATTCCAGGAAATGACTACACCAGTTCTCTGAACAACGAAAGGGGCTGCGATAAACTGACTAATTCATTTATTTATTCATTTATGCAATTGTCATGCCGCCCTTTTCCCTAGACCCATGACGGGTCACAACATGTCGGCCACAGCACTTTTCACACAGAGCCAGGCTATTGCCCCCACAAACTGGTTCCTCATTGCGTACTCCTGAGTGGATTAACCAGAGAGTAGGAGATTTCCAAACTTCAGCATGGTAATGACCCGGGGGTCTGCAGGCTGTAGTCATGACATTAATAGTATCTCCCAGTTTAGTTGGTACAGAAAAAGGCCTGCTACCAACTGCACCCGTACTGTTATGGCCCTCAGTACAAACTGACATTTGGAAATGTGGCCAAATTCAGAACATTAGTAGGGAGGAGCCACCAACAGTCATGCCTATAGTGGTGGAGATCTACCCCCCATTGTCGAGGGCAGTATTAATGCTTTACCCTTAAAACATCGTATAAGGGAAGAAAATGCTTCCCTGGCGTAATGTCTCCCTTACCAATACCTGGTTCTCCTTATGGTTCTTGTCCTGAATGGAACTGCCATAGCATACAACAGGTTCAAGGAATCCCGAATTATTGGCCCCCGTTGCCTAAATGGCCATCGCCAATTTTACTACCTGTCTGCTGTACGTTCGTCCCCAAGGATCAACCACTCTTTCAATAAAACCGTAAAATAATAAATGACAATGACAACGATAACACACGAGGCACCCAATCAGACAGCGCTCACAGATACACTCCACTCTGCTAGAGACGTAAGCCTTTACAGTGAGCGACTGTGCCCAGGCTGCTTACTGCCAGGGTGTGTATGTGTGTGTTCTAGGCTTTGCCCTAAACTGGGGAAAGGTGGGAACTGCCATATGGGCAATCCCCCTCCTTGCAATGAGGGCATAGTAATGCTGCTGTCCAGCCAAATTACTGGTGTCTAGCACATAAATCCCATAAAATTAAAATAAAATATATATTTTATAATAATAGTAATAATAATCATAATAACAATTCATTAATTTTCCATGTCACCCCCCTCTACCGACAATATATATATCATTGTAGCGTTGATTGACTCTTTATGCATCCAGCCAGTCGAGAAACCCAACCTTTCGCCTATACCAGACCATTAGCTTGCAGGCAGGAGCCTTGTTTCTCCCATTCGGTATACCCTAAACCCACCGTTAGTATTAAACTAAGAAAATGAATTAATAGTATATTAAATAAAACTGAACCCAGTGGTTCAATTAATCCAACCACTTCATCAGCTGAAGCTTCCTAAAAGGGGAGGAATTAGATCCATCAACCACTGTATTAATCCATATCTCCAGTGTAAGTTCCTCCTGATTCTAGTGGATTAATAATAATTAGTACTTTAATTATTTGTTTTTATAATTCATTGTTCAATAAATCAGTCAAGAATGAAATGCATCTTATCCCATAACTGGGTGCCATATTATATATATGCAAAATTAATCGGGAATAAATAGTTCAATATTGGCATTATAATCGATAAATTACTCCTTTGTCCCGAAATGAGGGGGAGGGGGGACAATCCAATTATAATTTTATGACCAATTAATAAATCCCCCGCCCTCAATCCAGGCTGCTGTGTCTCTACCAAATTAATCCTGTGGGTTTCAGCGAACCAAACAACTTCTGCCCACAGCTGGAACTATTCGCCTTACCAATCACTACCATTAAAAACAGATTTATACATAATAATAATAATAATAATAATAATAATAATAATAATGATGATGATGATAATAATAATAATTTATTAAATTCGTATGCCGCCCCTCTCCGAAGACTCGGGGCGGCTCACCGCAAACGCTGTGTACTAATGTATGCTGGCAAGAGGCAACAACCATGTAAACCTCTCCACCAGGGGAAACGGGGCCCCAATCAGCGTCAGCCTGTCTGGAGCTAATGGGGGAGGGGCCAGCGGCAGCCATCTGACCCCCTCCCCCCTTCCCAAGCAAGCAAACCCAGAAGGCAAAAAACGGCGAATCCCCCAAGTCCCCGCCGGCGCCGTCCTGCGCGCTGCTGGCAACGAAGAAGGAGAGGCGACGCCGCCATCCTGATGGGCGCCCGGCGAACAGCATGTTCCCGGGCGCTGGATGCCGCCGCCCCCTGCAAACCCGAGCTTCCCCCAGCGATCGCCATCGATCCCAGGGGCGTCGCAAGGGCACCGTCCTCCGCTTCCTCCTTCCTCCCGTCAGGGAGAAAAGGCTCGCTGGTCCCCCCTCGCCGGTCCGTCCTGCGGCGAGATCAGGGGCAAGAGATGTCCCGCGCCGGCGGGCAGGAGGCACTGCGCCACGAGGCAGCCCCTTTTATAGGGCTGCCTCCCTCCTGCCCGGTCAAGTGGGTGACCAACGCACCCAAACGCCACGCTGCGGCCCCTGGGGATGACGTGGGGGCCGCAGGCTCCGCCCCAACATGGCTGCCTCCTTCCCCGGCCCACGCTGCAACCCTCGCCGGCGGTAAGTCGCCAGCGGCATTGTTAGAAGATGTAAGCTGTTTCAAATAAAACTGCCTTTTGCAATTGACTGACTGTAATTGTGTCAGTGCCAATGGTGTTCAAGTGGTCTTTAAGATGTTTTGGAATTGCACTCAAGGTGCCTATCACCATTGGTACTTTGTTTTCTTTCGTCACAGTCATTCTACATTTATTTGCAAGTCTTTGGATTTTGTGGTTTTTCTCCAGTTCTATTCTCCTCTTCTATTCTGATGTTTCCAGCTACTGCAACATCCTTTGTTGTGGTTAGCTCTGGCCCAGCTCCTGCCCCAAGGACTGTGGATGTGGGGGAGACATCCACATGCCGCAGGCCTGTTTTGCTCCCAGTGGAATCTGCTGATGAAGGCTCCTCACACCAAGAAGACATGAGTGACAGGGAGGAGGAGAGTATGGCAGACAGCTCAGAAGGAGATCAATTATCTAGCTCCTCCTTGGATTTGGAACAAGAGTTAATGATACAGCCACGCATGCAGAGAGCGATGCATAGGCAGCAACAACTGAGAGATTATTATCAAAGAAAATGAGGTGGGGCTGTGGTAATTAGTGAGGCTGCTATAAATAGCAGCCTGTGGGTTTGGCCATTGTGGAGGATTATCTAATCGTTGTGTTTCGTGCCTGCCTTGCTGACTTCGACCTTTGTGTGCTGATTTTTCCCCGCTTTGAACCTAAACCCAGAGCAAAGTGTGTTTCACTTTGTGAAAGAAGAAGGACTGTGAATTGCCTCACAGCTGCAAGCTAAGTATCTCAGAACTGATAAGGGACTTATACAAATTACGAGTTTGTTTGGAGATGAGTGCTCTTTGTTATACAAAAAGAGTGCTTAGTTTATTTGAATTTTCGGTATCAAAAACCTTGTTTTAAATTTTCAAACGTGTGGGTGTCTGAAATTTGTATCTGTGAATTTTTGGGAGGATTCTACCAAAGAGCTCGACAGAACATCCTTTATTGTGACTTTTTTTTACTTTTTAAAAAATCAACAATTGCTATGTCTGGGATGTTGTATAGTAGGTGCTTATCTGTTTGAATTCTAAAATCCCAGAGCATTTTAGCTTCTTCGTTTTCTATTACTTTCTCTATTTTAAAATATATAGGAAAATGTACTGGGCTGTCAACAAATTTGGTATGAAACAGACCTTTCCAGCTGACTTCACCATTCCATTCTAAGTAATATTTGGAATTGCTTCTGAGCTTTTTTCTGGAAGGATACCATGTAACCAACCCCTTTGCTCCAGACTGTAAACCAGAAAACAATAAAAGAAGAAGCTGCAATGCAAAAAGACATGACATGAAAAACAATGGGTAGTTACCGCCCCAGACTTTCATTGTTAACCTCACTGAATATTTGTGTTTCTACAGAGTTTGTCATCTGTTTGAAAATACAAACACAGTTGTGGAATTGGGGGGGGGGGGGGTATTGACAGTAATAAAATTAAATTTCAAAACAGGCATTAAATTACAAGACATGTTGACAGTACTTTTGTTAATTTGGAAAGTTTTGGGCCTTCTGTATCAGTCTTGACATCTCATATAAAAACATGTTCGGTGCATTAAACCGTGAAAGCATATTATTGCAGACAAGTATATGAAGCAGGGAAATACATATTTGTTCATCCTGGGTGTCATCCAATCATCAGTAAAATCCATGAAATGATTCTATATTCCTTTTCATAGTTAAGATTTCCCAGCATTTTCCATTATAAGAGAGGGAAAATAAAATAGGTGGCAATCTAGTGTACCTTTACATTCATCTAACTCTAATTTATGGCCATTAGTCTAAAATTGCTTTTCTAACATATCTCAAAGAAGAACATTTTTTGTTTGTTTTACTGGTCACAAAGTTATTATTTCACACAATACAGAAAAATTTTCTACAATCATTTGGTGTTGAGGAGACATGCATGCCAAAATGCATAATTTTCTGGCTTTTGGTTTTTGTTTTTTTTAAAAAGATCATCGTGGGATAAGATAAACACCCCCAATAGGAAAATAAATTAATAATAATAATAATAATAATAATAATAATAATAATAATAATAATAATAATAGATTAGATTTGTATGCCGCCCCTTTCTGAAGACTCGGAGCGGCTCACAACAACAATGCACAATACAAATCCAATAATTAAAAACAAAACAGTTAAAAACCCTTAATTTAAAAACAATCATATAACCCAAACAAACCATACATAAAATGGAATGGCCGAGGGGAATCAATTTCCCCATGCCTGGCAGCAGAGGTGGGTTTTTAGGAGTTTGCGAAAGGCAAGGAGGGTGGGGGCAGTCCTGATCTCCGGGGGAGTTGATTCCAGAGGGTCAGGGCTGCCACAGAGAAGGCTGTTCCCCTGGGTCCCACCAGATGGCATTGTTTTGACGACGGGACCCAGAGAAGGCCAACTCTATGGGACCTAATTGGTTGCTGGGATTTGTGCGGCAGAAGGCGGTCCCGAAGGTATTCTGGTCCGATGCCATGAAAGGCTTTATAGGTCATAACCAACACTTTGAATTGTGACCGGAAACTGATCGACAACCAATGCTGACTGCGGAGTGTTGATGTGACATGGGCAAATCTGGGAAAGGCGAGGATTGCTCTCGCAGCTGCATTCTGCATGATCTGAAGTTTCCGAACACTCTTCAAAGGTAGCCCCATGTAGAGAGCATAACAGTAGTTGAACCTCGAGGTGATGAGGGCATGAGTGACTGTGAGCAGTGAATCCCAGTCCAGATAGGGCTGCAACTGGTGCACCAGGTGAACCTGGGCAAATGCCCTCCTCGCCACAGCCGAAAGATGATTATCTAATGTTAGCTGTGCATCGAGGAGGATGCCCAAGTTGCGGACCCACTCTGAGGGGATCAATAATTACTCCCCTGGGTAATGGACAGAGAGATGGAATTGTCCTTAGGAGGCAAAACCCACAGCCACTCCATCTTGTCAGGGTTGAGTTTGAGCCTGTTGACACCCATCCAGACCCGAACAGCCTCCAGGCACTGGCACATCACTTCCACAGCTTCGTTGACTGGACATGGGGTGGAGATGTACAGCTGTGTATACTGTACAGCATACTGATGATATTTCACCCCATGCCCCTGGATGATTTCACCCAGCAGTTTCATGTAGATATTAAATAGCAGGGGGGAGAGGACTGACCCCTGAGGCACCCCACAAGGGAGAGACATAGAGGTAAACCTCTGACCCCCCCCACTAACACCGACTGCGACCGACTGGAGAGGTCGGAGGAGAACCACTAAAGAACAGTGCTTCCCAGTCCCAACCCCTCCAGCCGGCGCAGAAGGATACCATGGTTGATGGTATCGAAAGCAGCTGAGAGGTCAAGAAGCACCAGAACAGAGGATAAACCCCTGTCCCAGGCCCACCAGAGATCATCCGTCAATGCGACCAAAGCAGTTTCTGTGCTCTAGTCGGGCCTGAATCCTGACTGCTGAGGGCCTAGATAATCAGCTTCTTCCAAGGACTGCTGGAGCTGGAGTGCCACCACCTTCTCAACAATCTTCCCCATAAAGGGAAGATTGGAGACTGGCCGATAGTTGTTGAGACAGGTCCAAAGACAGGCTATAAGAATGGTGGAAGGTCTTAAGCATAAAACGTATCAGGAAAGACTTAATGAACTCAATCTGTATAGTCTGGAGGACAGAAGGAAAAGGGGGGACATGATCGAAACATTTAAATATGTTAAAGGGTTAAATAAGGTCCAGGAGGGAAGTGTTTTTAATAGGAAACTGAACACAAGAACAATGGGACACAATCTGAAGTTTAGTGGGGGGAAAGATCAAAAGCAACATTAGAAAATATTATTTTACTGAAAGAGTAGTAGATCCTTGGAACAAACTTCCAGCAGATGTGGTTGGTAAATCCACAGTAACTGAATTTAAACATGCCTGGGATAAACATATATCCATCCTAAGATAAAATGCAGGAAATAGTATAAGGGTAGACTAGATGGACCATGAGCTCTTTTTCTGCTGTCAATCTTCTATGTTTCTAAAGGTGTCCCATGAGTGGGACACTGTGACCATGATAAATATGAGTCAGCTGCCAAGCATCTCAGTGGCGCAGTGGTTAGAGTGCAGTACTGCAAGCTACTTCTGCTGATCACTGGCTGCCAGCAGTTTGGCAGATCAAATCTCAACAGGTTGACTCAGCCTTCCATCCTTCTAAGGTCAGTAAAATGAGGAGCCAGATGGTTGGGGGCAATATGCATACTCTCTGTAAACCACTTAGAGAGGGCTGTAAAGCATTGTGAAGTGGTATATAAATCTAAATGCAATGCTATCTGAATTAACTTCTTAGTTCCAGGTTGGTTCTCTCCTAGTTTACTTTCCTTCCCTTGCTTCTTGCCCTGACTTCAGGTACTTTGGAAAATAGGTTGACTTTCTCTTCTTTGTGGCATCCCTTAAGATATTGGCACATTGTTATTATGTCATCTTTAGTCCTTCCTTACCCAATAGTTCTGTTCTGTTACTGGTTAAAGTCCCATTTTGACTCAGAAATATTTATGGAGACCCAGTTTGGTTTAGTAGTGAGGCATCAGGATAGAAACCATGAGACAATGAATTCTAGTCCTACCTTAACCATGAAAGCCAATTGAATAATTTTGGGGCAGTTTATCAGTCCCGAAGTGTCAGGGCTGCCATTCAGGTGAGGAAAACACGCATGAGGGGAATGCGTTCAGCCTGAACTATAAGCCCAGTTCACTTTACCGGGCTGCTTTGTTGTGGGGAAAACAGGAGAACAAAGGAGCATTAATTATGTTCATTGCCTTGAATTATTTATAAAAATAATAAAGGCGAGTGATATATAAATAAACAATACCAGTTTATACGCCCGCACCAGTTGCGGCCTTATTTGGACAGGGAATCTCTGCTCACAGTCACTCATGATCTCATCACCTTGAGTTTCAACTACTGCAACACTCTGTACATGGGGCTACCTTTGAAGAGTGTTCAGAAACTTCAGATCGCGCAGAATGTGGCCTAAAGAGCCATCATGGGCTTTCCATGTCTCGGCAATAGTCCATGGCCTGCACTGGCTGCCAATCAGTTTCCAGTCACAATTCAAAGTGTTGGTAATGACCTATAAAACCTGTAAAACCCTACATGGCATTGGACCAGAATACCTTCGGGACCATCTTCTGCCACACAAATCTCAGCAGCCAATTAGGTCCCACAGAGTTGGCCTTCTCCAGATCCTAGGGGCATTACAGTCCTCCAAGAAAATATTTTAACCTGTGGCACTAATGGTATATGCATAATGAAATACAGTTCAGTGGAATGGTTGCCAGTTTTGGACTTGATACATCCTGGGGTCTTTGGAAATCCAGGTTAATCATGGTGACAGAACCTCATGAATAGAGTGCTAGAACTTAAATGTTGTTTCATTATTCATAAATGTATCTTTGACACTTGCAAGAGTAGCACACTATTCTTCCACAACAATATAGGTAACTATGAGGAGATGTTAAATGTTGAATAATTATTGCGTCTGGTTTTAAAATGATTTGCCCATGTCTTTTTGTTGTTGTTGTTGTTCTTTTTTTCCTTCAACAAAGTTTTATGGAGACATACATCTTTGATAAGGTAATTATGGTTCTGCTCTGTCCACTCCATAGTAACAAGAAAACTAGGCTCCGCCTAGCAGTTATATATACACTCTTTTTTCTAAGTCTCCAGTAGTGGGTTTCTTCCAAGTAATATATTATTTTCCCCCAATTTACTCACTGTTTATTCTAAGAAGAAACAGAAAAGTTAAATCCTTCTTGTTATCTTTGATAGCAAGCATCTGACTGGTATTGGGAAATTGGTACTTAATCTCAAAGGTACACTTCTCCATTTTAAGGCAACAAAAAGTGTCAGAATAACCAATGTAAGGTCAAAAGATAGAAGCCTTCTCTTCAATTGTTGGCTGAATGTGATAATGAAAGGAACACATCTTAAAGTGATGGACACCTTGTAAATCATAGCTGGTTCAGCAGAGAGGATTTCGTTTCTTCTCTTTCTGTCTAAGAATATTTCTGTGCTTCACCTAATCATATTTTATTATGGACATAAAATTGAAAGGCTGCACTGAGTGGTGCATAGCAATAGGACGACAAGCACTGATAGTATTTTTAATGTGCAAAGAATTAGATGCAATCAGTTTAACAAAGGGACAGCAATTGATCTTAAATTATGTGCTCAGACTTGAACCATACATGCTAAAATAATTGCAGTACAAAGGATTATCTTGGGATTATGCACTATTAATTTCAGAAATTGCATATTGATAAGGTGGATCAAATTTGATCTAAGGATATACACATACATAGAGAGTGAGAGAAAAAGAGTTTTTGCAAAATTTTAGGGTAGAGGAGGAGGATTATTTTTAAAATGCCTTATATCTTCAGACTTTTATTTCCAATTATCATTTGTAATTCCCATAGCAAATATAAAATCATTTGCTATTTGCCATAGTGAGCAATGACTTTTTAAAAATGAATATAGCACCATACTTAGGAAGGAGTTATAGATCCATAATTTCTACATTGGTGTTGTATTAAGCTACTCTAAGGATCAGACTAAATGATATTTGACAAGGGAAAAAATGAAAAAAGCTACAGCCTTGTGACGCTGCAATGGCTTGTTGTAGTACGATTTTGTGGTTCAAAGCATGTAATGCAGTGAATTTTAGATCAAGAAAGTTTATACCACAGCAAGTAAATTATAATGGAACTCAGAAGTAAATTCCATTGAGATCAATGTGACTTATTGTAGGTAATGTGTGTAAAATGAAAGCCTAATGGTAGCTATTAGAAAATGTGGCCTTTTTTGCTGCATAGCCAGCAGAATTTTCTCACTGAAATTTGACCATTATTTTCAGAAGTAGTGCTATCTATTATACAGAAGCATGATTATACATTATTATCCTAACCAATTGTACAGCCAAGTCAAACTGTGATGTGACTAAGTAACCACAGATCCTCAGAAAATCATGCTTATTTTCTTGAGTTAGCCCTATCTCCTATATAAATTATATGAAAGATAGGATAGGATAGGATGATGGATGGATGGATGGATGGATGGATGGATGGATGGATGGATGGATGGATGGATGGGTGATGGATGATAGGGAGGCAGGCAGGAAGGAAGGCAGACAGACAGATAGGCAGAAAGGCAGGCAAACAGGCAGGCAGGCAGACAGACAGACAAATGTGTGTGTGTGAGAGAGAGAGAGAGAGACAGAGACAGAGACAGAGACTGAGAGAGACAGAGTCTCAAACCCATAGAAATAATGGTAGAAACCCTCCGATACTTCTATGTCTTACAATACTAGACAACACAGTATCAACAGTAGAGACGTTCAAATTTCTAGGTTCGACAATATCACAAGATCTAAAATGGACACCTAACATAAACATCATCAGAAAAATACAACAAAGAATGTTCTTTCTGCAGCAACTCAGAAAGTTCAAACTGCCTAAGGAGATGCTGATACAGTTCTACAGAGGTTCTGCACCTCTATAATTGTCTAGATTGGTTCTGCAACCCAATACAGACTTCAGAGGATAATCAGAACTTTAGAAAAAACAATTGCTACCAAACTGCCCTCCATTGAGGACCTGTATACTACACAAGTCAAAAAGAGAGCTGTAAAAATATTTACAGACACCTCACATCTTGGACACAAACTGTTTCAACTCCTACCTTCGAAATGACACTATAGAGCACTGCACAACAGAAGTACTAGACACAAAACACCATCACTCTGCTAAAAAAATAATTCCCTTAACACTGTCAAACTATTCACTAGTTTGCACTACTGTTAGTCTTCTCATCGTTCCCAACACCCATTTCCTCCTACTAATGACTGTATGACTGTAAGCTTGTATCCTTACAATTTACATTGACTGATTCCTAATATGATTTGATTGCTTATTTGTACCCAGACTATAATTAAGTACTGTACCTTATGATTCTGGATAAAAAAATTTTTCTTTTATGTACACTGAAAGCATATTCACCATGACAAATTCCTTGCGTATCCAATCACACTTGACCAATAAAAAATTCTATTATATTCTATATCATTGAAAGAAATATCAAAGTATCCTTGATGCTGAACTGGGAGCACAAGTTGAGATGGTTAAATGAAGGGCTGGAGCTACACTGAACCTTAGTTATTGGTATCATCAGATAGGGGGAAACATTTTACTCCAGTCCAGTAGAGTCGAAAAGTAACACTTTCCCTTATCGTCCTAGGTTAATGGCTATCATTCATTCTAATATGGTCAAGTGAATTCTTGCTTTTGAGAGTTCCTCTTTGGCAAGCTATCAATCTGTCCATGTTCCCCAAACCACAGGAAGTATAATGAACTTTCTAGGAATGAGTCCTTAAGATTCAGAGCAACTCCTTGATCACTGCTGTCCATAAAGGCTATCTCATATTCATGCTTTTAAATAAACTTCATAGAATAGAATAGAATAGAATAGAATACAATACAATAGAATACAATAGAGTACAATAGAATAGTGTTTGTTTGTTTGTTTGTTTGTTTGTTTGTTTGTTTGTTTGTTTGTTTGTTTGTTTATTTATTTATTTATTTATTTATTTATTTATTTATTTATTTATTTATTTATTTATTTATTTATTTATTTATTTATTTATTTATTTATTTATTTATTTATTTATTTATTTATTTATTTATTTATTTATTTATTTATTTATTTATTTATTTATTTATTTATTGGATTTATATGCCGCCCCTCTCCGAAAACTTGGGGCAGCTACCAGCAATCATAAACAGTATACAATAATAATCCAATACTAAAAGCGAATTAAAAACCCCTTAATATAAAAAACCAAACATACATACAAACATACCATGCATACAATTGTAAAGGCCTAGGGGGAGAAGGAATCTTAATTCCCCCATGCCTGGCAGCAGAGGTAGGTTTTAAGTAGCTTACGAAAGGCAAGGAGGGTGGGGGCAATTCTAATCTCTGAGAGAGTTGGTTCCAGAGTGCTGGGGCCACCACAGAGAAGGCTCTTCCCCTGGGTCCCGCCAAGCGGCATTGTTTAGTTGATGGGACCCGAAGGGACCTAACTGGTCGCTGGGATTCATGCGGCAGAAGGCGGTCCCTAAGGTAATCTGGGAATAGAATAGAATAGAATAGAATAGAATAGAATAGAATAGAATAGAAGAATTTTATTGTGTGATTGGACACACAAGGAATTTGTCTTGGTACATATGCATATGTACATAAAATAAAATATACATTTGTCAAGAATCATGTGGTACAACACTTAATGATTGTCATAGGGGTCAAATAAGCAATGAAGAAACAATTAATATTAATAAAAAATTTAGGATACAAGCAACAAGTTACAGTCATACAGTCATAAGTGGGAAGAAATTCTAAACTTCATGTACATGTAAAGAAAAGCATATTGTCAACTTCAAACTGAACCTGGCAGGAACCATTTTCTCATTTTTCAGTTGCCACACACTATTGAGGGGTTGGGGGTTTGGAATGTATTGCCAGACATAACACCTATCTTTCTCATGAGAACCAAGGACATCTCCACAGGTGTTGGATGAAGGAGGATGGGAATGCCTAAGTAGCCTCCCAATTAATTTAATTGCACAATGTGACCTGTGACCCTTGGACAGGGAATAATTTTCTATTTTAATTATACTGAAATTCTGGGAAATGTTTAGAGTTGGTTTTCCATTTAAGCGTGCTGATATGATGTACCCCAATAAAGAAGCTCTTGGAGGAAGATTCCAGTCTTGGACTTTTGATTTGCTTGGGCTCATTCGTGGGAACCTTGGCACACATATTATAATAGGGACATTTATACCCTGAGTCTCAGGACAAGGGTGGCCTAGAAATTGAGCAAATAAATAAATAAATATATTTTTTTTAAAAAAAGAAAGAATGACCAAAATAACTACCCTATCAATAGCGCGTGTCCTTCTGAGAACTGTTTTCTTGCTGGAGGGAGCCAATTGCACAGGGCAGACTCTGTGTTCCCGTATGGAGGAGAGAATAATGGGGAGCAAAAGGAAAGAAGCAAATTGAAATGGATTCAAGAAAATCCCCCTTCGTTCCACTGTTGTAGCAGGCAGAAAAGTGCTAAAATTATCCATCACTCATAGAAGAGGAAAATCTCCGGTTGGTGAAAAGAGGAAAGCTGTGTTAAGAGTTGAAATGTTTTAAACTGACAAGTGTGTGAAAGGAATGCTGTGATTTTGATCCCCTCTATCCACTTCAGACACTGCATATAGCAATGGCTCATCATTTTACTTACTACTACCATCCTTGGAAAACACTGTGAAGTTACAGAGGGATACCAGAGGCCAGATTAGTTTTGCTCTCTTTCTGAAGGGGAAAAGAAAATGTGTGAATCTGCTCAGACACCATGCCAAACCCCTGAGAGGGAACAAAATTAGCTTCAAAGTGTTGGTCTTGTTTCCAGCTTAAGGAGTGCAGAGTATAGATCAGGGGTCCTCAAACTTGGCAACTTTAAGACTTGTGGACTTCAACTCCCAGAATTCTGGGAGTTGAAGTCCACAAGTCTTAAAGTTGCCAAGTTTGAAGACCTCCGGTTTTTGATCATATTTGGCTCTTTACCAAGGTTTCGTGGCCCTCCAAAGCTCTCTGGCTGAGAAGATATTGACAAGACATCAGACAGGCTGCCTTTCCCAAAGAAGAGGGAAAAAAGAAAGAACTCCAGGAGTTGACTAAAAAAGAAATCCACAAATACATTTTCCCTTTGATGGCTGCAGAGGCCAAAGAAAAGTGTTAGCTGAATAGAATTTATTTCAAAGGAGAATGATGAAATTTGAAGTGCATTAATAAAAAGGATTCAAATGGGTGATGACCTGGCTTGCATGTTACGCCATGGGGAAAAAGACATGGCAGCAACAAATGTCACATCAAAGGAAAGATTTAGTAGCCAGGGAGGGGGGAGGGGACCTCCAAGCCAGGCACTTTGTTGTGGTCCTTCATCTGCCCAAGCGTTAGAAACAGTACATCAAGGCAATCACTTCATTCTTGCTCACTGCTGATATTAAGAGAAGAAAATCTGGTTACGTGGAGATGAGAGATGAAGCAGGGGAGGGGATGAAAGCCAGGGGTATTATTATTATTTTTCGGTTGCTGGAGTTACATTTTCCAGTTCAGTTTTTTCCCCTCAGAAAGACTTCTATATCATTAACTTCTTGATCAAATACTCTTATTACCTGAGGCACTGCCTGTTTTATTAAGTCATTTGTTCTGTCTGCAGATTATGCACAACTGCAAGCTGAGGGGGGAGGTCTTGCTTTTTGGGCTGCCTCCATTCCATGCAACTGGTCATATACCTGAAGTGAAAGGAATAACTTCACTTCTCATTCAAACAGTGGAATTTTGGATGGAGAAGAGGGAGCGAGCGAGGGAGCAAGGAAGGGAGGGAGGGGAAGATAGATATAGAATTAGAAATATAGATAGATAATGATAGATAGAGATAGGTGATGGATGATAGATGATAGACAGACAGACAGACAGACAGACAGACAGACAGACAGACAGACAGACAGACTATTATTTTACTGAAAGAGTAGTAGATCCTTGGAACAAACTTCAAGCAGACGTGGTAGATAAATCCACATTAACTGAATTTAAACATGCCTGGGATAAACATACAGTATATCCATCCTAAGATAAAATACAGAAAATAGTATAAGGGCAGACTAGATGGACCATGAGGTCTTTTTCTGCTGTCAGACTTCTATGTTTCTCTGTTTCGAAAGAAAAAAAGAACGAAAGAAAGAAAGAAAGAAAGAAAGAAAGAAAGAAAGAAAGAAAGAGACAGAGACAGAATCTGTTTACTGATCTTTAAGCCCCATCTCATGCCTTGCAATTCCATCAGCCAGACTGACTTGACAAGATGTATAAGGATCTTGCTTGGAAATTCTAATCTGCCACCAATTACATTCTTCTTTCATAATGTTCATACGGAATCCTATAAACTATAATAGCTTTGCAACTACAAAAAGTATTAGATAAGGAGGCACAAAAACAGCAAGAGAAGTGATTGAAGCCTGGAAACCGGGCCCTTCGACATTCAACAGGAATGTTAATTGGCCACCAGCTTATCAAGTACTTTGGAGGCAAGGGCGTGGCAGCACAAGAAAACAACCGCCAATGACTTAACATCCCAATCAACATCTAAAAAGCCATACACAGCGGGCACCATATATAAATACCACACACAAAATCGCCAAAGCACACACTCTGTTAGAGAGAAGCTTCATAAGGATGGGCTCAGCAAAAGTCCAAAAGCTCAGAAGACAAAATCTTTGATCCCAGTGACTGACCCAGATTGGATCCCAGAATAGCTTTCTTGGGTCCAAAAAAGGCAGTTCATCATGCCTCTAATTTACAAATGCATTCTGCAGAAAAGGAGGGGAATCTGTGCAAAAAACACGGTAGGCTTACAAATGAAAGATGGCATCTCCTCCCATAAGTTCTGCAATTAATGAAGGATGACTGCACAGCAAACTCCTATTTCTAGGATGAGAAGGTCTTAACCTTTAAAATGCGAGTGTAGAGCCAGAGAAAGCTTTAAGGGCTTAGATTTTGATATCAGGCCTTCTTGGATCATCAGACCGAGGCCTAAACACAGGGCAGGAAATCAATAGGACCCCAGATATGTTGCTTCACGTGCTTCTAGGTAAGCACAGGATATTAAAACATTTAAAAGAAGCCTGCATTCAGCAGAAGGTCCATTTCTTTTTGTAAGAGAAGTCCAGCAGAAAAAATACATTGCAGCTGAAGCAAAGACTAATGGGGAATACAATCCACAATTCAAGGTAGGGGCAGATAATCTAAGTGGCTTCTTCCAGCTCTAGGGTTGTACAAAGCCCAACTATAAATATAAGCCACTCTGCACAAGACCTAAAACAACCTGCTAATGTTAGGGAGGAAAGATTGATTCTTGCTGACAACACATCTCAGCCAGGATTGAAACCCTGCTGGCCTCCTGTTACTGGAACCCAACAGAATAAACAAATCAGCAAGGCTCCATGAATTCCCAATACATTTGCAAAGGAGAAGGAAACCTATGTGCTTGAAATTTTCCAAAAAAAATCAGGCAAGTGTCAGCAAAGCAAAGACATTTAGCCACTGCTACATGATGTAGAACAAATGGCTGCAAATCTAATAGTTTCAGGAAGGTTTAATTGGAATGAATGAAGCTTTTAGTCTCCCTCTGACTAGAATTCATTTTGCCAATTGAAGAGAATTTCCAACTCAGCAGCATGTAAACAATATACAAGCAGCCAGAAGCCACGCCTTTTATAAGTATCACAGATCTCTCTGTGTTGTTTTTTTTTTAATCTCTATGAATAGCTTCCTATCCATATTCCTTCCCAAATGCCAAGATTGCAAGATAAATTAGTGAATTTTTTTTATGACTGTCAGCTTTGGGGAAATTGTTTCTGAGTATATTTTCATCATGCCTTCACCTCCAACAGTAAAGCAAATGCACATATGGCAGTCAAAATGATGCAAAAATGAAAGGTTTAAGAAGAAAGTTTACAAAACATCAAATACAATTAGAAAAGCTTAACACGAACTATTACAATACATGATGAACAAACAAGGCCAATGGTCCACACCAAGTTTTTTTTTCTCATATCACTTCCTCTAAGAAAGGAACCAAGGCAAGGCATTTTCTCACATGTAAAATAAGTATGGTCAAAAGAATGTTTCCATCTAGCTTCATGGGGAATTATGGGGATGATAACATGGAATCCAGGCTATCCATTAAACTAGATATCTTTTTGCCTACATATTTATATCAACAGCAGCAAGATAGGTCCCAACAACTTTAT
Source organism: Erythrolamprus reginae (assembly GCF_031021105.1). Lineage (NCBI taxonomy): Eukaryota > Metazoa > Chordata > Lepidosauria > Squamata > Dipsadidae > Erythrolamprus > Erythrolamprus reginae. The sequence continues at coordinate 168,953,697 of NC_091950.1, read as the reverse complement.
AAACAATATTAGAGGCACTTCCATATGTTTTTTCTCTAATTAAGTGTTTCTCAGCCTTTGGTTCTTTATAATGTGTCGACTTCAACTTCCAGAGTTCTGGCAAGGAAATTCTGGGAGTTGAAGTCCACAACTTTTAAATTTGCTGTGATTAAGAAACAGTGCTCTAATGTGATCTGTGCCATCAGCTGCTTTTCTAGTTTTTACATAAGACAAACAGGCAAATTCTAACTAAAAGAATGACTGGATGCCAAATTGAGAACAGGAGGAAAAACAATGTTAAATAGCCGAGCAATTTATCTTCCTAGGACACTCTTGCAGATCTCAAGATAGCCATTTTGGATAAAAGAAACAATACCAACATAATTGAAGATGAGATTGCAAAAGTCAAAACCTTAGAATAAGAGAATCTAGTCTTGGGCATGGTTCTCTGGGGAATTCTGGGAGTTGAAGTCCACAAATCTTCAAGTTTACAAGGTTGGATGCCTTACAGATTTCAGTGCAACTCTGAAGATTTCAACAAACAAACAAAGTTGTTGTTTGTACATGACCTTTGTTTATTGATATTTATTGGTATTTATAATGTAGTTATTTATAATGTAATGTAATGTAGGTATTTATAATGTACTTCACGAGCAATCTAATTCTGCCCAACTACCTTTTCTTCCTCCAGCATCACTTTGCCATATCTCCTTTTTAGTTCCTCCCTCAATCGAACCATTCAGTGCCTCTGATGAAGTAAGATGTAGCTCACAAAAGCATAGCATTTGTCAGTCTGAAAATATCTCCATGTAGAACTTTGATTGTAATTCTGCTTTCAGAACTCAATGTCTATGACTCTTTTTTTTAGGATGCATTTTGATTTAATATTCATATTTTATTGTCTTTCAGAGTTTTATGTCCTTTTGTAAAGGTTAATGGACCATATACAATAAAATATTCCATTCTATTCTTGTTACTTTCCCCAGCTCTGAAAATCCAAAAGCCATTAGTCCCCAATCTATCTCCTGCCTGGAAAGCACTCAAGGCTGTGTTCAAATTTAAAAAGGTAACAAGCAAACAGCAATTGATTGCCATTCGGGCAATAATAAAACAAGATAAAAATATACGTGGAGAACTGAAGTAGAGCAAAAGTGTAGGAAATTGTAACTTCCTTGGATCTTTTTGTCTATGACCAGGGCTACTTCAGAATAAATAGTTTTAATATTAGGATTATCTATTAAGACTGTTAAAAATAGAAAGTGACAAACCCTTTTCTCTCTCCCTTAAAGACCACTTGTCAATTACAGTACTGTACTTAGCTTTTACTTGACAGTTTAAGAAGGATTTGGGTTGTTTTTTTAACAATGGTTTTTTTTCCCTGCCACTTGTCTCATGAATAGCCTCCTGGAGAAGGGCAAAGAAATTTGGTGAACTTGGAGAGAGCAAATGAGAAAAACTCTTATTACTTAATATTTTATGGAGGGGTTCTGCAAGATGTAGGGTTGCATTGAATTGAGAAAGAAAATGTATCAACATCTACAAATCCAATCAAAATATAAGGAACACAAATATAAATGTGGCTTCCAAAAAAATAACATACTTGATAGCATTCCCCTTGGTCCACGGAAAAACAATATCAAAAATATATAATGCTCTTTTGTAACACGACACAATAGATGAGGTAGTTAAAAGTTCCATAGTAGCATGGGGCCAAAATTTCGGACATACAATTAATCTAAATGAATGGGAAAAAATTTGGATGGTAAATTATAAATTAACAATGGTAACTCCGTATAAGGAGAATCAATATAAAATGTTTTATAGGTGGCATTTACCACCGGCCAGGCTTGCCAAAATGTACCCGAACTTGTCCCCTCTTTGTTGGAAATGTGAAAAACAACCTGGAACGTATTACCAGGTCTGGTGGACATGTGAGATTGCCAAGAAATACTGGCAAAAAAGTTAAAAATATATTAGACCAGATTACTGGCCTAAATATTCAAGTAAAACTGGAGCTTTTCCTATTAGGAATCCCCAGACAAAACATTAATAAAGAAATTTTTTATATCCTAACCCATGTCTTAACTGCTGCCAGAATCTTATATGCTCAATCCTGGAAACAAAAAATAAGTCCAACCACTTTAAATCTCTTACCTAAAGTCATGGAAGCCACTGAAATGTCAAAATTAACTATGGAATTACAAAACAGGGGTGATTCAGAATTCTACAGAGCCTGGGACAAATAGTATCACTGGCTAAAGGAAAAAAATATCTTCAAACTCTAAAAAAAGATGACTGTCCAGCAAAATAACTCCAACATACAACAATCTACGAACCAACCCCCATCATAAATACGATAAACAACTTACACTGCATAGGACATTGATTGTTCAATATAAAGATACTCGAAACATCCTGAGAACAAACCTTCAAAACACCGATAAATACAATACACCTAAACTTGAGGTCGTAATATACTGAGCCACCAGCCAAGTAGATGGGCCCCTCCCCTCTCTTCCCTTTCTCGTCTTTTCTTTCTCCCTCTCGCCCCAATTTTCTTTATCCCTTATTTTCTTATTTTCTGCTATCCTCAATGTGATATGTATAACTATGTCAAGGTAAATAGCATGTATTTTTCATGTGTGCATTTCCTCTGTCTTTGTATAAACTCAATAAGGACTATCTTTAAAAAAGAGAAAGAAAAAAGAGACACAGAGAAAGAGAGGGAGAGGGAAGGAGGGAGAGAAGAAGAGAAGAGAAGAGAAGAGAAGAGAAGAAAAGGGAAGGGACACCTGCAAATATCTGTCCCTCCCTTCCTCTCTCTCTCAGCTCCAGTTAGATGCAAGGAACACTCAAGTTCATAGTAATTTCAGAAGCAGGAACTGTCTGGAAGCTGAGTCATGGTAATTGACTGAAAAAACTATACTGCTCAAAAAAATAAAAGGAACACTCAAATACCACATCCTAGATCTGAATGAATGAAATATTCTCATTGAATATTTTGTTCTGTACAAAGTTGAATGTGCACAACAGCATGTGAAATTGATTGTCAATCAGTGTTGCTTCCTAAGTGGACAGTTTGATTTCACAGAATTTGATTTACTTGGAGTTTTAGTGTGTTGTTTAAGTGTTCCCTTTATTTTTTTGAGCACTGTACTTGAATAAGCAGCAAAATGTTTCAAACCAAAAAGAAAAGAAGTCCAGTTGCCATAACTCAAGAGCCGGGGTGGCGCAGCAGGTAGAGTGCTGTACTGCAGGCCACTGAAGCTGACTGTAGATCTGTAGGTCAGTGGTTCAAATCTCATCACCGGCTCAAGGTTGACTCAGCCTTCCATCCTTCCGAGATGGGTAAAATGAGGACCCGGATTGTGGGGCAATATGCTGGCTCTGTTAAAAAGTGCTATTGCTAACATGCTGTAAGCCACCCTGAGTCTAAGGAGAAGGGTGGCATAAAAATTGAATAAATAAATAAATAACTCAACTTCCAGATAACTCTACCATCTCCATATGTCTGAGAATCTTCATCAACAAAAATGGTTTACATTCATTACGTTGCTCCCTACCGTTCTGTCTTTACAATGAGTTCTTGCTTGCACTATATGCTTTTTCAAAAGGCAACTGGACTTTCTAGTTTTCCTTTGAAAACTGCTTCAAAGAAAAACCAGAAAGTTCAGTTGCCTCTTGCAAAAACACTTTTGGAACAACCATGACCTGGATGACTGAGAATTCCATAGTCAATTATGGATAGTTATTTCTTTAAATGGGTTCTTCTTCCCGAACTCTCAAATTCTGTTTAGATTTTAGCACTGGGCCTTACAGATAGTCTTTTTCCAAGTACTATCTAGGCTTAGCTGCTTAATGTTTGTAAATAGCCAAAGCTAGCTAGGTGCTACTGCTGAACTGACGTGCAGTATCGCTATAAAACAAGAAATTTCCAAGGCTTTTCCAAAGATTCAATCAGAAATTGTTTCATTAAGGGCATTAAACCTAACAAAGCCACTTATACGTAATTGGAAGAATGTAGAGTAGCTCAGCATTTTTTTTTACTTATAAATTTATTTTTACCTTACTTTCCAAGCATTTTATGAAGAAAGCTAAATTCATATTTCTTATCAATATATCTTTGTAAACTGATTTTAAGGTGATGTAATATAATATTTATAAAACATTTTTAAATGCAATAATTCAAGATGTTCCTGAGATAATAATATATTCATATATGCATAAACACCTGCAAATATGTGTCCCTCCCTCCATCTCTCTCTCAGCTCCAGTTAGATGCAAGGAACACTCAAGTTCATAGTAATTTCAAAAGCAGAAAATTGCAAAAACAGAGGAAAAAATAAAATAAACAGCATTACAAAAAAAAGAAAAGAAAATATACAACATAAAGATAATTATGTTCACAATTATAACCATCTGAAGACTGGAAGGCGAAGGGAATTACCATTATGATTGTATGAATGTTTTATAACAATGCCTGTTCCTATATAATGATGAAAAAATATACAGTGAGCAGGAAACAATGAATCAAGGAAATATCAGTGGTAGCATTTTAAAAATAAACGCTTGGTCTTTCTCTTGTTTAAAAAACATTAGCCATAGAGCTAAGAATGTAATCTTCGTTCAGAAGAAATTCTACTGATGGAAATACTTTACTTAGAACAAGGTTAAAAGAAAGTTAAATTCAATTTTAAAGGAAGGAAGCTACTGCCATCTGGTGGATTGTGATATTTTTCAACTACTGGTTTTTGGTTTTTTTAAGATTCCCTAAATACATTTCCATGCTAAGTCTTTTTCAGAAAAGAGAGTTATGTTTCTCTTAGGGTGCTTCTAGATGATCAATGTATAGGAAGACATACCTCCCAGTCACACATCTGATGAAACCAAATGCTTTCCCTCAAATTATAGCTTCCATTTCCTTAGTAATATAGCATTCCGATGCTCACAATACATGCAGAGACATTGACCTTTTGTGATTTATTTATTTGCAGACTGAGGATGAGATATTTAAATGGGAAGGACCATCAACCCGTATTTAAGCTCGTCCTTTAAGTGTAGAAAGCCAAGATACTCCAATTGTTCTGCCGATAAAGCTGAGAAGCAACAGTGGCTGAAACTCTAGAAAGATAATGCTGGTCAATCTAGACAGAACTTAGAACAAGCCAACTTTCAATGTTTCAGGAAAATGGGAAGTATGTGTGGAGGGAGAGGGAGGGAGGGAGGGGAGAGAGAGGGGAGAAGGGAGAGAGACAGGGAGGAGGAGAGAGAGGGGAGGGAGAGAGAGGGGAGGGAGAGAGTGGGAGGGAGAGGGGGAGGGAGGGAGGTTGATGGGCAAAATTTGGTTGCTTGTCATCGGACATGTATTTACAAAGGTATAGGGCCCTAAGATCATGTGATCACCATTTACAGCCTTTACAGCCGGATTCTGGCAAACTAACAACTGACCAAAAAAACATTTTCTAAAATTGGGCACCACTCATTTGACAACTGCTTTGCTTAACAACAGCAAATACTGATCTCGATTGTAGTTGCAAGTCAAGGATTAGCTGCATTGGGGTCTCTGCGGCTTCATTTTTCCAGATGTTTACTCACGTGGATCATTAAAAAGGGAGCAAGACCATTCCACCATTGTTCTGCTCGACTGTAAGTCCATAAAAAGTGTAACAAGGATTTGAAAGACTGGTTCTGCTCTTTCTTTCTTTCTTTCTTTCTTTCTTTCTTTCTTTCTTTTCTTTCCTTTTTGGTCCTGACTTTCAAACAAAACCTTGATTAACATCTGAGTCTTCTCTAGATCTCAGAAGCTCTGGAAAAGGTATTTTAACCTTACTTGCTGAACTTTTAGACATATCTTTCTCCCTTGTCCTTTTCTTTCAGGTATCAGCAGAGGAAATGAAAGATTGAAGTATGTTTTGGACCCAAAAAACTGGAATAGAGGAAAGTATCAAAACTATTTTGTTTGTGAGAGGCTGAAATACACTACCAAACTACATTGAGATCTGACATGGGAGAGGAAAATAGCATTAGGACAGTTCCAAGAATCAATAGTAGAAAGCTTGTGCAAAATCTTTCACAAAAACTTGTCCAAAGGAAATGTAGCTCTGCTCTGTGCACATAAAATCACACACAACCAGATTCCAGAGCAGGAAAACAGTATCCATTAGGTGATACTGTTTTCCTGGTCTGGAATTTGTGTGTGGTTTATTTTTCTATATATTAAAGTAAAATACCATATTTTTCAGAGCATAAGATGCATTCCCCAATCCCCCCCCCCAAAAAAAGAGGGTGGAAATGTCAGCACATCTTAAACACTGAATACAGCCATTTTTTGCCTCTTGAAGCCCCACATTCTATTTTTGTGGTGGGAATAATGGACCTGTTGTTGGGGGAAATGGAGTGCACAGAGGGTTTGGAAGGCCTGCAGAGTGCTCCTGAGGGCTGGGGGAAAGCAAAAACATCCCAATTTTTGTGGGGAAATGGGCAAACGTGGGTGAGTTTTTGCCTTCCCCCAGCTCCCAGAAGCACCCTGCAGGCTTCCCAAACTCTCTGCACACCCCATTTTTTCAACAACAAAAAATGAGTGACAGATGGGCCACTTTTGCAAAAATGGGGACATATTTGACTTTCCCCAGCCCCCAGAAGCACTCTGCATGCTTTCCAGATCCTCTGCACACCCCGTTTTTACAAAAAAGAGGTGTGTGTATGTGAAAAAATGGCTGTTTTTTTGCAAAATCAGGGACATTTCGCCTGCCTCCAGAAGCTCTCTGCAAGGGGGGGAAAACCAGGTGAAAAATGGGCTATTTTTCACAAAGAAAAAACAACAACCCCAGAGTGCGTAGAGGGTTTGAAAGGCCTGCAGTGCTCCTGGAGGCTGAGGAAGGCAAAAGCACCCCTGTTTTTGCAAAAGAATGGGGCTCACAGAGGGTTTGGGAGGCTTGCAGAGTACTTCTGGGGTCCAGAAAGGACAAAACCCTTTTTTTTCCTTACTTACCTCTTGGTGCATTTTATAATCCGGAAAAACTGGTCCGTTCTAGTTGTGGAAGACAAGCTTTACCTGTGTTCCCTCAACTTACAACCACACGTTTAACCACTATTCAAAATTACAAAGGCCTCAGAAAAAATTACTTATGACCTGTACTTTCCCTCACGACCATTGTACCACCCCACCATACACACGCACATAGTCATGTGATTGCAATTCGTGCATTTCGCAGCTAGCTCACATCTACACAGGGGTTATTAGTGCCAGATTATACTTTGCAACCTCTTTTGCTGATTTCTCAGTGTGGGAGGGAACAACCCGCCTATTGGAGAAAATGGACTTGCTTAATGACTGCATGATTTACTTAATGACCAGAGAGATGTACTTGACAACTGCCGTAAAAATTGTCATAAAATTAGGTCAATTTACAACAAGTTATGATGGAAACTCTCATCCCAATTGTGGTGGTACAGTAAGTACGGACTACTTGTAGTTCCAAGAATAAAGGAAGGAAATTATTTGAAAAAAGTATTACTTGGCTTACTGGGCAATTTTTAAAAGATCTCTGCTGCAAATGCTATGCTACATCTCACTTGACTAGTTTGCCTAGAAAAAAGAAAAGCGAAATTTTTCCTATTGCTTTTAGAAAATAAGTTGACATACTTTAACCTGCTCTGGGATTAATCACTTGCCAAGTTTGTTTCTTTGGAATGGATGGTTCTATTTATGTAAAGCGACAGTGATGAAGCAGAATACTTTATCGGGGCTACCTAAACTTTATGTTCAGACAAATGTGGATCAAATCAATCAAGCATATAGTTTTGCCAGGCTTGAAGCCAGATTATTTTTCTTGTCATTCCTGATTCTTATAGTGTAATTTATGGGAAGTGGCAAAACCACCATCTGAATAATCCACAGCGATTTTTGCAACAGAAGTTGAAGCTGTTCAAATCAAGTTCTATCCAGTTGCTGGACTTGGGAGATTTCAGGGGACTATTTATAGCCCTCTTTTCAATGTCACTGTCCCTTTCCTTCTGGCACAATGAATTCTATGACAAAAAGAGTGGTGGCTGCTAGTTCTTGAATCCTGCAGCTTAAAGGATAACTAACAACCGTGCCAGTGGTGTGATGCAGAATTAATTGATTTTGTTACCTGTGGTCATTTAAAGGAGCTGACTCTGTCACTTCAGCTGTTCTGGGGTTTCTTATATTTCTCAATATCTATATATATTTAGACCTTTTATCAATGCTGAGGCCCTTCTGGCAATGACTGTACTCTTTTTCTGTCCCAAGAAACACTGAATGATGTGTTTTTGCCCCTTTTCTCTGTTCACAAACTATCCAGAATCAGATTTCTCTGTAGTTTAACCAAAATAAATTGCTGAAACAAAAGCAATTAATGTAAGTTTAATACAGACACGCACACCTCTAGAGGACTCAGCTGCCGCAATCTTCTACATTTCCATTTCTACATTCTATTGTTTTGCTCTTCCTTCAAAGGTCTTTATCATGTACCTTATATACACGATAAGCTACAAACACACATATTTAGCTAAAATTAATCATTCGTATAAAACCATTGAGGTCTCAGTTATTTGAACTTAATCCAAGTCTGCTTTCCTGATACACATGCAAATATAAGGATATCAGACTTGGATCAAATTCAAATGAATGAACAAGGTCTCACTTGGGACAGTTGTTGAACTGATGCTTCATGCAAATGTATATCTGAAAGGAAATATACTCCAGGAAGAGTTTCCTCTTACAGGAACAGGAGACAGATGAACGAATGTTTCTCCAAGTAAAGAATAGAATAGAATAGAATAGAATAGGGTAGGGTAGGGTAGGGTAGGATAATTTTATTGGCCAAGTGTGATTGGACACACAAGGAATTTGTCTTATTTATTTATTTATTTACTTACTTACTTACTTACTTACTTACTTACTTACTTACTTACTTACTTACTTACTTACTTAATCACTCACTCACTCACTCACTCACTCACTTATTTATTTATTTATTTATTTATTTATTATTAGAGTTGGAAGGGATCTTGCAGGTCATCTAGTCCAACCAGCTGCTGGTGCAGGAGACCCTACATCCCACTAGTCCAATAGCAGTCCAGTCTTTTCGTGAAGGTCTTGGTGCATATGCTCTCAGTGTACATAAAAGAAAATATAGATTTGTCAAGAATCATGTGGTACAACGCTTAATGATTGTCATAGGGGTCAAATAAGCAATGTGATAATATAATCGAGTTGGAATACCGTATGATATGTACTTGACCCAGCTTATATCCCTATGACAAAGTTAGGCTATAAAAGATCAAATCAAGTCCATATTCTACCATAAAGTAGTATTGGAAGTCTAATCACCATCTTCCCATTCAAGCCATTTCACAAGGTTCTTAGTTAAAATTGAAGAAAAGATTACTCATTGTACCACATTGAGATCTGGAAGAAAGGTAGCATATTAATCTAACAAAGGAACAGAATATAAATAATTGACAACAGAGACCAAGTATAACTATGTTTAGAGTGAATTCCAGTTCAGGAAACCAATTAGAAGTGGGTGGGTGTGCAAAAGATACAACTTACTAGAAGAAAGGAAAGTTAACAAAGTTTGATAGGGTTAGGGTCACCAGAAACCATAAAGTGGTTTAATTATTAAGAGAGAGAAATTGTTTGATCAGTGGAACTAATACTAATACTGATGACTGTTTATCAGATGACTATTTCTTCTTACCATTATGGGCAATCAATAAACATGTATTATAAATGCAAATTACACCTGGTAAGATATATTAACCTACAAACCCAAGTTAATAAATCTGGTAGACAAATCTCAGCACAAGTATTCAGATGACCTAACCAAGAGTATAAAGAAAAGTAAAGAATCCAGTTACTTTATTAAATGACAGCATTAAGTCCTTGTTGGAAATATTAGTCTTTCCTTGACCTCTAATAAGGCACAATGGACTTCAGGTGGTAGAAAGTTGGATAGCCTGCGGAAGTGCAGGTTAGTTGTGATAGATATATTGCAATGAATAAAGCATTGCAAATTATGAGTGTCAGTGTAAGCAGGAAGCGGTGAACTGTGGAGAGAACTCAATTCCATAGAAATCCAAGAAGGGCCCTGTGGCAGGCAAGTATGAACTACTTAAAAGTCCAACTTCAACTATTGAACTGCAGTGAATGGTGCAGTCAGAGAGTGAAGATAAATTATATAGCTTGGGTTCATGACTAAGCAGTCGTGTATGAGAGTGCAGCAACCCTACCAGGTAAGGCATTGTAAGGAAGAAAGCAATGGCAAACTATTTCTTCAGATATGCTGAGAAAACCCATGGAAAGAAAGCCATCAAGAAAGAATCTCATGTTGCCACAAGATGAGACTTTCCAAAGATGGTGGCAACTCTTCACTACGGAGGCTTTTGCAAGCCCTGAGTTAATCAGGAGATGGGCAGCTTATAAATTTAAATAAAAAATTGGGGGAGGAAACATGACATGGTTGGATCTAAACTTTTAAGAAGTCTACTTGCTGACATAGCCAGAACAAAAAGTCAAGGTTGAAGCTTATTGAATACACTTAGAATGGGAATATAGTGGTCCCTTGATTTTTGTGGGTCTGACTTTCATGGACAGGCTATACCACAGGTTTTCAAAAAATATTAATAAAAAAATACTCCTTGGTTTTTTGGAACACCACGGGTTTTCCCGCAGCTGCCCGATGTACAGTACTGTGCGTTTTAACTCTCCTCCTCCCCGCAGCCATCCTGCTTCTTTAAATAAAAGCTCAGCTTCCGCCCCAGCCTCCCGATCCCTCCCCTTTAATTCTCAGAGTGTTGGTACACTCCACTTGAAGCCGAGCCTTGCGGGTGGACAAGACCACCCTAACTAGCCCAAGGGGGGAGGAGCTGAGGGCATTGTTGGGTCCAGGGGCTGCGTGCTAATTGCAGGGATGGCTTGCAGTGGGCCACAAGGTTCTTCCCCCACCCACCTAAGCAGTCTCCCTTAGTGGTAGCATCCAACCTCCCAGCTGACCAGCCTGGAAACCTGGCTTTGAATCTTTGAGTCCTGGCCTTTAAGTCCTGGCCTGGATCCCTCTTGCCTTGAGCTTCCCATTCCCCTGCTGCTGCTGCCACCATGGCAGATGCTGGCAGTGAGTGCAGCAAAGCCCCCAGCTTGCCGCCCCATTGCCCCTGCAAGTTCTGGGGGTAAGTAAAACCAGGAATGGAGGAGGGAGGGGGAGGAAGGAAGGAAGGAAAGGAGCATCTCTCCTTTGTGGAAATTTGATTTTCGCGGGTGGTCTTGGAACGTATCCCTCACGAAAATCAAGAGATCACTGTATGGAATATCAACAGAGTAAACCAAGAAAAGTTGGATCCTGTTAATGTGAAAATCACATGGATTAGGACAGAAATTATTTAATAAGTGAACTAAAGTGGATAGAATTGGAATAATTCCAGTCAGATGAATTCAAAATACAGTATTTCATTCTGGAAATGAAAGTTACTTAAAAGTGGAATGGCAAGTATTGTAACATGTATCACTGCATGGCTAATGGGATACAACCCTCTCAGTGGCAGGGAGGATTAACAGTCTAAAGTTAAAGTTATTGGGGTTTGGAGTTGAAACCACAGAATCAGGTAGTGCATTCCAGGCATTGACCACTCTGTTGTTGAAGTTGTATTTTCTGCTATTGACTTTGGAGTAGTTTACTTTAAGTTTGTATCTATTGTGTGCTCGTGTATTATTGTGGTTGAAGCTGAAGTAGTCATTGACAGGTAGGACATTGAAGCCGATAATTTTGTGTACTAGGCTTAGGTCAGACCCAAAGGCATTGTAGTTCTAAATTGTCTAAGCCAAAAATTTCAAGTCTGGTGGCATAAGGTATTCTTTTGTGAGCAGAGAAGTGGAGGACTTTTCTCATGAAATATCTCTAGACTCGCTCTATTTTATTAATGTCTGATAATGTCTTTGGAGAGGGGAGGCATACAAGTCTAATAAAATATTATTATGATGTGGTGCGGGTTCCAGACAGATGAGCTGTATTTGGGAATTGGTCTAGCAAAGGTTTTGTTTGCAATATAATATATTGCCTTTGTTTGCAATACATTATTACCAGAGAAGTAGCTTCACAGGGGTGTGCATAAGCAAACCATTGTTTGTTTGTTTATTTATTTTGTTTTGTCAAGCATGTATTGGTGGTATACAGAGATATAATAATATTTATATACATGATACTAGTAAAAGAGAAACATTAGGACAGGGGACAGAAGGCACTCTGGTGCACTCTGGTGCACCATTGTGCCTAACATTCATGTCTTACTAACCTATTGTCCAAATTTACCAATACCTACTTTGCTTATGTTTGTTTATACTAATATCTACTATCTTGTACATGTTTTTGACAAATAAATAAATAAAATAAATAAGAATAGGCTAACAACTCTTAATGTCTTTTTGACAATGCTGTTACAGTAAGCTCTGGCACTTCCTTGACAGAGTGAGAATTCTGATTTTTTTTTTTTGCCAAGCATTTCTTAGTTGAGATTTGGAGTTGCCAATTGTTTGACCATTCTCACACATAGTCAAGGTTTCTTTGTAGGACAGCAGTATTGTTGGTGATGTTAAACAGTTTTATATCATCAGTGAAGAGAACGCAGTTGCTTGTAATATTTATGTAAATGAGTATATATGAGTATATCATTTATGTAGAGTATAAAGAGTGTGGGTCCTAAAACTCTGCCTTGGAAGATACTACTGTCAAGAGGTACAGAGTTTGATAGGGTGCATCCTATTTTGACTACTGTTTGACAGGAGCACAGTTATCCACTTATGCAGGGATCCAGAAATGCCATGAGGTTTTCTTTTTAGAAGTAGTTTATTGTGTACCACTGAATTAAAGGCTTTGCAGAAGTCTATTTAAATTATGTCTGTTGCTTTACCCTGGTGAAGTTGTGTAGTCCATATGTTTTTTGTAGTGTAGAAGTTGCAGATTACAGGACAATTTTTTCCTGAAACCAAATTGTTTGTTAGAAAGTAGGTTGTGTCTAAGTAGTGGGTAATGGATTGGTTTATGATTGATTCCATGACTTTGCAGGTGACGCAACATAAAGAATGACTGTGCTTTGGACATACCACATGGGTCAATGTATCTATGGAATGGGGGCTAATGTTAGGCAAGGTTGGCAGACAAATGAGTAACTAGTTGGAGTACAAGCTATAAGAGCACACCTTCAAAAATTGCACAGTGACGACAGACAAAAGGCAGCTTGCATAAGTGCACACAACAAGGCAGGAACAACCCCAAATCAAGATATATGATTTTTAACACAGTGAGTTCAAAAACAGATATAACACTTGAATTCCTAAAACCTTCCCAGCCATTGTAAAGGCCTTGCAAAATTTAGATTAATGAATAGGAAATAAAATTTTAGTGATGAGAAATTTTACAGCTTGTTCCATAAATGTAGACTTCTAAGCCTAAGCAACCGGCTAAAGCAACAACTTCAGAGTTTGTGCTCACATAGATTTAGAGTGAGCACTCAGCTTTGTTTCTAGAATTAGTGATGACCATATTGAGTTCACAGATATCTCCAACAACTGTCTCCCCTGCTCAGTCTCACCATTCTCAGGAGCTTACTATATCCCAAAAGGGCCAGATTCTCTATGATCAGGGATTCCTCTGAGAGGAGTAATTAAGCTGGGCCAAAGTGGCTACTGATTCTTCCTCGCACATTCCATCTCATTCAATGGGATACTTTCTCCCAGTTGTGAAATCAATTTTTTTTTTTTTACTACCAGTTCTGTCGACGTGGCTTGGTAGGCATGGCAGGGGAAGGATACTCCAAAATTGCCATTCCCACCCCACTCTAGGGGAAAAATAGTGTAAAATCCCCATTCCCTCCGCACTCCTGGGGGAAGGATATTGAAAAATCTCCATTCCCACCCCACTCTGGGGCCAACCAGAGGTGATATTTGCCAATTCTCCAAACTACTTAAAATTTCCCTTACTGGTTCTCCGAACTACTCAAAGTTTCTGCTACCAGTTCTCCAGAACATGTCAGAACCTGATGGATTTCACCCCTGCTTTTATCCTTAAAACATTTTCTCATGCATGCAGGAGCTTATTGTGGAAAGGAGAATCGAGGGAGAGAGGGGAGGAGGGAGAGATCTTTTTAAATTGACATCTTTATGTGTCCAAATAAAATCCAACAAAAATATTGTCTGCATTGCTGCCAAAGCTAGATGGGTTATTCTCATCTCTGTACTCATGGTTTCTTGGTGTCTCTCCCTTTATTCCTCAGCTTGGCACCTAGACAACTCTCCTACCATACTTGCTTCTCTGTAGCCAAAGTATCTCAGCCTGCTTATTTTTATAGGGTTTATAGGCTATGCGTTTACTGTGATCAATACTCATAAATGGTTTTTACATATGGATGCCATAGTGGGTGGTTTATTCCAGTTGGGCTGTGAACTGTACTCCTGTTAACAATTAAAGAGAAAAATTGTATCTTCAACATTTATTAAAATCACTGCATGAGCATACAATAGTATTGAAAGTGCTTACTCCTTGGATTTGGTTTCTTGTAGCAATTGCCATAGACCCAGATCACAACTTCCAAGGCAAGGAAGTTCCAATTAGCCTTCCCAGGGTTATATATATTCTATTCCCTTCCAAACCCTGTGAAGATCAAGTATGGTGTTGAGATCTGGCATTGGGCATAACCTGGTGGGTCCTTTAAGTATCTATGGCTCCAGGACAGCTGTCAAATATTGACAGGTGTTGGCACCAGTCAATGTGTCAAATATAGAGAGTTGAAATGATTCTTCTAAAATCAGGAGAGTCTCATTGAGAAACCCTGAATTATTTACACCCTCAAGGGGCTTTCTCTGTTGTATAAAATATCAATGGTTTTAAGGGAAAAAGAAAATAAATTCTTCCACATATAAGTGAAAGCACTCAGATGAGGGACACTAAATTGAAGCAAGAGAGATTAAGAGTCTGGATCATCGCCTGATGTATGCTTGAATTCCTGCATAGAAGTCAGCTCCTCCTAGGCTTTTGTTGAATCAAATATATACATCATTAACTACATGAATTCTGCACAAGTCAGTATAAATCTTTGTTGTGTGTACTAATGTGAAGTGTATAAATATAGCAGCAACACACATTGCTGTCTAAATATAGAATCCATGTAAATATAATCTACACAGACTCTTGGGTTGGGATTGATGAACTGTCTCCTTTTAATCAGATTCACCAGATAGCCATCAGTCAGAGAAGTACTGAAAAAGGCAGAGAAATTTCTGCTTGTGCAGTTTTAGCATGCCAAGCATAATTTTATCCATCTTGATAAGGTCCTTCTCTGTCACTTTTTTCCTAAACTCAGAAGTCCCAAACTTACTAAACCTTTTAAAGTGAAAAAGCTTGAAGCCAAGCAATGTTTTTTTGCTGTCTTCTATGCTTATTTGCATTAACCGCAGCCCTTGGATGAAAAAAAGATCACCTATAAGCAAATAAATTATTTCTTTCTCACAAATGTCATTGGAAGAATTTGTTTTGAAGAATGAGAGAGTTATGATACTAATTAATCAGACCTTAGCCATATGCCTGACATCATATTGCGGCGCAGGAGGAGTAACACTCGAACACAAAGGTTAGGGTATAATGGGGTCACTTTATTAAATCAGATATCAATTAATTAATTAACCAATTAAATCACGTGACCTGCAGGGTGCATAAATCAAATGGGGCCGGAGTCAACTGTCACCAACCTCATCTGAGCAACTCTCGGGCGAAAGCTCCTTGCCTGGGCGTAGGGGAGTGGTAAACTTACACCTGCCCCCTACCCCGTGCCATGCCCCCATGGCGTGTGGGATGGCTCGCCCCTGGTCTCTGGTATGCCCCAGCCAGCGAGCCCCAGGAGCGACCCCCTCCCCCCATCCAAGCCGGTCAAGCCCTGTAATATGAGAAGGAGATCACCCCTCACCTCACTAGAGGTGCCCCTAAAGGAGATCACACAGTTGCTGCTTATGCCCCTTTCCGCCCCCTTTTGCCCCCCCCCCAGTGACCTTGGGGGGGAAACTAGTTTGTGAGTACACCCCCTAACCACACTCCCATGCACAGAGTGGAGTAGGCGAAAAAACAGCCAGTTAAGCCAATCTACTGTGACTGCCAAAAATTCCTACTCGGCCCCCCAAGGGGCGACCCATCATATGCACCCTGAAACAGGGGGAGGGTGGGCGGGTGTCTCCGCTTTTCCAAAGACAAAGAGGAGCGGCACCACGAGGCAGCCCCTTATATAGGGGTGCCTCCCTCGCCGCCCCTCAACCAATCGGTGCCTAGCGCACCCCTATGACATCACTGCGGCCCCCGGTGCTGACGAGGGCTGCAGGCTCCCCCCACAATGGCAGCCTCCTTCCCCCGCCCATGCTGCAAACACCGCCGGCTTGGTAAGTTGCCGTCGGCCCTTGGATCCCAAAAAATTCTCATCTCCCCATCTCTCTAAATTTAAGCAGGCAATTTTTCCCTATGCTGTTATTCTCTAAAGAATAAGAAGAAAGTATTGGTAATGTTAATTATTTAATAGAGTCTATTTAATTTTCCTTAACTAATTAATCTAACACCTTCAGTTTGCCTAGCAGTCTTATGGCATTTATTCAGCAAAGCTGGGAAGTGCTTAGAGTAGATCATCCATTATAAATAATTTAGGATTATTTATGAATAATATTTCTGAGTAAGCTTCTGGAAAACGTTTCTGTTTATTTTCATTTACTTCCAATTTTAAAGCAATGCCAATTTACTAGCATCCATTCTTACAATGCAAGTTTGACAGAAATGTAATCAATTCCAGGCTTCGTTTCCACCTGCTTGAAAGACATGAAGTAACAAATGAGTGTAAAAAATGCTTTCCATTTTATATTGTATACAGATTCTCTATGCCAGTGATGGCAAACCTTTTTTTGCTCGGGTGCCAAAAGGACATGCATACACACGATGGTGCAATGGTGCATGCACCCAATGGTGCATGCACCCATAATGCAATAGCTTCCCCTTGTACATGCACACACACACCGCACTGCCCCTGAATTTTCGAACTTCCGGTTGCCCTGTTTGGCCATTTTTCACCATCAACAGGCTCCGGGGGCTTTCCTGAAGCCTGGGGAAGGTGAAAAACAGCCCAACGGGTGAAAACAGCCTCCCCCTTGCCCTCCAGAAGATCAAAAATCAACTGGCCAGCACACAACACAAGCACGCTGGAGTTGACATAGGGAAAAGCCTTGCATGCCCACAGATATGGCTCCATGTGCCACTTGTGGCACCTGTGCCACAGGTATGCCATCATTGCTCTATGCCTATCTATCTATCTGTCTATCTGTCTATCTGTCTATCTGTCTACCTGTCTACCTATCATCTACCTATCTACCTATCTACCTATCTACCTATCTACCTATCTACCTATCTACCTATCTACCTATCTACCTATCTACCTATATACCTATATACCTATATACCTATATACCTATATACCTATATACCTATATACCTATATACCTATATACCTATATACCTATATACCTATATACCTATATACCTATATACCTATATACCTATATACCTATCATGTATCTATCTATCTATCTATCTATCTATCCATCTATCTTCACAGCTATAATCCCAAAGAGTTTTTATTTTCTTCAATTGTAGGTCAGGGGAATCTTGCAGCATATCAAAATCTACCATTCAGCTGGAAGATATATTAAGAAATATTAAAATCATCAGTGAATAAGCACATACCCTTCTAAAATGTTGCCCTTACATTTCTCTCTCTCTCTCTCTCTCTCTCTCTCTCCTCTCTCTCTCTCTCTCTCTCTCTCTCTCTCTCTCTCTCTCTCTCTCTGTGTATGCCTATGTATATGTGAGGATCTGAAGGCTCAGCAAATAAAAATGTTGATCTTATCAGCTGGAAAGCTGACAACCAAGTTTGAGATCTGAGCACCATGCGATGGGGTAAGCTTCTGCTACTTGGTCCAACTCTTGCCCACCAGCAGTTCAAAAGTATGCAACTACGAGCAGATAAACAGATACCACTTCAGTGCGAAGGTAACAGCATTTCATGCGCCTTGACATATAGTCATGCTGGCCACATGACCCTGGAAATTATTTTCAAATAATGCTAGCTCCCTCAGCTTAGAAATGGAGATGAGCACTCCCACATAAAATTGAACATGATTAGACAGGGGAAACATTTACCTTTATCTATATGTGTATAGCTCAGATATACTACACCCATCTCAACGGGTTGTACAAATTATTTTGCGTGGTTCAAAAATAAATATTTTTTCTTTTTCTCCAAATTAAAAGAAGTAAGCTACTCCTTTTTTTAAAAAAACAAGCAAATGAATAATCAAGTAGAAAATTATTTGTTAAAATAAACCTTAACAAGAATTTTTAAGCTGGTACTTTGGTTGTGTAACACTAAGAGTTGAAATCCATACATTTAAAACACCTAAGTTTTAGTTAGGTGTTCAGAAGGTAGGATCTGATGATATTTATAAAAATTATTAAAGTGCCTATTAAAATAAAGAAAGAAAGGATGTCCCTACCCCTATATGAAGTCTCTCTCTCTCTCTCTCTCCCTCCCTCCCTCCCTCCCTCCCTCCCTCCCTCTTTCTCTCTCCATTCTTGAGTCAGATTGCAGACCAAAATACAGAACACTGGGAAAGAAACTCCTAATTTATCATGCATAAGTAGACCAATAAATGATGGTTTGGGCTTATACTTATGTTTAGCAATATTTCTTCTTCAAATCTTTATGGTTGTGCTGTTGCTTTGAATGATTTAGTGACATGAATTATGATGGGGTGGTACTGTTATCACGGAAACTACCAGTATGCTTTCTATGATGACTTACCAGCATCATTGTGCTTCTGAAAGGAGAAAGAAACCACAGCTCAAAATGATGTATTTGAGCTAAATAATACTTCTGTATTATTTGTAGGTAGTTTATCAATCTTTGTATCTCAACAGGAAGACAACAGCACAGTCTGCCAGGAACATAACTATGTGCTGAGCTCTTTCAAAGTCAGGAAGATAACTAGAAAGATCTGCCTTATAGGCAGGTCATCGAGAACAGAAGGCCTGTTGAAGGCCTATTTAAATGTAAACAGAAAGTACAGTACAAACCTTCTGACTTACACATTTAGAGCTTTAGAGCAGGTTAGCATATTGATATGCCTAAGAAGGAGACAACTATAGTATACAAAATGACTTTCAAGCAATTTTCTGGAATTTTATTTTACTTTTTAGATATAATTTTATTAAGAATTTTAATTACAACCTTAAAAAAATAAATTTAGAGAAAGAGAAGAGAATAAAAAGAACAAGAGAAAGAAGAATAAGTAAAGGGAGAATAGGCCCCTCTAGTGTTAAGTTTCTTAAATCATCAGTTATCTTTATTATGAAAAGGCAAATTGCCAGGTGAATGGTAATAAATGTTTCCCATGAGGTGTTTTTTATTTTATTTATTAATTTGATTCATATGATGGCCAATCCACACAGGACTTAGGGTGGCTCACAAGTTAATTTAATTTAGTATATAGTTAATTCCAAAATCTTATAGTAAAAGTCATCATTCCAAATTTATCTGTGCCCTTAATCCATTTGTAATTTTTTAGATCAAAATCTTATTAATCTTCTTTCTGTTTATTTCAAATTCTTTAAATTCTTAAGCTTGTAATCAGTTTTCACTTTGTTCAGAGTTGAAGACAAACTTACCTGACTTTTCAAACCTGTCATTTCAAAGCTAATAGCTCTAAAACAATTAACAGACTATTTTGGAAAAATATAAGAAAGTGAGGCTTGTGAACTTTGTGCTCTCTTAAATATCTCTGCAATGGTTTCAAGCAAGATGGCTGATTCCATCATCCAAGTACTCCAACTCATAGATAAATCACTTCCTGAGGTCTTCTCACCAGGAGTAGCAATCCAAAGCACATATGGGTTATCTCTTGTCCTCACTTTATCTGGAGATGTTCCAAAGGACAAGTTTACTCACTAATTCCTTAGTCTTTACTACTTTTGCAGAGCTATTTTTAATTCACCGTATTTCCCCAGGAAGTACATCTGGAGTTTTATTTTCACAGTTTCACAAGAAAGATGTTTTAAAATAAAGACTTGCAATGAATCTTCCCTAGTTTCTTGGACCATAAAGGCAAGTAGAGAGAAATATACTTTCAAACTTACAAGATTATATTCCTGTAACTTTACAATAAAGATAGAGTTAGTTAGTACTCATGTTTGGTTCTTCTTGCCAGAGGCATTAAGGGCTGCCAGCGGAGGGGAAGTAAAGAGAATCCCTAACAATTGACCACATACATTCTCCCCAAAATGGCTGCCTCCATATCTTGAGGCAAATAAGTTGTTCTATCCTTTCAGGCAAGAAAGGATCTTTATATTTGTTGATCAGGACAAAAGTTACATAGCAATTTAAGTGTAGAGTTATACAGGCTGAAATACATGTTTAGCATTTGAAGCATTCTGGATGACTTTAAGCCAGGTGCTTTTCAATCCATCCTACTCTACAGGAACATTTTTCTTAAGATAGAATTCAACATGAAAGCGCTAGATTAGAGGTGTCACATTCAAGGCCTGCGGGTGACATCCAGCCCTTGGGGTGCTTAGATCTAGCCTATGGAGCTGTCCTAGAAATAGCGAAAGACCTCCCGCAGTGCCTCTGCCAATGTACAATCCTCCCAGACTCCATTTTTTTCAGTCAAAGGGCTGCAAGAGGTTTTTCCCAAGTCCCACCCAGGCCGCTACAGGTACCCCCAGCATGAGTAATATTGAGTTTTTCATGCCCAGCTTGGCCACACTCACCTCAGACAGATTATTATGATTATTATTTATTAGATTTCTATGCCCCCTTCTCGAGGTGACCCAGATGATACACTCAATGAAATTGGGTTTGACACCTCTGTGCTAAATAGATCATTTGGAGCTCCTGGAGGAACAATGAGATTTAAACCTAAATGCACAATTGTTTTTCCCAAAGACTTATTAAGTGGACCATTTTATATATCAGAAATGGAACTTCACCTCCTGAACTTAGATTCCTTGTAAATGTCCTCCAAACATCACCAACAGATATTATTCTATGTTTCAGAAGTAAGAACAGCTCTGACAGCAAAGGCAGAGGAAGATATACATTGAACTAGAACCAATATGTGAAAGACAAAATTCCTACATACTTTAGCTTATTTAATTCTAAATAAAGTTAATAAAAAGGTGAATTAATGATGAGCAAGATAGGCTGGAAACGTACAGGTAGACCTCAATTTACAACAGTGCATTGAGTTACTGTTCGAAGTTACAAGGACACTGAAAAAAGTGACTTATGACCATTTTTCATACTTGCCATTGTTGCAGTGTCCCCATGTTCATGCAATCAAAATTTAGATACTCATATTGCAATGTCCCAGGGTCATGTGATCACCCTTTGTATGACCTTCTGACAAGCGAAGTCAGTCAGGAAACCAGATTTACTTAACAACCATATTATAAGTTAACAACTGTGGTGAGTCACTTAACAACTGGAGCAAATAAGGCTGTAAAATGGGACAAAAATAGCACTTAGCAAAGGTCTTTAGAAGCATAAATTTGGGGCGTGATTGTGGTCTTAAGTCAAGGACTACCTGTACTTCAAATTCAATCATGAACTGATGGGAAAGCGTTCTTGTTCTGAGCCACCAAATCCCTTCTCCCCACTTTCCAGTTGGATGGAAGGGAAGCTGGTGGATTGAGTGAGCCCAGAGTACCAAACTCTTTCCTAAGGGTGGCAATCAGAAAAAGCAGATGATCTCTCCCTCTGAGTATCAGGTTTAAACATATAGAGATTATATACTTAAGTTATAAATAGAGAAAGAAAGATTTTCTTTGCCGTGATTGACACTTTGGGGTTTTGCATTGCTCACTCTTCAGGATGACTTACGGTATTTCTGCAATGAGTGACATCCAAATGCCGTTTGCTATCGCAGCCCACTGGTGCCTTTTCATTCTTACAGTTTAGTGATGTGCATCAATGTATGGGCATGCATTAATGAGATCACAGCACAAAAGGGCACGGTGATATGATTGCATAATCGCATCAACACTTCAATCAATATGACCTCTAACCTGTCAGAGTAAATTGCCTGAAAGGTGAAGGAAAGAGGGAAATGGAGCTGAAAACCACACCAGGCAGTGGGCAGAGCCATCAAAATGACAACATGAAGAATAGTTTGATGCTTGATATTTATTACGATCAGATTTTTCAGAGCTGATAAACCCAGGCAGACATTCCAAAGGGGGAGAAATGTTTTAAACTCTGTAGGAGCAATTGCATTTCATTCTGTAAAACAACTTGCGGCCCTCTTGCGGTGCCATTCTTTCTTTCTTTTTGCAGTAATAGATTATTTAATAAAATACCAGTGTCACAGAATACTTTTTACAACCATGTATACTTTTTACAGCCAGGTACTTTTTTAAAAATAAAAACTTTATTATTTTAAAAAACAAAACAAGACATACCTCTGAGGGCTGCCATGGTTGGAGCTTTGCTGATGTGTGGGAGTGTAGGGTTTTTTTTCCCAACCTTTGGGAAAATCTTCTTGTTTTTTTAAAAACAATGTTCAGTCTAGATGAGTAAATATTGGGTTATTTTCTTCAGTTTTGGTCAGAAGGGAGCAATTCATGTAGTCCGGCTCTCTGTAGAAGAATCCAGATAAAGCTGAATCTTAATAGATTCTAAACAGAGCCTTTTTGTGGATGGATGGATGGATGGATGAATGAATGCAGTTGGGTCCAACATCTGTACCTTTTGGGTCTCCTTCCTCTGGTCCCTTGCCTATTCTGTCTACCTTGAACTCAGCCTAATAGAAGGAAGATCCTTGCATAAGTTTCTCTGAGCATGCAGATAATAGGCAGGATATAAACTTAACTAATATATGTAGGCATAGTAAAAACAAGTGCCCAGTTTTTATACTTGTTAAAATATATATTTTATTAGCAAATGTGTGATATTTTTAGTCAAACCACTTATTTCTATTTTTTTCTTACAAATTACTCTTCTAGCATTACTTACTGTTTTTTATTTGTCAGTATAATATTATCAACCTTACTAGATACACCAGACTTGGCAATCAACTCCAAAGGAAGATTAAAGCATGACCTGAATATGGAAAAGCATGAACATCAGCAGGGCAACCAAAGTTTAATTCACTCTATTGTATTCCCTGTAGCTACCTACAGTTGTGAGAGTTGGACCTTTAAAAAAAAGACAGTAAGAAAATTGACTCATCTCAGCTGTAGTGCTGGAGAAAACCTTTGTGTATTCTTCCGACAGCCAAGATGACCAACAAACCAATACTGGACACATAACACCAGACATGTCACTGAAAGGCAAAATTACAAAACTGTATCTCACATATTTTTTGGTCACATCATTTGGGGGAATTCACTGGAGAAAGCAATTGTGTTTGGAAGAGTTAGCAGAAAATGGAAATCAGGTCACCAAAGAACAAGATTGTAAGGTGTGGAGAGACCTGGCCCATAGAATCACCAAGAATCGGATATCATCATCATCATCATCAGTTGCAGCCAGTATGGATGGGATCGCGCTCCATTAGCAGAAATGGAGATGTCTGTGCATCTCCACCCCCCGTCCCCAAGCATGCACACCTGGGCCCATGAGAGATTTGGCTTCCGGAAGCCAAATCTTGTGCAAGGACGCCTTCGTGCATGAGATTTCACCCATTTTCAGCGTTCTTTTGCTTCCGTGCACGTGCAGAAGCAAAAATATTGGTGAAAATCACCGAAATCTCACTCGTGAACATATCCTCACATGAGATTTGGCTTCTGGCACATGTGTAGAAGCCAAATCTTTTTTAAAATTAATTTTTTAATTGATTTTAAAATATAAAACACACACACAACATACAACGAGTGATCAGTGATTGGTGCCCACCACCAGACAAACATTCACACCCCACCACCAAATTGGGGGTGTTTCTTATATATACGATTTTAACTCAAGAGCAAAATATCTATTTACATATTATAAAGTGATTCCAATTTGTTTCTAGTAGCTTGGTCTCGGATTCTACTCGCCATGTATCGTCTTACCTTGTCCCATCATCCCATCGGTTGTTGCAAATCAGTTTCATTAACCAAATTCATCCTTTTGTCCATAATCTCAAATTGAATATGATCCACCATGTACCGGTACCAATGTTTCACTCCTCTTCCTTTGGTAACAGAGGTTGCATATTTCCATCAGGGTCCAATTCCTTGCTCTCTACAAATATATACACATTTTCCCCAAGTAGCAATTAATCATATGTAATCAAATGACCCTCAAGCATATTGGCATATTGCTTTCCAATCTGACAACCTAATGCTGGAGGCAATATCTCAAATGGGTCATGTTCCACTGCAGCACAATATAACCAATTTCCTCTGGTCTAATCCATTTTTGAAACAAAACCAGACACAGCGAAAGCTGGCAAAGGAAAAAGATACACACAGAGAGACACAATAGTTATCTTAGAATGAATGATATCACAATCCCCTGTATTTTGAAGGAAGAAGAGAGAGTGTCATCACATGAAGCGATGAAATATTGCAAGCTCCTGACATTTCTCTAATTAGAGGAGAAGAAAATTCATATTATTTTTAAAAGGCTTCAAGGAAGTTCCTCTCCAAGCAGTTTCAATCCTGCAGAACATCTGCCTAGTTCACTGAAAAGTTAAATTAAAATGGTAGCTCCAGGTCACAGTTCCAGTCATTTACCTGGATTAAAAACCTTTTCACCATAAAGTAAATTCGGAAAGAGGTGAAGTATATCAAAGAGATCTGCCCTTTCAAGTATCTCCAAAGAAGTCACTCAAGAACACAGAAAGGCTGAGGAAGGGACCTATTCACTCATTCATAGACTCAATTGTTGAGAAAATTAATAATTATACCCAACAGAATATGCTTCTTTCATGCTTTATTGATTCCTACCGCATTCACATCATAGGAGTTAAAGAACATAAAAAGAAGGATTGAAGATTGTCCCTTAGAAAAGCTCTCCCCGTTCTGCTAGTTTATGACATTCAATACTTGAAAAAAATGTTCCTTCCCAATAGAGGAGAATCAAGTGCAAAAAATACAGAAGTTGCTATCGTTACTTTTGCTTGCCCTGTGATATTATTTGAGTCCGTGTAAAATAAAAAGCCAGTGAATTCAAGTTTCCTCAATTCTAGGCTTTCTTTGGTTTTTTTTTAATTATTATTTCAAAGGAGGTGGGGAGAGGAGCAGAGTTCTCTATTTTCCACCACCACCTCATCATCTCATTAGTCAAAAATTAAAATTAAACAGCTAGAGATCTCCTTCCAAGGCATCAGGCCTACTCTTAGGCCCAATACTGACATATGCAGGCTAGGAATAGCAGAGATGTTAGCTTGGGGCACTTTCTCGGATGTAGAGAAACTTGAAATACCTTCTCCATGCTGAAAACTACTGGATAGCCATGAGAGGGCAGCAAAGAGTGAGAGTTAGGCATCTGGTGGTTCCAGTTGTGGATTCTAAAACTTTTTACTACCAGTTTACACATGCGCCCACACTTCTGCCCGTGAGCAGAAGAGTCCCCAGTGGTTGAGCAGAGCCTCCCACCACCGGCACTACCAGTTCTTAGAACTGGGTTAAACTGGGAGCAGCCCACAGCTAGATGGTTCCCTCACCTGTATGCACAGAGGTTCTCTACTGTAGCCATCCCTAATTTTCTAGCTCTGCAAACTGTCTCTTGGTGGCAGAGTGGCAGATAGTTTATACACATGTGCATGTTGCTTGCCCAAATGCAGCTTCTCACAGACACACTCACCAGTCACTTGTGCAGCCTGATTCTCAATGGGCAGAGGCCGGGTAGTAAAACTGCAGTTTTGGGTCTCTGGCATGCACATGTGAGTGTCCCAGTGAGATTTTGCTTCTGTGCATGCGCAGAAAGCAAACTCTTACTAAGGGACACACATGCACATATTGATAAAATTGAACGGGTCCAAAGACAGGCTACAAAAATGGTGGAAGGTCTTAAGCATAAAACATATCGGGAAAGACTTAAAGAACTCAATCTGTATAGTCCGGAGGACAGAAGGGAAAGGGGGAGACATGATCAAAGCATTTAAATATGTTAAAGGCTTAAATCAGGTTCAGGAGGGAAGTGTTTTTAATAGGAAAGTGAACACAAGAACAAGGGGGCACAATCTGAGGTTAGTTGGGGGAAAGATTAGAAGTAACGTGAGAAAATATTATTTTACTGAAAGAGTAGTAGATGCTTGGAACAAACTTCCAGCAGACGTGGTTGGTAAATCCACAGTAACTGATTTAAACATGCCTGGGATAAACATATATCCATCCTAAGATAAAAGGGGCAAGTACAAGTGCACTAGAGTGCCTTCCGTCTCCTGTCCTATTGCTCTCCTATATCTCCTATACCTTTCTTCTATTCCTATATCTCTTCTTCTATTCTTTCATTGATATGTTCTATTCCTATATATCTTCTCTTCTATTATTTCTTAGATATATTTTACTATGAGTATATCCTCTATAACCTTCATCGTGTATTTTACTGTGTATACCCACTAAAACCCTCATTGTGTATTGCATAAAATCAATCAATAAATAAAATACAGGAAATAGTATAAGGGCAGACTAGGAGGACCATGAGGTCTTTTTATGCTGTCAATGTTCTATATTTCTATGTGTGTGAGATTTCAGTGGTTTCTTGCTTCTGGGTATGCAAGGAAGCAAACACCCACCACCAAATTCTCACACGCACATCCCCTCATGAGATTTTACTTCTGCACATGCACAGAAGCAAACTCTCCTGGGATACGCGCATGCTTGAATCTGCACGCACAGCGCATCAGTAGTGGCGGTAGTGGCAATCCCCGCCTGCATGTCACCCTATGCAAATGCTAAGATTTTCCCCAAACCATATACTGCTCAGAAACAGACTACATCTAGGGTTGAGTTGGAGGTAATAGTAGAAGGGTTTGGGGTCTTCTATGCCTGCTCTGACTTTATTTACACTATTAGTTTCATCATTATTAAATGACAAGGAAGAAATTGTTTTGCTAATCTGATATGATCCACTTGGGGCACATTTATTTACAAGCTTAAAAAACCAGTGACTGTTAAAAAGATTATAGAAATGCAAGCCAGAGGCTCCAAATTTCATCAGAATCAAAACTATGTTGATTCTGAGGTTTTTTTAAAAAACACAAAACAAACAGAACAACAAAATGAGTTTTTTCCTCCTCCCTTTGTGTATATTCAAGAAATCAGTTTGTTATTCTGAGATATTATAGTGATTCAGCCATTAGCAGTACATGATGCATAAACGGATATGAGGAAACACAGCCTTCAGTTTCATAGCTTGGCTTGATCTGTAGTCAGCGTAATCCCAAAGTTTCTGCACTTGTTTAACACACATCCAATTTTGGCTTAAGGAAATCAGCAATCTGCATTGTATATGAGGGCATTCTGCAGCAATTAGCACACAGGAAATCTTGCCACTTAGGGAATTAAGAGTCAATGATGGGCTTTTCAGTTAATTCAATAATCTTATTGGTCTTGTAAAAATCTTGACTGTTAACGGTGACATATATTAGTATTGGAGAGTTGGGGTGGTACAATGTCAATTCTAGTCCTAAACTTTCCTTAAGGAATTAATTCTATCCAGTGTTCACCTAAATGTTATTTCAATCAATAATTAAGCAATTAACGGCAGCAATATTCTGGACATTTTACAAGCATCTTTTAAGCTGAATGGCCATTTTGCACGGAAGTTTCAAGGAATCTTAGAGCTATAAACAAGAACATTTAATCTTTTTTATGTGAGGATCCTTAATCACTGGATTAACTTGTCATTGTATCATCCTCATGGCTTTACTTTTAATTTTCTTAATGCAGAGCTGTCAAATATAAGGATAGCCTAAAGATGCATGGATTGTGTTATTTTAAAAAAACTTTAGGCCGATGGTGGTGTTGAATTTAGTTATGTCCAGGTGGAGAAGTCTCTGTTTACTTAAACAGTCCCTTTCTGGCTTCCTGATTAGTCTATTCCTCCAATTATGTCAAAGCAAGATGTCAGAGTCTTTCTGTGAGGTATAGTAGGCAGTTGTGCCATACTATACATCTGAGTGTCTTTTGATTGTTTCATTGACAGATTTTCTTGGATGGGCAAGGAAATTCCCCGTTACTTGTATGGGGAAAATAATGCTTCCCAGGTGCCTGAGCAGCTATAGAATCATCTCCTAAAAACTGGAGATATTATTATTATTATTATTATTATTATTATTATTATTAATTAGATTTGTATGCCACCCCGCTCTGTAGACTCGGGGCAGCTCACAACAATAATGAAACAATGTACAACAAATCTAATATTTAAAGGTAGCTAAAACCCCCTTATTTAAAAAGCAAAACATACACACAAACATACCATGCATAAACTATATAGGCCCGGGGGAGATGTCTCAATTCCCCCTTGCCTGATGGCAGAGGTGGGTTTTAAGGAGTTTACAAAAGGCAAGGAGGGTGGGGGCAATCTTAATCTCCAGGGGGAGCTGATTCCAGAGGGTCGGGGCCGCCACAGAGAAGGCTCTTCCCCTGGGTCCCACCAGACGACATTGTTTAGTCGACAGGACCCAGTGAAGGCCAGCTATGTGGGACCTAACCGGTCGCTGCGATTGGTGTGGCAGAAGGCGGTCCCAGAGTTATTCTGGTCCGATAATATGTAGAAGTTAGTTGAAATTTTTCAAAAGAATATAATGATTGCTCTGATGAGATGACTAGATTATAACAAATTAAAAAAATCTGTTTGAAGAAAAGAAACAAAGAACCAAGGACTCTGCTGAAGAAAAGAAAACTGGAAGAAAAACCTCACTTTTGCTTTGCGAACATTTCAGAATTCTTCCATTTATTTTACTGGATTTGTCTGAATTTGAGTATTGGAGTAGCTTCAAATTTCACAACACACATTCAAAATCAATACTTATGGGCATTCTCATTCATCCAGGTTGTGGTTGCTCCAAAGTATTTTTTTTTCAAGAGGCAAGTGAACTTTCTGAAAATCCAGTTGCCTCTTGAAAACGTACCTTTGGAATACCGAATCAATGCAATGTATAGGTTCTGCCACTTGCCAGAGTTTGCCATTATTATTATTTTTCATTGTGTGATATTCAGTTATAAAAATCAAACCTCCCTTTTGTGAGTTTTTTCTCTGGTAGAGAATCACAAATGGCACCGGACCAGATTACCTCAGGGACCGCCTTCTGCTGCACGAATCCCAGCGACCAGTTAGGTCCCACAGAGTGGGTCTTCTCCGGGTCCCGTCAACCAAACAATGTCGCTTGGCGGGACCCAGAGGAAGAGCCTTCTCTGTGGCAGCCCCGGCCCTCTGGAACCAACTCCCCCCAGAGATTACAATTGCCCCCACCCTCCTTGCCTTTCGAAAGCTGCTTAAAACCCACCTCTGCCGCCAGGCATGGGGGAACTGAGATATACTTCCCCCTAGGCCTTTACAATTTTATACATGGTATGTCTGTATGTATGATTGGTTTTTATATAATGGGTTTTTAACTGTTTTTAGTATTGGATTTTGTTATATACTGTTTTATTGCTGTTGTTAGCTGCCCCGAGTCTGCGGAGAGGGGCAGCATACAAATCCAATAAATAATAATAATAAATAATAATAATAAGCTATTACAATAGTATTCAGACAAACATTGCCACTATCATTTTGGTGGACTTTGAACTATTCTTAAGACTAACTCCTTACTTCTACAAGGTGAATTTGATTCATTGGGATTGATTAAAAGATCACCAGTGAATCAGATAGTTGTTTTTGATTGTCTTTAGTTCAGAACAGAATAACAGAGTTAGAACGAATTTTGGAAGTCTTCTAGTCCAGCCCCCTGCTCAAGCAGGAGACCCAATACCAGTAATGGCGAACCTTTCTTACCTTGGGTGCTAAGAGAGTGTGTATCACACATGCGCAAGTGCCCAGGCCCATAATTCAATGCCTGGGGAGGGTGAAAATAGCTTCCCCCACCCACCGGAGGCCCTCTGGAGGCTGGAAATGGCATGTTTCCCAACTTCTGGTGGGCCCAGTAGTCTCGTGTTTCACCCTCCCCAGGCTTTAAAGGCTTCCCTGGAGCTGGGGGAGGGTAACACGACCTCCGCCATCCCCCTAGAGGCGCTCTGGATGCCAAAAATGCCTTCACAGAGCCTCTGTTTGAGCCAAAAATCAGCTAGTTGGCACACACATGCACGCTGGAGTTGAGCTAGGGCAATGACTTGCATGCCAGCAGATATGGCTCTGCATTCCAACTGTACTGCTCTATGCTATTTCAGAAATATGGTTGTTCAGTGTCTTCTTTGAATGTTGGAGCACCCACAGTTTCTGAAGCCAAGCCATTCTACTTATTAATCTTTCTCACTGCCTGGAAAATTTTTCTCAGTTCTCTCCTTGATTAGCCTTCCATCCTTCAGCTTTTTGTCCTGCCTTCTGTTGCTTTGGTAAATAGGTTAAAGTTCAGCCCATTACTTCTGTTTGGGTTCTTCAAATCTTTATATGGGTGCGATGTCTTTGGGTGTTTTGGAATTGGGTGCTGACACCAGAAAAGTATTCAAGGCCTTGCAAAACATACTACTGTGCCTATGGCAATACTGTGACAGCCATGATACTATTGTTCAGGTGTATTTATCCAGAGTACTTCTCATATTGCACCTCTGTTTTCAAACCAGTGCAGAACACACAGACACATATACACAAATAAAACAGAACTGTGCTAAATAAGTCATGTGCCACCATTTTAACCTGGAGATGGCTTTTTTTAAAATAAACTTTATTGATTTTCAGTAAAAAAGACATACAAACTTACAAACATTTAAACACATATTAGGGGTTACAATTACCCCTCTTTTCTTGAAGTCAATTTTTAATACAGATTTAAAAGATTAATACAGATTTAAGATTTAAAATCTTAAATCTTTAAATCAAACTAATATTCTAATTGAAAAGAAGAAATTTGTTTATATATTCTAATAAACATAAAGTTAAATTGATAAAAAAGAAGAAGCCAACAACACTAACAACAGCAAAAAATATCAATAACATTTAATTATATTCATACCGTTTTCGTTACCTTATTTTCAACTTATTCTTATCTATCCATGTATAAAGTTTTTCCCAAATAATATAAAAATCAGATTCTTCTTGATCATTCAGCCTTCTCGTCATCATATCCATCTCTGCACAGTCCAATATTTTTTTAACTACATCCTCTTTTTTGGGGATATCTTCCCCTTTCCAATTTTGTGCATAAACTATCCTAGCGGCTATTAAAATATGTACAACCAGAAAAGAAATATCTTTTTTATATTTCTGTTTAGCTATGCCTAGGAGGTAAAATTCAGGGGATTTTTCTATTTTATATAATGTAATCTCTTTTATCATTTTTTCTATCATTCTCCAATATGTCCGGACTTTACTGCATGTCCACCATTGATGATAATAAGAACCTATTTCATTTTTACATTTCGAACAATTTGGGGAGGTATTTGGGTACATCTTAGCAATTCTATTCGGTGGGAGATGCCATTGGTAAAACATCTTAATTTGGTTTTCTTTTAAAGAAACAGAGTTTGTCACCTTCCAACTTGTTATCCAAACTTTCTCCCAAGTCTCTAGATCAAACTCTTTGCCAAAAGTTTTTACACCATGTAATCATATTGTCTTTGAGAGTTAAGTCTATATTTTTATGTTCTATCATATATTTATATGCTTTCCCAATTAATTTCTTTGAATTTGAAATCAATGAACTACTCAAGAAGTTTTTACTCTTGTTAAATATATATGCTTTGCTGTCTTTTTGAAACTTCAACTGTATCTGTATATATTGCCACCAATCTAATTTAAATCCTTCCTCTTGAAGTTTATCTCTTGTTTTTAAATTCATTTGTTCATCAAGTAATTGTTTATACTTTGGTATTTTCCTATCCTTAACCTGGAGATGGCTTTTAACTGGTTAGCTTTGGGGATCTTTGACTTGGCTTATAACTGAAATTTTACCACCAGTTTATAGGATAAAGATTCATAAAAAGTTCATAAATATCAAATTGATTCCAAATCAAGCCAAGGTGGACCAAGTCACCAGTGGGCTAAAAAGGTAGGGGTGCCGTTTTCTGATGCTTTTCAAGAAGCAGGAATCAAGCCAAATCCATCTTTGCATGACAAGTAACACTGTGGTTCATTGGGCCAGTTCATAATATACTATTAGGTTTGTTATTCCAGCAATTAATACAAATGCTGCAGCAGTCTTGAAGCATGGCCATGCTTTTGCAAGTGAGAACTACATGGAGGGGACATTGGATTCTGAATTTCCCTTTTTAGTCTTTGACTGATCTCTGCCCTGCATAATTGAGTTGGTGAGAGTGACAGAGGCCACAGAGTGTGGAAACAAACCACAAATAGGATCTAGCAGAGTTGGTGAGAGGACAGGAGGACTCAAGGCCAAGAATGTGGAGGCAGCTGGCTGTGTTGGAGTGCTTGCATTGGTGCTAAAAGGAAGCCATCTCCAGTATTCCAACACTACACTAAACAAAAAAATAGTGATGTTGAGCTTTTGGATTAAAACTGACCATACAGTATATCCTTTTGCTGAAGCCCTTAGAAATAGTTGTTTAGTCCATTTGGTAAGTTTGGTTGAGATCTTAGAAATCTTAGTTGGGCAACTTAACTTTTTTTTATTGGTTTAGAGAGTGAGACAGTTGAAATTTCTTGTTATCTTTCTGAGATATGCC
This sequence comes from Erythrolamprus reginae, assembly GCF_031021105.1. Lineage (NCBI taxonomy): Eukaryota > Metazoa > Chordata > Lepidosauria > Squamata > Dipsadidae > Erythrolamprus > Erythrolamprus reginae. The sequence goes on along the minus strand of NC_091950.1, from coordinate 168,920,845 downwards.
AGAACATACCTCTAGTCTAACTAGTGTTATGAGAATGGTTTGTAAATGCTTGACCTTATATTATCCCAGAGTGTTTGCCTATATCAGTTTTTTTCTTCAGGTGCTGAAAAATTGTGTGTGTGTGTGTGTGTGCTATCATGCATGCACATGTGCCCACATCCATAATTCAATGCCTGGGAGAATGAAAACAGCTTCCCTCACACACACACACACACACACACACACACACACACACATGGAGGCCCTCTAGAGGTGGGAAACAGCCTGTTTTCCAACTTCTGGTGGGCCCAGTAGGGCTGTGTTTCACCCTCCCCAGGCTCCAAAGGCTTCCCTGAAGCTGGGGGAGGATAAAAAGGCCCTCCACATCCCTCCAGAGGCTCTCTGGAAGCAAAAAAATGCACTCCCAGAGCCTCTGTGCAAGCCAAAAATCAGCTGTCCTGCACACATATGTATGTTGGAGCTGAGCTAGGGCAACGGCTCACGTACCAGCAGATATGGCTTTGCATGCCACCTGTGGCACCCATGCCATAGATTCACCATCACTGGTCTATATCAAGTAAACCTTGATACGTTGACCTAATGAGATTTCTTTTAGATCTGGCCACACAGGATATGGAAGTTGCTATAATGGGGTTTTAAACTGTTTGTTTGTTTGTTTGTTTAAATAAATTATTAGATTTGTATGCCGCCCCTCTCTGAAGACTCGTTAAACCCTTTAAAGGTTTTTATTGTAAGCCACCCAGAGTCCTTCGGGAGTTGGGGGGCATATAAATTAGATCAAATAAATTAGATCAAATAAATAAATATGTTCACGATGAGAAAGCTATTGCAGTGATTTTGAAACTGGGCTAAGAAATGCAGACTAGCCAACCAATAGCTAACATTGAGCAATCAGCATGTTATAAAAATGCTGTGAAAAGAGGGGAGGGGAGGGGAGGGAGGAAGGAAGGAAGGAAGGAGAAATGGAGGAAAGAAGGAAGGAAGGAAGGAAGGAATTCTGATTTTAATAATGTGGGTCTAATGCTTGGCTCAGTTTCCAGTAACCAAGATATTCAAATGATTCCTGAATTATGAGCCTGCTGAGAGAAAGGGGGAAATGTCTGACTTCCTGGAGTATTTGAGAGAGGCATGAATCCATTCCAGAGATTGAGGGAAAGGGGGAGAGCGAGGGCTTTGTTTCCCTTCTACCCGTGCTCCTGTGGGTTGCCCAGGCCTTTGCACATGCTGACATGACAAGGGGGAGACAGGTGCAGGGCTTGCAATAGCTCCTCTGAGAGGCAGCTCCACCTCCCTTGCCTTATTTACAGAGCCACCATCTGCTCGATCTAAAAGGAGCAACCATTCAAAAAATGACCCTGCTGCTGGAGGGGAGTTGGTAGAGCAGCGGCTGCTGATGCTAACAGGAGCAAGGTGGCAGCTGCTGGGCATAAAAGTGATGGAGCTGAAGGGCGGCCGGCTTGACCATGAAGTCGAGCGGGGGTGCTGCATCCGATCTGGAGGAGCTGGAGAGTGGCAGCAGCGAGAGCAGCTCAGGACGCTCCCTGCCTGGCACCGGGGCCCAAACCAAACGCAAACGCAAGAGCCCTCGGCTGAGTGGTCACAACAAGCAGAGGCAGGCAGCCAATGCTCGGGAAAGGGACCGAACCCACAGCGTCAACACCGCCTTCAGCGCCCTCCGCACACTCATCCCGACTGAGCCTGCAGATCGTAAGCTGTCCAAGATTGAAACCTTGCGCCTGGCCTCAAGCTACATCTCGCACCTGGCGAATATGCTGCTCCTACAGCAGCAGCAGCAGCAGCCGCAATCTGGTGGGAACTTGTCTGAGGTGGCCTTGCTGGTGAGGCAGCCCTGCCTGCAGTATCAGCCTCTCCTGCAGGGAAGCCCTGCTTCAGGGAACCCAAGATCCATCTGCACCTTCTGTCTGAGCAACCAGAGGAGACAGGTAAGGTTGGCATCAAGCCCTCCCTGAACCCCCCAAATCATAACCCATGTGGAAATGGCCACTGCGCTACCACCTAGAGCATTGTTTCCCAACCTTGGCAACTTGAAGGTATTTGGACTTCAACTCCCATAATTCCCCAGCCAGCAAATGCTGGCTGGGGAATTCTGGGAGTTGAAGTCCAGATATCTTCAAATTGCCAAGGTTGGGAAACACTGACCTAGAGCCTAGAAGTTGGCAGTGTTTAGTCCTCCTTGCCCCACATTTTAAATCAACTTGCTTGATTCAGATTCTGTGCTTTTGCATAGGCGGAAAAGGGGTACCTGTATGGCATGAAGCAGATGGGAAGGTAGAACTTAACTTTCGTATTACCAGCATGAGAAATATCATATCACAGACAAACTTTTTTTAAGTGTCTTGGGGTGCCTTCTCATTCTCAAAAAGGAGCACTTTAAAACTCTTTTTAAAGACAGGTAAGGGTGTTATTTTTTTCATGTGAGCCTTGCACATAGAAATGAATAAATAAAAGATGCATTTGCTTTGTTTTTTATCTGGAAAAGTAATCTTTATTATATTTTTTTCCTTTTTATAGGCAATCCTTAGATTGTTCAGGTCTTTGAGTAGTATTCTTTTATTGTATTTCTCACAGAGACCATTTTATCTTACTCTCCCTTCAAGGGAACTATTGTTATTTTTTTTAAAAAAAATCCATTTCAAGGTTTACATTAAACAAACAAAACTAAAACAGAAAATTTAGCCTTTGAGAATGAACACGACTGACTGAAAGTATAAGTAAAGATCTGCAAGTAAGACTAACCAGCTTCAATAGATATCTAGATAGAAGATAGATAGATAGATAGATAGATAGATAGATAGATAGATAGATAGATAGATAGATAGATAGATAGATAGATAGATGATAGATGGATGGATGGATGGATGGATGGATGGATGGATGGATGGATGGATGGATAGATAGATATGGATGGATGGATGGATGGATGGATGGATGGAAGAAGGAAGGAAGGAAGGAAAGAAAGAAAGAAAGAAAGAAAGAAAGAAAGAAAGATGATAGAGATGTGTGGACGGAGAGAGAGAGAGATCATATCAATATCTATATATCTAATATTTCTTTCTCTCAGTCTCTCTCTTTCTCTGTGTACATGTCCACAGCACTAGTGTGATCTGCTTTGTCTTAATAGGTGAAATGTTCACTGGTCCTTGGCAACAGAAATGAAAAAAACATAAATGTATGTGTTTATGTAGCCTGCTGTTTAATAATGGATGCCTTTGATCCTATTTGCAGCACAGAGAACGGGACAAACACCTGTCGCTTTAAAATTTTTATGGATGTTGATTCAAATGAGCTGCTCGTGTAAATGCTGGACTGGACACAAAACAGCTCTAGGTATGGCTCGGCATTCGTGTCATAATATTTGTGTTGAAATTGTGCAGTCATTTTGATCTCATATTAATAAGCAGGAGCAAAACAGTAACCACGATTTGTGCTTTGTTTTCCCTTGCAGCAAACCGGTTCCTAGGGCTTTTTTTTTTTCTCAGATGAAATTGAACACGGCAAGGAAAGTTGCACCTGGCGCGGCAGCTATTTTTGTGCAAGAAATGCTAACCCTAAGCAGCCAAGCTCTGATATCGATGCCTCCCAAACTGATATCACATGATGGAACTTGAGCTTCCCAACATCCAGCATCTCCTGATCATGGAGATTTCAAGTGCATCACAGCGTCTAACCACAACTGAACACACCAAGGAATGGCATGTTTCTCTCTCTTTTTCTTTTTTCAAAGGCTCCCTGGCTCCTGCCAGGAAGCCCAAAGGTTCCCACTGATATGGAAGGTCTGTGCCCAAATGGTAACAAGAATGCACATGGGGTCCCAGTTTATCCAATCTCAAAATGCGAAAATGATGCTGCCTTAGGTCACTCTTCCGATCCTAGGAAACAATTAGTTCCCTAGCCTAAGCATCTAACCCTGTTCTTTCTAGCTAAATAATCCAAATATCTCTGGAAAGCATCAGGTTGGAAAAGTCTGCCCTAGCCAGTCACTGTGTTAAAATGTGGGGTTTCCAGTGCTCCCCCTCAAAAAAACCCCAATGTCTTTTCTTGATATGGGTGATCACAAACTCAGAGTATCGATTTCACATGATGAAAATGTAGCTAGCCAGGATGGTTTTCTTTAAGTTAACTGTGAGGCATGTACAGGTAGCCCTTGATTTACAGTACAGTGGTACCTCTACTTACGAACTTAATTCATTCTGTAACCAGGTTCTTAAGTAGAAAATTTTGTAAGAAGAAGCAATTTTCCCATAGGAATCAATGCAAAAGCAAATGATGTGTGCAATTGGGGAAACCACAGGGAGGGTTGAGGCCCTGTTTCCCCACCAGGAGATTCCTAGAGAGGCATCTCCCCACCTTTTTCTGGCCCTATTTCCTCCTAGGAGATTCCTAGAGAGGCCCCACGGATGCTTCTCCCTGCCTTTTCCGGCCCTATTTCCTCCCAGGAGATTCCTAGAGAGTCATCTCCCCACCTTTTCTGGCCCTGTTTCCTCCTAGGAGATTCCTAGAGAGGCCTCATGGAGGCTTCTCCCTGCCTTTTCCAGTTATAGTTTTGGAGGCTTGGGTTTGTAAGTGGAAAATGGTTCTTGAGAAGAGGCAAAAAAATCTTGAACACCCAGATCTTATCTAGAAAAGTTCCTAAGTAGAGGTGTTCTTAGTTAGAGGTACCACTGTAGTTTGTTTAGTGAACATGTGAAGTTAACAACACTGAGAAAGTGATTTACCACCCTTTTTTAACACTTACAACCATTTTCAGCATCTATAGCAATAGCAACAGTACTTAGACTTTTATACCACTTCACAGTGCTTTACAGCCCTCTCTAAGCAGTTTACAGAGTCAGCATATTGCCCCCAACAATCGGAGTCCTAATTTTACCCACCTCGGAAGGATGGAAGGCTGAGTCATCTCTGGTGAGATTTGAACTGGTGAACTACAGCCAGTAGTCAGCAGAAGCATCTCCACATTCACATGATCAAAATTCAATTGCTTGGGCAACTGGCTCCTATTTATGATGGTAGCAGCATGCCCGGTGTTCTTGTGATCACCTTTTGTGACTTTCTGACAGGCAAAAACAATGGGGAAGCTATCATCGCTTAAAAACTATGTTGCTCATTTTACAACTGTGGTGAGACAGGCTGTAAAAACAGAGCAAACCTCACTTAACAACCATTTCACTTAGAAACAGAAATGTTGGGCTCAATACTGATCCTAAGTCAAGGACTACCTGTGCATTCAGGTTGTTATCTAAGAAACAAAGAACTGCATGGTAAAGCAGTGGAGAGAGGGAAGTAAACTGCTTTTGGACAGCATAACTTAGAAAAATGATTTACTTTTTCAGAGTTAGGCTGATATGATACACTGGCCATGGTGAACCAAAGGAATCTTCTCTCTTCTCAAGCCTTTTCCTTTGGGAAATATTACATAATAAGGTTTCCTCTTTCCCCCCATTAATGATAGGAGAAATTGGATATATAATGACTCCATGGCTAGCTCTGAGTAACTACTTGACCCATATACAAAATTTGGCGTGAAGACCTGAAGAGCAGTAGCAGACATAACATCCAGGATTAACATAGATATATTTGAAAAGCGAGAGCTGTTTCGTGGTGAAGCTGAGGCATGATGCTGAGGTCCTCCTTATAGAGATATGATCGTAGCCAAACAATAAACAAAACTAATATTGCAGTAATCCAATTGGATCAGTCACCAGGACTAGAGGTGTAGTCTTTTGAGCTTTTGGACTCAAGATAGAGCCCATCATCAGGGAAAATATCTCTAGTAGACCACTCTGCTAGAGAGACATTTACCTGAGAATGGGCTCCAGAACAAATCTGAAAGCTTGGAAGCTTTTGCATGGCAAAAATGGTAGTAAAATTGGGTGTTACTCACTTAACAACTGTCTTGCTTAGCAAAGGAAATTCTGGTCTCCATTGTAGTTATAAATCGAGGACTACCTGTATAATATCCAACCATGTTCCCCATTTCTTCCACTAATTTTTCCCCGATTGTTGTTCCTATTAAAATCCTTTACATCAAGGGTCTCCAACCTTGGGAACTTTAAGCCTGGAGGACTTCAACTCCCAGAATCCTCAAGGCTTAAAGTTCCCAAGGTTGGAGACCCCTGCTTTACATTATCCATTCACAAGCTCTGTCACAGTTTGTATGACTCAGCCCTATGTAAAATGAGATTTCTGCTCTTACTAATTCTTTCCCTCGGTCCGGCTACCTTGTCTTGTGCCCACTGTAACACTGCAGTAGGAAAGAGCTAAGGATGACCCATTGCAGATGAGGCCATAATGTCCTCATTATCCTTGAGAGATGATGATATCATGGGCATCTGTGTTGCTGTCCCCATGCCATTCTGGTAGTGGAACAAGTCAGAGTTCTCTCCTCCTCTGCAATGCAACCCCAGCTCTCTACCTCTTTCCCACCCTGATAAAAAGCCATTGACTTTGCTAGCCTTCTTCTGTAGGAGATATTTTATCTGGGGGTAATATTTAAATTTTGATACTTGTCTCCATATGCATGATGACATGTCCAGTCCAGGAATGGATAAATTAATGAAATGGAATTCTAATAGCCTTTTTAAAAGGCACTGGTTCCTCTCTAATATATGGACATTTCACTCTTAGAGCTGATTTATGCATTTCTAGCAGCTTATATATCAAATATTAAGTTATTGCTTCTTCAGATTTTCCATTATTTGTGGCAGGAGCAATATGCACACCTTTTGGAGTCTTGGCCACAGATGCTATGGGAAGCCTCCCTCCAATAGATTGGCCTACAAAAAGGCATATAAATTAACTAAATAAATAAATATAATAACTAGGCACCTTCATATTGAAATGAGCCAAGCATGTCAGGGTCATCCTTGCAACAAAGCCACCTTTAGCCATAAAGTTGACCCTAAGACTTGTATCACAGATCCCTTGATCTGTGGCTTATGAAGTAACTGGCTTATGAAGGAACTCTTGTGGAAGTTGTTGTTGTTTTTCCAGAAAGTCTGGTTGCTTTTTGAAAAAGCACCTTGTGAAAAATCTAGCCAGACAGGAGAAGGAAGTCACAATTCTTGAAAGAGTGTAGGATCTTTCTAAATTAGTTCATCATTGAAATGTTGAGCTCTTTATCATTGCTCCTAGGTTTCTCCCACATGGTCCTTCCACATTATATCGATGTCATGTCTTTACTGCTTGTTATGTAGGCCTACAGTCTTTGTTTTGAATTAAATTAAATCTGTAAAATAAATTTTACATTTTCAAATATAGGCAGAATAAACCAAAATAAAGTGGAAATAATTAGAGAAGATAGTTGAGAAATGAGCCTCTGAATATATGTAGGGCATATGTATGCATAGAGCAGCTATGTTTGTACTCCTTTAATATATTTCAATACCTGGTTTCTTCAGACAAAATTAACAATCCACCAATTACAGTTTTGCAACATTCATTAATTTTTAATTGTCTCGATCAATACTTTACAAGTGGATTCTTGTAAAGGTAATATGCTGTGACATATATTTAAAAATCTAATTGAATATTTATTGGTCCTATTTTCAAGGACCAATATAAAAAAGAAAGATTATTCTTAAATAAAAAAAACCTAAAGCAAATAACATGCATTCAAATTTCTCTGACTATTTCCATCATTATATTAAATAAACCAACAATCTTGAAAACTATAGCTTTGTAAGATTTATATGCATTAATAAAGCTTGAATTTCAGGTTAAGTACATCTCAGCAAGCTACAAAGATGCCAGAATGGCAACTCACACACACACACACACACACACAATAGAATAGAATAGAATAGAATAGAATAGAATAGAATGGAATGGAATGGAATGGAATGGAATGGAATAGAATTCTTTATTGGTGTGATTATGTCTCAAATATGCAGTCAGGGCATTTGTGCGATATTGTCACACCCATAGCTTTCTAAGCCAGAAATGAGCATGACGACACCCTAATTTTTATTTCAGAAAATTAGTTATTTCTCTACCTCCATGCTGCGATTTCGCTGAGGCTTCCCTCGCTGGGAAACCCCACCTCCGGACTTCTGTTGCCAGCGAAGCGCCTGTTTTTGTGATGCTGGGATTCCCCTGCTGGGATTCCCCTGCAGCATTGCAAAAATGCAGAAGTCCGGAGGTGGGGTTTCCCATGGAGGGGAGCCTCAGGGGAATCCCACCAGCGCGAAAACGGGCGCTTCGGCTGGCAAAAGGGGTGAATTTTGGGCTTGCACGCATTAATTGCTTTTCCATTGATTCCTATGGGAAACATTGTTTCGTCTTACGAACTTTTCACCTTACGAACCTCATCCTGGAACCAATTAAGTTCGTAAGACAAGGTATGACTACCATAAAAAACATGGACACGGTGACAGGGAAATATCTCTACTTCTTCCGCAGGATCTAAGCCAAAAATCATTTCGATCTCTACAAGTCGCCACAATGGGAACAAAGAAAAATAGCTGTTATATGGAACATACTTTTGCCTACCAATTCATACAATCAAATTCTGCTCAAATATCTCTTTTTCTTAAGTGTAAATAGGAGTAGTTTTCAACATCATAATGTAAGCAATCATAATGTGAGAGATTAGGACTCTTATATGTTTAGAAACTCTCTTTGATCATTATGAAATAGGAAGTGTGAGAGAGTATATTTAAGGCATAACCTAGTTCTGTTTCCTTTACCTTTAATCTTAACATGATGAGCTCCAAGGCAGACAGGATGAAGGTGGAGTGTATGTTCTTATCTTGCTTCCAAGCTTCCTATTATCATGTCTCACAAGGTTAACAATTTTGAAAGAAAATTGTAGATGTAAATGGCACTGTGTTCATAAGTGGCAAAGGTTACAGGCTTCAGTTTGCCTTGGTAGAATGGTTCTTGATAGGGAATTGATACCATCCTCCTTACCAAGGAAGAGAAGTGATCCTGTGAGGTGCTTCACATGATATAACTATTCTATAGTTAAAAGAGGCTTTACCTTGTGTTGCAGAGGGAGACTGCGAGGCAAAACATAGCTTGTTTGCTTTGAATCAAGGGAGGGTGGGGTTGTAAACACACATTATTCTGTGTATCACTTTCAGTGCAGTGATCCAACTCATGGGTAGGCAAAGTTGGTTCTTCTATGACTTGTGGACATCAACTCCCAGAATTCCTGAGCCAATCATGCTAGCTCAGAAATTCTGGGAGTTGGAGGCCACATGTCATAGAAGAACCAATTTTGCCTACCCTTGATCCAACTGAATCACTAACCCTTTTAGAAACTTTTGCCATCCTATTGGTAAAGCTAAAATGAGTTTTTACAGTTACTGCAATACGCATTTCTTGAATTGGTCTGAAAATCAGGAGCCTTTAATTGCAATACATTTTGGTCTTTCACATGTTCTCAACATTTATAAATAGGGGCAATATGTCATTAGTTACAGTCTTCCCAAAAAAACAATGCTTGCATTTTAAAATTCTTCCTTTCAGTGATACAATTTTATTCTGATAACTCCTAGTAAAAATGAAATGTTGGTATTATCTTACTCCAATTTGGGATGGTGTTCACCTAATTGAAAAATGTGCAGTCTGGCTTATGGCTTTCATGTGTAGGGAGAAAAATGTTTATTGTAATCTTGTAAACAAAAATAAAGAACATATTCTTCTTGGATAGGTATAGGCTCCTATGGGTATGGTCAGGTACACAGTACCGGTAGCAAAATTTTGATTATTTTTTTCCCCTCTTTTTTTCCCTTCTAGGCTCTGGGTATGCTTTTCTTATTGCAGTGAATGAGGTTGAATGGGTATAATTTTAGAAGAGCTGTGTGTGCATGTGTGTGCATACAGTTTATATAGTAGATAATCAGGGGTGGCTACTGCCTGGCCTGGTGGGAGGGCGCAGTGGGGTAGCGAAAATGGAGCTCCACCCCAGAGCACTCAATTTGCACTAAAAGACGTTGAAACAAAATGCATAAGCCACACCCACAGTGTGGTAGCAAAATTTTGGTAGCCCATCACTGGGTACAGCAGTGATGGGTTGGCAAACCGGTAGCAGCAGCGATAGCAAAGGGCTCCACCCACCCGCCCAGATGTCTCTGAGCATGTGCAGAAGTGCCCCACATGCAAACACACACTCCCAATAACAAACCAGTAGCAAAGATCATTGAAACCGGGGAAAACGGGGGTATAGGAGGGGTTTTTTAAGAAAAAGTAAGAGTGTTTTATTAATTAAAATCTTCCCTAGCCTTAAGAGATGATTTTTTTAAAGGGTAAGAATTTAGAGGACGTATGAGGCAACTTTCTCAAAGCACATATTGGTCATCATGAATTTTAGATCTACATTGAATATATTTAAACATATTTAACAATTTGCTGTTCTACGTGATGGAGGGTAGATGTTGTAGTGCCATAGAATGTGTGTGCGTTTTATCAAAAAGGAAGTCACATGCAAAGTCTTCCAACTCTCAGTTTGAATACGGAGGTCTGTATATTTGCTGATTTGCTGTAATGAATGAAGCTGTAAAACACAATGTTGTCTTTGAACAAGAGGAAATCTAAAGGATTATGTTCTCTAGTGCTAGTCTTCACCTAAGTGCTACCATTTTAAGCTTCTATCAGTGAACATACAAAAACAGAATTGAACATCCTCTTATAAATAAACATTAACAGAGTATATTGTGTTCTGAGTGGGTAAGTGTATTGATTTTCACACCCACTCCCTATTCATCTATTTTTATTTATTTTAGATGTCTTTCGAAAGCACATTGGAGCCAATTAACCAAGAATGTTTATGAATAATATGTTATTACAATATTATCCTGGATCCTACCAATTAGAGAAAAAAAGAATATGTTTTTTAATACGCTCTATATGTTTTCAAACATACTACATGATTTCTTCATAATTGTTCAGTGAATTACTTGTAACACGCCTCAATGAAAACCTCTGGCATTTATTATACTTTTAGCATTAATTGTAAAACCTGCATTAAAAATCAGAGTTATTTATATTCTAATTTGATAATGTATCATAAAATAAAATGTATTTTTGTAATATAGATGAATATTAAAGTCATTTTTAAGACTGGTTTTCTCTGCATATTTGCTTTGATGTTGGAAATGTTTCATTAGCTAGAATGCAGAAAGTGAAGTACTGTGGTTGTGTGTGTTCCTATCGCTACTATCTACTGGAAGAAAGTAGGGAAATGATTCATAAAATATCCTTATTCCCACAGAAGGTGGATTTTGGGGGACAGCAGGAAGGAAGGTCTCTTTGATTTCATGCATCAAATAGAGTTGCTGGGGATAATCAGCCTTCTCCAGGTCCCGTCAGCCAAGCAATGCCAGCTGGCAGTTTCTAGAAAAAGGGCCTTCTCTGTGGCAGCTCCCATCCTCCAGAACCAACTCCCCCAAAAAATTCTCACTGCCCCCACTCTCCTGGCTTTCTGGGAGGCTTTCAAAACTTATCTTTGCCAGCAGGCTTTGGGTGGTTGAGCTCTAATACCTTGCTTCGGCCATTAGTATGGTTGTGGTATGAATGAGTGTGGTTGCATGGCTTTATAATGTGGATTTTGTAGATCACTTTTAATACTGGGCTTTTGAACTGTTTTGTATTTCCTTTTATATTCTGTAAGATGTCTTAAGTCTTTGGAGAAGGGCAACATATAAGTCTAATCAATCAATCAATCAATCAATCAATATTTCAAGATCTTCAAGATCTTTGCATTTTCTTGAAGAAAAACAATAATTGTGAGAAACGTTCTGGCAAGTTATAAAACCATAAGATAATGGATTATCAGCAGTACAGGTAGTCCTGTGAGGTCCCAGTTTATCTTACTATGTGAGACAGTTGTTAAGTGAGTTTTGCCCCATTTTTTGACCTTTCTTTCTTAAGCTATTTTATTTTACTTATTTATTTATTTATTTATTTATTTATTTATTTATTTATTTATTGGATTTCTATGCCGCCCCTCTCTGAGACCTTACTGCTGTTGTTACGTGTAACATGGCTAGTAACACGTTTGTTAAGTGAATCCAGCTTCCCAATGGACTTTGCTTGTCAGAAGGTCACAAAAGCTGATCACATGATCCCAGGCAGAGCTGAAATCCAGAAGGTTCTGACTGGTTCTGGAGAACCAGTAGCGGAAATTTTGAGTAGTTTGGAGAACCCTCAAATACCACCTCTGGCTGGCCCCAGAGTGGGGAGGGAACAGAGATTCTGCAATATTCTTCTCCTGTCACACCCACCAAGCCATGCTCACAGAACCAGTAGGAGAAAAAATTGAATTTTACCCTGGCCCCAGGACACTGCAACCATCACTAGTTGTCAAGGATCTGAATTTTGATCATGTGACCACTGCAACAGTTCTAAGTGTGAAAAACAATCATAAGTCATTTTTCACTGCCATAGTAATTTTGAATGGTCACTAAGTGAGCTGTTGTAATGTGATTGTATGTAACCTGTACTGATCTTTCCTGCTCAGGCAGGGGGTTGGACTTAATGACCTGACGGTCCCTTTCAACTCTAATAATAAATAAATCTTTCAGTGTACTTTCCTTACTGTCTGCACCTAGGATGGATTCACCCATGCACCCTTATTACATTACTAACATCCAACTTTCAGCTTTCTTTAAGTCCTCATAACCAAACCTACCAGAGAGAAATTGACAGAGAAATCCACAGGTGTTCTGCAGGAAAAATCCATCTAAGATATCACTCTTATTAGGTGTCATATATTAAGGTCTCATATATTGCGTTAGAAATGGATTTCAATTGCAGGAAAAAAATAAAGCCACATTTATAGGATACAACCCATTGTTCAATTTGCATTTGGGCAATGCCTTTGAGATTATTTTCTCCCTGAAGTGAGAATGGGCTCCCTCCTTTCTTAATAATATTAAGATTATTAATAATTTATTAATAATCTTAATAAGTTAAGATTATTCTATTTTGTCAAGCATTTTGAGAAAAAGGTGAAAGGGATGTATTGTCCTTGTTGGGGGCACTTTTAATGCTTTTCAGTGTTTAATCTGATTTTTTTTTTTTTTGCCCTGTCCTTCTTAAAATGGTTTAATTTAAATTTAATTTTTAAGCACATGATCTTCCATATTCACTTAACTTGTTGGATGCATTTTTTCCTTGTCAACACAACCGTGTGGCCAGTGGTAATTTTTTTTACTACTGGTTCTGTGGGTGTGGCTTGGTGGGCATGGTGTGGCTTGGTGCGCATGGCTTGGTGGGCATAGCAGGGGGAGAATGCTGTAAAATCTCTATTCTCTCCCCACTCCAGGGGAAGTTTACTGCAAAATCCCCATTTCCTCCAATTCATCCGGAACTTGGGAGGCTGAGAATAGATGGGGGTGGGACCAGTTAACTGTTCGAAATTTCTACTACCAATTCTCCGGAACTGGTCAGAACCTGCTGAATCCTACCTCTACATGTGCCCCAATATTCTCTATTCTTCCACTCACAATTGCAATCATAGGCCAACCTTTTCAAAGCCATGCACCCTGACACTTTAATCCAAAGGCTGCACTTATTGAGCTGGCCTAATAAAGAACAATGATGTCAAATGAAAAGATTTGCCTGAGGAAAAGGCCAGGCAGTTTTCAGATGAGATGGGATGAGGCAGCTGTGGCTCCACCTGAAAGAGGACTTTGAAGATGAGCCTTCCGAGGAGAGAAACGTAATGTCCAGAATGAGGAGCAGCAAAGACACATGGGCACGGAGCCAATAAAGCCAATACAAAATCCTCCAGGCATCAGGAAGATTTTTCTAAATGGATGGAGGCATCAATAGCAGACTCATGAAAAACACTCTTTTATCTATATGGATTTGTATATGTATGTTTATGCTGTCTCCTTTTCTCAAGGAGGACACACACACACACAAACATACATACACACAAGAACTCTTAATAAAGAACATGAACTGCATCAGAACTAAACTTAAATCCAAGGAACTATCTACCATCCAAAAGTTGCTGTGACACTTTAAAGACACAAATACTGCCCATCTTTTTACATACTGAAACGAAAAGGAGGTTGTTGTTTTTTTATCCTGCTAATTTGCTAGTGGAGGGGTAGAGAATTGTTACTGGATTACAGTCATAGAATTGTTACTGGATTACAGTCATAATTACAGTACAGGTAGTCCTCAATGCATGACAATAATGGAGCCCAAAGTTTCTGTTGCTAACTGAGACGGATCCTAAATGAATTTTGACCCACTTTACGACCTTTCCTGCCACAGTTTTCAATGAACTATTCAGGTGGGGGTTGCACTTATCGGCCACTACCAGCGCACTCTCCGGGACCATCGTGGGCGTGCACACATCTGGCAGGTGGGCAAGCATCTGGCGGTGCAAGATTTGGCTTCTGCGCATGCATGGCAAGTGAAATCTTACACAAGGAGGCTCACACGGGGGAGATTTTCCCAATTTTCAGTGATTTCTTTGCTTCCGCGCATACGCGGAAGCAAAAAATGCTTGAAAATCAGTGAAATCTCACACGCAAGAGATTTTGCTTGCTGTGGATGTGCAGAAGCCAATCTCATGTGGATGTGTGCAAACAAATGTCAGGTGCATGGAGATGCATGTGCATCTCAATTTCCGCTAACAGAACCCCAATCCCAGCCATACCGGGTGCAACCAGCTGCTGGAACTATTGAACAATGGGCTGAAACTAACAGAATAGTATTTAACAGAGAGAAATGCAAGATCTGATATCTGGGCAAAAATAATGAAAACAGCACATATAGAATGGGAGGAATATGTCTGAGCAGCAGCACAGGTGAGAAGGACCTGGGTGTATTGGTAGATCACAGATTAAACATGAGTCGACAGTGTGAAGCAGCTGCAAAAAAGGCAAACAAAGTCCTCAGATGTATCAAGAGGAGCATAGAATCTCTACAGTACTTCGGTATGACCACACTTGGAATACTGTGTTCAGTTCTGGGGGGCCCAATTTAAAAAGGACGTTGATAAACTAGAGCAAGTTCAAAGGAGAGTTACAAGGATGGTTAGTGGTCTGGAAACCATGTCCTATGAGGAATTGTTAAAGATCTAGGGATGTTTAGTCCGCAGAGGAGAAGACTGAGAGGAGACTTGATAGCTGTCTACAAATATCTGAAGGGCTGTCACAGAGCAGAGGGATCAGCATTGTTCTCATTAGCATATGGAAGGACTAGAAACAATGGAATGAAACTGCAAGGGAGTAGATTTAGATTAGATATCAGAAAAAACTTTCTAAGGTTAGGAACAGTTTGTCACAGGAAGTGGTGAGCTGGCCTTCACTGGAGGTCTTTAAACAGAGACTGGACAGTCATCTTTCTGGCATGGTTTAATGAATCCTGCATTTAGCAGGGGGTTGGACCAGATGACCCTTGAGGTTCCTACAAATTCTATGATTCTATGATTCTATGATTCTATGATTCTATGATTCTATGATTCTATGATTCTATGATTCTATGATTCTATGATTCTATGATTCTATGATTCTATGATTCTATGATTCTATGATTCTATGATTCTATGATTCTATGATTCTATGATTCTATGATTCTATGATTCTATGATTCTATGATTCTATGATTCTATGAATTACTACCGTTGTTTAAGATAGTAATGTGGTTTTTACGTTTCTCCATTAATTTTGCTTGTCAGAAGATCATAGAAGATCAATGTATATGCCATGATCCCAGAACACTGCAACTGTCATAAATATGAGCCAAGTGTCGGAATTTTGATCACATGACCATGGGGGATGTTACAATGGTTATAAATGTGAAAAACACATTTATGTCATAAGTCACTTTTTACAGTGCCGTTCAGATGGTCACTAAGCAAACTATTTTAAGTCAAAAACTACCTGTAAAGTAATGCCTCAACTCTGTATCCTGAAGTCTTGATAGAAGTTATTCTCTATTTTTAGGCTTAATTTAAAGAAAAACTCAGTACAATACAAGTAAGCAATGTATATGTAACATACATTTGGCCCCTTCTTTCAGGCCCTGAAAGAGGTGAGTGAAGAGATTGTGGTGAGAAGAACAAGAGAGAGGATGTTATTTTGTTACACTTCCTTGTATTTTTCTTTAACCATTTGTTTCCTGAAATTTGGAGAAATATATAGATGATATAGAAATGAATAGATGAGAAAATAATTTATTTTTTATAATATATTTACATACAAAGATTTTAACCTAAGAAAAAATATCCTAAAGTAAGAGACATGTTTTCCACAATAAATTAAAAATCAACTGAAACATAAATAATGCAGTAAGGATCCCTAAAATAGCCATAGCAGTTTATTGAACTATAATTCATTATAATACATTAATTGCTAAGTTACACTTACAAGGAAATCAAGATGGATTTGTGAGGGTTTTGTTTATTGGCATGCAATCATTCTTGAAATTGCTACCACTTTTTTCTAGTATAAAATCCCAGGCTTTGGGATGAACAATGGAATGTAGTAGAACTATTGATCTATTAGTTTAATGGTGACTAAATTTGACATAGAAAAGGTTTATATTCCTTTTTTCTATTGTTTTAATAAAATTAGATATAAATGAACAATAAATTAAATTTATTTATTTATTTATTTATTTATTTATTTATTTATTTATTTATTTCAATTTCTAGGCCGCCCTTCTCCAAAGACTCACAAAGATTAATCAAGTGTTTTACAGTTATTGTATTTTGATTGCATCATACCTTCACTCATCACAGTGTTTATTTTTGTTGTGAGCCGCCCTGAGTCCCTAGGGAGTTGGGCAGCATAGAAATATAATTAATAAAATAAAATAAAAAATAAATAAATAGGTAAGTAAGTAAGTAAGAACTGCAGGAGCCTTTTATATTCAGTGCATGGGTAATATATTTGGCTGCACTAATAATTGTTTATTAGTTTTTTAATAGTTATTTTCAATGGACATGAATACTGCAATTAAAGAAATAGAAAACTGAAATACTGGTGTTTGTTAACTGTTCTACTGTTTGGTAGTTCCTTCTCTATAATCTACCTCAGCTTTGGGCTTCCAAATATTGATATTGTTTATTTTTTTCTAATAGGTCAGGTTGTATCTGTTGTAACTCCCACTTAGATATTGCTCCCTTCTACACAAGTGTAAGCCTGCAAAGGTCAGAAGTTAAGCCCAACATTTTGTTCAAGTATGGAGAGGTATAAATAGAGGGTAAAATGATCGTTCTGCATGAACAGGTGATGTGTGTTATCCTTCTGAGGGCATTACAGATGGGGCATACCAACTCCGCAACAGTTGATTAATATATTAATAAAAACCAACTCCACAACAGTTGATTAATATATTAATAAAGACATAAGAAAATGACATAGGGATATTAAAACAACACATATTTTATCAAATAGTTTGCGACATATAACACAACATCATAAACCATTTTCTATGGTGAATTTCTGAGGTTTGACTGTGCTCTACAGCTCAACATGGGCTATTTTTAAGGCAGATACATCTCTGACTATCTCCCTAATTTTCTAAGAACTTTACCAGGGTAAGCAGTATATTAGAGGTTCTGCCATTAGTGAAATGGGTCACATGTTGTCTATTTTCCATTCGGACTGTAAATTTAAATATGTTTCTTTGCTTCAAGATGTTTGCTTTTCCTTTCCTTGTCTCCAAGGTCACAATGGTGCAATATGATCAGAAGCAACTAGTCTTTCTACAAGTAGTCCTCAATTTACATCACTGAACCAGGGGTGGGTTCCTCCCAGTTCGAACCAGATCACCCAAACCATTAGAGATCCATTGGTGATGTAACTTTGGCATCATAGATCCGGTTCTGTCTGTGCTGGTCCGTGTGTGCTGACATATTTTTTTGGGGTGATTTTTTTTCATTGTTTCTATGGCTACTCCTCTTTGTCTGCTGTGAAAAAAGCCCTCCCACCCACCCCCAGGTTAATACTGACCATTATTTCTACATCTGAAGCACAGTTGAGCAGCTCCTCAGCTGTGTTTCGGCATGAAACCAGCTTCTGAGCATGCACAGATGTGAAATTGCAGGAAGGGATGCATGCGCACGGGTGCCAATGAAGTGTGCACACACACGAAATATCACGATACATGCCGGTAGTGAAGATAAGTGGAACCCATTCCTGCACTGAACTCAAAAATTTCCACTGCAAAGCAAGTCAACTAAGTGAGTTTTGGCCCAGTGTATGACCTTTCTTTCTACAATCGTTTAAGTGAATCACTGCAATTGTTAATACAGTTGTTAAAGGAATCTGGCTTTTGCACTGAATTTGTTTATCAGAAGGTTGCAAAAGATGCAAATTTATTATTTATTTATTGGACTTTTATGCCACGCTTCTCCGGGGACTCGGGACGACTCACAACATATAATAAAACAATATATAATATTTCAGGTCTAATTAATTAAATATAAAATCTAAGACTAAAAACCATAAAAAAAACAGTCCTCCCCATTCAATCAGATTTCTCTCAGCCCATTTATCGGCCAGGGGGACAAGAATCTAATGGCCTCAAACCTGGCGGTATGAATGAGTCTTAAGACTCTTGCAGAAGGCAAGGACGGTGGGAGCAGTATGAATCTCCAGGGGGAGTTGATTCCAGAAGGCCAATGACTCTAGGATGCTACAACCATCATGAATATGACCCAAATTGCCAAGCATTCAAATTTTGATCACATGATCATGGGGTGCCCCTACGGTTGTGTGTGAAAAATAATCATAAGTCGCTTTTTTTCAGTGCTGTTATTTGAATGGTCACTGAAAATGGTGACTAATTTTATTTTATTTTATTTTATTGTTTTATATGCCACTCTATCCCATGTGACTCAATTCGAGGATTACCTGTATTTAGACGAAGCTTCTCTTTCCTTTTGTTTCTGCAACTGCAAAGTACTTTATTTGAATGGCTGCTGGTTTTGCCATAATTTAAAGTGAACGTAGAATAAGAATCAGAGACAAGCAAATTATTTAAAAATAGATGGGGCACAATGACACTTTTTGAAGACTTAGGATGTAGAGAAGATGACATATTCCTTTCTTCGTATGCTTCATTCTGTCTGTAGCTCAGTCCCCAATCAACACTTGTAGACATGATGTTCTTCAAAATTCTCCAGGAGGCATTCATTCTCATTTCTCATTGTGCTGCTGCTATTCTGAAGTGCCTTGGAGACAAATACCAACTATAAGCCATCATTCTGGTCTGTGGATCCAATCTGTTGCCTTTACACCAAATTCCCTGCCTAGCGTATATTTCTACTTTTGTCGGAAGGAGAATGTATGAGAAAAAAATCAAATGAAAGAAGCTGTTGGTTTCCATGTTTATTGAATGCAAGAATATGTCTCCTGGGGAGCTGCACAAAAAAGTAACAACTGTACGAAAGATGCCCTTTGAAGGCCAACTCAGTCTTTGGAAAGGAAAATGAGTATAATAAGCCAGGAATTGGGAGAATGCACAACATCTAGTAGAAGTGATTTTATTAATCACTTAGCATACTTAAGGGCTAAATTGTAATTATCGGTAATATAACCATGATCGACAGTATAATAAGATGAATGCCTAATTACTTAAAATTGTACAATGTTTATAAATCAACCGCATCCTAGTTTCTTAAGTGAATGTACATGGAAAGCTATACAAAATAGAACTTTTCAGTATAAAAGTTCAGTATAAAAGTCAAAGATCCACAGCTGACTTTGTAACATCATCTTTCGGCTGTGGTGAGGGGGCGTTTGCACCAGTTGCAGCCCTATTTGGATAGGGAGTCTTTACTCACAGTCACCCATGCCCTTATCACCTCGGGGTTTGACTACAGTAATGCTCTCTACATGGGGCTATCTTTGAAGAGTATTAAGGAACTACAAATCGTGCAAAGCACAGCCGTGTGAGCAGTCATGGGCCTGCCCTGGCACGCCCATGTTTCTCCAGTATTCCACAGACTACACTGGTTGCCAATTGGTTTCCGGACACAATTCAAAGTGTTAGTTATGACCTATAAAGCCTTACATAGCAATGGACCAGATTACTTGCGGGAACGCCTCCTGCTGCATGAGTCCCAGCGACCAGTTAGGTCCCACAGAGTCAGCCTTCTCCAGGTACCATACTAGACAATGTTGCTTGGCGGGGCCTAGGGGTAGAGCCTTCTCTGTGGGGGCTCCAGCCCTCTGGAATCAGCTCCCACCAGAGATTCACACTGCCCCCACCCTCCTCGCCTTCCACAAGAGTCTCAAGACTCATCTATGTTGCCAGGTTTGGGGCCATTAAAGCTTAGCCCTCTGGCCGACAAGTGTATGTATGTCTGTTGTGTGAATAGTAATGATTAATTTTGAATTTTATTGGGGGTTTTAGACTAATTAGTTTAAAATTAATTGGATTAGGATGTTCTCATTGTTTCTTTTATATGTTGTAAGCCATCCCAAGTCCTCAAAGAGGACATTTTTAAAATAAAATAAATAAATAAATAAATGAAGGAAGGAAGGGAGGGAGGGAGGGAGGGAGGAAGAAAGAAAGAAAGAAAGAAAGAAAGAAAGAAAGAAAGAAAGAAAGAAAGAAAGAACCATAGGCTTTTGGGGACATACCAACATGGGTTCAAATGCTTTCATTTAATAACTGAAAAGATTGATCTGAAAACTCCATAAAGAGGAGACAGTGACAAGACAACTATGTGTGTTTTGTGAGATCAATTACCCATGCATTTCTCTAAGTCTCCTTTCAAATCATCTAAGCCACTAGCTGTCATCACATCCTGAGCCCTGAAATCCATTTATCTGTCGTGCTTACTGGCAATAAATCAGATACTAGATTCATGTCCTGTTTCAAAGGATTCCCTCAACCACAAAGGGTTTGATGTGTTGTTAGTAGAAACTGAGGTATGTTTACTGAAGCCAGCTCTCTTTGCAGAAAGAACACAAGGGAAATGGCCCATTCCTACATCAACCTCTGAGTTATTACATCAAGCTTTTTGATGGAGCAAATCTGGGCCTGCATTTAGCACAATCCAAACTTTTGTTTTAAAACATAGCTCTGCTGTGGCACACATAAAGGCAACAATGGGCAAAGGTGAGAACTTCCTTGACATTATTCTACATGATTGACTGGAAACAAGAAGGGGAGAGAGAGAGAAAGAAAGAGACTGCAAGCTTCCTATTGGTAGAATGAATGTAAAGTATATTCTTCATTGCCTACACAGGGAGAAAAGCCATTTAAAGCAAAATCTTTTGTGCAGAAGAGCAAAGAGCAAATGGAAAGTGTAAGCATTTTTTAAAAACTTCTACTTTGTACATTCTTGTGCTAAATAATGACTTTTCAAGCATACTATTTGAATCACCTCAGAAAGCAGCCAATTCCAGCTGACTAAGAGAATTTCTGCCAGAATGCAAGAGAGCTTTTTTTTGTGTGTTTAAGTAGGCTACTTTTGTCTATTACCAGTTCCACACAAAATAGCTTTTCTTGAAACAACCCTTTTACATAAAATAGCATTTTAGTAGAAGTTTTCAAAAGAAAAAATTATTGTTAAGTCAAATAGGTAAGAAGTTGAGTGGCTGACAACCAACATTTCCATATGATTGTGTACCCACAATCCATGTGTGTGTGTATATATATATATAGAAGAAAGCTCTTCACATACACAAATAGCTTGGTGCCCATCCCCTGGCACTTTAATTTCATAGTGTATAAAAAATACAGATGTATGGAAGCTGAGTTTTTAAAGACAAAGAGTGAGATAACAGGCAAGTCCCTTTGCATGGCTTTTTACTGTAAATGAAAGGGCATATACTTGAAAGGGTACTTAATGGGATTAAATACCTGTTGGCAATTCTAATTCGCTTTCCAGAAGTTTGCATTAGTCAAAGTTTAAAGGCTCTTGCTACATCCAATAATTTTGTCATTTTCAAATGCAATTGCTATTTATTAAAATATTCACACTTATTAAACATTTTGAAATCCATGTATCTGAATGTACTTAGGATTCTAAACCTTTGCTGGTAATTCAATAACATTTTGGGAAAACTGAGTTTGTTAAGGGAAAATTATTCTTTATATTATACAAATGTTATAATTTTCTTTAAGACACAAGAAACTGATTTATATGTCTTTATCACTGATCCTTTGCAGATATACATATTTTGAACAACTTCAATTATAGTTTTCTTTCTTTTTTTCTCTTTATAACAACAGGTATGTTAGTCTGGCATATGGAGTGGGAAATCCTTTAATCATCTCATTTGGTTGTAAGAATTCAAAATCAACAAATCAAATACTTAGCCTTGAGTCATTCTTAAGTAACAACCAAAATTGATCTCCAGAAATGTTTCTATTCTTTGTCTAATGACAAGAAATTAATGTTCCCAAAAGCCTGATGAGCTTTTCCAACAAAAGTTTGGGGGGGGGGGGAAACCAAAATGAAAAATATCAGGAAAGGAATGGACCTCCATTTAAAAAACAAAACAGACCAAGAGCAACACTTCTGGTAGTGCATGTTTTAAGCAACTACAGTAATTGCAGAATCTAAATCATGACAGTGAAATAATAGAGCAAATCTATGATTTTATCCTTAAGCGAACTGAAAATAATTTCCCAAAATTTTCAAATGGAATGCAAAGGCATGCTGCAGTACCTGTTCATTTTTTACAGAAAGTGGAATAGGTTGTTTGAAAGACATAATGGAAGCTCAAGATGTATTTAAAGAGAAAATAGAGTTCTATTTTAGCTAAAATGGGTGTATAACTATAATGATAATAACAATCGTTATTTTAACTATGCACGACTCTCCTGTGCTTTGAATGTTGAGTTTTCAGGAATATCTAAAGTCCAATTTTTCCTTCTATTTTTTTCCTCACTGTTTTGTTATAGAGCATCTTCCCTGTTATAACCTGCCATTCACTACTTTTTACAGTTATAAAGCAATTCTGTCTATCAGCATTTTACAAGAGCAAAAATTGTTAAATGATTGGAGAGGGAGAGAGAGGGAGGGGAGGGTGGGAGAGAGAGATCAAATATAATAGTTTTGCTGTTTTCTTCTTCACCAGAAAGAGATTTTTATTTATACGTATTGCAAATATTTTTAAGTTGCAGTCTTTTCATTTTAAGTTGCAGTAATAGATCACCACCAATTTTAGATAATTAAAAAGAGAAAGGATCTTTTACAAAGCATTTGGGAATAGCTAGACCTTATATCCCTATCAACTTAAAAAAAGCAAATGAACAGGATTATCATCACTAAAAATCTTTCTTCTAATATCTCACAACTGCAGAGTAGAGGCAAGGCTGTGAGAATTATTGTAAATCATAGGTAGGGGTATTATATAAGGGTATCCTAATTAGTAGTATCCAGTACAACTAAGAGTGAAAAATCAATGTTTCAAATTGGGGCAAACCTTACACATCAAGTTTTCTCTCCATGCTGTGTTGTGTGCATCTGTGCATACATGTGTTCTATATAGATTTTTCAGGCAGCTGTCTTCAAAAGCTCCTTGCAAGTTCTGCAGCCAGAAATATCAATGGGGAACACCTACTTCAGAGGACTTGGTCCAGCATGGTTTCAATGGACTCGGCTTGCATTGTTAATAAGGAAACTTTCTACACAACTACATCAAGGGTGGGTTCTTCCCAGTTCGGAACAGTTAACCCAAACATCACGATGATCTCGAACCACTTCAGGGGTCATCCAGACACCAAATCATATTTTCAAATGTGTAAAGAACTGATAAAGAAGTAGAGGGAGACCAGGATTCAAACCTGAATCCTATGAAGGTATTTTACTGAAAGAGTAATAGATCCTTGGAACAAACTTCCAGCAGACGTGATAAATAAATCCACAGTAACTGAATTTAAACATGCCTGGAATAAACATATATCCATCCTAAGATAAAATACAGAAAATAGTATAAGGGCAGACTAGATGGACCATGAGGTCTTTTTCTGCCGTCAGACTTCTATGTTTCTATGTTTCTAAACCTGGCGCAGCCATATAGCATGGGAGGAAGTGAGGCAGTGAGGAAAGTTGGAACCCATCCCCGAACTACATGACTAGGTGGGAATTCACTCATAGAGTTCTACATATGGGGTTAGAAAAGGACAAATATGTATTTCTTCTATGAGTTTTCTTAGAAAACTGGTGTAGCAATGGTCAATGCCATCACTTTTACAGTGATTTCACAGACTCATAACACCTTACCTGATTAAATATTCCAGAAACTCTGATCTCTTTTATGTACAACTTCTTCTGTTGAATCAGTACGATTCAATTTTTCTTAACGTAGCTATGTTTTCTGTCTGTAAAATTAATCAGACCATGGTCACCACTGATGATTTCACGATCAGTTGAAAGATATTATTATGCCTTGTACTGTTTTGTTTTATTTTACTGTTTAATTTTTTGTGCTGGTCTGTGACTAACAAAGACTGAATTGAAAAGCTGAATTGAATTTACAATTATTTCTAGGCCAAGCTACTTCAGAAGTAAAAGTATGGGAAACCATAACATATATGCTTGCACCAATCTGAGATAAGGTCATACCACTTGTCAAAGGAAGAAGCAAAATAATACTAAAATCCCATCCTAACTTTAGACTGGAGTTAATAAATCAAAAGCTACCATTGTGTTTTTATTTTAATAAAATAACGTTTATTGCCAGGTAAACAGATAAACATTATCAGCCTTCTTATGGATTACCTATAAACATATGATTTTTATATTATTTTTAAACTTTATATATATATATATATACCATACTGAGAAAAAATAATAATAACATACCCTTCTTTACAAACAGTCTCTGGAGAAGGGTGGCCTAGAAATCAAAATAATAATAAAGAATAAATAAATTTTAATTCAAAACACAGTATACTGTGTTGTCAAGTTTTCAAACTTCTAATAATTTTGGTATGAAAATGTACCAGTAGATGGCAGCATAAAGCTATATTTTATTAGTTACACAGTAGTACTATTGTTAAAACTATCTGGCACTGGAAAACAAACATGTGAGGGGGGAAAATACTCATGGCTTTACACCTGGCATGCCTTCATATTGTTTAGTTGAAATTTTCTGAAAATAAAGAAGAAGAGTATGTTGTTATATGGGCAATTAGATTCACAAAGACTGGTGAAAGTTTAATTATTCAAATCTAACCAAGGATTTAACAATTATTATGATAGCATCTATGGATATAGGCAGTCTATTAAGTCGGAGACGGAGAGACTGAACAGGAGTTTGTTTATTAGTCAGACTGACAGAACAGAGAACAAGG
Organism: Erythrolamprus reginae; assembly: GCF_031021105.1. Lineage (NCBI taxonomy): Eukaryota > Metazoa > Chordata > Lepidosauria > Squamata > Dipsadidae > Erythrolamprus > Erythrolamprus reginae. The sequence continues at coordinate 168,895,594 of NC_091950.1, read as the reverse complement.
TAACTGACAGGATATTTATAACCAGCACAACTTTTGCATAACCAATAGCGTTACAGTGTTTCTCCCGCCAACCTCGGGGCAACCAATGAAATGACAGCGGCTTATTACTGGGCAAATACACTACACAGTCCCAACCAGGGTATCTTTTTTATAAAATTAGGGTGTTCAAGTCCAATAAATTGAAAATTTCCAAGTCTGTTAGATATTGTGGCTAGGACTCTGGCCATGATTAGTATTGTAGAAAGTTAGTCCCCACCCACCCCCAAAAGAATGAAATGTTTTGAGGAATATTTAAAAATCAGAATGTTATATTTCCCTAAATGAGAAATGGAGAAACATGTTATTCTAGAGGAAGGAAGCAGCCCCAAACAGAAACTGAGGAGGTAGCTTTCAGAAATGCAGGTTTGGTAATCTATTCAAGACAGATTGTTTTGAAACTCCCTGCAGCAAAGTCTGAACAAAGGCAGAATGGTAGGATTAGCCCCTCGCTCAAGATCCAAAACAAGATGAAAGCCATTAAACCACAATAGGAACTGCCCAATGCCCTTTTAGAACACAAGCCCCTTCGTTGAACCATCCCAAAGCAGTCCAAACTACACCTGAGAGCTCAAAGGCTGACTGGGAGCTGACCAGATTAGCTCAGTCAAGTACCTAGGAATGCATTTCCTGTTTTGCCCATAGAGCCAGCTATGACCCCTATATAATCCTTACTTGATTCCATAGGAATTTGAATACAAAGCCCAAAAGAAGGTATAAAAGCCACCCTCTCTCAATTCCATTTGGTCAATTGCCCAGAACCACAAACACATGTGGTTCTGCTATACCAATAAACCATCTTTCCAATCAAGAATCTGAACTCCAAATACGAACTGAATAATCAAATTATCACAGATAATCCCCACTCAATTAAAGACCTCGGTATACTAACAACAAAAGATTTAAGTGCCAAAACCCACTGCAACGACATAGCCAAGAAGGCTTCAAGAGTTGTAAACCTAATCCTACGTAGCTTCTACTCTGTCAATCTCACACTACTTACCAGAGCTTACAAAACTTTTGCCAGACCCATCCTCGAATACAGCTCATCCGTTTGGAACCCATATCGCATCTCAGATATCCACACCCTTGAAAATTTCCAAAGATACTTCACCAGAAGAGCCCTTCACTCCTCCACTCGAAAATACCCTACGAGACTAGACTTTCAATCCTGGGCCTAGAAAGCCTAGAACTAAGATGCCTTAAACAAGATCTAAGTATTGCCCACAAGATCATATGCTGCAACATCCTGCCTGTTGGCGACTACTTCAGCTTCAACCACAACAACACAAGAGCACACAACAGATTTAAACTTAATATTAACTGCTCCAAAGTTGATTGTAAAAAATATGACTTCAGTAACCGAGTTGTGAAGTGTGGAACTCATTACCGGATTCCATAGTGTCTTCCCCAAACCCCCAATACTTTACCCTTAGATTATTTAGGGTTGACCTATCCAGATTCCTAAGAGGTCAGTAAGGGGCGAGTACAAGTGCACTAGAGTGCCTTCCGTCCCCTGTCCTATTGCTCACCTATATCTCATATACCTTTCTTCTATTCCTATATCTCTTCTTCTATTCTTTCATTGATATGTTCCATTACTATATCTTCTTTTCTATTCTTTCTTAGATATATTTTACTATGAGTATCTCCTTTATAGCCTTCATCATGTATTTTACTCTGTGTGTGTGTGTGTGTGTGTGTGTGTGTGTATGTCATTCCTTCTAATAATTATGATTACACCAACTAATCAGATCACTGAAACATAATCACCCAATCTATTTGCTACATTCAAAACAAATCTCCACCCCCACACTATATACTAGGAAGAAATGACAGTTGCTAACATTCCATTTTACAACAACACAAAGATTGGAACTTCAGCCTGATGATGGTGAATGTGATTTCGCCGAAACGTCGCATAGACATGCAAAATATTACACAGGGCAAAACCCGAACTCAGAACAATCTACATACATATACCCATGAAAATTTACGAAAACAAATATCTTACCTCTACGGGGAGGACACTTTCCTACTGACTAGGACCTATGAAAAACTTGAAGTCAGAAAAGCCTCCATCTTATGTGATCTCACATTCCTACGCAACTGCAGGGACAAAAAAATAATTCCCAAATACTTCCAACTAAAATTCCACCCAAAAACCCCAACCATTGAGAGGATCCTAAAAAGAACTGAATTAGCCCTAATCAGAAATGAACTCCACAAAAAAAGATTCATACTTGATGAAATCAACAAAAGTCTACTCTCTCTTCACCTTAAAATCAGCAACCAAATACACCCTTTACTCTGGGACAAATTCAAACAAATATCAATCTGGAGAGCAGAAACAGAAACCCAATACAAGACAGACACACATAATAAGAAACTCCAAATACTAGAGGTACAGCAAAAACCCAGCCCTCCACAACAACTTATGACCAAAACAGTACATAACATATCAGACAGGATACTCACCACTACAGAAACCAATATTCTTTCAAAAGGATTTAATTTTGCAATAACCCCAAAATGCATACCAACTGAAAACATCATATGTGGAATTGAAACAACTTTAAATAAAATCAACCCAGATACTGCTAACAAAATCAGACTTAAAGTCACTAATATTCTCTGCTCTAGTAAACCTCCTAAAAGCTACATACAACAGGAAGAAAGAGATGCACTTATCAATCTGAAGAAAAACCAGGAAATAATAATCCTCCCAGCCGATAAAGGAAACTCCACAATAGTGATGAACACAGCAGATTACAAAGAAAAAATGACAACTCTACTACAAAACCCGGCCTACAAACTCCTAAGCACAGATCCTACCACCTACCTAGAAAAAACCACCAAATCTAAAATCAAGGCCTCTCCCATCAGCGAAGAAATCCAGCAAAAAATCATCCCCAGAGAAAAATCTTCCATATGTCCAAAACTCTATGGCCTTCCAAAAATACACAAGGAAGGAATACCTCTCAGGCCAATAGTCAGTTCTATAGGCTCCCCTCTACAAAACCTTGCCAAATTTTTAGCCAAATACCTTCAACCATATACAGAAACGATTACCTCATATGTTCAAAATTCATTCCACTTTATACAAATAATTAAAAAACAAAACCTACAACCCGATGACCTACTTGTAAGTTTTGATGTCGTGTCCCTGTTCACACAAATACCTATTAAAGAAGCCTTGACAGCTATCCAGGACAAACACAAACCCCCCAAATATATCCTAGACCTTACCAACCACTGCCTGACCAATACATACTTCATCTATAATGAACAAAGATATAAACAGATAGAGGGAGCCCCCATGGGATCACCTCTATCACCTGTCATAGCCAACCTCTATATGGAATATTTCGAAAATAATGCATTAGAGCAAGCCAAATACAAACCCAAACTTTGGCTGAGATATGTTGATGATACCTTTGTAATTTGGCCACATGGTAAAGAAAAACTAGACAATTTCCTCACACATCTCAACAGCCTACACCCCAAAATACAGTTTACTATGGAAACAGAAATCAATGATCAACTTCCCTTTCTAGATGTACTGGTCTATAAAAAACCCAATGGCAGCCTAGGACATACTATCTACCAAAAGAAAACCCATACCAACCGTTATCTAAATGCACATTCACACCACCACCCCGCACAAATCACCTCAGTGGCCAAAACTCTCATCACCAGAACCAAACGCTTAGCTGACCATGAGCACTTAAAAACTGAATTGAACAAACTCAAAGATGTATTAATTTCTAATGGATTCAAAGAGAAAACAATAACAAACCTAATCAAAAAAGAGACACCCCCCAAAAAACAAGATCAAGAACAGGACAATGGCACCACCATCCTTCCTTACATCAAAGGCACCACGGATAAAATTAGTAAAATTCTGCACAAACATAACATCAAAACTTCATTTTGCACTAACCAAAAAATATCTAATATCCTAAGGAGCCCCAAAGATAAAATCCAATTGGAATACCAAGGAATCTATGAAATCCCTTGCAAAACATGTGCAGCCACATACATTGGACAAACTAACCGAAGAGTGAGCCAACGCATAACAGAACATGTGAATGCAGTCAAAAAAGAAGAAAAGACCTCCTCCCTTGTCCAGCACATTAAAAAAACAGGGCACAAAATTGACTTTGAAAAAACTAAATTACTCCACAAAACAGAGAATTTATATAGAAGAATTTCTCTAGAAGCTATAGAAATTGAGAGGAGACCCCTTTGCATAAATAAAAGAGATGACACGTCCCGCCTACCAGAAATTTGGAAACCAGCCTTAAACAAAAAAAACACTTCATAATAATCAGCATGTCAATCCTTCTAATAATTATGATTTTAGAATTTTATATTTGGAAATCAGCCTTAAACAAAACACTTCATAAAAATCTCCATGTCATTCCTTCTAATAATTATGATTACACCAACCAATCAGATCACTGAAACATAATCACCCAATCTATTTGCTACATTCAAAACAAATCTCCACCCCCACGCTATATACTAGGAAGAAATGACAGTTGCTAACATTCCATTTTACAACAACACAAAGATTGGAACTTCAGCCTGATGATGGTGAATGTGATTTCGCCGAAACGTCTCATAGACATGCAAAATATTACACAGGGCAAAACCCGAACTCAGAACAATCTACATACATATACCCGTGAAAATTTACGAAAACAAATATCTTACCTCTACGGGGAGGACACTTTCCTACTGACTAGGACCTATGAAAAACTTGAAGTCAGAAAAGCCTCCATCTTATGTGATCTCACATTCCTACGCAACTGCAGGGACAAAAAATAATTCCCAAATACTTCCAACTAAAATTCCACCCAAAAACCCCAACCATTGAGAGGATCCTAAAAAGAACTGAATTAGCCCTAATCAGAAATGAACTCCACAAAAAAAGATTCATACTTGATGAAATCAACAAATACTCTCTCTTCACCTTAAAATCAGCAACCAAATACACCCTTTACTCTGGGATAAATTCAAACAAATATCAATCTGGAGAGCAGAAACAGAAACCCAATACAAGACAGACACACATAATAAGAAACTCCAAATACTAGAGGTACAGCAAAAACCCAGCCCTCCACAACAACTTATGACCAAAACAGTACATAACATATCAGACAGGATACTCACCACTACAGAAACCAATATTCTTTCAAAAGGATTTAATTTTGCAATAACCCCAAAACGCATACCAACTGAAAACATCATATGTGGAATTGAAACAACTTTAAATAAAATCAACCCAGATACTGCTAACAAAATCAGACTTAAAGTCATTAATATTCTCTGCTCTAGTAAACCTCCTAAAAGCAACATACAACAGGAAGAAAGAGATGCACTTATCAATCTGAAGAAAAACCAGGAAATAATAATCCTCCCAGCCGATAAAGGAAACTCCACAATAGTGATGAACACAGCAGATTACAAAGAAAAAATGACAACTCTACTACAAAACCCGGCCTACAAACTCCTAAGCACAGATCCTACCACCTACCTAGAAAAAACCACCAAATCTAAAATCAAGGCCTCTCCCATCAGCGAAGAAATCCAGCAAAAAATCATCCCCAGAGAAAAATCTTCCATATGTCCAAAACTCTATGGCCTTCCAAAAATACACAAGGAAGGAATACCTCTCAGGCCAATAGTCAGTTCTATAGGCTCCCCTCTACAAAACCTTGCCAAATTTTTAGCCAAATACCTTCAACCATATACAGAAACTATTACCTCATATGTTCAAAATTCATTCCACTTTATACAAATAATTAAAAAACAAAACCTACAACCCGATGACCTACTTGTAAGTTTTGATGCCGTGTCCCTGTTCACACAAATACCTATTAAAGAAGCCTTGACAGCTATCCAGGACAAACACAAACCCCCCAAATATATCCTAGACCTTACCAACCACTGCCTGACCAATACATACTTCATCTATAATGAACAAAGATATAAACAGATAGAGGGAGCCCCCATGGGATCACCTCTATCACCTGTCATAGCCAACCTCTATATGGAATATTTCGAAAATAATGCATTAGAGCAAGCCAAATACAAACCCAAACTTTGGCTGAGATATGTTGGTGATACCTTTGTAATTTGGCCACATGGTAAAGAAAAACTAGACAATTTCCTCACACATCTCAACAGCCTACACCCCAAAATACAGTTTACTATGGAAACAGAAATCAATGATCAACTTCCCTTTCTAGATGTACTGGTCTATAAAAAACCCAATGGCAGCCTAGGACATACTATCTACCAAAAGAAAACCCATACCAACCGTTATCTAAATGCACACTCACACCACCACCCCGCACAAATCACCTCAGTGGCCAAAACTCTCATCACCAGAACCAAACGCTTAGCTGACCATGAGCACTTAAAAACTGAATTGAACAAACTCAAAGATATATTAATTTCTAATGGATTCAAAGGGAAAACATTAACAAACCTAATCAAAAAAGAGACACCCCCCAAAAAACAAGATCAAGAACAGGACAATGGCACCACCATCCTTCCTTATATCAAAGGCACCACGGATAAAATTAGTAAAATTCTGCACAAACATAACATCAAAACTTCATTTTGCACTAACCAAAAAATATCTAATATCCTAAGGAGCCCCAAAGATAAAATCCAATTGGAATACCAAGGAATCTATGAAATCCCTTGCAAAACATGTGCAGCCACATACATTGGACAAACTAACCGAAGAGTGAGCCAACGCATAGCAGAACATGTGAATGCAGTCAAAAAAGAAGAAAAGACCTCCTCCCTTGTCCAGCACATTAAAAAAACAGGGCACGAAATTGACTTTGAAAAAACTAAATTACTCCACAAAACAGAGAATTTATATAGAAGAATTTCTCTAGAAGCTATAGAAATTGAGAGGAGACCCCTTTGCATAAATAAAAGAGATGACACGTCCCGCCTACCAGAAATTTGGAAACCAGCCTTAAACAAAAAAAACACTTCATAATAATCAGCATGTCAATCCTTCTAATAATTATGATTTTAGAATTTTATATTTGGAAATCAGCCTTAAACAAAACACTTCATAAAAATCTCCATGTCATTCCTTCTAATAATTATGATTACACCAACCAATCAGATCACTGAAACATAATCACCCAATCTATTTGCTACATTCAAAACAAATCTCCACCCCCACACTATATACTAGGAAGAAATGACAGTTGCTAACATTCCATTTTACAACAACACAAAGATTGGAACTTCAGCCTGATGATGGTGAATGTGATTTCGCCGAAACGTCGCATAGACATGCAAAATATTACACAGGGCAAAACCCGAACTCAGAACAATCTACATACATATACCCGTGAAAATTTACGAAAACAAATATCTTACCTCTACGGGGAGGACACTTTCCTACTGACTAGGACCTATGAAAAACTTGAAGTCAGAAAAGCCTCCATCTTATGTGATCTCACATTCCTACGCAACTGCAGGGACAAAAAAATAATTCCCAAATACTTCCAACTAAAATTCCACCCAAAAATCCCAACCATTGAGAGGATCCTAAAAAGAACTGAATTAGCCCTAATCAGAAATGAACTCCACAAAAAAAGATTCATACTTGATGAAATCAACAAAAGTCTACTCTCTCTTCACCTTAAAATCAGCAACCAAATACACCCTTTACTCTGGGATAAATTCAAACAAATATCAATCTGGAGAGCAGAAACAGAAACCCAATACAAGACAGACACACATAATAAGAAACTCCAAATACTAGAGGTACAGCAAAAACCCAGCCCTCCACAACAACTTATGACCAAAACAGTACATAACATATCAGACAGGATACTCACCACTACAGAAACCAATATTCTTTCAAAAGGATTTAATTTTGCAATAACCCCAAAACGCATACCAACTGAAAACATCATATGTGGAATTGAAACAACTTTAAATAAAATCAACCCAGATACTGCTAACAAAATCAGACTTAAAGTCACTAATATTCTCTGCTCTAGTAAACCTCCTAAAAGCTACATACAACAGGAAGAAAGAGATGCACTTATCAATCTGAAGAAAAACCAGGAAATAATAATCCTCCCAGCTGATAAAGGAAACTCCACAATAGTGATGAACACAGCAGATTACAAAGAAAAAATGACAACTCTACTACAAAACCCGGCCTACAAACTCCTAAGCACAGATCCTACCACCTACCTAGAAAAAACCACCAAATCTAAAATCAAGGCCTCTCCCATCAGCGAAGAAATCCAGCAAAAAATCATCCCCAGAGAAAAATCTTCCATATGTCCAAAACTCTATGGCCTTCCAAAAATACACAAGGAAGGAATACCTCTCAGGCCAATAGTCAGTTCTATAGGCTCCCCTCTACAAAACCTTGCCAAATTTTTAGCCAAATACCTTCAACCATATACAGAAACTATTACCTCATATGTTCAAAATTCATTCCACTTTATACAAATAATTAAAAAACAAAACCTACAACCCGATGACCTACTTGTAAGTTTTGATGTCGTGTCCCTGTTCACACAAATACCTATTAAAGAAGCCTTGACAGCTATCCAGGACAAACACAAACCCCCCAAATATATCCTAGACCTTACCAACCACTGCCTGACCAATACATACTTCATCTATAATGAACAAAGATATAAACAGATAGAGGGAGCCCCCATGGGATCACCTCTATCACCTGTCATAGCCAACCTCTATATGGAATATTTCGAAAATAATGCATTAGAGCAAGCCAAATACAAACCCAAACTTTGGCTGAGATATGTTGATGATACCTTTGTAATTTGGCCACATGGTAAAGAAAAACTAGACAATTTCCTCACACATCTCAACAGCCTACACCCCAAAATACAGTTTACTATGGAAACAGAAATCTATAAAAAACCCAATGGCAGCCTAGGACATACTATCTACCAAAAGAAAACCCATACCAACCGTTATCTAAATGCACACTCACACCACCACCCCGCACAAATCACCTCAGTGGCCAAAACTCTCATCACCAGAACCAAACGCTTAGCTGACCATGAGCACTTAAAAACTGAATTGAACAAACTCAAAGATGTATTAATTTCTAATGGATTCAAAGAGAAAACAATAACAAACCTAATCAAAAAAGAGACACCCCCCAAAAAACAAGATCAAGAACAGGACAATGGCACCACCATCCTTCCTTACATCAAAGGCACCACGGATAAAATTAGTAAAATTCTGCACAAACATAACATCAAAACTTCATTTTGCACTAACCAAAAAATATCTAATATCCTAAGGAGCTCCAAAGATAAAATCCAATTGGAATACCAAGGAATCTATGAAATCCCTTGCAAAACATGTGCAGCCACATACATTGGACAAACTAACCGAAGAGTGAGCCAATGCATAGCAGAACATGTGAATGCAGTCAAAAAAGAAGAAAAGACCTCCTCCCTTGTCCAGCACATTAAAAAAACAGGGCACAAAATTGACTTTGAAAAAACTAAATTACTCCACAAAACAGAGAATTTATATAGAAGAATTTCTCTAGAAGCTATAGAAATTGAGAGGAGACCCCTTTGCATAAATAAAAGAGATGACACGTCCCGCCTACCAGAAATTTGGAAACCAGCCTTAAACAAAAAAAACACTTCATAATAATCAGCATGTCAATCCTTCTAATAATTATGATTTTAGAATTTTATATTTGGAAATCAGCCTTAAACAAAACACTTCATAAAAATCTCCATGTCATTCCTTCTAATAATTATGATTACACCAACCAATCAGATCACTGAAACATAATCACCCAATCTATTTGCTACATTCAAAACAAATCTCCACCCCCACACTATATACTAGGAAGAAATGACAGTTGCTAACATTCCATTTTACAACAACACAAAGATTGGAACTTCAGCCTGATGATGGTGAATGTGATTTCGCCGAAACGTCGCATAGACATAGACATGCAAAATATTACACAGGGCAAAACCCGAACTCAGAACAATCTACATACATACATACATACATACATACATACATACATACATACATACATATATATATATATATATATATATATATATATATATACACCCACTAAAACCCTCATTGTGTATTGGACAAAATAAATAAATAAATAAACCTCCATGTTTCCAGTTTCTTTCTCCCAGTTTGGGACAGAATCAGATGGATATTTGGCCCCACAGTATAATAGTGGATTTTTTTTTCCCCATAAGTGTTCAATTTTCATTTGCAAGTCCTAGTATATTGCAATTTTTTCCAATCGTTCTTCCTCAATCCTAGCATCACCCATTATAGCAACATCAATGAACCAGACTTTCTTTTTTTCCCATAATTGTTATAGCAGGCATGTTATGAACAAGAGTACCTGTCTGGATTTTAAATCTTATAAAATCTAAGTCATCTTATTTTCAAAAATCTTTTCAATTTCGCGTCATGTGATGTATTACGAAGGGGTTTTTGCCTTTGCAGAGCTGGGGTGAGTGTGGCCTGCGCATGACCCATGTTTGACACTCCTGGTCTAAGTGGTTCTTCTTATATTCAAATTCACACACTGGCAAAATTGCAATCTGATGAATAATGTTTGCAACCAGCTGCCAAAATGCTGCTTATATTTAATTTGTAAAATTTTACTGTAGCCATTGATTAAATGGGTAATTTTTTTCCTCATCCTTTTCATACCAAAAGCAACGTTCGCTGTTGTCTGTTTTGTGATGAATTTTTGCTTTGATGCAATTAGTCATCAAAGATTGAGCTGGTAAAGCAAAGTATTCAGTTTTTTTCTGTAACAATCATGACAAACACTATGTGAGGATTTTTTCTTTCTATATTCTTCAAGTATTGGCCATGCATTGGCTTATGTTTACAATTAACAAATTAGTTTGCAATTGCTTCTTTTCTATATTTGCCTTTTACTTTGCTGTTTTCAAGAGCTATCCTTGATTGACCAAAAGGTGTTTTTTTTTCAAAAGGCGACTGGACTTTGTTTTTCCTTGTAGAAGTTTTGCTTCTCATCCAAGAAGCTTCTTCAGTTCTTCTCTTATCCTCAGAACTGAAGAAGCTTCTTGGGTTAGAAGTGAAACATTTTCAAGGAAACACTGAGTCCAGTTGCCTTTTAAAATAAAGCACCTTAAGAAACTACAAGATGGATAACTGAGAATCTCCATAGACATTTCCTTGACTGACTACTTTCAGCTACTCTCTTTTTAACGTAGTCATTCAGGTCATGCTTTCATTCATCCAGTTTGATTCACCTATAGAAGTCCTCTACCCTCTTTAGGTCTTGGCAAATTTATTTGTTTATTTGTTTGTTTGTTTGTTTGTTTGTTTGTTTACTGACTGACTGACTGACTGACTGACTGACTGACTGACTGACTGACTGACTGACTGACTGACTGACTGACTGACTTACTTACTTACTTACTTACTTACTTACTTACTTACTTACTTACTTACTTACTTATTGGATTTGTATGCCGCCCCTCTCTGGAGACTCGGGGCGGCTAACAGCAATAATAAGACAGTGTATAACAATAATCCAATACTAAAAACAATTAATGCAACTGATTGGTGTAGCTTTTGGGATATAGAGCATGCACAGTATATTGTCATTAATTTTATTGTTTTCTGATCCAGGTTATCAACTTCTATATGGATTTAGTCAACTATTCATGTACAATGCGGACTGCCCAGGTATTGATTGCTTTGATGATGTTTCCACCACTTTGCTTTCATTTAAAAATGTTTCAATCTCATTTTATATATTTGGCAGTAGTCCTTTTTTTTTACTTGGTTCTTTAATCAATCGGAAAGTTTCAAAACTTTGGAATTTGTATTTTTACAAGTCTTTTTCTGGTACTACTACTTTAACAAATCTTTATTATCAAAATGTATTCCATGGTCAACAATTTTGTCTGCCTTTATGGCTATATAACTATGTACTTGTCAATGTCAAATTGTATTCCAATCTCTTGGCTGAATTCTGTTATGCTTTTAATCAAGGAGTCTACTTTAACCTTTGTTTTTCCAAATAGTTTTAAATCATTCATATAGAGAAAATGCAAAAAAAAAAAAAGAATTACTCCTGTTTTAGCTAATTCATATCCACATTTTGTCGTGTTCATAATTGTTGTCAAAAGGGACCACTGACAGCATAAAAGGTAAAGGTCACCTTGAAAAAGAAAATCCATATTTAATTTCAATTTATCCTGATTCTTTCCCATTTGCCATCCAAAAGTTCATTTGCCAAAACTTTATTTAAGTATTCATAAATTGCCAAATAATAATTCAAAAAACTTTCAAGATATTACTCAGGCCAGCTATTTGCAACAGAATTGAAGGCCTTTTGATAGTATGTCCAAGACATAAACAAATTTATTCTTTTTAAAAAATTCTTAAAACCAACTTATCAATCAATAACTGATCCTTCATTCTCCTTGAATATTTTGCAGCATCCTTTATGTTCTATAGGGAGTAACGTGGTTCTTTAAAAATATATATATACATTTAACTTACAATTATGCCTGCAAGTAGCTTGCATGTTGTTGGCAAACAGCTTGTGGGTCTACAGCTTCAAGGCTCATTTCCTTTCTTTTTGTCCTTCTGAATTAGGAATGTGCTTCCAGGTGTTACCTATTCTTCATTTTCCAAAATGGTTCCAAAACTCTGTTCATTAGGTCTGCCAGTCTCAAATGTAGATTTGTTCACGATTTTAGTCAGAATCCATGGAATCCAACAGGAGCACTCTTGTTTTTGACCTTCTTTGACTGCTTTCATAGCTTTTCCTAATTAATACTAATATCTTCTAGGCTGGGAACATTGGGTTTTCAACTTGCTCGATCCATATTCCATTTCTTTTGAAATTCCTATTGTTTTCCTATATACCTGTCCACAATTTATTTATTTATTTATTTATTTATTTATTTATTTACTCATTGGACTTTTATGCCTACCCTCTCCGAGTACTCCGATAATGTTACAGAATTGTTTCCAGTTTGCTATAAATTGCAAATTCTGCTGGAATTGAAGGTCCCTTCCAATTGTATTATTCTATTATAGCTGACTTTTGCAATTGACTGATGCTAATTGTGTCAATGCCAATGTGTTCAAGTGTTCTTCAAGATGTTTTGGGATTGTACCCAAGGTGCCTATTACTATTGGTGCTGCTTTCTTTGCTTTCTTTTGCAGATTGCTACTATTATTTATTGCAGTTTTCAATACACTTTGTGTACAACTCCAGATCTAATTTACTTCAATATATAATATACAATATACAAAGCTTCAGGTTTGAAGATCTTGCAATATGGTAAAAGGACTTGGTCTTTTAAAGGCAATAAGAAGGACCTGAAATAAAATGCTACAATATGGGATATGGTATTTGAAGGAGAAAATTAAGCAAGAAACAGCTTGGCCTAACGAAACAGCTTTGAACAAACTTTAATGCTTATCAAAATACATTTTTAAAAAAATACAAGACTCAAATAGTTCACTAAGGATCTGAAGTTTCAAAATCAGGCACTAGTTACCTGGGGGGGGGGGGGATCAGCCCAAGGATTGCTGACTAAACAAAGCCAGAAACTAAAAAGATAGGGTTGCTAGCAGGATTGGTAAGAACCAGCTTGGCACAGTGGTTAAGGCATCAGGCCAGAAATTGGAAGATGGTGTGCTCTAGCCCCACCTTAGACACGAAGCCAGCTCTGGGTCAATCTCCCCATCCCCACCTCTCTCTCTCTCTCAGACTGTTGTGGCTTGTCTATGTTCCATGCAGCTGGTCACAGAACCCAAGGATCGAGAGACAGTTGTGGCGTGGTACCATAGGCCCATGCACCTGGCACCTGAGTCCGATAGCAAGGAGAGGATGTGGTTTCAGAGGCTGAAAGCCAACCAGGGCCTCTTGCACCTCCCAAGGTGCACATGAGTGACTCAGGAGAAGAGGAGGAACCTCTTCTTAATGCTAGGGCATGCAGAGCTGCTAGAAGGCAGGAATGGTTAAGCAAGAGGATATCTCTGTGTGAATAGATCTCTAGAACAATTGTCCATGCCCTTAGACTATTTTAGGCTTAGTCACATCATGATTAAGTACGGAAGTCAACTTTCATGTTATTCCAACTGTTCGCTCAGACGTCTCTCTTGGATATTATTGTTTCAATGATGATTTTCAAACAGGCATTTGGACTAATTATACCTGGACTTCCTGCCAACTCAGATTAAGTCCGTTAATGAGATCTGTGTGATCAAAGACATGATCTTTTGTTTTGGTTTCTGTTTGGACTCTGGTCTGTTGTGGGAACGTTAATTAACAGCTGGCACTGAACAGACTTATTTCTTGATTTTCCGAACTTTAAAACCAAATCTTCCTGCTCATAAAATGTTAGAAGTAAAAGCTTAAATCTTGTAAAATCAGTGTGTGTGGGCCTATTTCCTGGGGGGCTCGTTGCTGGGACAGAACACAACTTTGACAAGAAAATTGCAAGAATTAGTCCGAAGAGTTGCCAGAAGACAACATTGACTTGAAGGTGTACATATATACTTTCTCTTTCACACACATACACACACACACAAATGATGGGTTCTGTTGCCAAAGCTCAGGAGGATTGTGTGGTCTCAATTCATAAATTGGGCCCGGATATTTTCCCCTTCATATTCAGAATCCCAACTAGTCAGCTAAGAATTTCACTTTATTCTCATTTCTTCTCTTGTAATTTTGATCTTCCCTCAGTCAACAAGCATTCCACAGCCATTGAACTGCCCCTGGTTTCCTCTACATCTGCAAATCTTAGTGTCAAAGCTTTGCTGGGCATCACCTTAATCTGAAACCATACTCTGAAAAACCAAAGTCTCTCGTGGAAGATAGGTTAGCAAAGGTGCCATAACATTTTAAAGAAGAAGGAAAGTCAAGAAGGAAGGATGAACTCCTCTGACACAGAAAGATGTTGCATGCAGCTATCAAGGTCAAGGGTTTTTTTTTCGTCTGCAGTAGCCTGATTGTCAGTAGCAGTTGCAAGGAAAGAAAAAGGGAAATTTTAAATACCTTAGCATTGTTTGCCAACTGCAAATACAATACATGTCAAAAGGGGGGAGGGAAGGAAAAACGAATTTAGACAGAAGGACAGTGCTTTTCTTCTAGGTTTGAGATGAAAAGCTTCTGGAATGAGAGGTGATCAGACATCATCATCATCACAACAATAACAGTAACAACAATAACAACAGAGTTGGAAAGGACTTTGGAGGTCTTCTAGTCCAACCCCCTGCTTAGGCAGGAAACCCTACACTACTTCAGACAGATGGTTATTCAACATATTCTTAAAAACTTCCAGTGTTGGAGCATTCACTACTTCTGTAGGTGAACTGTTCCACTTATTAAATGTTCTAACTGTCAGGAAATTTCTCTTTAGATTTAAGTTGTTTCTCATCTTGTTTAAGTTCCACCTATTGCTTCTTGTTCTCCCCTCAGGTGCTTTGGAGAATAATCTGACTCCCTCTTCTTTGTGGCAACCCCTGATATATTGGAACACTGCTATCATGTCTTCCCTAGTACTTCTTTTCATTAAACTAAACATAACTAGTTCCTGGAACTGTTCTTCATATGTCCTCCAGTCCCCTAATCATCTTTGTTGCTCTTCTCCGTACTCTTTCTAGAGTCTCAACATCCTTTTTTCATTGTGGCGACCAAAACTGAATGCAGTATTCTAAGTGTGGCCTTACCAAGGCATTATAAAGTGGTATTAACATGTCACATGATCTTGATTCTATCCCTCTGTTAATGCAGTATAAAACCTAGTTGGATTTTTTGACACCTACTGCACACTGCTAGCTCATATTTAAATGGTTGTCCACATGGAGCAGAAGAGGCAACAGCTGGGAAAATCAGGAGCCAGAGGTCCAATGGCCAGGGAGGAGAAATGGAAAAGGAGTCTGGGGCAATTGAAGCCAAGGAAGAAACTTGCAAAAAGAGCCAGCAAAAAAAAGAAAATGCAAAAATAGGCGATAGCAGAGCAAACTCTACGTGGCCTGGGTGCTAGACAACTGGGCAAGAGTGTGTTAAGGAGATAAGCGGTTGTGTGCCTGGATCTGCAGTAGGAAAACAACAATGATTAGAAGCAAAAACCAGCAGCTAAGCATTCTTTATATAGAGTAAAGGAAAAGACACTTGTCTTTTAGTTGAGTTTTGTTATCATATGGTATACTGTAGTTAGAACCTATTTGCATTTGGTCATAATTGAGATAGATGATAGAGAGGCACAGAGATAAAAGAAAGAGATACGATAGACAGATATAAAGGATAGATATAGATACATGATATAGATAGATGACAGAAAAATATAGATAGAAAATCTCACTTGTAGTTTTTGCACTTGTTTTGAAAATATGCAGTAGTTGGCATTAAGCTTGTCAAGCAATTATATTGCTAGCACTGTATTCACCTGTTACTGGTGGGTGGGTGAATGCATGAGCATACATTTATGGGTGCCTGACATTCCCTCTATTACTCCTATCATTTAACAGCCAAAAATGTCTCATTTTCTCACTTCTCATCTTCTTTCACATCATGAAAAACATATTTGAGCAGAGCAAAAAATAACATTGATACTCAAAGCATTCTCATAATAATGATTGTCATAACAAGGCCAAAACAGATTGACAATAAAATTCAAGAAACAAAGCCGAAGAGGTGACATCATTTTAATAGGCTGGCATCTGAATTGCTGCACTATAGTCAGTAGGCAGAAGAACAAGGGGGTGATATGATAGCAGTGTTCTAATATCTCAAGCAGGACTGCCACAAGGAAGGGGGAATTAAGGGCCACAAAAAGTTTTACTACCACACTGTGGGCGTGGCTTATTTTGTGGGTGTAGTTTGATGGTCATGTGACTGGGTGGGAGTGGTTTGTCAACCATGTGACTGGGTAGGAGTGGCTTGCCGGCCATGTAACCAGATTGGAGTGGCTTGATGATCATGTGACCGGGGGGTGGCTTAAAGATCATGTGACTGGCTTAAAAGTGGCCAACTTGACATCACTCATATCAAGGGTTTGAGTTAGGGTGCCTGGCCTCTCCTCGCCTCAAAGAGATACAAGATATTTACTATTATTGAACATCCAAAATATACTATTTAATCCTACATGTATATATGCCATATGTATACATACATATTATACACAGGCACTCAAAAATATACAGTACATTATCTATTATATGTAAGCTGCAGTTTTGCTACCTCCACTGCATCTCTCCCTGTGTGGGCAGCAGCATGACTGGAAAGGGAGGGGGTTGTCACCCTATTCTCAAAAGTACCAGAAAGCAGGACAAGAAGCAATTGATGAGAGAACCAACCTAGAAATAAGGAGAAATTTTCTAGCAATGAGAACTGCTGTGTCTGCATAGCAATAAGCCGGCTGTCAGATTCGAGCTCGCGTATCCCTCTCCAGGGTCCTGATTGGCCGCATAAGCATAGTTACTGTTAAAGCGGGAACCCTCCTTTGTATGTGATTGGTAGTTGCCTCAGAAGGCGTCCTGTATATAAGTCTGTGTTCTCTTGTGTATTTTCTTAAGCCTGTACCTGCCCTGTTGGCATGTTCTGATTAAACTCACATGTTCTGGTAAAAGGCCTCAGTTATTATACTGGCGACGAGATTTCAGCCCTGCATTTCCATCCAGCATCTGTGTCTGCAGTAAGTGACAATGTCTGTACAGCTTACTTTTCCCCCTTTCAAGCCACAAGGGGAGACCTGGGATTCCTACGTTGCCCGCTTCGACTGTTTTCTAATTTCAAATGGGTATACCGAGATTTCTGGGGACCGCAAAAGATCTTATTTTCTCGGTTTCTGCGGCCCCGAGATGTTCGAGACTGCCAGAGCTTTATTCGCTCCCGTCTCTATCCATGATGTGCCTTGGGAGACTTTCCTATCAACTCTCCAAGA
Organism: Erythrolamprus reginae; assembly: GCF_031021105.1. Taxonomy (NCBI): domain Eukaryota; kingdom Metazoa; phylum Chordata; class Lepidosauria; order Squamata; family Dipsadidae; genus Erythrolamprus; species Erythrolamprus reginae. Next base: position 168,877,571 of record NC_091950.1, on the reverse strand, counting down.
TCACTATGCCCCTGCCCCGTCACGGTGTGCCCGGCGCTACGTTTTTTATCAGAGAAACCAGGCAGAGGGTGAATCCATTAATGAGTTTGTGGCCGCTCTCCGCCGGGCTGCATTATATTGCGAGTTTACAGATTTAAATGATTACTTGCTGGACAGGCTAGTGTTCGGAGTCCGTGATGGCCGCCTTAAACGCCGTTTGCTGGCCACCCGGGATTTGACCTTTCAGACAGCTTTAGCTGAAGCTCGTGCTTTTGAGCTTTCCACGCTATCCCTGGCAGCCATGGACAGCTCGGTGAACGCAACAGCTAAAGTGCCAGCGGTGCCAGAGAACCCGAAAGCCGCTACAGAAAAGGAGGGCGGCAGCGAAGTTGAGGAGGAGGAGGTATGCCGGCTGGGTGCTTCCAGGGGTCGTGAGCCTCCTGCCAGCCGCCCCCGGGCCCCTCTGTCCCCTTGCAGGGGTTGCGGGGGAAATCATTATAGGTCAAATTGCTCGTTTAGAGAAGCGGCTTGCCGGCGTTGCGGGGCCAGGGGCCACATTGCAAGAGTCTGCCGTTCCCGGAGGTCCCCTCCAGCCGCCCCTAGAGAGCAGAGGGAGTTCCAAGGTTCCAATCCCCGTTGGCAGAGGAGATTTTCTTCCACTAAGAGGGATGACTGCAATGCCATCTATAGCTGCCCGCGCCCAGCTTCTACGTTCGTGAGGAAAACCTCAGGCTCTTCTGACAAGATCTCCGTGACAGTTCGTTTGGGAGGCGTGAATTGCTCCATGCAAGTGGACACGGGCTCCGCGCATTCATTGGTTTCCTGGGCCACCATCAAGAAATGCATGCCCGGATTGAGCAGGAGTCGGTTGCAGCCATGTACTGTGACTTTACGGGACTACCAAGGGGCGCCCATTCCGGTGTTGGGGGAAGGGAGATTCCCTGTCATGTTCAAATCTTTCATGGGCAGGTTGCCTCTGATGGTGGTGGACGGGCCATTCTCCAGCCTCCTGGGTTTAGACTGGTTTAAGGCTTTGGGCTTTTCTGTTGCGGGGGTGAACGCTGTGAGAGGGGAATCAGTATTTCAAGGGCTTACTAAGGAATTCCCCTCCGTCTTCGATGACAAGCTGGGTTGCTACACGGGAACCCCGATTACTTTTAGCCTTGATCCCAAAGTGCCAGCTGTAAGGCTGAAGCCCCGCAGGGTGCCCATTCCCCTCCGGCCAAAAGTTGATGCCGAATTGGACCGTCTGATTGCACAAGGGGTGTTGGAGCCGGTTGACCAGGCTGTCTGGGAGACCCCACTGGTCATCGCTTTCAAAGGGGATGGGGGATTGAGACTGTGCGGGGATTATAAGTGCACTGTTAATAAGGCCCTGGCTCACCACTCATACCCGCTTCCAGTGGTGCAGCAGTTACTTCACACTCTGGGTAATGGTAAGATCTTTGCCAAGCTTGATTTATCCCAGGCTTACCAACAGCTCCCCGTAGACCCCTTGACAGCAGAAGCCCAGGCGATCATAACGCATAGGGGGGTGTTCAGGTGCCACAGGCTGCAATTTGGGGTCTCTATTGCACCGGGGTTGTTCCAGGGGTTGATGGAACGGTTGCTGTATGGGCTGGAAGGCACGGTGCCCTACTTTGACGACGTGCTGGTCTCGGGGAGTTCCGAGGACGAACTTCTTCGCAGGGTTAAGCAGGTATTGCTCAAATTCCAAGAAGCGGGACTGAAGCTCAAATCAAAAAAGTGTGTCTTTGGGGTTCCAGAGGTTGATTTCCTGGGATTCAGGGTGGATGGAAAGGGAATCCATCCCACCCCTGAAAAGACTAGGGCCATTTGGGATGCCCCCAGACCCCAGTCGAAGGAGGAGCTGCAGGCTTTCCTGGGTCTCTTGAATTTTTATGCGGTGTTTATCCCGCACAAGGCTTCGGTGGCAGAGCCGTTGCATAGGCTTCTGGACAAGCGGTCAGTTTGGCACTGGGGGGAGCGGGAGGAAGCTTCTTTCAGAGGGGTCAAAGGGATACTCACCTCAAACAGTGTCCTGGCTCAGTATTCCCCTAGTCTGCCATTAGTTCTCACCTGTGACGCTTCCAGGTACGGAGTGGGTGCTGTCCTCAGCCACAGATTGCCAAACGGCTCGGAAGCCCCTTTGGCGTTTTTTTCCCGGACTTTGGCCGCAGCAGAAAGAAACTATGGCCAAATAGATAAGGAGGCATTGGCCCTAGTGGCGGGAGTTCGCCGTTTCCACGAGTATTTGTATGGCAGAAGGTTCGAGTTAGTGACGGACCACCAGCCCTTGCTAGGGTTACTCTCAGGTAACCGCCAGAGCCCAGCTGTCTTGTCTCCCCGTATGACACGCTGGATTGTCTTTATGGCCAATTACACTTACACGTTAACATACAAACCGGGTCGTCACATTGCACATGCAGACGCACTCAGCAGGTGCCCAGTACATGAAGAAGTAACAGACCCTGCACCGGCCAGCTCCGTTTTTGCTTTGACAGACGGGCCAGTTGTACTGGCTGCCCCCGAGGTATCTAGAGAGACAGGGAAAGACCGCATTCTGGCCCAGGTAAGGCAATGGGTTTTGAGGGGGTGGCCACTCTCTACCCCAGCTGACCAGTTCATTCCGTTTTTCCGCTGTCGCACGGAGTTCTCCGTAGAGAAAGGAGTTCTATTAAGGGGGGGCAGAGTGGTTATACCAGGCAAGCTGAGGAACCAGGTGTTGTCCCTGCTGCACAAGGGGCACCCTGGAATAGTTAGAATGAAGGGTCTGGCCAGGGATTACGTGTGGTGGCCAGCATTAGATAAGGAAGTGGAGCAATGTGTGGCTAACTGTGCTGTTTGCCAGGAGAGCAGGTCTTTACCCCCACGAGCGGAACCTTTAACATGGGAACCACCAGCTAGCCCCTGGACACGCTTGCACATAGATTTGGCCGGTCCCTTCATGGGGCAAACATTTTTAATCACCGTGGATGCATACTCCAAGTGGGTAGAGGTGGCCCAGATGCAGTCCACTCAGTCGCAGGCCATCATAGAATCCTTAATGACCCTATTTGCCACGCATGGGTTCCCGGATCTACTGGTCTCGGATAACGGCCCGCAGTTCACATCAGTCCTCTTTGAATCTTTTTTGGCCACAGCTGGCATTAGACATGCCTTGACCTCGCCTTGGCATCCGGCCAGTAATGGCCAGGCGGAACGGGCAGTTAGGTCAGTTAAAGAGTCCCTCAAACGGCTGCCCCAGAACTCTTGGAAGGCTAGATTGGCTGATGTGCTCATGGCTCAACATACCACCCCATGTGTAACCACGGGGAAGACGCCAGCAGAGCTTTTAATGGGTCGCAAATTGCGAATCATACTTGACAGGTTGCACCCAGGGTATGCGGGAACAGTACAGTGGCCAGAAGCCGCCAGACGTGAGGTGTCTGTAGGTGACGCGGTATTTGCCCGTGCCTTTTCAGGACATAAGAAGTGGGAGAAAGGTATAGTTTGCAGGGAACTGGGGCCTCGTTCGTTCGAAGTAGAACTAAGAGACGGACGAATTTGGAAAAGACACCTGGATCAGATTAGACTTAATAGGGAGGATCGGCAGGAAGATCGGGAAGCCAATGAGTTCCAGGGGGTGTGTCTTCAGGACCCACCCACAGCTGCAGGAACTACAGGAAACTTTCCCTCAGTGTTTCACAGGGAAGAAGAAGTGGGCCAGGCTCCCAATCCAATCCATCCGGCCGAGATCGAGAGGTCAGAACATCCTACAGAGCCCCGGCGCTCCGAGAGAATCTGTCGCAGACCTGGGTATTTAAAAGATTATGTCTGTGTCAGCCGAAGGGGCAGGAGTGCTGTGTCTGCATAGCAATAAGCCGGCTGTCAGATTCGAGCTCGCGTATCCCTCTCCAGGGTCCTGATTGGCCGCATAAGCATAGTTACTGTTAAAGCGGGAACCCTCCTTTGTATGTGATTGGTAGTTGCCTCAGAAGGCGTCCTGTATATAAGTCTGTGTTCTCTTGTGTATTTTCTTAAGCCTGTACCTGCCCTGTTGGCATGTTCTGATTAAACTCACATGTTCTGGTAAAAGGCCTCAGTTATTATAAGAACAATCAAGCAATGGAGCAGCTTACTTTCAGAAGTTGAGGGAACTTCGTTACTTGAGGTTTTCAAGAAGAATCTGGACAGTCATGTGTCAGAAATGGTATACAGTCTCCTGTTTCAGCAGGGGGTTGGACTAGATGACCTACAAGGTCCCTTCCAATTCTGTTATTCTGTTATTCTGTATCTGTATCAGAGTCAGGGTGGATGTACCACCACCATCCTAATTTCTGAATCCACAATTGAGATTAATAGAAACATAGAAACATAGAAGTCTGACGGCAGAAAAAGACCTCATGGTCCATCTAGTCTGCCCTTATACTATTTTCTGTATTTTATCTTAGGATGGATATATGTTTATCCCAGGCATGTTTAAATTCAGTTACTGTGGATTTATCTACCACCTCTGCTGGAAGTTTGTTCCAAGGATCTACTACTCTTTCAGTAAAATAATATTTTCTCATGTTGCTTTTGATTTATTTATTTATTTATTCATTTACTGGATTTGTATGCTGCCCCTCTCCGTGGACTTTCCCCCAACTATCTATAATGGTGTATAAGCCTATATTAGAGGATCCCCTTTCTCCAAAGGTTCTCTGAAGTTACATCCCAACCACCTTCTCAGCCCACCTTTCCTAAAAATAAAAATAAACTGATTTATTCATTTATTTCGTTTCACTTTGGCATCATCTCCTTCAAAACTGACTCTAGGTGGCTTGCCACATAAAACTTAATTGCAAATGTGCCAACTGAAATATTAAACAAGATGTCAGCAATAATAAATATACAATAGCATTGCAAGCACTCTAACTCAGATTTTAAGACCACTAGAATACTATCAGAACCTTGATCTCATGGGGAGCCTCATCCCAGAGAACATGTTTCCACAAGTATTAACCCATCACCGCTAACTGTCAACTGCTGTAGTGGCCATTAAATTCATTCATTCACTCACTCACTCACTCACTCACTCACTCACTCACTCACTCACTCATTCATTCATTGGACAAAATATCCTAAATCCAATTAAATTTAAAACTAGCTAGTCTAAAATCCCCAAGTTGCCTTTGTTCATCATCATCATTTGACTGATGATGCCAACGCTACTACAATTTCATCATCAAGATATTGGATGGCCTTGATGACAAGTGGCGCAGGGCTGACCTCCTGAACCATCTTCCTCCTATTGATTTGGACTCAACAAGGGAATGCTCCAACAACTCTGAACCTCATTTCTCACCAATGCTGCAGAGCCCACAACATCAGCCTGCAATTCAGAAGACAATTCCCAGAGACCAATAAGAACACACAGAGTTGGCCTCCTCTGGGTCCAGTCGACAAAGCTATGCAGGTTGATGGGACAAAAGGGAGGGCTTTCTCTATGGCTGCCCCAGCTCTATGAAACCAACTATCCCCCAATGTCCATACTGTTCTCATCCTACTGGCCTTCCATGAGGCCACAACGACCTGGCTCTGCCGGCAAGCCTGGGGGCTATGAATTAACAACTGACAGGGCCACACTGTATGAATGGGATATATGTATGGGATATGACTGCTTTATGTTAATGGGGTTTATTTTAAATATGAGGTTTCACTTAGTTTAGACTATATTTTACTTCTTTTTTTATTGCTTTGTATCTATTTGTATTTTTATTTATATTATTATTGTAAGCTGCTCTGAATCTTTTGGAATTGGGTAACATAGAAGTCAAAAAGATAGATTAGATAGATAGATAGATAGATAGATAGATAGATAGATAGATAGATAGATAGATAGATAGATAGATAACTGAGGAACCTCTATATCTTGGCAACTTGAAGACTTGTGTACTTCAATTCCCAGAATTCTCTAACTAGCGTGGAGAATTCTGGGAGTTGAAGTCCATGTATCTTAAATTTGCTGAGGTTGGACACCCTTGCTATAAATCAAGGTTAGGGTTAGGGTTACTACTAGAATTAGGGCTAGGCCTGAGGGGCCAGGTGTGTCACGCTCTGACCATGCCCATGTCCAGTTTAACGAAGGGGGGGGAGTCATGATACATCACATGATGATGCCATGATGATGCGAGTTTGACATACATACACACACACACTTTAAATCCTTCTCAGTTCCCCACAATAGTCATCACCAGCCCACTGCAACATGTTTAGTTCTAATCTCCTCTGGCCCATCTCCCAACAATCAAAACAGCCTTGGTGCCATTCTGAAAACAACAGGAGAAACAAAAACAACAGTTTTCTCATTCCAGCTGGTTGCAAAAGATTTTTGTTACCCAAAATTTGTGTCCTAGTGTGCCTTCCTCCTCCTGACTTACAGTTATTTTTTTTCTTTCATGTCACATTTGTATAGTAGCTTTGAAAATAATATTTTAAGTTTTTCTGCAATCTTTGAGACTGAAGAAATCAATTAAAAATGCTTTCAAATTAGCAAAATTATGCCCATAGATACGCATTCCCATCTTTCTCCCCCTATAACCCACCTACTTTAGCTGTGCTCCTAAGTTTTGCACACTAAGCATTAAAGCAAATACCACATTCACATGGCTCTTTCCCCAGTTTTAGTTTTCAGAATTCCTAAGGAAAGGTGACGTATTGCTTTCTCTCTGGCTTCTAATAATATGCAATAAACTGCAAGTCAGCTACCTCACCCAAATGTTTGCCTAGTTTTATATTTTCCTCTTCTAAGGATTCTTGCCTATTCAAGTCTTTGTTTTCTGTTTGTTTGCTAGTTCTGTTTGTTTTTTTTAGTCTCAGATTCTCCAGGACTACAAAAGGTTAAAAATAAAAGTCTTTCTGAAGTTCACATTTTAAAACAAAGGTGAAGGAGTAGCAGCAGGCATTTGAATAAGAGCCCATTTAAATGCTCTTAAGTGTTTAAAAAGAAACATGCCAGATTTCACCAGCTGTTACTTAAGGTAAAATGCCAAGTTTCTATCATCACCCATCCTAACTCAGTTCAATCTTTGCAGCAAAGTTCAGGATTGTTTGCTCGTTGTTGTTGTTGTTTTAAAGAATGTATCTCCTTCCTTAAAACTTTTTTCTGCGTCTTGACAAAATAAGTAGATAAAAATCTCATTCAAAATCCAATTAAAAATCCCAGAGAATTCTTTCCTACAAATCTGCTTATGAAGCTATAATAGGAAAGGTAAATCTCCTTTAAATCAAATTCAGCTCCTGCTGATCACAGGGACACATCCAGCTTTCTTTAAAACAATCTTGAAATGTTTTCTAATTTCCTTCTTTCCATTCTTTTTTTAAAAAAACAACAACAACAATTTTTGTGGCTAATCTAAAACCTGGAGAAATGTTGAACTAGTAAAGCTATAAGTCTCCTACAAAATTTAGATGAATGTTAAGCATAAATTAGTTCATGCTAATTACCTCAGTGACAGATGACACATTTTTTCCAGTCCAACATCTCATTTGGTATCTGGAAACTCTGATGTGCTCATCTCCTTATTTTGTATACAAGTTGTTCTGTACATACCTTAAGACTAGAAATTATTCAATAGATGCATCTTGAATGTGTGTGTGTATATATATTTATATACATATGTGTGTGTGTAACATATTTTTGCTGATAATTATATATGTGTGTGTGTGTGCAGCCCCCTGACAAACACCATAAACACATGACCAGACCACAAACTCACAGCCAAACAAAAGTTGTTACACCCCAGACACACATTACAAAACAGCTAAGTAGCCTGCAAGCTCCAACTACTCAGGATATCACCCCCAATCCACAAACATCAACTAATCAGCATACATCAATTAACATCAACGACCCCAGGTGTTACCCCACTGACTCACCAGGAAGTTTCCACACAGCTTGCAGCTGCTGAGCCATCAAACCACACCCACCCACCAGTATTTATAGAGAGAAGGCAGCTCAGGTCTCACTGTGTTCGCCCTAGAACAAGGACAGAAGCACCAGCCTGAAGATGACGAGTGGGACCTTGTTGAAATGTCGTCAGAAATCTCTAAATCCTACATGGGAAGAAACCCGAATATGCCAAGACCTTATATACACACACACATACAAGGGGTTTCTAAAAGTGCTGTACACATTCTTGCACCACCTGAGGTTAAAGTGATGCACAAACCTGACCAAATGCTGAGGAAGAGAGTAATGCACCTGAAAGAAGCTCTACCAAAGGAGGAGTCATCCTCAATAATTTACTGCATTAACTGCAGCAATTGTGCAAGTCGTTAAATAGGAGAAATGGCAAAATGACTAAAAACTAGGGTGCATAAACACAAACTAGCATTCCGATGCCAGGAACAGCACTCCCAGATTTGGATACATATGGGGAAGCATAGTCATTAGTTGAACTTCTAAGAGACCAAAATCATAGCTTACGATGAAACGAAAAGAGGCCGCCTCTTGAAAGAAGTCTGGGTTTTGAACAACAACTTGCTAAATAGACATATTGACATAGCACTAGCATACCAGGCATTAAGACACCAGGAAGGACTTAAGGGGGACAGATCATCAGGGTTGAATGGAGATCGTGAGCAAATTCTCCCTCTTAGCAATAGAGACTGGTCCAATGAAAGTGTGATAGACCCTAATCGAATGCAAGAGAGCATGCTAGAAGAGCAGCAGAATGAGAGAGAGGGTGTGTGTGTGAAGAACAGCACAGATGCAACACAAGATCATGGACAAAATAGATGTTAGAGGAGACAATGTGTGTGCCTAAAGGAAGAGGAATAACAATGAGGGGGAGACAGCAGAGAGAAGTACCTTCATAGCAATGCCTGATAGCCCTGCTTTACCCCCCAGGGAGAAAAAGATACATTACACAAGGGGGGAAGAGGCAACAGAAATCCCATCATCTGTCAGCATGACTAAGGCAAAAACAACAAAGTTAATTATAGGAAGAAAGGGTGTGGGCCTATTACACATGCAATGACTAAATTGAGTGGCATCACATAAAAGCTAGCATCTCTTTGATGGGGATTTTACATTCTGATGAAGTCAGTAGGGACTAACAAAAGCTTAGCAATTTTTTAATAGTTTTAAATAAAATTTTAAATGTTCTGGAGATCGTGATGGTTACATAGCATAATACAAAGTCCAATCTCTGTTCACAATTTTTCTTTTTCTCCCATTCTTCGAATGTCACTCTCTTTTATCTTTTTATGGCCATAAACAATCAACAAGAGCTCCTTCTCAGTGCTCTGCTATAAATCTGCTATCTCAATGTTATTTTTGGTTTCTTTCTTGTTCATCTTGAGTATATAAAAAAAAATTTATTCTCCAATATGTCACTGCTTTTCCAAATGTGCTCATTCTCTGCGAGTCCTCCTCTCAAAATTATTCTTCCCAGGCAACAAATCTCTTTTCTTTCTTCTCCTTGTTGCCAGAATAAGCCAGAGAAAGCAGTCTCTGTTTCACTCACTGTTCACTATTCAGATTCTGCTGAGTTCACCCCATCACTTCTGATCTTTGACAACTTGAGTCTTCTGCTCCCACCGCCAGCTTGCTGCTTTCACTTTCTTGCTGGAGATTTGGTTTAGCAGTAATCAATCTCAAAACAGCCCATGCTCTCAGAGAGCTTTTCCTTTCTGTCTCATATTTTCCTTTTCATTCCGATTTCCCCACTTTTTTCTCATTCCCTCCAGATCTGATCTGCCCCATGGGCTTCCAAAACACAAAGAAATCAGCTGAAATGAGCGGAACCCCACTCGTTCCAGCCACTACAGCATGACGTCACTACCGGAAGTCCCCCAGATATTACTTTTAGAGAGTTTTCTCACAGAGACAAAACTTGAAAGAAATGTTTGCTTTGATAAAGTTTTAGAAATAGGGCATTTAAAATAACATTTTTTGTTTCTATTTCTTTTATTTTTCAACATCAAAAGTTTAAATAGTCTTACTTAACACAAGTAGATGCATCTGCAGTGATTTATCAGTAGGGTATGAAGTGCAACTTTCAAGTACTTTAATTCTGCCAGGTTGCATGTTACCTTTTATATTAATTAATTCTCTGTATATAATAGTATCAAAGTGCTTATCGTGACTTTTGATGAACGATAGAAGGAGGAGAATATTTAAACCCAGCAGGTACCAGTAAAAACCATGCCATTTAAAAATATCTTCTTGATTTTTGCAGTCAAACCAAACTGCTAATTTGTAACTTCCCTGCTGGCAAACTACATCATACAAGCTTATATGCTCCTGGTGTGAATGAAAACTTAATTGGCTCCCAGTATTGTAACTAAAAAACCCCTGAAAAATGAAGGTTCCAACTTTTATGATGAGATAACTTTTATTTTCTACTGTCCAAAAACTGTCTGAGAGTTAGTCAGCTGTTTTAGTTGTCATCTGCGGGTTGCTGAAAAAACAAAACAGAGGAAGCAAAATCTATAGACACCTGCTCAGGATTACTTTGAGTTAAGATGGGTGGCCTATAAAATTTATAAATAAATATAACACAAAAGTTGAAGCAGAAAGTCCAATTGTCAACCATCATGAATAACAGAACCAGATAAGTGCATTTTGAAAATTCCTTGCTTAGTGTAGGAATCCAAATGAAGTCCTCCTTCCTAGGTAGCTTGAAGATTGATACCCTATAGAACTTAGCAAATTTGTTTCTAACATCCATGTAGAACAGGGCTGTGAAACTCACAGCCTGCGGGCTATGCTAGCCATGCCCACACATGGTTTAGGGAAGGGGGGGAAATCCCAATATATCACGTGATGCTGCCATGACAATGCAAGTTTGACACCCCTGAATTTGCCTTTTTGTAACTTCCATCCATTGCTCAGCGATCTCCACTTTTTGAGAAACAGTGAATAGACTAGAACCCTCACTTTTGTCACATTTTTAAGGGTTAGAGTTAGGTTTCTAATCCTAAATCTCCTTGCCCCAAGGAATGATAGTCAATGGTACTTCAATATGAGGAAAATATTTTTTTTATTGTGCAAGCTGCTCAAGTGAAGTCAACTAGTGCTGATGTTAGGTCCTAGGGATCCTTTTCTTTTCAATCCAAGTCTGCATATTGGTCATCTTTTGATTCTAAAATTGATTTTAGAATCAATATTAAGTTTCAGCTGAGTGTTCATTACCTAACTCTCTTTATATTCTCCTTTCATGATCACAAAAAGACTCTGAATGCATTGATTACCATTATCGTATCCATTCCGTTCTTAATTAGGATCCTATTCTAACCACTTTGCCTACAGCTAGGTCAGCATCAGGTAGAAAGCTTGTATTTTCAAAGGGTTTAATTTGCCAATAAAGGAATGTCTGGCTGCAATTTGTTTCCAAATTTCAAGCCATGCTATTTTTGTCCTTCCAAAACAAGTCTTCTTGTACCATCCCAAATATTTATAAGTTCTAAAAAAAATTTAAAATACCAGGAATGATTGGATGTCATTGAAAAGTAAACAATATTTTACACAAAGACTGGGTAGATACCTTCAACAAGAATCTGCTGGGTGTGGTATAATATATCATATAGTGAAATCTTCTTATTTGGTGATTCAGTCAATTATCATTTTGTCCCTTCCAACAGCAATTCCAATAACATTTCATTCCATTCCACTTGCCACTCATCTTTCAATGCCTTCCTTATAGCCAATTAATACACTGTTATTTGTATTAATACTGAACTGTTTTGGGTTTCCCACTAGTCCCCCTACCCATTTACGTAGTTTTCTCCTACTTACAGTATATATCTCAATGTGTTTCAAATCTGTTGATAGAAAAAAAAATTGAAATTGATGTATAGGCTCAAAATTTAATTTAATTAATTAAATTTAATTTATTCGACTTCTATGCTGCTTAATCCCATAGGACTCAAGGCATTTTACAACAATTAAAATCAATACAGTAATACTGTACACTAAATAAGAGAAGTCAAATATTAACAATTAAATTCAATACAGTAATACACTAAATAAGAGAAGTCAAATATTAACTAGTTAGGGTTTATAATGGGATTTTATTGTGCAAGCTGCTCAAGTGAAGTCAACTAGTGCTGATGGACAAATAATAAAATCCCATTATAAACCCTAACTAAAATAATCCCCTATAAAAACCCTAAATCCAATCTAACAACAATATACATACCAATCAAACATAGTTCGGGCATGTCAGTTGTTAAAATTCATAGCACCCAGGCCTGTCGGCAAAGCCAGGTCTTAACAGCTTTTTGAAAAGCCAGTAGAATGGGAGCAGTGCGAACATTGGAGGGGGGGGGATTGATTCCATAGAGCTGGGGCAGCAACAGAAAAGGCCCTCCCCCATGGTCCCACCAACCTACATTGTTTAATCGACGGTACCCGGAGGCCAATTCTGTACGATCTAATAAGTCTTTGGGAGGTATGTGGCAGGAGACGGTCCTGTAAATAGTCAGGCCCTAAGCCATGTAGAGCTTTATAGGTGATAACCAAAACCTTGAATTTGTACAAAAATCATATATTTTCCCTGCAATTTTAGAAGAAATGGGGTCAAAGGTGCTTTCCACAAGGTGCTGGCATATTATTATTATTATTATTATTATTATTATTATTATTATTATTATTATTATTATTATTAATTGGATTTGTATGCCGCCCCTCTCCGCAGACTCCGCAGACTCCCAGGAGACTATGAATTCTAGTTTCACCTTAGCCATGAAAGCCAACTGGGTGGCTTTGGGCCGGTCACTGTCTCTTAGAACAATCCATCTCACAGCGTTATTGAGGTGCTATTGGGAAAATAGGAGGAAGGAGGTGACATTGGATTTGTTCACTACCCTGAATTAAGATAAGGCAAGATAAATCAAATGAATATATAAAGAAATACATGCTATGGACAGCACAGCAATATATATAAATCAAGATAACAATAAAAACATATTCAAAAATTTAGGCTAAACCTATGAAAATCATAAACCTTTGGTGATATCTCAAAGGTTCTGAAGACTGTCAAAATAAAGAAATAACATTTTCCAAAGTCTGGTTTCTTTAAATGATTGGCTATTCCTGGACCAGAGTACTTTTTCAGTAGCACAAAATAATATTCATGTGTTGCACTTTGGTGATTAAATGTACAGTCTCTAAATGAAATAATTTGCATTGGAGTGTTGTTGTGTGTCTTTTAATACCAGTTAATGGAGCAGTTGTGGTATAATTTATGTAAAAGTTGATATGTATTTGATGGTAAAATGATTATAAAATGGATAGTACTGCATAATAATAATAATAATAATAATAATAATAATAATAATAATAATAATAATAATTTATTAGATTTGTGTGCCGCCCCTCTCCGAAGACTCAGAGACTCTTACAACACTATGAGAAATAAATATTACAACACTATGAGAAATAAATCTTAAATAACTTTACATGTATTTTAAAAGTCTAAAGTTAATCTTTGAAAGTATGATTTTAAATCTAAACATTGGCCTCTAGTATAATAGGGTTAATTTTGTTTAAAGATAATTGGGTTTATTAATTTTTTTATTTATAACCTTAAATCTCATCTTTTTTTTCTAAGAAAAAAATCAGTGATTGGAATTCAAACTATGTTCAGCACAAAAAAGTGCATTTTTAAAAGATTTTCCAACTAAATGCCTCACCTATTTTTAGCCTGTATATATTTCCTTTCTAATTGCCCAATATGCTATAAATCTTGCCTGCTGTTAGGGAAGCAGCAATTTGTCATCAATAAGCTGGCAGTTTTTGCTCTATAACATGCAACTATTCTCTTCGGCAGCAGATAGCGCTCAAGTGCTATATTTGGATAGAGGAGATGGAGGAATTAGGTACCTACTGTTCATTTGCAATTGAAGAGATCTTATCAGTCACAGTTTGGATAGTTATTTGTTCTTAGCAGATCTAAGGAAAGAATGTTATTGTAAATTGTTTTGGTAAAAGGAACACATTATTATGTTTACCTTATATGATTTTACAATCACTTTTTTCTATTACTGCTGAAATAAATCATTTCTTTATAGATTCAATTAATATACAAAATTGCAACAAGTTAAATTTGGCAAATCAGAGAAAAGTTTAGAAAATTTATTTATTTATAAAATTTATATGCCACCCAACTCCACTTGGACTCTGGGTGGCTTACAATAAAAAAAAACAATTTAAAGACAATTTAAAATGCATTAATAACTCTTTAAAAAAACCATACATATCTCTCAATCACTTACGACCGAATCAAAATAATAACCTAGGGGCCCCAGGCCTCCTGGAAAAAAGAGGTAACACATGTGCATACACACACACACACACAAATAAAACACAGAGAGTCCTCAGTTAATGACTGCAATTGGGATAAATTGAAAAAAAAAATCACTCGATTGCAACTCACAATAGCAGGTCAGGCCATTCTGGCTACAATTTTTACACAAATTTCCACCAACATTTGCAACTTCCTGCCAGCTGCCTCTGACTTTAGTGGTGGGAAACCAGCAGTGAAGCTTGCATATGGAAATCACGTGACCCCAGGACACTGCAATATTGTAAATTGTGAGCTTGTGATTGCAACGCATCTGAATCCTGACCACCATGAATATGGGAACACTGTGACGGACGCAACTTTGAGGAGTGGTCATCAATCTCCTCATTCAGTACTGTTATATCTTTGATTCAGTGATGGGCTCCTACGGGTACGGGAAGGGAGAGAGAGGAGAGAGGAGAAGGCAGAGGAGGAGAAGGAAAAGGAAGGGGGGAGGGAGACTGAGTCAGAAATTGAGAGGAAGGAGGAGAGGAGGGGGAAAGGAGGGGACAAGGGAGGGGAGCAGGAAAGGGAGAGGGAGAGGGAGTGGAGGGAAGGCAAATAAAGCAATTTATTTATGCATTTATTTATGTATGTTTTATATTTGGGTAGCCACCTATCTCATATAAAAGGGACTCTGGTGTGTGTGTGAACAACTATTTAACAAATTAGCATTTAATAATATTAACCATAACTATTATTAAATGGTACATTTATACTAATCCTCACAGATCAAAAAGAGACCAGGACATTTAGTCACATTGTTTTCCCAAATAATCCAGTTCAATGTAGTTCTCTCTAATGGTTATTTTATCCTATGCGTCACCTTTTCTCCTTCATTTCTCTTCCTTGTGCTATCATTTATTTAAACAAATTTCCCTCTTCAGAAAGTACATACTGTATACAATAATGGATTTATAATATTTCAAAATGGCATTGAACTCTTTGCAGTTTGTAAAGTAAATCAGTGCCTAGCCTTTCTCTTGACTCTTATAGCATCTAAATCTGACTCTATACCTACTTATAAAATATCTCAGAGAACTTTACTTTGACCATCTGATGAGATGGGTATAATACACACAAGCTTATGTGAAAATAACCATAGGTTACTTTATTGTTGTCAAAAAAGATGGGTGATGAGATGAATTATTTTAAAGTGTAGGTCACATTTTAATGGGGGGGGGGAGGCGGATCCATAGAGTCTGTTATTGCATTTGTATTATCCATTAATTCAAAGAGCTCAACGTGCCATAGAAAATCTCTACTCTTTCTTATTCATATAAGGATAAAATAAAAGTTGGACCGACCATTATACCATACTGTAATTGTAGGTGTTCATCAGTCACCTTGGTCTCACAAATCTACTGCTGTAGTATTTTTTGTTTCTCGATATGTTTGACATTTTTCTAGCACTAACTACTGTACTCTATTGACAAGATTCATAAACACTTTGGCAGTAATGTGCACTTTATATTTTTAAAAACTCCACTCAATTCCTCTATCAAAATGAATTTAACACTTATTATTATGGGTCAAGGATAATTTCTTTTAAGTAGCATCTCATGTATCAATTGCTATATACTTAATCTTCTAACAGCATATCTGAATCTTACATTTTTGTAATAATACTCTAATGTAGCAGGATATCATGTGATACTTTATGCTGAATTTATGCTGTTGTTATTCATGCTATTCTATTGATGGCACTTAACTGTTTTAGAGCAGCCCCTATTTATTTATTTATTTATTTATTTATTTATTTATTTATTTATTTATTTATTTATCACTATTATATCGTTATGCGGTCATATTTTAAGTTGTCACACACTAGCAAAAAACATTTTAGACAGTGGGAATACTTATACATTTTTATCTTTATTGTTGTATTGCCTTGCTTCATTATACATGCAACCTTGGAAGGCCTTTATGAGACGGTTCCTCAGGCTGCCCGAGGAATCGTCTCAGCACAATAGGATTAGATCACCTTACAGAAGCAATATGCTGAGGACCACCAGTCAAATAATTTTGACCAGTGAGTCCTAGGAAAAGACCTTTTTGTACTATGGCTTCTGCCCTTTGGAACATCATGCCACTTGAAGTTGAGATCTGCCCCCACTTTCTTGGACTTCTGAAAGTTTTGTCCTAAAATTAGGAGAAAATCCCACCTCAGTCCCATCTTTGTATTGGTCCTATAGGAGATGCCCAGTCTGAACCCAAGGAAGTCATCAAGTCTCAAGTCCCTTCACACCCAAGAGATCTAGGTCCAATCCACCTTGAATTTTATTGTCTCTTATCTATTGCCAATTTGCTTTGACATTAGCAGTTCAGATTCTTGTAGAGTATTAGAATGCAAGAATCCTGCATTTATTTGAGCCACCATTGTTCACGATTTATTGTATCTAGTTTTGATCTAGTTTTTTAATCTAGTTTTGATTAATTGTAATGCTTAATTCTAAGTGCTGAAGGTTTTAATATATATTTATGTATGTTTTAGATGGCTTTAAGCCACCCAGAAGTCAACAGGATCAAGAAGTCTTAAGAATAGAATAGCATAGCATAGCATAGCACAGCACAGAATAGAATAGAATAGAACAGAATAGGATTCTTT